>NC_133389.1:17497500-18122500 GCF_047511655.1 Castor canadensis | reverse complement strand
ACAAAGGAACAGAGGGTGTTCAGTGTGCCTTTTACTGTATGCAATAAATTCCTAAAAGGATGGCCTACAATGAAATTAGTTTTGTAAGGAAAGTTCCTCTTTACAGTCCTAGTTTTCCAGAGTCCCACAGTAAGTCCTTGGGTAAGGCATTCCACCCCTCCAAGCACCTGTTTTGGGAGTAAGGTACAACGCCCATAGATACATCTTTGTATCTTCCCCATATGAGAGTGGAGAGGGCAGCTGACAGGGAATACTTCTGGGGTCAGGAGGAGTCTAGAATAAGGATAGGAGCAATTAACACTTGTCAGCTTATGCTACGCTCCTGGCATTCAAACACTGCCACATAGAAAACACTTCAGTAGCACTATTCTATGGCAGGTACTGCTCTGTGAATGTCCTATTAACTCATTTAACTCAAAGCATAGTGTATGTCCCATTCTACAGACAGGAAAATTAAGGCCTGGAGGGGTTAAGCAGTTCCAGCGCAGCACTGGGATTGAACTGCATTGGTCTTGAGCCTGTGCCTTAACCACCAGTCTTCAGCCATCCCATATGCTCCCCAACTTGTGGGTGGTCTTGGGAACTCACGCACATCTGTTCCTAGATAGAGATCGATTCCCTTATCACAATTCTTCTGAATATTCCCCACTGCAGAGAAATACGAGACAGATGTCATCATTGAGCAGCTGCCTAGCAATTCATAGGTGTCCTACGTGTGTAAAGACTGCAGACTTCAGCTACTCCTGTTCATGTTGCTCCTGCTAAATTGCCTAGAGTGATATGTGCACTGAAACTTGCTGCCCCTGCTCAGTGTAATTATATAAAATAAAATCTTAATGTGAATTGTCAAAGTTAGGAAAAGAAGTTAAAATGTGTTTGAAGTCATCTAAAATTTTACAAGAGCAAGGAAGAAACACAAAATCCATTACTCAACAGCTATTTGTTTTAACTGAGTTATTTTGTTGAAAGCAGTATTTCCGTAGTTTATACAGCATTTTACAGTTCATTCTTCTATTTTCCTTTAGCATTGTAGTGGGTAGGATTGTGTTACTGAAAAAGGAATGTTTAAGTCCTAATTCCTGGTACCTGGGAAAGTGACCATATTTAGAAACAGAGTCTTAGAAGATTCTATTGATTTAAGATCATACTGGATTAGACTGGACCCCAATCCAATGGCTGGTGTCTTCAGAGGAAGTAAATGTGGACACACAGGGAGGCCACCATGTGAAAGGAACAGTAGAGTCTGGAGCCATGCATCTGCAAATCAAGGAACATCGAGGGAGTGCTGGCAACCACCAGAAACTGGAAGAGGCAAAGGATGATCCATCCCTAGGGCCTTGGGGAGCCTGGCCCTTCAGACACTATGATGTAGTCTTGTGGTATGCAGAACTTTGAAACTACATTTCCAATGTTTTAAGCCACCTAGGTGGTGATATTTTGTTATATCAGCCATAGGAAACTGACACAAGCATATTGGAAAGTAGGTTAAAATGCCAGAACTAGATTTCTATCTTCTGGGAGGCTTTCTACTAATAAATATTACACACAGATCTACTAACTACAAGCTAGCATTTTTCATTTAGAAAGAGAAAAAGACAAATATGATTTCTCTTTTATTGGCTTCTTTCAGAATGAAATAGAATCTTTCCTAATTGTTTTTACTTCTTGCCTCATGCCCCTACTCCCAAGAAACATGAGGTGATGGAAAGATCTCTCCGTGCAATATCGAAGAAGAAAGTGCTTTATCCTCATGATAAAAGCGAGAGCACACAAGGGAGGGGTGAGGATAGGTAAGACACCTAAAAAACTAGCTAGCATTTGTTGCCCTTAATGCAGAGAAACTAAAGCAGATACCTTAAAGCAACTGAGGCCAATAGGAAAAGGGGACCAGGTACTAGAGAAAAGGTTAGATCAAAAAGAATTAACCTAGAAGGTAACACCCACGCACAGGAAATCAATGTGAGTCAATGCCCTGTATAGCTATCTTTATCTCAACCAGCAAAACCCCTTGTTCCTTCCTATTATTGCTTATACTCTCTCTACAACAAAATTAGAGATAAGGGCAAAATAGTTTCTGCTGGGTATTGAGGGGGGGAGCGGGAGGGGGTGGAGTGGGTGGTAAGGGAGGGGGTGGGGGCAGGGGGGAGAAATAAACCAAGCTTTGTATGCACATATGAATAATAAAAGAAAAATGAAAAAAAAAAAAAAAGAAAGTGGAAAAAAAAAAAAAAAAGAAAGTGCTTTATCCTATCATGCCAGTAGTCCACTCTGCAGAGCAGGCTAGCAACGTGGTCACGGACTATCATCCTTGGATGATGTAGTGTGATGTCTTATATTATGTCACCACAATGTCCACAGTTTGATGGAACAGATGGCAGTCATAAGGTATAATGGGCTGGAACTCATTTTGAAACCCAATGAAAAGCTGTGTGCCCATTCTGCTGTGAGGCCTCCAAACCTAACTTGTGCCAACCCAGCAGCCTTTATGAAGTCCTTCCTCACTAAAGTCGGGTTCCCATCATGACCACAAGACCTGTGCATCCAACACTTACTCACACTTCCTTTCAGTTGTCCATCAACCCTTCCTCTCAAATGTGACATGACCCAAGCAGAACTGCTAATCTTCTCCCCAAATATGCTTTCTAGGCTACCCTGTCTCCCTAGTTACAGACCAAATACTTCAGATCCATCTTGTTCTCTCTCCCCACACCATATGAATTGATCCTGATGGTTCCATCTTAAAAATGCACCAAAAATCCAGCCACTTTTCATGTCTCCAAGTGCCATAGGCCTAGTTGACCCCATCTGTATTACTACAGCAGTCTTGTATGGACTCTCTTGTGTCCCTGTGTTAGTCAGACACTTTGTTGCTGTGACAAAATACTTGATTAAACAACCTAAAGAATGATTTATTTTGGCTCATACTTTCAGAGGTTTTAGTCTATGCTGGCTGGCCCCATTGTTATGAAACCAAGCATCATGGTGGATGCTCACTTCATGGCAGCCAGGAAGCAGAAAGAGCTAGAATGGGCCAGAGTAAGATTTAGCCTCCAAGTTCATGCCCCCAGTGACTTTCTTCCTCCAACTAAAGTTTCCAGCATCTTCTAAAACAACACCACCAGCTGGGAACCAAGCCTTCAACCCATGAGTCTGTAAGGGACTTTTCATATTCAACCATAACAGTCCCTCCAGGGGATTCACCACCGACACCACAGAGCTCTGTGCAGTAAGTATAATAATAACCCCTGCCTCCTCTGTTCAAACTGTCCAATGGCTCCAACGTTTCTTGGAGTGGGAGGTCCACACAGTGTTCTGACCACATCTACATAGGACACTGAGGTCATTCAGAGATTCCTCCCTGCTGCCACCCTCTGTGTACTGATATCTTCTTCCTAGAATTGGCTTCCCCATCTCCAGATGTCATGTGACTGACTCCCTTATCTCTTCTGGTCTTTGCTCAAACTCCATCTTCTCAGGAAGCCTTGTCACTACAATCCCCCTGACCCATTCCCAATTCTGCTCTGTTTTGCATTTCATGCATATTTCTCATATACTATATTCTACTTACTGGTTATGTTTATAATTCATTGTCTCTCCCTCCTCCCTTTTGAAAGTAAGTTCCACAACCAATGATAGTTTTGTCTGTTGTGTTTATGAATATATTCCCAGAACCTAGAGCATTTTCCAGAACAAAATGAGGTCCATGGATATTTGTTTGGGTGAGGAGGGAGCAGTGAGGGGAATTGTATCATCTCAGAATGTTCTTTCCAACAAGAACTCACCTGCTTTTGCTAACTGAAGTCAGAAACAGAAGATGGTACAGTATTCCAGGAGTGGTCCCAGGCAACCCCAGCTGGGGAACTGCTTTTGTGGAGAGACCGTGGGTTCTCAAACTTACACATGCACTTGGACAGTTTATGGGGGTAGGAGGGGTGGTTAGAGGTAGAACAAGGCCAGAGGGTATGTGTAGCTCATAGTTTTCAGGCCCATCACAAACTTAGTTCTCTCCTAGTTATTAACAAAGATCTGAAGAAAGGACGAGGCCACACATTTGTAGGAAAAAGTAGAAGTCAAGCAAATAAAATTTCCAAAAAGGAAATCTACTTCTAGTTTACAATACTGCTGAGAGAACATACTCTGCTGGCCACTGAGCTCCATCTCCATGCAGAAGCAGACATTCTCCAGGTCCCCAGGGACTCATAAACCAGCTGCCATGTGCCTTGGAGCTGTGACAAGCAAGCCTGTGGCCTCTGCCTCTTGCTAATGCTGAATTAGGCTCCCCAAGATAAAGGGGACAGCTGGCCAACAAGCTGCTTGGAGGAAGATGATTTTACTATTTGAAAGCCTTTGGGGGAAAAAAACTCACTTAATTTTTCTTTATAAACATCTTTTTCTTTATAAACACATTTGTGTTGAGATGAGATCATAGTCAAAGTAATGTGAAATGTGTCTGGCCTTCACTTTCTCATTAAGGTATTGAGCAGATGGTCATTGGCTCCATCAATCTGTTACTGGATAACAGACTACCCCAAAATTCAGTGGCTTAGATCTACCACCATTTTATTACATCTGACACTTCTGTGGTTTAGGAATTCAGGCAGGGCTTAGCAAGATGGTTCTTCTGTTTGGTGTGGCATTAACAGAGGTTCCATGATGCAACTCAGTTTATGAATGGGCTGGGCTGGAAGATCCTTAGTAGGGATGGTTGGGAGGAAAGGTCAGCTGGGACTGTCCACTGGAGCACCCAAATGTGGCCTTCCCGCATGATGGACTCAAGCTGAATTTTTTGTATGGTGGGTCTAGGTTCCAAGATTAAGTATGCCAATGGACAAGGCTGCATGGTCTCTTACAACCTATCCTCAGAGTGTCAATTCTCTTATATTCCACTGGTTGATATAGTCACAAGCCACTGGGTTAAAGGGGAGGGAACATAGGTCCCGCCTCTCAATAGCAGGAGTTCCAAGCATCTGAGGTCTTAAATCTACACAGTCATTTCTAAATTCTCCTACAAAACATGTCTTTGATTTTCTTTCCTTCTGTTGGCTACCCAGTGGCCTTGGGATGCTCATTCGTTTCCCTTTCCACCAATTCCTCCATCATTCAACCATTAATTATTAAACCCATTCTTGATATCTGACAATGTGCAAATGCTGACAGATATCAGAGCAAATGGCATATGCTTACAGTGGATTGACAAACTCAGTGGTCAAGGTAACTGATGTGTTCTTTCTGCTTGTCTAGCATCCAAACCTTCTTTTGGGAATGGTACTTCCATTCTTCAAGGATAATCTCTTTCCCTCTTTCATTTAATGTTTTTAGGGTGGGAACATGACCTATGCCTGGACAACAACTGAAAGTAAAAACTTCTCCATCCCCACTATCACAATTAGTTCAAGGGTTGACACATGACACATGGAGTAAGTTTTAGTACTTTTAACATGATTTGAAGGAGAAGGTATAAAGAAGCACATAGGGTGGAGTAGTGGGGGTTGACAAGTGTAAAGCCAGCATTAGAGAGTCAACCAAAGATTAGAATCAAGTAATAGATTGAGGTGAGGACAGATAAAGAAGAATGATGGAGGATGTGAATTCAACTATGATGTATTGTAAGAAATTCGGTAAATGTCACAATGTACCCACAATACAACAGTAATTTAAAAAGACTAAAAAAACAGATCGAGAAATAGGCTAGACCCTGTCATGTGGCTTAGCCAGTCTACTCCTGGGACTTACAGTTACACCGGTCAATGAACTCCCTCTGTTGACTCTAAATAAGCATCAGTTGGGTTTCTTTCATTCACTACTGAAAGTCCTGACTTATACTCAAGAGATAAAAGGGGACAATATAATACAGTGGTCACTGGACATACCGTCAAAGATAGAGGCACTACAGAATGAACCTCTAACACTATATGTGAAAGGTCAGTGGAATAAGAACCAGTAGAATCCAGATCCCTCCCTCCTGCCACACCATGCAACATGCAGCCTACTGTGATATGTGCGGGAGCAGTGTGGTTCAACAGGTTTGCTGCAGCTTCTCAGTGTCTTTCTCAAGCAACAAGGGGCTAAGGAGCATGGTTGCTGAATAGCCTAGAGTTTTCCCACTTTTCCCACTAGGTGGCATTCCTGCATCAAGGAGGCAGAAATCTGGGGTTAACAAATTGACTAGAATTAGGACCTTTGAAAACTAAGTAAAACTTGAAAATAGTACAAGAGAATAAATGAACACTGAGTTTTGAGCCACTGCCTAAAAGGAAAGAAGGAATCTCCATAAACTCGGCATTAGAAAATTAACTCCAGGCCATTCATTCCAATGAGGAGGACCAGGGCTCAATAACCTCAGGACCACAGAGTTACAACTAACAACTCTTTGTAGACACTGGGGACTGTGACTTTAGCAATTGGGTTGAATTTAAAAGTAGACGGGTATGAGGTAAACAGGTTGCCAACCATAGGTATAAGTCAGGCATTCACTCCTGAGACCATGGATTTTTTTTTTAATTGGCTCTCTGTGCTCTGCACTTAAATAACTTCATCAGTAAGAGGGATGATCCAAACAGCTTCCTTCTTCCCTAGATGCCTCCCTATGCTTCATATTTCAACAGCTCTCAGGTAAGGCCTGGAGAAGTGTCTCAAGCAGTAGAGCACCTGCCTAGCAAGGGTAAGACCCTAAGCCCTGATTTCAGACCCTGGTACTGCAAAAAAAAAGAGCTTATTGGTAGAATGTCTTTTAAAATCCAGCATAACAGAAAAAAGCTACAATGATGGATATAAACAACAGTTGTGTGGTAGTGGAGTACAATACGAGTATTTATTATATAAGGATAACAATTTTTTGTTGTTAAAAAAAAAACTAAAACTACCTTACTCTCCATTGCTAAGCTTGTAGCCAATTAGCTGACAACTGCAGCTATGATATAACACTGACCCCCAATTCCCTGCTCCCATTTCTTCTCTGGGTCTGGTTTTCCCTCTAGAATCAGTGCTCTGAGAATCATTGCAGATCACTTTTCCAAGGTTACATTAATTTTTCTCTAGTCCAACTTCAGGCACATTGTCCTTTTATTATTTACTGCTGAAAGTGTTAGTTTTTCCTCTTGCTATTGAGCTCCTGCCCGCCGAGAGTAGAACACCTCCCCCCTTTAGTATCATCTGTACATTTCATTATGCTGAGTTTCCAGCCTCCTTTGGATCCAGGAAGCTTAGAGAGGGATACTCAGCCAGCAACAGCCCTGGGGGCAAAACATTGAGAGCACTGTCTAAATAGTTCAGAAGTTGAGTAGCCAAGAGATGGAAGGGCAGCCAGCCTACCCAAAGACTGACTGCTGCTTCTTATATTACACACACGCCCACATGCGCACACACACACACACACACACACACACATACATGCACACACACACACATACACACACATATACATGCACACACACACACACACACATACATGCACACACACACAGAGATTTTTAAAGAAAATTATAAAAATGCATTAAATTTTATAATGAAATATTAAACATCTCTTATGGTATCAGCATTCTACTTGACTTTGGACTCAAACACAAATGACAGATATTATAATTGCACAAATACCCAACCAAACCAGAGGGTCATCTCTTTAACATAGGAAAGCATTAGTCAAGTTCTGGGTCAACATGCCTATCCCCAAAGGAAATGGACAATATGGGAAATAAAGCAGGCCTGGCAGATGTGCCTGCAAAGTTGTAGGGATTACATTACGTGTGTGAGAAGGAAAAGGACATCTACACAATTTGAGTCTCAACAGCCTGAAGATACCAGGGGGCTGAATTCAACAAGGAAGCAAAGTCTGGAATAAATGTTGTGTGCTAAACCTCAAACTAAAGCCACATACAGAATCTTCCAGAGCATAGTATAAAATAATAAACTAGAATAGTCACATATCTGAAGAAATAATAGGGGGACCAAAAAGTGAGCAAGGAAAAAGAAAGAAGAGGTAAATAACCAGGAAATTTTGAAAAAGAAACAAAAGTTACCAGATATGCAATATATGTATAATATTAGTAATGTTAAAAACTCAGAAAAGAGCTAAATAGATCACGCAAAGTTAAAGATAAATTCGTTATCTGAGAACACATCCAAGTGCACAAAACCGAGAGAAAAATGGAAGCAGGATTAAGAGAGAGGAGAAATCCAAAGGAATGGGAAACAAAAACATCATTTGAAGAGGTTACAGCTTGAGAATTTCCCAGAATTGATGAAAGACAAAAATCTTCAGATTTGAAAGCACAACAAATTTTAATTAGGGAAGGAAGGAAAGAAGCAGAGTAGAAATAGAGAAAGCAAAGGCAGTTTAAAGGCACAGGGAGAAGTTATATTGCTTCACGCAGTGACAATTCGACATAAGACTTTCACAGCTCCAAATGGAGGCCAGATGACAGAGAACTTGTAACTTCAAAGTGCTGTTAGAAAATAACTGTTAATCTGCAAGAGTGTACACAGCTAAAACGGCACTCTAGAAATAAGGCAAAATAGCATTTTTAGCAAACAAAAAAAGGAGAAAGTATGAACAGCTTCACCGAGAAAGGATGTCATCAGAAAAGACAATTCTCACAAAGGCAAATCTGCGGTGAAAAAAGGAAAGGCAAAGAAACTGAAAAATGTGGAGGAAGGAGAATCAACTGTACAACCCAGTAATGTGTCTAGTGTGGAGAATCTACACAAAGATATTTGCATATTATTGATTAATAGTTAAAGATATAATGGAAATTCTAAAAGCTGCTCCTGTTTAGGAAGAGAAAAAGGGTACTTACTCTCAGTAAGTAGTAGATCTAGGCACTCAGTGCATCGCACTGCCTTTAAAACACTTTCATACACAAAGAATGGCTGAGAATAAAAGTTATGTAAGTCATCTGTACATATAACCCGAAAGGTTAAAGACTGGAATTTGTGTATATAATTATAAATAAAGTTTACTTTGTCTTATGACAAACGTGAACTAATCTTAATTTTCCATGATAGTATTTCTATCTTCAGTTCTCTCGTCTTTTTGCAATTAATGTCTCACATTTTAATATTCAAGGGTTCTATACTTTAGTACAATAGAAGTTTCACAAAAACAAACAGGGAGGAAATACAAGGAAAAAAATGATGTTGTTAACTGATTAATTCATCAATTACTGATAAGTGTGTTAAAATCCCAGTCAATACGAAAGTAAAACCAGTCCAACAGAAGGGAGGAAGACAGACACAAAATTAGCCCATGGAAATAAACTGAAGAAGTAGAACAATAGAAAAATAAAAAGAACAAATAAATGAGAAAAAATTAAGTTACACTGGAGAGGTTTTGTTGTTAGTTTTTTGTTTATTTTTCTTTAGTTATTTTCAGGTAGGGTCTCATGTTTTTGCCCAGGACTGGCCACAGACCGTGATCTCTCCTGTAGCTCGTATTACAGGTGCATACTTCCACACCTGCCTTATTTGTTGACATGGGGTCTTGCTGAATTTTGCTTGGATGGTGCTCAAACCTTAGTCCTCCTGATCGCTGCCTCCCAAGTAGATAGAATTATAGGCATGAGCCACTATGCCCAGGAAGGTTTTAAAAATGATTTCCTGCCTATAAATTTTTAAAACATGAATAAATTCCTACTGAAATACAACTTAAGTTATTCAAGAAAAACAGGAGACCTGAATATTTTTATTACCATTAAATAAATTGGAACCAATTAAAAGCTTTTCACAAAATGAAAGCAGACCTAGGTTACTTCCTACTAACTTTTATTAAGCCTGCAAGGGATAAATAATTCTAATTTACACAAACTCTTCCAGAAACAGTAGAAGTGGGGATAATTTCTAACTAAGTTTATGAAGTTAATTAACATAACCTTGATAACAAAACCAAACAAGGATTTTATGAGAAAAAAATCACAGGGAAATCTTACTCATGATCACAGATGCAAAAATATGACCAAGCTGAATCCTGCAATGTACAATAAAAGTGAGGTATCACGGGGCTGACAGAGTGGCTCAAGTGGTAGAGTGCCTGCCTAGCAAGTGTGAGGCCCTGAGTTCAAACCCCAGTACCACCAAAAAATTTTTTTAAAAAGTGATGTATCATGGACAAGATGAGTCTTCCCTAGGAATACAGTTTAAAATTAGAAAGTCATGTTATCTCAACAATGAAGAAAAGATAATCGATAAAATTTGACACCAAGTAATAATTTGAAAATACATTCAGCAAGTAAAATGGTAGCATAGAAATTTAACTCCTATAAAAATAAATCTAACAGAAAACCTATAAGCATTGCGTGGACAAATGAGAAAGATCATTACAAAAAGATCGATAACTCCTAAGAGCAGATGAATATACCATGTTCATGGATATGGAGACTCATCAATATGGAAATAACTGACTTCATTTTTATCTTTATATTCAAATAGTTTTTGTAGACTTGACAAACTAAAGAGTCTAAATAAACCTGAAAAAGACAAGGTGGGGATAATTTTGTGCTGGATATCAAGATATGCAAAAAAAAGCAATCAAAATAATTGCTTTTGATTATTATTATAATAATTCAGTATGTGTACAGAGATAGACGACTAGGTGAATGGAACAAAAAAGTCCAAAAAAAAGGACACGTGCACACTAGAAAAGTGATTTGAGTGGGGGATGCACGGACCCATGGAGGCTAACCAAGGCCTGGACAACTGGTTCCCACAAGGGAAAACGCAGCTGGATTCCTATCCCAGTTCCAGGTGGATTTAAGAAGGAAAAACCATAAAAACTTTAGGAGACATGTCAGGTAGATATTAAAACAAAAAGTATAAGTCAAGCAAAATATTAATTCCATTAAATTAAAATTATAACTTTTTATCAAATACAGCATAAAGATTGCTTCTGTAAACATAAACAGACAACGAACGTATTAGTATTAAAAACCACTTAAAAAGCAATAAAGAGCCAGTGAGTCACATAATCAGTAAAAGAAAACAATCTGATAGAAAAATGGGTCAGAGGCATTTTAGAGTGGAGCAAGTGGCAATGGTTCAATAACTGTTCTTTTGGCAGTACTATGGTTTGGACCAAGACCTTGCACTTGCTAGGCAGGCATTTTACCACTTGAGCCACAAGCTTTTTTTGCTTATTTTTCAGATAGGATCTCATGCTTTTTTCTTGTGGGGCCAGTCTCAGACTGAAATCCTCCTACAAACACCTTCTGCATAGCTGGGATTACAGAGTGTGCCACCACGCCTGGCTTGTTTGTTGAGATGTAGTCTAACTAACTTTTCGCCCTACCCTGGCCTTGAAGTGCAATCCTATCTCTACCTCTGGAGTAGCTGGGATTACAGCTGTGAGCCACCAGGCCTGGCTGCTCCAATAATTTGTAAGAAGAATGCTCACTCTCATTAGGAATCAGATAAATACAAATGAAAATCACAAAGATTCACATCCAGAAGGTGTGAAATGTCAGAAGCCCATGTGGATTGATGGGCGGAATGAAAATTGATGTCACAGGAGAAAATAGGCATTCTCCAGCAAAGATGAACATCCTCTTTCCCCAGGGCCTCACAGGCTCACTTTTTGGGGCCATCCTCTAGAAAAACTCACACACCTGAAGACACCTCTAGAAATGTTTACAGCAGCAGTGTTGCAAACAAAAACATGGTTCTGGCATAAAAACTGACAGACCAATGGAATGGGAGAGAGAACCCAGAAAATAATCCATCGATGTGCAGTCGATTGACTTTTGACCAAAGTACCAAGAACAAACATTGGGAAAAGGATAGTCTATTCAGAAAAGGGTGCTGAGAAGACCCTAACTTCTCACCATATAAAAAAGCCTACCCAAAATGCATCAAACTTGTAAACATAAGACCTAAAACAGGAACTACTGGAAGAAAACAGGGCAAAATGCTGTAAGACAGTGGTGTATGCACAGACTTTTTGGATAAGACTCCAAAAACACAGGTAACAAATGTAAAAATAAAGGGGATTATATCAAACTAAGAAGCTTCTCACAGCAAAGGAACCAATCAACCAAGTTAAGAGAGCCTGCAGAAAGGAAGAAAATATTTGCAAATTACTCATCTAAGAAGGTTTCATACCCAGTTAATACCCAGACTGTGTATGGAACTCAAAAGAACTCAATAGCAAAACAGATGATCCGATTAGGAAATGGGCAAATGATCTGAATAGACATTTCTCCAAAAACAAAAAGACATGCACATGGCCACCAAGTACATGAAAAATTGTTCAATGTCACCAATCACCAGGGAAATGCAAACCAAAATGACAATGAGATGTCATGTCACTTCAGCATGGCTATTACCGAAAAGGGTGGAGATGTAGGGCTGGAGATACAGGTGGTGCTAGAGCAGAAGGAAAGTCTTAGGCACTCCTGATGGGAATGCAAATTGGTACAGCCATGATGGAAAACAGTAGGGTAGTGCCTCAAAAAGCTGAAACTAGGACTGAGGAGGGAGCTCAGTGGTATAGAGTGTGCCTAGCAAGACCTGGGTTCAATCCCTGGCACTGAAAAAAATATCTAAAAATAGAATTACCATAAAATCTAGCAACCCACTACTGGGTGAGTTCATTTCTAAAAGAAATGACATCATCGTGTCAAAGTGATAACTGCACCCCCTTTTTATTGTGGCACTATTCATAGGAGGCAAGATATGAACTCAACCAAGGTGTTGATCAATGGCCAAAGACAAGGTGGTTGAAATGTACAATGGAACACTATTCAGCCAAAAAAGAATGAAATCCTGCCACTGGCATCATGAATGGAACTGGAGGACATCAGGATAAATGAAGTAAGTCAGGCACAGAAATGAAAAAAAAAAACCACATGTTCTCTCTCACTTGTGAAAACTTAAAAAAAACAAAACAATGTCTTAGAGGAAGAGAGTAGGCATCATTAGGGACAGGGAGGAGACAGTACAGGTAGAGAAGAGGAATTACTTCTGGTGTTTTATAGTAGAGTAGCTTAACTATAGTCTCTAACAATTTAAGATATATTTCATAATTTTTTGGCAGCACTGGGGATCAAACTCAAGGCACTTGCTAAGCAACCACTCTGCCATTTGAGCAGTGTCCCCAGTCCTGTGACATATTTCTAAGATACTAGAAGAGCCTGAAAGTTTCCAACACACAGGAATGATCAATGTTTGAAAAGATGGAAATTATATTACCCTGATTTGACCTTTACATGTTGTGTACATGTTTCAAATTATCATATTATATACCAGAAAGATAGATAACTATTGGGCCAACTTGAAAACAATGTGAACTGAATTAATGCTTTTCTTTCCAGATGGAAGCTTCCAGAGTTAGTGCTCGATCTATCACACGCTTGCTTGCTGATGTGGTGACAAGGACACTCGTAACGGTGTGGGTGCTTCATCAGTCTGGACCTCCGATAATTACAACAGCAGAGCCTTGGGACTGGCAGAGTGGCTCAAGCGGTAGAGCCCCTGCCTAGCAAAGCATTAGGCCCTGAGTTCAAACTCCAGTACAGCCAAAAAAAAAAAAAATGCCTCAACAAGAGCAGAGCCTCCTGTTGACCCTGGTTGGTTAGACATTAAGTATGACTGAAACTATAATTTTAGTGATTGAAGCTTAAAAATATAAAAAAAATATTCTGAGAACAATCCAAATGTTTCATGAGTAGAATAAAATTGATGCTTGCATACAGTGGGATACTGTGCTGAAGTGAAAGTAAGTCAGTTACATCAAAGAAATGATTCTTTAAAACATTATGCTGAAAGAAAAAGTCATGTCCAGGACGGAGAGGCATTCTGAAGGAAAAGCTGGGTATGAAGATGCTCGGCTTACTGAAAACTAGTGACTTCATGAAAGGACAATGGCTGGGTGGTTTTGAAGAACAGCTGGTTTAGAAGGTGTACAGAATCTCTCAAACCATGGGGCACTCAATATCCCAAATATTCAAGTCCTATCACTAGGGGTGGATGGTGGTCCTTGGTCAAGTAATTTAGGGAACTGCTCCTTTAATCCAGTAAGCACATTTATGAACTTCTCAGAACCTTTAATGCGCTCTTCTTTACTGTGAACATCCAAGCCAGAGGTACTAGCAATGCGTCCTGCACATACCTGATCACAGACTTTTCCTCCATCGCCCTCTACAGCAGCCCAGAGGATCAGTGGTCTATGGACTGTATGTAATTTGAGATAAAACAGCCTGGATGGAGTAGAGTGGAAGGTGCCTCTGCTGATTGAATGTGTGAATTTTGCTGTCCCTTTACTCTTTGCCTTCACAAGGCACCCCTCCTGGATGCCAGCCTAGTGGCCACTGCAACCTGTCCTCAGGTGAAAAGCCACATGTCACACGCTCCAAAGCAACTGCTTCCCACTCCCACATTATCACTATTTCAGAACTACCATCCTCAGAATAATTTGATTATCCAACTGAATGCTCCTATAGTTAATCCTTTCAAGGTCTATCTGCCATTGCAAATTTCTTGCCAAATTAAAGTTTATCTTTAATTAATACATTATGTGGGGACATACTTCCATTTATAGATGCCTTCTAATACTTCCTCTGCCTCTGTCTGTGTCTCCACTGACTTCTAGATTGGTGGGTAGGCTAGGGAGAGATTCTCCACCCCTATAATCCCCTAAAATTTTTGCCAATTCCTCAATAAATATCATTTAATTTAATCAAATCAAATTAAAGCCTAAAAAGATTTCTCTGATTCCCACACATTACTAGTGAAAAGTCAGGCAAATGAATTCTTACTCTCCACTCTCGTTTACTCTCAGACATAAATAATGATTTAAAAATTACACCCACATTAAAAAAGCTATGTTTGCTCTCAATCTTCCTTATCTGTTCAGAGATCCTGAGGAATAGCATGAAACCACAAGTGGCTCTGAAAACCAGGACTTTACACCTGGTCCATGACACATTCAGTGTGATGGGTTATAGAAAACTTCCACTAGAATTTATAGGGCACAGTGACTAGAGCTGGAATCCCATGTGAAAAACCCTAAAAAGTGATCAAGATAAAGGATCACTCTCGGAATGCGTCTGGGGCAAGTGAGTGTTTCCTGTGGTCCTGATTCGGACATAGGAAAGTGGGCAGGACTGGACTGTGCTGAGAGGAATACAGGTGCTGGAGGAAGGGATGACCCCAACCAAGAAGTAGCTGGCCAAGACCTGGCCACAAAGAGGAGAATCTCACAGGCTCTGTGCAGGAGCCATGGCCGGTGCTCAGGGAAGGCTAGTGAGAGGAAGATGGCAGTCTCAGTAGGGAGAGATTTTACAGCATCTAAAGCAAGTTGTCTTAACTTGAGAACAAGCTTGAGCTTCTGGGGAATCACAAATCCTGTGAAATTAACAAGATTTGCTCATGCATGTGAGCTCAGAAGCTCAGAAGGGTCTGTGACCTAATATGGGTAAAACTAGCTACCCTCGGTGGCTGTGGTGGCACATGCCTGTAATCCCAGCACTCCGGAAGGTGAGGCAGGAGAATCATGAGTTCAAGACAAGCCTGGGATGCATAGTGGGACTATCTGAAACAAAACAAAACAAAACAAAACTTACCTAAAGAGATAAATAACCCTAATAAAATCTCTTAGCAGAAATTTGACAGGTCATATGGAGCAATAGTTTTATAACTAGTCTTCCTGATGAGGGCCTGGTGTATAGCCAGCGTCTGTCACTGATGAAGTGCTGGTCCATCTGCTTTCACCATCAGACCAGCTGTGAGTGGGACCACGAGTGTCAAGTAAACACAGAGACCCTATGATGACAACCAGGTCCCTGAAGCATTTCCTCCCTGAAAGCTGTTTTTAAGTTCATGTGAACCCCTCACCCAACACTGGGGACCACCAGCCTTAGCAAAAGCTCTCAAGTGACTCTGTCCTTCTACAGGCCTAAGGAAGGGGCCACAAATTCCAGAAGGAATGTGCTGAGTTGATTTTATCTAATAATAGAAATGGTGACGAAAGCAAAAAGCCAATGTTAGACTCTTCACAAAACCTTGGTAACAGTTTCCCAGACTTTCTTCTTTAATCTCTATTTACAGTTAGCTTTTTCTGCCTAAAAATATCCATCATGAGTTCAACGGTAGAATAAATTCTGTCATAAAATGTGCAGTAAAATGAAGTTTATTAAAAACAAACCCAAAATATTATTATTCCATAGTTTAATGGCTGTATGATTAGTGACATGAGAAATGCTTAGCATCTCATTTTAAGTGGAAAAAAAATAAGTCGATCAATGGGTACTAAATTAGAGTTCCATAGGAGTAAGAAGTCCTAGTGTGACACAGCAAAGTGGAGGCCAGGACAACAGATAACCACAATGTACCATGCATTGCCAAATGCTTGGAGAAAGGATTTTGAATGTTTTTGCTACAAAGAAATAATAAGTATGAGGTTGTATATATCTTTACCCTGATTTAAACAATATACAATGTATCAAAATGTCTTATGGTACCTCGTAAACACATACGTTTTTGAGGTGCTGGGGATTGAATCCAGGGCCTTTGAGCATGCTAAGCAAGTACTTTACTACTGAGCTACACCTCCAGCTCCCATACAATTTTTATATGTGTGTACCAGAGCTAGGGGGTTAGTTCAGAAGTAGAGCACTTGCCTATAGCAGGTGCAAGGTCCTTTGTTTGACCCCAGCACTATCAAAAGATGTTTTAATTTGAAAAAATTAAAGATAAACAATTCATACTCACATGGTCTCAGTAACAAGAAATGTACACATGAATAGGAAAAGAGTATACAGCAAAACAGCAACGACAGAGGGTGAATCTAATTAAGATATATTATAAGCACATATGTAAATGTCACAATGCTTCTTCCCATGCAACTGTTATATGCTAATAAACATAGGGAAAAACAGCAATGATGCAATCTCAGATGCAATTATGGTTGGATTGTCTTTATCCTTTAGTTTTCTGTATTTTCCAAGTGTTTTTTTAAACAATAAGCATCTTGTCTTCATATTAGATTAGCTGCCCAGCTTACTTTGCAAGGCTTACTCCTAACAGCTGGGTTGACAGAAAAGTCTTCTTCCCATAATTGAGTCCAGAGTCACTAAAGAAAATGTACACACTTATCCTAAATTGTCTTCCTTAAGTGAACAATGACTTCCAATTTATTAAAATATGCAGTTTTCAACCAAGAACTTGTAAAGAAGAGAGGACAGGACTTTCTTCTTCTTCCATTATTCTGTACACATTCCATTTGTTTTGGTGGAATTAAGCATGAGGTGGGTTCTAAAGAAATAATGAAACTTTAAGTGTTAAAGTTTTGAGTAAAAAATCAAGTAGTTCTCACACAGTGTGATTGTGTCTGAGTTGCACACACATTGACACACAGAGTATAAACTATGGAAACTTCTTCCCAAAGACTATGAAATATTTTGGATTTTGCATGTACTGTCATTTCCTTACTCTCTGAGAGCTACTAGATATGAGCAAGTCCCTACATCAAAAACACATGACAAAGAGGGTAACAGACCGAGCATACACAGATGAGGGTCACAACAGAAAGAACATGGAGACACAATGAAAAATCCAGTATGCCCTGTTGCCATGTTTCCCTACGCGATTCAGGGAGACATGGGCCCTGACCCAGGCAGAGACACTAGTTAGAGGCTATTTAGCAACAAAGACTTGGAGATGTGCTGGGAGAATCCAGTGACTGTACCTCACAGAACCTTGTGAGAGGTACCCAAACTCCATACCTTTCTGGAAGCCCTTGGGTGATGGTTTTGTAAACCTACGTATCAACAATTAGAACATGGCCACTTTTGGTGCCTACAAACCATCTCCACTAGTAATGGGGACATGTCCACTACAGCCTAGGACCTGAGGTCAAGCTCCATTCAGTGCCCTCTACTCTTTCATTCCTTTGTACTTTCTTCAGCTAAGTTTAGCACCTCTCAGGGATGCCCAGGTGAGAGCTATGGGGCTATTACTCACTGCTATCATTTGCTGTTCCTGTTTAAATCTGTCTGATGCTCACTGGCACACACATCAAATTAACTGCAAGATTTCAACACAGGGCAGGGGAGAGTGCCCACGAAATGGTACATCAGGATTGTCTGGGTTTTTTGGCACTGGGGAGTGAATCCAGGACCTCATGCATGCTAGACAAGTGCTCTACCCTGAGCCCTAGGAATGTTTTCACAGAGCCCAGTGTACCTTTGTAAGAGTGGACAAGAAGCATCCATGAAGTAAGTAACACACGATTACTGTTCAGTTAAGACACAGGAAACTCCCATTGCTGTCCTTATCTTCTAGAGAACAGTGGCCACTAAGAGATTCATGCACAGCCCTTTTGAGCCTGATGGTTGTGTCTCTGAGCACAGCTCTTCAGATTCTCCCATGGGTACTTTCTGAGTCACTTCAAAAGCCCAGCAAGCAAACTCCACACCTCGCACAACCTGAGGAGTCATCTAATGTACAACAGCAGATGCAGGCTGATGTGCAAGGCCAATCCACACCCAGCCCTCCTCAAACGTTCCGAAATGAAGAACTTGTTTGTACGTGAAGGTTTTATGCTTAATAGTAGCCATTGTTGATTGCAAACTATCGCAAAGCGACAGGTGATACACTCACTGGCTTATTTCATCTGCACAGCAATCACCTTACTGATGGGGAGACAGCCTGGGGGAGGTGATTCTGCCTACAAACAAGTGGCAAAATCTCAATTCACAGCCTCATCTTTCTGGTTCTAAAGCCCATGGTGCTTCAATAGTACTATCCAGCCACCCCCAGTGGCTGTTGGATTTCCATGGTAGCAAATATTCTTCTGTTCTTTGCTCATTAGAAAATAAATAAATAAAAGTGGGAGTGGACGGGTGCAAATGGCTCATATACTTCAGTCTTCTGGGGCACTTGCTGCAGGGAAGGGTCACTCCAGCCTAGGTAAGTGCTAAGAGTGGCTGGGCCAAGGCTACCATCAGAGAGCTCAGCACCTCATGTCTGTGATGTCAAGAAATGACTATGAAGGGAGGGATGGGCCCAGACAGGCCTTGCCCAGTTTTTGGGTAACAGCTTGTGAGAGTGCTGTGAGCTATCCTTACCAGCTGGAGAGCCACCTACGACTGCCTCCTGCCCTCCTTTGTGTGGCTTCCAGCTTCAAGGCCATAGAGGTGACTAGAAATATGTCAGAATCTATACAGGGAATTACTTCTTAGACATGGGATTCTGTCTAAAGAACCATCCTAACGATAGAATTATAAGAGGACCTGTTTTTTAAAATTATTCATTTATTCACATGTGCATATATTGTTTGGGTCATTTTTCCCCCCTGCCCTCCCTCCCCTAACCGCTCCCTTCCTTCCCCTCTCACTTCCAGGCAGGTCCTGTTCTGCCCTTATCTCTAATTTTGTTGAAGAAAAGGCATAAGCATAATAAGGAAGACAAAGCGTTTTTGGTAGTTGAGTTAAGGATAGCTGTACAGAAAGATTCCTAGCCTTGCTTTCATGTACAAATGTGTTACAACCCAGGTTGATTCATCTCTAACTCATCTTTACACTGGTTCCTGAGCCCCTTCTCGTGTTAACCTCTGTCGCTTTAAGGTTTCTGTATTAGTTAGAGGACCTGTTTTTAAAAATAAAACAGATGCCCAGCAGTAGAGGCTGGCTTCCAGCATCTACTTGCCCACATACCAAGTTGAGTGAGTGGACCATGCCCAGTGTACCCACAGAGCAGAGAGCTTCTCTCCAAAGCAAAACAAATGCGCCAAACCCCCAGAGTGATGTGGTTCTTCTCCAGGTTCCTCCACATGGGTGACATTACCTCTAAGTCCTTTGGCCTATCGTCATTTCATGGAAAACCTCCAAACATGACTGGGTTCACAGTCCTGACATGTTAAAAAGGTGCCTAATCCTTTTAGTGGAAGGGATAATTGTTACAGAAAACACTTCAGCATCAGCTTACACACAGTGCAACTTCCTCTGAAGTTATTATCCCAGCTGGAATTTGAATGGTAAAGCATTTCTGATGCCCTGGGAAAGCTCACTGAACATTCCAGAACCACATTTCACCTTCTACTGCACTCTTTGCTTCAATAAGTCCCCTTTTTGGCCATGGAGCGTCTTTGTTTATTGTGAGTTCTCCAATCACACTGCCTTGCCAGTGCCACCCAAAAACATCCTCATCTACCCCAGCCAGGCTATACCCAAGCAAATGGCTCTGAAGCAGCAGGGTCAGTCATTGGTGTTAAGCAGCTATGGGAACAGGCTAATTATAAGGAAACAGATTCCTGTGTACATGTGCAAGGCCGGGGGAGAGAAGCACCCATCCACAGAACAAGCAAGCAAGATGACAGAGTAGCTCCAAATTCCAGCATTGAAGGGCCAAGGTGAGTTTTATGAAGAGTTTATCAAGAATGGATTGTTTCTAGGCCATGGCCAGCTCATTAATAATCTGGGATAGAATGGGATTTTTTTTCATCATCCAAAATTAGGATGACTCTACTCCAAAGGTGTAAACAGAGCAGCCAATCCCAGGCTGCAGAAAGGGAAGGACCTAAGGTCTCCCACCCACAATATGTTCCGGGGAAACCTTCCAGCTACACTGGGAACCTTACTGTGCACAATGTGCACGTGGAGGCGTAGGAGCTACAGACAATGGGTTTTCCTGCAAAAGTGAGCACAATCTGCCTAGGCTCAGAAACAGAACACAGCTTTTCTTAATGGAAAACTGTAGGACCTTTTCAGGTCAGGTTGTTACCATGAGTACACACCCCATGCTGGTTCTTTCCTTCAAACTGAGTTCAGGTTCATTCTCTGTGAGTGATTAGGCTGGTAATCAATCATGGAATTAAATCCAGATTTCTCTGCATTGTTAATTTTCTTCTGAGAATCAAAGAATGTTAGCTATGGCCCAGCATACCTTAGCAAGGATCTTTCTTGAGATGGAGCGTGACTGACAGGGTCTGGGTTAATCCTCTGCAGCTCTAACTATGGTGTTTTTGAAGCAAGACCCTCAGAGAAAAGGAAGTGCTCAATTTACAAATAAAGTAGAGTGGATAACATGGTGGCGTGTCTTTAAACTCAAGAGAGAGGCAAAAGGCCTTCCTGTAGTTCATGAAAGTTTCAGCCTGGGGTTAATGAGAAGATAATATCATTTATATATGTAATACTCACTGCCTGTGATTCACAGCCCTGGAATCAAAGAATCAAGGAAAATTCAGCCATCTCTCATTACTGATGGGTTTGAACCAGTTTCAAATGGATGCAGTTTCTGATGGATGCTGCCAATCGCAGCAGGCCTGGGTCTCCTGCCACTTAGTCAAGTGCTAGCCTGGGCTATAGGACAATGGGGCACATTTCTTAAGCCCCTTCTACATCCTTTGATTCTAGGATCAGTAAAAGTAACACTAACTCTTGGCCTTTTTAAAGTGTGAACTCTACAGCTCAGAGTGAAATGCTGTAATCACCTAAGAAAGTGAGGGCCTAGCAAACAACTTTTTGTAGTAGGGTAAAGAAAAGGAGAAGCTGCCGCCACTTCTGTGGGAGCACTCATAGTCCACCTCAGACTCAGAATCCAGCAACACAGACATTTCCTTCATTGCAGGGAGGAATTTCAATTCCAGTACAGTTGAAGGCCAGCCCCTTGTTGAACTAAAGGTGCTCTTTTAGGCAGCGCTCTTAAAATGGCAGCAGCAGCATCCTGTTCCAATCATTTTCCCAAAACAATAAAGTAGATTTGGGGCAGAAGCCTGGGTAAAACATGCCGGCTGGTATCTGTTCTCCAGGTCTCTCAACAAGGACATTGTTCTTGCCCCTACAGCACAGAGTGGGCACATATCCCTCCTGTCTCTGGGGACCTGGTGAGAACCCAACAAGGCCTTTCAATGACTCCAGAACAGAGTTGATGACCCCTCCTTCAAGGAAGGAGAGTGACAGCAAACTCTTCACACCTGAAAAAGGGGTTCAGATTTTTTAACTGCACCTGTTATTTAGCAAAAGCCACAAACAGTCAAATAGGTTAAAGACGTCTATTTGGGGCAACTGGCCACGTTTCAAACCGTACCATGCTCTTTGCACAGCTTCTGCCAACTTTCTTCTCACAACCACCTTGTAAAGAAAATTACCCAAGTTCACCCAGGAATCCCTCAATCTACTCTCTCAGTCTTGGTGCACTTCCGTGTCTCCCAACAGAGAAAAAAAAAAAAATCCCATGCAGACGCTCAGGGATTAAAAAAATTCAGAAGGAGGCATAATTCTGTTTTTTACTGGGCTAACTTTTATTGTAAATCAAAATCAAATGCAAATTTACATATTAGTTACTATTCTATATTGATCCTTATGAGAAAATATCAGAAATAGATTGGGTCAAGACTACATGTTATTTATAAAGCTTAAATTTGTATAACTGTGCACTCCATGAGCAAAAGTTCTAGCTTAAGAAGGAACATTAATGCAAAACCTGATTCTAGAAGCTGTACACACACACACACACACACACACACAGCCCCCCATATATTTATATGTATGCTAAAACATCAATTTAGGAAAAAACCTAATTCAATGTTCTAAAACTAGGCTAGAAAAATAGCATTGTAATTGCTGACAGGAAGAGTTAAATTTTTTATTCTGTTTGATGGCTGAGTACTAACTGGATAAACAATAAAGGAACACTCTGAATATCCAGAATTTTTTGCTTTGTCCTTTAAGCACAAATCATTTCTCTTGGGCCAATCTAGTATAAAGTTACATTTGGTAGAAATAAAGGAAAAATTCTCACCATAAAATAAAAGGTTGCTGAGCATGTGGATAGTTTGGGCATGTGTGGGTGGTGGCAGCAACGTGGCACTGGGAGAAAAGAAGTAGAAAGAGGGTCAAAAGGCCCAGAGTAGACCCTAACAACAACCACCTGGTCATGTGACTTTGGGCTGTCCCTCCACCTCTTAGGGTTCCAGCATCTTCATCTGAATAATGATGGCACTTGGTCATTAGGGGCTGGCTCTCTTCTGGTTCTAAAATTCTGCTTCACACTTTTGGATGTTAGTTTGTGATGTATCCCACTCAACATGGAAATCTAAACACAAGGTCTGAGCTGTAGATGAGAGCCAGTCCCCAAGCACTGCTCTGTAAGCAAGGTACACTTGCTGGGAGTTAGAGGTCGAGCCACTGAGCAGCAAGAAAGCCAGTGCCATGAGGAACCAGGAGATAGGATTAAGCATTTACTAAAAAACTATTTGAGGACTGGGGATGTAGCTTTTGTGTGCATTAGGCCCTGAGTTCAATCCCCAACACTGTAAATAAACAAAAACCAATTTGAAAATGCTATTCTCAGCAAGTTTTCAATAAAGGGCCAAACAGTAAATCTTTTATTCTTTACAGACCATATGGTCTCTGTTGCAACAACTCAACTCTGCCATTGTAGTGGGAGAGCAGCCATAGACAACACATAAAGGAACAGATGTGGCTGTGTTCCAATAAAACTTTATTTGCAAAAAAACAGGCACAGTCAGACACAATCCATAAGTGGATTTTGCCTACTCCAAAAAGGATGATTCCTTAATCAACATATTTTAGCAAGAGGCTGATGGGGCTGCAGAGCCCAATGATCGCAGTTGTTGGCCAAAGCTGACTTCCTCGTGAAGTCTCTGTACACAGACCCCCACACACGGCCCAATATCCAGATGTTGAAGCCCCATCCATGCATGCCACAAGTGAACACAACACCATTCAGAAAGTAAAGAAATCACCGTGCTCACTTCTTATACTGCCTGATATCAAGTCTGGGATGTTTTCACAAACCCCTAAACAACCTCGTCTGACCATTTATTCCAAATGTTGACTGCACTGTGAACGTGGTAACCAGGGTTAGAAAGCACAAGGGGAAGGTGGGAGGAAAAGGCAGGGAAAGGAGGTATCACCATATAACATCTACTTTTGAGTCTCTCAAAAAGGCTATTCCCAAGGCAGTGAGCTTGCACACGATAATGTTACAATTAAATTTCAAGGCAGAGGTCTGCTTCAAGGAATCAGCAATAAGAGTATTCATTTAAGAAGGATAGTGTTGGGCTGGTGGAGTAGCTCAAGTGGTAGGGCACCTACCTCGCAAGTGTGAGGCCCTGAGTTCAAACTTTCAGTATTACAAAAAAAAAAGATAGGATTTCTGAGGCACAATATTTAGCTGAAATTTCCTGTGCCTAATGAAAAATAAGTATATTTTGTACTATTTATAAACAGTAGAGAAGGCTTTTTTAAACCCTAGAAAGTATTCATGTTTGCACTGCAGAATAGTTTAAGGATTTTGAGTTATATTCAATTTTAGGAAAGCAAATGACTATTTGAACAATAAATTATTTCCCTGGGTATTTGGTAATTGCTACTTTGCAATATACTTTAAATGGGACAAGGTTAATTTACCTTCCAGGCAGTCACTACTTTAAATTGACCTTAAAGAATTTAAGAATACCACTCTGAAGATATCAGTTCTGGGTCATTAGCTTTGGTTCTTGATGGGCAGGAACCACATCTGACCCTAATTATTTGCATGTGCGTCAGTGGGCAATTACTTGGCTAGAATTTTTAGTGATGGACTTGTAAACACAAGTTTATTATTTTGTCTACGGAGCAAAGTTCCTATACACCAGATGCTAATTTTGCAGGCTTCCTCTATTATAGAAACTACTCAGTGTTCGTTTATACCAACATGGCCATGATCTCTGGTTACAGAATAGAGAGGAGGCAAAAAAAAAAATCTATCTCAGGTGCTTCTACATCCAGAGCCCACCCCTGTCATCTCCTATTGACTAAACCCAGCAGAGAGAAAATACTACTAGCAGCTTCATAGATTGTTCCCTGGGAACAGTGGAACAGACAGTCCAGTGCCCCCTTAAATGTCTCCGTCCCTTGGGCCTCACATCCTAAATTTCTATCTCAAGTCTTCTGCTTCCTTGGTCCTACCATTTCTGAAAGTTCCACTTCCCCCGAAAACTACCATATGCTGCAGTGCAAATTGGTTCAGATGTGACCAAGCAAGCTGGCAGAGCTGCCAGGGAAAAAGCTTAAGACAGGTTTGTGAATAGAAGGGAAGGTGGTAACGCTTCCAGGCATACTTGGGACAGACAGGCACTCCTGTGGTGTGTGATGCTGAACAGCCAAGGAGCTCCAAGCAAGCAGGAGGAAGAGGAGGAGACCAGAGATCTGACAACAAACCTCATCTCCATCAGTTTCCAACATGATTAGGGCGGGGGTCTACATGGTCATTCTTGTTACACTCGGGGTACAACGAACTCTCAGAATCCTAGGGTGATTTTTAAAAAAGAACTGCTGTCATTGCTTCTTTTGCTAAGACTACTGGTGACACTAATCTTTAGGCTTAACATAATCTACTTTTGATGAAATGCTTGCCAAGCAAGCATGAAGCCTTGAGTTCAAACTCCAGTACTACCACCAAAAAAAAAAAAAAACCCAGAAAAAATGTCTGATGAAATAAAAAATAGTTGCATTCAAGCTCTTTGTAGGTTGGCCGTACAGAGATCATATAAGCTTTTCAAGGCAGTACATCAGAGCAGTAGGCTAAGAGTGTGGGGGCTGGGAAGGCAGACAGTCCAATTTTGAAACTACTCTGATACAAGCTGTGTGATCTTGGGCAGGGTACCCATCTCCTCCCTTTCAGCTTACTGGTCTGCAAAAGGAGGCAGGCATCACTGTATTGCCGATCTCTTCTGCTACTATGAAAACTAAATGAATTAAGAGATGTAATCATCATTCAGAGGTCCTTGGCACATAACTTCTCAGTAAGCATCACCAGATACTATCTTTCTTATATGTCATGATGTTCCAACAAACAAGGTGTGATGCCCAGGGCTGTACACACACAAAGGCTCGGCCTGTTTATGTTTCCATCAGCACCAAATGGGTGCCCATATCCCCACAAATAATAAATCTTTAAAAATTCACAAGATAAGCTTTCCAAGCCCAGGCATGCCACACTTTCCCCTGTAGGGCTTCCCCTTATGTTAGAGTTGCCAAGTCCTGAAATACGGACTCTGTAAAGTACTTTGACCGCCTGGGAGAAAGGTTCAGTGTAAATACTGAAGCTTGTGTGACTGGAGAAGCTGTGGAAGGAAATGGGGCCTCCCACATTGAAGCTGGAACACACTCCATAAATGTTCTTAATATGTTCGATCGAGAGAATATTCTTTTTTTTTTTTTCAGGAACCAACTTTAAATATGAGAAACCAGTATAGGCATGATCACTTCCAACAACACAGATATCTTACAGTACTTTCAAGCAATCATCTGATTCTTAGAAACCCTGCTTATGCCTTCTCTCAGGCACCAAAACCTGGGGATATAGGCAGGTAGACATTTGCTCCCAGATTCTTCTAAGTGTTTACAAGAAATGATTTTTGTAAGTACTTACAAGTATTTACTGAGCAATTTTTATTTATTGCATACCACAATGAAAGAAAAAGATATCATGAAACAAAATCCACCAAGCCCATCTAATGTATAGCCAGAAAAGAGAACCATGCCAGAGAGAGCTCCTGGGTCCTAGGGACAGACAAGCGGTCCTGGCCACTGGGCCCACTGACCTATGACTGGTATATCTATGTAAAGGAAATAATGTCTGTGCTGACCGGACTACAGCAAAAAGTCTTCCACTGCCATCAACAAATGGTGAGATCAAACACATGGACAGAGGCCTCCTGGGCCACAGTTTCCTCAGCTATGAAATAAGAGGGTGGCACAGAGCTCAGAGGCCCCTCCCAGTTCCATGTTTCTGTGTCACGAAGTCCCTTTATCCCTAGTACCTCTGTAAAAAAATGCTCTTATTTTCTCATTAGCTGTGTATTTAAAACTGGGTCACAGCCAACACACGTGTTTATTACAGTCCATAATTCCACATGTCTATTTCTGTGGCTCATTCAGAGCTCAGGACCTCTGCATACACTTCTGTAACTTTGCCCTGTACAGAGACAACCAGCTGAGGATACCAAGGGGGCCTAAGCCCAGCCTATACTCCCTGGGAACAGTGAAGAGGAGGGAAACACATCCTGTGTGCTCGCTGCAGTCTTGTGTTGGAGACATGAGCCTGTCACAACCTCTAAAAGCGTTAAATTACTTAAGTCAGCAAATGACCATGTGATCAAACACATGAGTAAATATAATGCAAACGTGGTTCAAATCAAGCCCTGGATTTCTTATAGAGCCGAAATCTTCCCATTTTACACTGATGCCAGTCTTGTTTCCCAGGGAAAACAGGAGTCTGCTTAATATGTGGTTCTCAGTGGACAGTATTACAATTCCTAAACACCAACTTTAATTGCTCTTCTTAGAATAGTCCCCTAGTGATATTCTGGGTATGTTTGTGCCAAGAGCAAAGCCTTTTTTGAGCCTAAGTATCTAGTACACACAAGCCATTTGAACCACACCAGACAAACACTGCCCAACTTCTCAGCTTTGACATTTCTGTGTGTTCTCTTCACTGTTTCCTTCGGGGGGAATTCATCTACAGTAATGTCCACCTAAGTCAAAGATTCTATCTCCACTTGCTACTTCTAACAAATGAAAACTCAACACAATTTATTTTTCAAAGATGATATGAAGTAATCCAGAAATACTTCCCGAAATGCTTAGAAAATTAGATTCATGGAAGTAATTAGTTAGGAATAATTTGCATTGGAATAACCTTATAATTCCATGGCCAAAAGGTCACCCACAGATTTACAAATGCCCTTTCTGTCCAGACATCTCGATACCTAGCAGACTTTGGAACTAAGTGGAAAAGTATAATAAATAAACATCTTCTGGAACTATTTCCTCCCGTGACTACTCAATGATTCTGGATTGGATTTTTTTTTTTTTAATGTGTACTTCTCCCCCTTGACCAAAGCTATTTTCCCTGGAGATGTTCCAAAATATACTGCTGACTTACTTCCATTGTGGAATTCATCTGGAAAATTTTGCAACTTAAGAAAACATTTCAGACATCTAACAGGCGTCTCCATGGACCTGCAGATTGGAGACCAAAAACATACAGTAAATATTTTTGGTGAAGCTCAAAAGGAGTTTGACAATTTGTGCAACTGAGCTTATTCGTTTATAATAATTTACTAAAGAAGTTGACATGCTGTTCCCATGCATTTGGTTTGAAGGTTAAGGATCTAGAAGGTCGAATGTACACAGAGCCTGACTCCGAGGAGAAGCTCAGTAAATATTTGTTGAGAAATGAAAGTTTTAATTATACTCATTAACTGATTGCTCTGATGCAAGACATTTAAATCCTTGGAGATTTCACTTGGGAGGCAGAGGCAGGAGGATTGTAAGTTCAAGGCTAGCCTGGGCTGCGTAGCAAGCCCCATCTTAAAAAAATTTTTTTTAAATCCTTGGCGTTTTAATTTTCACAATGCAAAAAGGGAGCTACCCCAAGTTACTTCTCCTTATTCATGTGGTTATGTCCTTTAAAGCTGCTGCAAACACTGAATCCTATTGCCTAGGGGAAATATAGGCTGAGGATTTTGGAAGCTTTGGATCATAACATTTTCAGTCGATCACTTTTTTTTTTAAATGTGTTTCTGCTTAATGACATGTTTAACAGATGTTACCAATTCATTACCATTGATGTCACATAGCATTGTAATTTATGCTTCAACCAAACTTGTCCAGCATATATACTTGATCTGTAGGCACATCCCAGGCATCCCGTGCTTAGAAACACTGCACAGCACTTTGGCACTGCACTTGGGAGTCATTTTAAACCGTGAAGTCATCAACAAAAAACACAAACTAAGAGCTCCATAGACTGCAAAAAGGACACTTATTTATACGATGAAAGCTGAAACAGGAGAGAGCATCACCTTCATCCACTCTCAGCTGGGAGCATGCACACCGGGATATTCAAACCATTCACAGCTCTCCACATGTCCCTGAATGACCAGAAAAAGCCCTGCAGGTATTGATTTGGGGGGTGACATATAAATTTTAGCAAGTGGATAAATTTGTAAATGTACAATGCAGATTTGTTAACTACAGAATAATGAGGATCAACTAACTTTATTCATTTCCTATCAACTGCCTTGATGCCAGCCAGTGTGGTAGGAAGGTGACCAAACAGTATCCTTTCTCATTGTTCTAATACCCAGTGAGAGGAAACTACACTCACAATCACCCAAATACATAACTAGAAATGTGATGACTGCATGGTGTGGAAGATACAGGAATGCACAGAGGGAGCCATAATCTAACAGTAGGTTTGGGAAGACTGTGGTATGTCAGTCCAGTCTCCAGCCAGATAAGTGTCAGCCAGGTGGAGAGGAAGCAATGCTGGCAGATGCAATAAATGCAAATGCCCTAAGTAAATGTAGGGGTGACTGATACAGGTAACATATTAAAGTGCTTTATACATTCTAAAACTCTACTCCAATATCACAAAGGTATACAACAGCAAGACAGTACCTAGAGGATAGATCCATGTTCAATATGCTTGATTTTAAAAGATGGAAGAATACTTTTAAAGACTTAGTGAAGGTGGCTCCCACCTGTAATCCCAGATATTTGGGAGGCAAAGATAAGGGAGGATTGTAGTTTGAGACTGGACATGGCAAGAAGTTGGCAAGACCCAATCTCAACCAATACCTTGGTGGGGTGGAACATGCCTGTTATCCCAGCTACATAGGAGATAATATTTGAAAAATAAAGCAAAAGGGGCTGGAGGTGTGGCCCAAGTACTAGAGCACCTGCCTAGTAAATGCCAGACCCAATACTGCCAAAAAAAATAGTGACTATCTACACGCACCAGGACAGACCAAGAAAGACAAGATTCCATTCTGACTGTCACGGAGTAAATGCAGGGAAAAGATTCTCAGTTGGAGTTAGATCATACACATGCTTTAATAAAACCATAACAAAGATGATGACAGATACTGAGGAGGAAGCTGATAGTTCCCTTTAGAGTGGTAACAAAAAGATGCAAAGAGCTGGTGGTATCTGGGCTAGTTTTAACAATGAAGGTGGGAATTTGCTGACTTAAGAGGGAAGGGCATTCCTAGGCAGAGGGAACTCAGAGTGAATATATGGCCCATTTGCCTAGGCTAGTCCCTAGTTTTGCCTATTATATCACAAAACTGTTAATAGAGTCTCTTTCATTTTCAAGTGTCCTGATTTGGATGACAAACTTCCCCCTGATGTTGCAGAGTTGTGTGAGGCTGGGTCCTAGCAGAGGGGCAGATGGAAGAGATGAGTTATGGATGGATGTCAGTGGCTAGGCCAAGTCAAGAGGACGTCTCTGTGCAATGTAGAGCCAAGCAGAGATAGATATTCAGGTTGGTTGCTTGGGAAGATGGCTGTCAGCAACAGCCAGGAGACTTAGGCAGACATGTGTTCAGAGGCTGAGACCAGAGGGTATTATTTAGGGCTAGAAATAAGCTGAAGTCAAGAGGGAAGGACAGAAAAAAATCTACTGTACAAAGAGAACCTTGGGTAGAAGGGAAAGGACCTGAAAATCGATTGTAAAGACGTGGAGAAGATTGAAAGGCATGGAAGAAGTGGGTAACTCCCACGACTGAAAGAGAACTTGGTGTGAAGCCACAAACTAAGATCTAGAACATGGGGGGTGGGGAAGGGGAACAGCAGCAGGAGAAATGAGATCTGCTTGGCATGCATTGTTTGTGGAACCTGCATAGTGATCTTAGCCTGTTCAAGCTGTTACAACATACCACAGACTGATGACTTATAAACAACAGGAACTGGCTTCTCACAGTTCCGGAGGCTAGAAGTCTATAGCAGGGGTCAGCATGGTTGAGATATGGTGAGGGCCCTGTTCCCAATGTAGCTTACCACTTCATGCCATGTCCTCCCAAGGACAAGAAAGATGACTTTTAGGGTCCCCTTATAAGGGCACAAATCTCATTCTTGAGTCCTGATCACACCTCGCAGTGCCATCACTTTAGGGGTTCAATTTCACCATATGAATTTTGGGGGAACATGTACTCAATTCGTAATGAGGACCTCCAAAGACAGACACACAGCAGATGATTGGAGCTTCTGAGAAGGGAAAAACCAGCACTCATGTATTTGGCAGTTAAAGGTAAATGGGAACAGAGGAGATCACTAGGGTGATTGGGGAACACAGACTGAGTGGAGATGATACCCACCAATAATAACCCTCCTCAGCTCCTTGCACTCACAACCCTTTAAATTAGGCTGCCACAATTAAGTACCAACTATGTCCCCTTGCTGAACTGACAACCCCAGCAAGTTAAAGCAGAGAAGTAAAAGCCTGACAAGAAACAGGCAGAGGAGGCCAGCCTTCTCACATACCACTAATGGCTGCCTTTTAGGAGCAGTATTTCATGTGTAAGTCCAGTAGCAAAGGTGGCCTTGACTCAAGTCAGACTGTACTGCCCTTCTCTGCCATGCCCTTCCTGCTGTTTGCATAGTAGAGATCACATGAAAGAACCAAAGCAGTTATATGCACAGCCAACATCCTCCTCTTGATGCATAAGGGACCACTGAAAGCCAGGGTCTGCTCTGCACAGGCCTACCCAGTGCTGCCCCATAATCAGCCAGGATGCCCCCTAAGACAGGTGCTTACTAAGGACAGGCAAAAAATCTGTTTCAAACCCACATCTGCATTTTCAGGTGACTGAAAATGTTCCCTTTCTTAGTATCTTAAACCTATTTTTACTGGCTATGGTATAGAAAATGTGTTGACCTCCTCTTTTTTCATGTCTAGTGAAGGCCCCCAATACTTAACAGCAACTAGAATGCCAGACAGAATAGCTGGGAATAGCAAGACAGGAAGAACTCTGCAGGAATTTTCTTATCCCATTTTAATAAAGTGTTGGATAATCATTGTGGAGCTTACTAGATGGGTAAGTCTAATGTGAAAATTCTTCCAAAAGTCAGGGTACAGCACATCACTTTAATCTCCAATTTATCTGGCTAAGCTCACATTTTATAGATCCAACTGCAATACCTCAATGCTCATGGAAACATTTGCGTATCACTTCCCTGTGGGTAGACAGCAGGAAAACATGCTTTTCTTCTGAAGGCAAAATAAAAGCTCACCTCTAGCATCAGAAAGCATTAAACTCAAGAGCAGCAATGTTTATAGATCTGAGCTGATGTATATACCTGGGGCCAAGCTCTTCCTGGTTAAGTGCTTTCCCACCAAAGAGCATTTTGCTTACCAGGAGGCAGAGCAAATGCATCTTATGAGTATCTGTCTGTTTTGCAGTCATCCTTATCAACTGAGGAACTTGGCTTTGACTGAGCAGGAGCCCTACAGAACCATCAGTTCACCAGCATGTCTACAATACATCTTGTGCAAAACAGTGCCATGGATACACTGAGGGCTGTGCCAAGGTACAGGGAGCAAACAACACAGACTGGTTTTTTTAGAGGCAGCAAAAGGTCCTCCTCTTTTTTGTGAAAGCCAGGAGCAAATGACATTCTGGATGAGGAAATAGCCAGGTAACATGAGCCAGCAACAGTGATGGCTCAGAAAAGTGTCACACAGGGCTATAAAAACTGTCACATTTAGATGGAGAGTGATTACTATTGACATTAAGCTTTCAATAAAGATACAGGGCTCTGTATCTGTAAGCAGTGTTTGCTCATTGCCAAAAGAATTAGAAAGCATATGATGTATTTTCTGGGGCCTAGGAGGAAAGTTTGTGATGGAGATATTTACAAAGGTATGCACAGGGAAAGAGAAACCAATGTGCAGTGTGAAGCACCCAGGGGCTTGCAACAGCAGGGAGCTGTTACCACAAGAGAACAAATGTCTACAAAGAACCAGCATGGGGTCAGGAGAGACAGAATGAGCTAAGGAAGATCTGAGGCTGGAGAAGTAGCAGCCGCTTTCATAATTAGGACTTGTCTTACCATCTCACATGTGTGCCCAATAATGGGATGGTCACATCTTACACAACTCCAGCTGCCTAAGTCCTCCAAAGGAACACTACTTCTAAGTAGACCTGCCTGTCTCTTTTTAGCAAGTGATTCTACCCACCAATCTTCCTACATAATTTTCAATCCTATTACCTAACTGAATGAGGTAGTTTAATCACTCATCAAAATAAGATCTAAGCCCCAGATTGACATTCAAAGTTATGACACAATTTGGCCTCAAGCAGAGCTCTGTAGGGGACAGCTGAATGATCCACTTTAATGACTAGGTCAGGAGACTCACTTAAATCCTACTGAGTTTGGAGGAGGCAGAGAGTAGCTGCTGACAGGTCTTGAATGTGACAAGAGCAGTTCAAGTACCAGCAATAAGAAGTGAGCAGTGGGAGGGGATGGTCTTTGAGGGAAGTGACACAGTGTAGGTCTCCTTAATAGCATTTCCAGAAACAAGAAGCGGTGGGAATAGGAACAGGAGGGGATAAGGCAGGGAGGGTGGTCACGGAACCATGGTAAGTGAGGGATGAGGTGCTGCAAGTCTGGACATGAGTGGTGAGGGAAGAGGAAAAGGCATGTTTGCAGGGTGCTATTATGTGTGCGATCAGAAGGAGAAAAGGATAGTGGGAAAGTAAGAAAGGGTTCCGCATTCATTCCAAGAGAGCAGGTTAAATGAGCCACGAAAATGCTGACCCCATTGGCAATAATGAGAAGGTTGGCAGGTTGCAAGTTAAGAGCTAACAGACCTAACGGACTTGCCAAAAGGAGGGTGAAACTTGCACAATACTTAAAAGAACAGGACAAGAAAAAAGCAAGGACATCAGGTGCATATGTAAACTGTCTTTATTCACATGGAATGATAAATGGATTAAAATATGTATAATCGGATTAGAATTTGGGGCCAAGGTTATGTACAGGGATAAAAGGAAAAAAGAATAAAGGATGTTTAAAAAAGTGATTAGAGTACCAGTTTGGAAAATAAGACAAAGGAAAAAAAGTCAAGGTATAAAAAAAAAGTCACATGTCACTAGGGGTGGTAGCATATACCTACAATCCCAGCACTAGGGAGGCCAAAGCTGAGGCAAGAGTATCCCAAGTTCAAGGCTACCCTGGGCTACAAAGAAAGACCCAGTCTCAAAAAGAAAAGAAAAGAACAAAGAAAAAGTCAAATGAGGGAGGCTTATGGTCCATAAGGATGGTGTGGAGAAACTGACCATAAAGACAACCATCATGACGTCTCTGCAACACTGGTCATCAACAGTCCTCCCATTCCTGTGAATCTGGACCCTCCCTTGAGTCTGGACTGGTCCTGTCACTTACTTTGAGGACCAGTGTATAGTGAAAGTGACCTGTCCTAGTCTGATCTTTACTAATTTAGGCATTTGGAACTCCTGCCCCAGGCTGCTTCCATATTGGGCTCTTGGATTGCTTGTTCCACCATGAACTGAAACCCAGACTAGATACTAAATGCTGAGGGACCTTGGGGAGAGAGGTCAGTGGAGAACACAGGCACCCCAGCTGGCAGCCAGCAAGGCCCAAGACATAGGAATGAGGCCATCTTGGTTGCTCCAGCCCTGAATGAGCCACAGTAGCCAACACCATGTGGAACAAGCCAAAACCTCACTGGGCTCTGCACAAAGTGAGGAGCCAGAACTGTGAGCAAGAGAATACTGGTTTTAAAGCCACTGGGCAGCTAAAACTGTAATGGATAATGAATATTATACTGAAATTCTATTGAAAAGGACTAAGAAATTAATAAAGAATAAACTGTCAAATTTAGTTGGAAAAATACTACCTTGACTCTACTACTTATAAGCTCTGTGACTTTGAGCAAGTGGCTTGACAAACCTAGGCCCTAATTATCTCATAAAATAATTATGTGACGCTTTGCACAGTGACAGTATCATAGCCAATGAGGTTTATCCGAGGCGTGATTATTGCTAATTGAAAAAATAATAATAATTATATGAGATAAAATGAGGATTAGAAATAGTTTAATATTTGAGAAAGTAGGTAAAATAAACAAAATAGTGCCTGGATATAGAAAACATTAAAAACATACTACTTATAACTACCATTATTAAAACAAAGGTCCATAAGAATGTTTTTGAACATGATCAAAATTAATACAATTTATTACAAGCCTATTTGGTACCGTCCAGAACACTTCGACAAGCACAATCTCCTCTGCTATTACAAAACATTTGCATTTCTAAGAAACCTCGTGCAATCAGCAACTGAGTTATAAAACCTGCTCTCCTCGGGAAAAGGGGCTTAGTATCTATAAAGTTGCAGATTTATAACAAAAGTTATTTTCTGCAGGAATTTAATAAATAACAATAGCTTTTAGCTATAAAAGCTAAACATTCCGGGCAGATTCAGCATTTAATCATATCCAGGTTTTACTCACAACACTTCTCATTTTCTGTCTCCACCAGAGCTATCATTTGCACTTTTCTGTGCACTTCCCCATCGTCATCACCCCAGCTTTTCATAAAGCACAAAATCAAAACACGATGGTTCATAAAACCTCCAGAGTTAAAATAAATATTAGCTTGGATCCTAAGAAAGAAGCTTGAGGGAAAGAACCAAGACTGATCAGTCAACTGCCCAAATTAAGCATCACCAATGACTTCTGTCTCTTTGGGCAGTTCTAGTGCCCAGTGATGAAAGCTTCATCAGTAGAGAGCTGTGATGCAGATGTGCCTCTAACCTCCATCATATCCAATTGCTAGCAAAAAAAATGGACTGCAGGTGAATTTAACTTTGCCCATCTTTTGTAGCAGGAATTGACTGAACTGCCATGAAAGTTTCTGTTCCTCAGAGTTAGTTTTGCTCAAATCAACCTTATTCTAACTGGACAGTTCCCCAAGAAAAGTCCTTTCTTCACAGCTACGGAAAATGACTTCTTCTGTCTCTTAGTTCCATTCTCTTTAGATTTCCCACTGATTATGAATATGTGAGTATTAGTGAGTTAAAGAAAAGTGCCATGACTTCCAGGAAATAAACAAGAAAATCTTGCATCAGAAAGTAGAGAAAGTGGGTCCATCCAGGGTTAAAAGACAGGTACCAAATATGAGGCTAAGGAAGAATCAGTCATCCTCAAAATATACCTTTTATCTAGAAGATTCTCCTAGAGGAACTATACACCAGGCTTAGGGACAGACTACAAGGAATAAACAATAAGGCCTGAAAGAAAAAAAAGCAGGCTTCTGAGGAGCTCAATAGAAGCAAAGAGGGATGGTGCAATGGTACAAGTCAGAAGTATTTGGTTAGGATAAGTAGAGAAAGTTACAGACAAAAGCCAAGAGGCATACCTACTCTGCCCTGCCTATGTAGGTTAATTCCTGAAGCAGCTGTAGCATAAACAGAAGCAGTAATCACACAGCAGATGCACTGGACAGCACCTTACTGGCCTCAAACATCAGCCTCAACCAAACTGTGCCTGGCAGGATACCTGAAGGTCATTAGCAAAACATTTCCTGTGAAAGCTGCCATGTCTGTTCCAGGGATAATCTTCACTTATATTATTATTCTTTTTACAACAACCTTGGGTAGTTTTCCTTTGGTCTTAACATGAACAATTGTAGGTCTCCTGGGCATCATTCTGTTTTTACCATATGGGCGTGTGTAACTGATCTTTTCTTCACGGATACTAGAACACTCAGAGTCAAATGACCCCCACACAGCAAGCCTAAGGCTCTTCATGGTGAGTATTCTTCACCTCAATCTTGGCGCTCTACTCTTCTTTTTATTGTTATACTGGGGGTACATTGTGACATTTACAAAAGTTCTTATAATATATCACAGTTGAATCCACCCCTCCATTATTCTCCTTTATACTCCCCCCACTTGGCTCTACTCTTAAGTTTCCTGCCTTGTTTATCTTCCCTTATTTTCCCTCTTTTAATTTATACTGCCTTCTTATATTGTAGGTATTATAAACTGCCTGGTATATTTGAAACAAATCAAAGTATAAATTCAAATCCACAAATAAGACATTTATACTATTTCTTATATTTTATGTATTATAAACCTCCATATATATCTGGAATAAATCAAAGTATAAACTTAAATTCACAAATAAGACACATGCCTTTGTTTCACAGGCAATCGTAGCACATGGTAACCACATATGACCAGCCACTGTCTGGGCACAGGAATGCAAAAACAAATCAGACAGACATGGTCCCTGTCTTGACATCTAGTCAGGAAAGAAATTAAAAAGTTATAGTTTTCAGAACTATATCAAAATAAAAGTATTTAAAATGGGGAACCATAAGGTTGGTGGGGAGTTCAGTGGAGGGATATCCCTTTATAATTAAATTCTGAAGGATTAAGAGCTGGAATTAGAATGTTTTATGTGGGGGAATTTTTATCTAGGCAGAGTGAACAGAATGAAAAACAACTTGAAACAGGGAAGAGCCTGTTGTTTGAAGAAAATAAAACTGAGCTCACTGAGGGATACCATAAGATGAGGCAGCAGAAGCTGATCTCCCAGGGCCTCATGAGCCAAGATATAGGGTATAGATTTTCTTTCAAGAAGCCACTGAAGAATTGAAGCCTGGGTCAGATACAGCATAAATTGTTTTAAAATCCAGGATTCTGTCTTCTGCTACATGGGAATAGATTGTAAGGAGGTAAGAAGGAAGCAAAAAGAACAGTCGGAATATTCCACACCAATCATGATAGCCTGAGCTGGGCGGTGGTCGCTCACACCTGTAATCCTAGCTAGTCAGGAGGCAGAGATCAGGAGGATCAAGGTTTGTAGCCAGACCAGGCAAATAGTTTACAAGACCCTATCTTGAAAAAACCCTTCACTAAAAAGGGCTGGTGGAGTGGTGCAAGCTGTAGACCCTGAGTTCAAACCTCAGTACTGAAAAAAAAAAAAATAGATGATAGCCTGGGCCAGGATGGAGACAGCTCCAAAATTAGATATATTTGGCAAAAGATTGACTGAAAAGGGTATGTGAAGTGGAATAATTTAAAACTGCTTCTGGATTTGTATCTATACCAACTAACCAGGCACTAAGACCACAAGTGAGGGCAGAAGGCTGTTTATTGGAGTGGGAAGGGCAAGTGGATATTGTGCTTCTATTTGGACATATTATCTGTTGGATATCAAGGAGATATTCAAGTGGGATCAAGTACCAAGTAGGTATGTGGACTGTTAGAGCTCAAAAACACACCTCCCAAGACCCTTTCTCGGGAGAACAGTAGCCTCTGTGCTCCACTGAAATGAAGGAATAAGTCAGGGAAGTGGAAAAACGTGGGATCCAGAAAACCCAGAATCCCCTGTCAGAGAGACAAAGATTCACCAGAAGGGCAATCTGAGGCCACAGTTGGAAGAGAGACCAGCCAGGTTAGTGCAGGCCTCGGAGAGGAATTTCTTCCTGAAGGTTGAAAGCTAGAACATCTAACAAGTGTGAACACAGAGAAGAAACATTAAAGGAAGGTGAATTGGAAGGTTGGGTCATGTTTATACATTAAAAAAAAAAAAGCAAAAAATAAATGGAAGATTTTAGAAGGAATAACAGTCATAGTATACAGTAGGGCTCATATTCAAAAGCATTTCCAGCCATAAAGTAAACTCTGAAAACTGACCAATCCCAAAGTGTAACCGAATGATACTCGGAGGATTCAAGCATTCGTGTGTTGGTGGTTGCTGACATCAAATTCTCTTCTTCTGGGGAAGGTCAAACAACGGTGCCAAGAGACAAGCCAAGCTTGAAAGGCCAAATGCCACATGTTCTCACTCACTTGTGGAACCTAGACCTAAAAGGATGATGATAATAATGAGACATGAATGTATATAGTGGACTATGGAGAGTGGGCAGGAAAGGAAAGAATGCTGAGGGGTGAGGAGGATGGACGTACACTACACACATACATATGAAGACAGCATATGAAACCCACCAAACACTGTTTGAAGGAGGGAAAGGAAGAGGAGGGGAACAGGAATATAATGGAGGGGTAAATGTGTTCAATGTATTATCAACGAAACCCCCTCATATTATTAATGTAGGATGAATCAAAAAAGATATCTAGCTGGGCACCACTGGCTCATGCTTGTAATCCTAGCTACTCAGGAGGCAGAGATCAGGAGTATCACGGTTGGAAGCCAGCCTGGGCAAATAGTTAAGACCCTATCTCGAAAAACCCATCACAAAAAAGGACTGGTGGGGTGGCTCAAGGTGTAGGCCCTGAGTTCAAGCTCCAGTACTAAAAAAAAAAAAAAAGAAAAACTAAACTAAAAACTAACTAAAAAATGTAACATAAACAACTTTCTTAGAGCTATGGAGGGAAAAAAAACAGTAAAAGAAGCTAAAAAGTTAGTAAGCGGTTGCCATGGTAAGGATAAGAAGGGCCAGAGGGACTGAGAGGGTTTGATGTCTTATAGCCATGGTGTTATTTGGTTCTAACCTCTACAGTTTAATATTTAGAACTAAAGCTTAAGACATTAACAAAAACTGCAGTGTGAGTCATGAACTTGTGTAAGAATACATGTCAGAATATTAAACAAAAAGGACTATTATGGATATATTTCACTTCAGCATATTTATGTTGTTTATGTTAGAGAAGCTAATTCATTGAGTGTCAATGAATTCAATTTTGCTGCAAAATTTAAGTGAAATCAAGTTTAAAAGGCTCCGATAATAATGCAAGAAAAACATGTGTACAAAAAAAGTTAGCGTTCTTTTAGAAGCTACATTTTCATCAGAGAAGAACACACCCTGGGGCTTGGCGGCATGGTTCAAGTGGTAGAGCACCTGCCTCACAAGCATAAGGCTAGTACACAGCAACCCCCTGTGCACATGATGGTATTACCTTTAGGGTCAAACATGAAACAATCTTACACTTAAAATTCTTTTGGAACCATAGCAATTAACTAACCCCCAGTTGTGGCTTCACACAGATGTGCTTTACTACAAACAAAGCACATTGTTCCAAGGCATCGTACAGTATTTCTACTCTAGATTTTAACATTTAACATTAGATTTATCATTTGTTAGTGATGATATAGAAGTACCATTCATCCATGACTGAAGAACTCCACAAAACAAGCTTATTTTATCTAAGAAAAAATGTTTAGGAATAATGTTCATAATGAGGTTTTCTTTTCTTTTTTTTTTTTGTTTTGAGTGTGACACTATTTTAGTGATGTTTGAAAACTTTCTGAGATGCATACTAAAATAGGTAGAGGGAAAATAACACGCCTAGATTTTGCTTGGGAATACAGAGAATCACGAGGTATAAAAGGAACAAATAAAGCAAATGTAGCAAAATCTTGCTAATCATTGAATCGTGGTGTCGAATTTATGAGAATTTATGATATTGTTACTTTGGCTAATTTGAAACCCTTATCATCAAAAGCTACATTCTGAGAGAATTTTCTTTACCGCAAAAAAAGGTAAGTTTTTCATGTTTCTGATGCCTGTAACGAACTCTGGAGAAGCACTATCTTTCAGTGGGGGTCCACCTTCATGCATCAGATTCTAACCCCAAACAGTGGAAATGCTTGCAAAAGGAGCAATTTGCAGCTCTAATGAAAAACTCAAGCTAGATACCTTTTTGTTAGGCTATGACTGCCTACACATGGAAAGGGATGTTAAAAAGAAAAAAGAAAGCCTGAAAGTTATCTGGGCAACTCAAAAGAAGCCTTATCTAATGGAGGTAATTTGGCTTAAAGGGGAAAAAAGGGGCGGGGGCTCTTTTTCAAAGACTCACAGCTAAATTATGTAGTTAACTGTTTTGTTTCTGCATTTTCCCCCGGTGGAACTAAGCAGAGTCAAACATGGGATCTGAGACAGGGCAGGAAAAAGATGCAGGCTTCTACAGCAAGCAGATGTGCATGACAAGTCTTTGTAAGTCCCTCAGAGCCTGTGGAACAGTTCCTTTGGTCCATAAAATAAATAAATTCAAAAGGATTTACACATGTTGAAAAGTAAGTTTGTAATAAAAAAAATGTAGTAAACAAAAGACACAAATATTAAGTCCTGTATGTTAGGATAAAAGATGTGAAAGGAATTTTATAAGAAAGCTCATTAAATGTCACCTTTATTGACAAGGGCCCCACTCAATGAAACTGATTTTCTCCTTTGTAGAAAAGGAGTGATGCTGGTTGACATCAGTTCATCCCTAAACACACTCCACCCTCTTTCTCCTATTCTGTGGGACAACAGAGCTCAAAACAGAAAGGCAGGTGAAAAAGGAGACGGGCGTCAATACTCTTGCAGTGAGTCGCTTAGGTCCTCTGCTCACAGGGTGCCAGCCTGCAGGAGGGAACAGAGCCTATCTCAAAAGCATATACCTGGGGAGGAAAAAGCCCTTTCTTTCCCCCTCTGAAGTAAATCACTGGGATAAGAAACTATCAAAGACATCCAAGAGGTTCAGTTGACAGCTCACAGATGGCATCCTGCTTTAAAGCTGATCAGAGATAAGTTCAACACAGACTCCCACGATACCTTCACAGCCAAGATGCATGCCCTGATGTCCTGCAAATCCCTGGGGCTGTAAACTAAGCCTGCTTCCGTTTGCTCTGCTGTCTGTGAAGCAAAGTGATCAGTCAGACTGTCAGACCTAGAAAGAACTCCAAACCCCAGCCACCCTCAACCAAGGTTCAGAGGGAACAAGGGGACTTCAGTAGATCCCCAAAGTCACACGATAAGCACGGAGGGGAGCAAAAAGGAAGGGCACCAAAGGCCACTTCCGCAAGTATCATCAGATCAAGGTATTAATCTGGTTTCACTAGCTCATCTTATCCTTCATTTTGGTAAGACTTGATACACTGTCATCCTTTGGTATCTTCAAGTGTCTGGTTCCAGGCCACACATACTGACAGTGCTAAAATCCACATGTTCAAGTTCTTTATAAATGTTAGCATGGTACTTGTGTGTTATTACACAAGCACACATCCTCTCATATAATTTAAGTCAACTCTAGCTTACTTATAATACTTAATGCAATAAAAATACCACATCAATAGTTGTTACTGTGTATTATGAAATAAAACAAATCTGTGCATTTTCAGTACAGGTGCCACTTTTTCTGAGTATTTTCAGTCCTCAGTAATGCTGAGCCTACAGATGTGGAAGGCCCACTGTAGTCTAAATTAGTGTCTTAAGTTTATGATCTGAACACCAAAACATCAGGGAGGGCTCCCTTAGTATCTAATTTCCTTATAAAGCACTCTCTGATGAATGGATGAATTACAATGCATCCTTTTGTGCTATAAAGGGAATATCATGCTGTAAAAATAGCACCCCACAAAATGAGCAAAGTAGTCCTTATCTGCTTAAGTGAAAAAAGTCCAAATTAGAATAACTAGTTTCTGGAAGTGAAAACCCTAAGCATATCAGTCCATACATGCATGGAAAAGTTCAGGAGAAATAGACTCCAGCTCCTTGGTAGTTCTCCACCTGGAGAGCTGAGGTTACAGAAAAGCTTCAGTGCTAAGTGCTACATTGCTGTGATATAAAATCTGCAAGGAACAAATATTGCTGTCATCATTACTGCAGGAGTGAATGAAGTTTTAAGAAAAAAAGGGGGTGAATGCGGTGGACATACTATGTATTCATGCATGAAAATGGAAAAAATGAGACCCGTTGAAACTGTTCCAAGAATGGAGGGAGAAGGGCTAAAAGAGAATGACGGAGGGGGTGAATTCAACTATGATATATTGTAAGAACTTCTGTAAATGTTACAGTGTACCCCCAAGACAACAATAAAAGAAACTTTAAAAACAAATAGTTTCCAACAGAGTTCCTCCTTTTTTTGAGTCTCCTTCCAAGTAGGAACTACAAAGTAGAGACCTGAGTTTTGTCTTTCAGGTTTTTTTTTAATTATTAAAAATCCATGGGTCATCCTTTTTCAAAACCTAAGAATCTCCATTCTCTTAGTTGGAGAGTCATCTTGGATGGTGCAGGTGGTAATTTCTTCTTCTTACTCTCCCCTAGAAGAATAAGAGTGCTTTCCTCATCACAAAAGCAATTTCCTGAGGAATCCAAACTGCTCAAATATACAGTCCTAAAAGGTGTGGGTGAAGCTTCCATGTGTCCAAGTCATGGGGAGTTAAGGTCCCAGGGCAACAGAATCAAAAGCTGGGAATCATGGCGTGTGTCCTGATACTCAGGTGTTTGAGGTGGGAGCACTGACCGAGCTCAGTAGTTCACGACCAGCCTGGGCAACAAAGTGAGAGCTGTTCTTGGCAGAGAGGCGGGGACTCAAGGAATGATTCGCTGAAGAGGCAGGACTTAAGAGGCATAGCTTCCACAAACAGATGACTAAGCATTGCTCAGCAGGAACGCTCATGCTGGAGTGCTCCCAATCGGTGCACACAAACCCGTGCCTTGTCCCTTGTAGCAGTGGCTGCAGAAAAACAGACTTGGTGTGCCAAGGCCTCATACCCCTCTTGCTGCAACCAGGATATCAGGATGGCAGCTGAACCACAGATCCTCCAGGACAGACACCTTTTACACTGACTTCAATGGAGGCTCCCCCCATTATAATCTATACGTGTCCTGAGACCTGAAAATGTGCTTCTCCAATGCTCAGGTTGCTGGGAAAGGACTCAGAAATCTGCAAGGTTGGCAAAGATGCCTAGTTCATTGTCAGATGTCCACCTGGATCCCTCAATGCCTCTGCTTTAAGCATCAATTCCAGGGATTTCCATTCATCCTATGTATACCATCAAACTCTAAAACTTTATTACAACCTCAGAGCATGCATTCATACTTTGCCAGCCTCAAATTCAGGTATCCCTCATTAAGGATCACAGGGGTACCTCCATACACAAGGTGCCATTGCATTTCCTTTATTTCTTGATCTATAATCATTTCCATTGCTAGAATTTAGTCAGCAAAATCACTGTTATAACACTAAAAAATGCAATTAGACATATATAACTATGCACCACGTATACACATATCTGGTTCAAGGCCATGTGGTAAATATGGGGCTTGCATTACAACCATCCAGTCAAACCACAGAAAGCATTGTTTTGTGTTGCATGGAGCTAACTCAAGCTCATAAAAAGCCTTGTTCTTGCTGGGGGGGAGGGTTGTGGGGGGAGTTCTGTTATCAGAAGGGAGGACTGCAGAACAGGGAGTAGCGAACAGATGGGTGGGAGGAGAATCCTGGCCAGCACATAGATCTCCTATCATACTATGTGGAAAAAGGAGTATTTGTGTTTGATGCTCACAAGGAAAGAATAACACAGCTTGACACTGAAAAGCTTTCATTTATAATATGCTGAGCCATGTTTATATCTTGAGAAGATTCATGCAGTGCAGCAACAAAGCAAAATTTTTTTAAATGAACCAGAAGTTCACTAAGTAGCTCCAGTCACCAAGCTGAGTGCCTGCTATACAAAATGAGAAGTGATTGAATTTGCAGAGTGGGATTTGGAAGTGATCAGCTTAAAAAACTCAGAGAGCTCACAAAGAATATTCGGTCCTTTTGGTCCACCTTGACCTACTGCATGCACTGACTACCCTTCAAATTCTCCCACACTGAGCAGAAAGGAGATGCCAGGAGAAACAGCTGAATCTGATTGGTGAGCACTGTGAGGCATCAGCATATCCACAGCTTGCCAGTGCAGGCTTTTAGCCACACACTTCCAGTGAGGTGCCTGGACCAGCAGCAATTATTAAAGACATGAACTCAACCCAGACTTAGTAGCCACCAAAATAAATAGACCATTTACCCAGCTTCTGACAAACTAGGCTGCTTGCTGCATTAGGTTTTCTCAGTATGTCAAAAGTAGTGATTTATACAACCCGTGCTACACATTGGAATTGTGCAAGGAGCTTTAAAACTTCCCAGGGCCCAGCACCCACCTCCAGAGTTCCTGATGGGGCTGGGGTAGGGTGAAGCCTGAAAGCTGGGATTTTTAAAGAACTCCTCAGGTGATTCTAACACACAGTCAAGGCTGTGAATCACTGCCACCACCTTGCAAATAGGAGGTAAACAGCCAAAGAAGAGAGATCATACACATAGGAAACACCCAGGGGATGTTCCCAGATCCCTGGGAGGGATCTGGTCCAAATGAGGATTCTGGTTCAGTGACTCAGGGGTGGGACTCAAGTGTCTGCATTCTAGCAGTGATGTATTCCTATAAACGATGAGAATACAAGTTTCCAACACCTAGCACCATCCTGGAGAGAGGTTCCAGAGAAATGAAAGCTACCAGTAACATGATTTCTGTCATTTTTTAGGTAAATATTCAATCCTCTTTTCTTCTTCAGTGATACGGTAAATTAATTTCACAGATAACTCAGGGTCACCATGGTAGACAGCGATACCTGTGAAGATTATAGAGTGTAAGGTGACACTTCTGCTTTATTAAATGACACCAGTGTATGATGAGTTTTTTGGGGGGAGTAGAGGGCTTTTGAGTCTACTTTTGACAACTTGTTCAACTTCTGTTTATACCAACAGTATTGACATCCCTGTTTCTAACATTTTCCTTTCCTCTTCTAAACACTATTGTATTTTGCAGTTAGTAGAAAAGTAGTAACAATTTTCAGGCCATTTAAGAAGGTCTCAGAGGTGGATGTGATGATGCATGCCACTAATCCTAGCACTACTAAGGCAGGAGGATAGAGAGTTCAAGGCCAGCCTGGGCTACACAGTGAGACTGTGTCTAAAAATAAATAAGAATAATAATGGAGGGGGTGAATTCAACTATGATACAGTGTATGAACTTATGTAAATGTCACAATGTGCCCTCAGTTTAACAATAAAAAAAGGGTTTAAAAAAAAAGGGGACTAAGGTAGAAAGAAGAAAAATAGAAGGGGATAAGCCAATTTGGGATACAATACATATATACATGGAAATGTCACAAAGAAACTCCATGTACAGCTATCTTAAACAGTGTTTTTTTTTTTTCAAAGAAAGAGAATAGGAAGGTAAAACAGTTCCATGTCTGGGGGTTGGCACCAGTAGGAGTTGGTACAAGGAAAAGGTGTAGGAGGCTGAATGTAGTGGAAATACTATGTACTCATGTATGAAAATGGAAAAATGAGACTTGCTGAAACTATTCCAGGATTGGGGGAAGAGAGATAAAGGAGAATGATGGAGGGGGTGAATTCAACTATGATATATTGTAAGAACTTTTGTAAGTGTCACAATGCACCCCCAATAATTAAAACAAAGGAGAAAATAAATAATAAATAAAAAGTTCCATCAGTTAAGAGGAAAACAGATTCCACAGTCAGACTGCTTAGTCACTTACCTGCAGGTGATCTTGATGTATACCTGGCCACGCTAAGTGAGAACTTGTATAAAATCAAGCAACGATAGTGTCTGAGCCCACAGAGCAATCTAAGGGACTCACTCTTGGGGAACATCTGACATTTTTTATATTTTTGGCTGCTCAAAGAAACCTTTGGTTTTTCCTTGAGATCTATTTTGGTGTTTAAAACTCCTGTCCCTCATCTCTCTCCTCCTCCAGCTGTGCACCCCATAGAAACTCTTGCCAGATAAAGTGACCTCCACATAAGCATGGAGTTACTGAATAAAACTTCTCTATGTCCACCCAATTAGGCCAAAGTGTGGAAGAGTGATCACCTGATGGATAAAGATCAAAAGAAATTTTTCTTTTTTTAATTATATTATTGTTCTAATGAGGGTACATTGTGACATTTACAAAACCAAAATAAATTTTTACAGCATTTGTAAAATCCTTCAATCACACTTTCACAGATGTAAGAGCCCATTGATACTGAACTCTAAATTCTTCTGGTTTTTTAGATTCTGCCAGAACTAAATCCAATTGTGTGTGTGTGTGTGTGTGTGTACGTGTCTGTGCACACAAGTACATTGGGTTGCAAACACAGGGCTTCAAGCATGGCAGGCATGCACTCTAGCACCAACCTACACCCTCAGTCTGAAAATAAATTTTTGTCTTGGGATGATTGTGGTGAGCTTGCACATAACCTGCTCCAGCTGGCTCAACAGTCTCTGGTTTTGGTGGATTCCCAGGACAACAACCTCTGCTCTGCCAAGCAATTGCTCAACACAAAGACTATGAGCCATTGCTTGATAGGAAATTCCCAAGTTTTTGGACATGTTTCCAAGAGCAATCCTGAATGAAAGCGAAGAGAGGTAACAACTGGCAAAAAGCCATAGCGTAACCTCTGTTGGCTTTTAGACGGCCCCCAGTTTGTGACGCTGTAGTGCTGGACACATGCAAGAAATTACAAAACTTACATTTGTAGATCCAAACTTCACAAGTTTAGTGTGCCTTTACCTTAATCTCTGTTAAGGCTGAATAAGTTACAAAGGACATAGCACCAAGGTCAGAAGCTTCCACGTGTCTAACATAAACATCCTTCTCTCACACAACTTCATCTCCATAGGATCCTTTCTCTCCTTGATCAATTTTTTGTGCCAATCCTGTCTCTTCTTTGCTCTACTTCACAGCATTCCTTTGTCTTCCTAATACATCAGATGATGAATTTCATCTTTTTCTTTCTCCACCAAAGTGTCAATATCAGACTTCGCTTTTCTCTCCTCAGAATACTTCTTTTTCCTTGCCCACTCTCACCCTGTATTCTTTGTTGGAAGTCATCACTATTTAGGAGTCTCTGTGAGGTTTATGCAGCAAAACAGGTTAACATTGTTAAAAGGAAGATCAAAACCCAAGTTCAAAAGTTTATTTACTAATGTACTATGCAAAATGCAATTGTGAAGTGGAACGCTGTTTAGTCATATATGGAACAATATAAAATTACAGCTCTGACTTAGAGTTGGCTCTCTGACTTAGCAAATGACTCTTTGTAAGGGCTGGCAGAGTGGCTTAAGTGGTAGAACGCCTGCCTAGCAAGCCTGGGGACCTGAGTTCAAACCCCAGTACTGCCAAAAAAAAAAGAAAGAAAAGAAAATGGCTCTTTCTAGATGTGTGTTTCTCAAAATATATACTAGCATTTGATTTTTAATTTCTATATGCAAATTCTAAACTAACATGTTGGAGTATAGAGAAGGAACTTTTAATCAAAGTATGTGATTATCATTAGGCAAGTCAATGAAGAAGGATGGCAGACAGCCCACCTAGGCAGCTCAAAGACTGCCTGGCTACCACAGGAAGGCAGGTCACAGAAACATGTAGAAAGGTAGCAATAAGTTAATGCTCACCAACCTGCAATAAAATCAGCTTCTTAAACTCTGACAAGGTATGGTCATTTAGAGTACTATGTAGGGACAATGACTTGGAAGAAGTTCCAACTCATCAGAAGGTATGATTGGTTATTGGTGATAAGAAATCACATTGCAATGAAAGATGCATGAACAGGAAATACAGATATAAGAAAACAGGACAGTGCCCAAGGATATGACTCAAAGATGAAGCTGGCTAAATGACTGTCCCTAGAACTCAGACACGTGGATGACATCATACAAGTGGAAAATCCCACTCCTGACTGCTGGTCTTAGAATTAAGGATGGCTGTAAAAAAGTAGGAAATGCTCTAAAAAGGACCAGATAGTAGACACCTGCAGCTTTGGGAACCAAATAAGGATTATGTTGTGTTTTAAAAATGTAAAAGTTAGGCTAGAGGTATGGCTCAGCTGGTCCTACCTGGGAAGTGCAAAGCCCCTAGTTCAAACCCCAGTACCACCAAGAAAAAAAAAGATAAAAATATAAAGTAATTCTTAGATTACTAGTAGTATACAAATGGTAAATGGGCCCTAGCTCGCAGCTCTACACCAAACTCCCAAGGTCAGGTTCTGCATGGCACAGCACCGCCCCCTGAACCCCCACCTGTTCTGCAGAACCTCCTGGGGAGCAGCCACAGGACTGAATAGCAGGGCTGTTGGCTTCTGCTATCCCCAGAGGGCTTTACTCCAAATGGAGCAAGCAGAACATTCCACAGTTGGGGCCAAGAAAGGTTGAGAGGGGGTGTGAAGACGAGAAGTGATGTGGTCCAGGTTTCTGAAATCATAAAAGGCACAGTAAAATGATCAAGGTTGTTTTCTAGTGTGATGATCAAGAAGGTAATATATGCACTTATCCAAGGACTCTCGTGCTTGCTCTTCATTTACACGGATCACACCTACAAGTTGATGCAACAGTTTGCTCACTGCCAATTAAATGTGTAGACATCTTAACCATACCCTGCCCCCTACAGGTGTTTCAGAGTAGAAAGAGAAATTGCCCAAAAGGGTCCAGATATATTTATGACAACAAATCTACAATGCATTATTAGGAGAATCAAGGATATGGGAGCACCATTCCTTCTTATAACAGATGGCTTAAAGTCACTGTAGAAAGTTACACAGCCTGTCTCGGTGCAAGTGAACATGACTGAGGCTACGTGTCCCAAGTGGGATAATTCTGATGCTGCCACCCACCACAGGTCATGAGGCAGGGAATTTGCCTTCTTCTCTGTTGTTTTCACGTTCCAATAATCCTTAGAAGCGAGAAGCTTATGGCACACGCTAGGTCCTTACTAGAGATTCTACAGAAAAGAAAAACTTTGGTTGCCATCATCCCTGCATTTTCACATCCCTGCATTTTCACATCCCTGCCTGGAGTCATGGGGTTTCTTTCATGGAAAACGTACAGCTGAGCTACAGGAAATTTCACAATTTTGAGTCCTGAAAACATGACATTAATCAGATGTGCACCCAAAACAACTATCTTTAAAATGTCTTTTTCTAAAGGATAAATTTGATTAAAGCCCATACATTCCATGAGAATAGAAGACTTTCATTTGCCTGCTTTACTCAGATGTGGTTTACATGTATAGAACTGTGCCTGGCATATTGTAAGCACCCAACAAATACTTGCTGACTAAATGAAAATTGGTAAAATTTTAAAATGAGTAAACATCTTCATGGACAAAGTACCTAGCTTGGCAGAAGAGGAGCTGCAGATGTTATAGCTGTTTACTTTTTCACCCCAAAATAAAAGCAACAAACTAGAACAAAATGAGATCTTTGTCCTCCAGATACACAGCAATGCCCCAACAGTGAATGCAGGATGACCCTCTCACAAATGCCTCCAAACACTGCTGAACTCCTGCTGGGCAGGAAGACAGCAGAGTTGGGGCAGCTGAACAGCACTGCCGTGGAAGCAGGTTGAAATGCAAGCCTCCTCCTGAGAACACAGACCATCTAGAATAAAGAGAGCGCATTGGTTTTTCTGGGTGCGTTGCCCCAGCTTCATTTAGAAAAGATGAAGAGAAGTCAACCACAGGAAGTTAGGCAGTAACTATTTCAACAGCAATAGAAGCAGCAATTGGATCCTGCTCTCCAAGGACATGCCAGTGAAAGCCAGGCCCTTTCAGGCTGGCAAGTACAATTGTGAGAGCAATTCCTATTGTTCTGCGGTTTCTCTGAGATGGGAAAGCCTAAAAAGTGATCCAGAATTTGCCGGGGCCAACAGTCTCCACCCAGCTTCCCTCCTTCCTCTACCACCTGTCCTTGAGGGAGGGAGGGAGGTTCCTCTCAAAACTACCCTCCTCCCCCTCAAAGCCAGTGGTTGCTGCACACCATGGGAAGGAATCCATGCCTCCTCTTCAGGTACTCCTTAAAATAGCAAGTTCAGGGAGTTAGTAATAGCTGCTGGAATCCAGCACCTGTAACACATCAGCAGTTATAGTTAAAGCAGTTCTACCCGGAAACCAATGAAAACAACAGTATCCCTTCAGAGGCACAGTTCAGACAGTTCATCTCTGGTTCCGCAAGAGCCTTCCTATCTGGTGTGGCAGTGCATGCCCATAACTCCAGCACTCAGGAAGACCACAAATTCATGGCCAGCCTAGGCATAGTGAGACTCTATCTTTAAAAAAAAAAAAAAAGAACCTCAAAGCTTTTAAAGGATGCATATTTGGATATTGGGTGGGATCGCAAGTCATACAAGGCCTAGTAGATTTAAGACTAAACATTATTTCCTTTAACATTACCAAATCTATTCTGTCTGTCTTTCAACAAGTGTGCACAGAATGACCACTCCATCCAAGCATGGAGCTGGCTTCTACGGACTGTTTATGAATGTCAGGACAGACATCCACACCCTCAGAGGGCTGACAGTCCAATGCTAGTGAAGTCTAACAGAGAAGAAAAGGCTGCTTTCACCACGCATGTGATTTAGACTAATCTGCATAAAACCATCCTGTGCCCTGTTCTTTACAGTGTTTTTACCATTTCCTCCTTCATTATACAGTATGGAGGGCTACATGCTTCCTGAAAGGTAATCAATGACATGTCCAGAACTGGTCAACAACTACTCTCAGAGCTGCCCTCCAGGCTTCTAGTCACAGGATGGAGGCAACAGAAAGGCAAAAATACAGACTGGGGATCTGATTTCTTATTTTGTTTCTGCCAAGACCATCCTCCAGGATTCTGGGCTGGGGCAAACCTCTCTGGTCTTCTCTAAAACAGGGAAGGTCAAGTTCTAAAAGGCTCTGCTCTACACACACATACACACACACACACACACACACACACACACACACACATACACACACACATAAAGAAGAAGAAGAAGAAAAGGAAAAACCTCACACAATTCAAAAAAAAGAAAAAAATAAGGCAACACATGCCCACTGAGCACTGTCTACAAGCTCCCCTTATGCCACTCTTAACAAGCTCCACAATGATGACAAGAACTATTCATCCAGCATGTCCCTGAATCTTGACCATTTTATGTATATTAACTCACTTATAATCCTTATGGCAACCCCATAACTTCAGTATTAATATGATCCTTAGTTTATAAAAGAGAAAATGAAAACCTGGAAATTAACTGTTCAAGGTCACACAACTAAGTAATCAAGCTGGGACTCCAAATGGAACAAAAAGTGTTACTGTGTTTTGGCTTTATCAAAGTGACCTGCCAGCAGAGTTTTTTGCAGCCTTCCCTCAGATGTAGCCTCAGCCAGAGCCAGTGCCATCAACCCAGCTGTGCTACCCTAATTAAAGTGACCCTTCTTGTGCTACAAATTCTAAGTAAACACATGTGCAGAATTACCACATTATCATCCATATTCTCCCAGGGTTTGGCAGCACAGTTGCTCTATCTAAAGAAAAGTGGGAGTTTCTGCATCTCCATGTCACTTTTCCCATGGGAACCTGAGCCATCCGCAGCCAAGACTCCCTCAGCAAGATAGCACTAACTGGACACATGTGTGACCAAGAGGCAGGTTTGACATTGGTGCCACTTGATCTGTACCAAAAGCAAAAATATCATAGCTGTTTTTCTAAAGTACAGTGGCTAGTACACTATGTTAAAGAATCACCTTGAAAAACACAATTTTCTCTCATTACAGATGCTCAATAAAGCCCTTCCTACTTGCTGATCTCTTCCCCATCATTAATATAGTGTGAATGACAGGACTTTGAACTCCATTATATTTCATTGTGTACTGGCTACAGTTTCAGACTTTGGTCTAAAATCAAGTCTGTAGACTATCTGAAACTATGGGACATTTCCTCTTTTATACTCAAACATCCCTAGGACTATTTTAAGTTCTTAATAGATACTCAACTCCTTGACTAAGGAATCAAAAAAGTTAGGATATTTACTGACTCCAGCTTCACTCAATAAAAGCTGGATTTTATTGCTTTTCTATACATATGCCTTTAATATGTCATTTTATTTATATAAAATACCAATAAAAGAAAAGTAAACCCAAACCTTTTGTTCAAACTACTACTTCCCTTCTTACAAAAGAAGGAAAATCAACCTGTGGGAAAAACTGATAGCCACAGAAGCATAATGCCATAATGACTTTATTATGCTTGTTTTAGATGCTTGGTTTGGCTGTAATGAATTCATAGTTCAGATAAATCACATCCTGGCTCTGATATCTTAACTACTGGTAAGGTATGTACTATGTAAGACTGTAATGCTGAATAAATGTTAGCTTTAAACTCACTAAGCCATTACTGGCATTCATGCAAAAAGTGACTAATAATCTTTGGGTACTGGGCAAGATGCAAGGTTGAAGGGAGAAAGTCTACAGAGACATGACCTTGTAATTGAGATAAAACCCTACAAAGAAGGAAAGCTATACATGTAGGAACCAGTTTTACATGTCATATGATAACGTAAGGCCAACTGTCCAAGGCAGACCTCACAGGTCTTCAAAGATAATTCAAAAGAACCACTGAAGACATGGGTGATGCTAGTGGGTTTTTTTTTTTTTTAATCAGCTGTCTGAAATTAATAGCCCTCTGAATTTACAGTCTTCTTCCTTTCTTAGATTGCAGATCTGGAACATTCAACCCCATCTATAGGCATCTCTGTAATGATGAAAGAGCCCAGGTTTTGAAGCCAGACAAATTCAGGTTCAAATCTTGGCTCTCATGTGTGTTAGCTTTGAATGCGTAGCCATGTTAGTTAATTCCTCTAGTTTCGGGATCTCTCCTCTGTAAAAGTGAGATAACATAAATGCTACAGAGTGACCCTACTGATTAGAAATGATGTGTAAAGCACAAGGGAAGTCCTCGAATTATTATTATTTAATATCTAATATAGAATGCTAAAAGCAGAAATGTTCTGCTTAGGTGAGATCACGTAAAACGGGGTGGGAATAGTCTGTAACAAAGATGATGGTGAATCCACCTGTCCTCTAAGTCACTTAGGTCTCCATACATTTTGGGGAATGGTGACAAATCAGATTTAGTTCATCTACCATATCCATTGCTGTAGCAGACCTACCTTCTATGTCAACAATGACTTAAAAATCCCTTCAAGTTCAGAGTCCTTTCACTTGTGCAGAAAATCATTCACCAAAAGACACCTGATAAAAAGTGGATTCCACTACTCCAAAGATAATCCCTGGGCATGGATGTCACATCACTTACAGCTTTGTTAAGAGAAACCCTTGAAAAGACTCTGGCTGGGGTTCTTCTTTTAGATTAATGTGGTTGAAGTGTTTGCTAACTCCTTGCTCACCTGCAGAGCACTCCAGCTCCAGAGGATCCATCCAAATGGGTTTGTACCATGTCGGGGGCCCAGGACCCTGGTTTCCATGGTGGAACTCCTCAACCTTCAATGCATATCCCATTAAGAGGAAGATTCTGATTCAGAGGAGCTGGGGAGAGGTCTGAGAGTCTAACCTCTACCCATAGGATGCTGTGCTGGTTTCTAGGCCACACTTAAAGCAGGAGGGGCTATAGGTCAGGACAATCAGCGTTCATAAACCAAGGACACAGCCTTCCACCAATTTTAATGCTCAAGAGCAAAACGAAGGCAGCAACTGCCAACTGACTTTGTCTTGAAGAAATGAGCAAATTGTAGAAATAATATAAGTTCAAGCAAATACACACAGAACACCTGGACATCAAGAAAACAAATCTAAAATCAAAACCAAGCTATTAATATTCACAGGGATCCTTACTGGTTCCTCCAGCTGAAAGTATCCTCTCCCATTCTGCAAACTGAAGTTCTTTACTCTTTTCCTTGACATAAAATAATCTTCTTTGCTAGACCTCACAGGCTGTGTCGTTGGTGGCTGCTTAGAGAAAACATGTGCCAAGATGCTGCTAGTATCCCTGAGATAGGGTAAGAGAAATACCACACTGCTTTATGCAATCTGGAAAAGTTAGCAGTAGCAGCATGACAAATAGAATAATCAGGCACCGGTGATGTCTGAAAACCTGACAGAGGTTCTGTAACTGTCACTGATTTATGTGAAGTGTGACCTTTAGGGACTGAACAAACGAGCAAACCATCTCAGGGACACTTTCCATGTGAAATTAGAGGCTTTATACAGCACTGATAGGAAAACAACGTGTCCTAAGAAATACTGTGGTCATGTGGATGAAACACAGGGCTGGAACTAGGCAAACTATCTTGCTGCCAGCACGACCAGGTCATTCACCAGCTGGGTGACCTTGTTCATCCAGTTACTCTCCAAAAGCCTTTATCTGCCACTTGAACACACTCTCATCTAGCTGGTGTTCACCCCCATGTGTGTGGAGAACGCAGCCCTTTCCAAGTCTAAGAAGTGGCTGTTGATTCAACTAAGTAATCATCATTCCATTCCCTTTGCCAAAGCCAGACGGAAAAGCATGAGGATGTAACTGATGGTACTTTTATGCCACTAAACTGAGCAGCCCTGCAGCCACTTTATTTCTGAGCATTTGAGTAGGCAGAACAAGAGTTTTTGCAGCAAAAAGCATGATTGATTCATTGGCTACCACAGAATGAATATTCAAACTTTTCTTTCAAGTCTATCTCTGGAGATTGTCCTGTTACTTTGTACTGCCCAGTAATCATCCTGATATTCCAAACAGTGTTCATTCTCAGACAGTGTGATATGGGCATGTGACCACAGTACCTTTTAAGTTCAGACCACCAATAAACGTTTAGGGTGCTACCTCCTCCATCCACTAAGAGACTGGAAAAGAAGCCAAGGATTCAATGACAACCTTCGCCTCCAAAAGAGCAGGAAACCGAGGTTCCTTCCTTTGGGGATAGAAACCACCTGGGGTGCATCTTAAAATTAGATTCCCTGATTCTGTACTGGCTTAGTTTTAAGGAGCACCCAGGTGGAACCCCATACCATTCCTTTCTTGAATCTCAACCTGGACGTTTGTTTTCACTTAACACAACCACATCATCCACCCACAAACCTCTCCCCACTCGTTTGCCCAGAGATCGTGACAGTGATACACTGTGTCCTAACACAAGGTCAAAAGACAGGCAAGTGCCAAATATTTCTGTGTTGTTGATTGTATTTTCAAAACACAACGCAAGTGCAAAAGCAGCCATTCATCTTCTCCATGCCCCACTGTTTACATCCACAGTCCAACCCACTCTCCTTCAAAAACTTGGAAGCCTTTCCCTTCCACCACGCACGGATTTCAGGGAGGGGTAAACATTCCCAATATCTCGGGGCACACACTCTAGATGCAAATTTGGTTGCCCAGGCCCATAAACACCCAAAGGTTGGCACCAGGGAAAATGCACCCAGCACAAACGCGGCCTCTGGTCCGGGTTCCGCAGCTCGTCTCCAGATCCCTCCTTTGCAGCGCAGCCTCCGGGTCCAGCCAGCGTGCGCAGTGGCGTTGCGGACTCCGCAAGCCCCCGAGGCTTACCTGAAGCACATGGTGAGCTCGCCCGAAGACTTCAGACACGGGTATTTGGTCGTCGCGATTTTGTTTTCGGAGCAGACTTCTCTATGAAAAAGTTGACGAGGAAACGTTGACTGTCAGCAACAGAGCGGAGGGCAGTGCGCGCGCGGGGATTCGCGTCTCTGCGCGCGGGGCAGGCACTGGTCCCCGAGCGCGTATACGGAACGGACTTCAAGGACAGGAATGAGCCAGAGGCGATCAGAACCGACAAAACCCAGCCTCTGACGAAAGCAAAAGCTAAGGAAGCAGGGCAGGGCATGGGACGCGGGACGGAAGGTTTCACAGAGTCGGGACCCACGGATTAGGGGAGCCCAGGCTGGGAGCGCCGAGGCCGCAACTTGGAGCGGAGTTAGAAGTCGCCGGGGCAGCTGAGCACCATGTCAGTGGCCGGAGGAGCGAGGGCCTGCGGATCGCTGCGAAGGCGGGCGGTGGGAGACAGCCTGCACCCCGCCAGCCCAGCGCGCACCATGCAGGAGGACCTCGCCTCCGCTGGGGCTGCTAGCTCTTACCTGTCGCCATCCTCTGGCTCCTCTCGGTAGGTCCACGTGTGTCCCAGCGCCAGGAGCAGCAGCAGCGGACCCAGGCTCCTGCCCAGCTGCCCCCTGGCCGCTCCTCTCCGGCTCGGAGGAAGCGGTGGCACCATCGGGGAAGCTCCTGGCTTCTTCCCGGGGCCCGAGCTCACTCTCTGCCCTGTGCCCCGCTTCTCGGCGGCGGCCACTGCCGCCTTCCCTCTGCCCAACAGGAGGCGCCCGAGAGCAGGGGCGTTTGCACCACCTGCGAGCAGCACAGGGACTCCGGGAGCCTTGGGGCTGGGGGAATCCGGCTAGGAGTCAGGCTTGTAAAGGAGGTGCCTGCGGCGTGGGTCAGGTTCCAGGACCCCCGAGTCCGGGGCGTCTTGTCTCGACGTTCAAGCCCGACTAACAGACTGGCTCGGCTTGGCTAGGGCTGTGCCCTCCCTTCTTCGCTCTTCCTAGTCTGGAAGAGGAGCACAAGGGTGAGGCAGGCGGGCGGTTGTTTGCATTTTGCATCAGGGTCTTACGCCTAGGAGGAGGAGCCGCCGGTTCTCACCCGGGCGAGGGGTGGAGAGGAGAGGGGTTAATGAGCTTCCTTCCTGTTGTCATTGGATTTCTAAACTCTTTCTCCCTTGAGGTCCTACACTGTGCTTTTCCACGGTGCCAGTTATCTTTCTTATTACATGCCGGGGAAGCAGAACTTGAAAGGCTACCTAGGGTCTTTCCAAATCGCACTATTGATAAAATGCAATCCGTCTTCATTAAAATCTGAAAAAAAAAAAAGTCCTCGGGTCCTTTCATTTGTTCATCAACCGTGTCGTGATTTTCCTTATCATTCGAGTTCAAGACGAACAAGGATCTCTCAATTGACTGGTACTGGAAGTTTTAAACTCTAGTGCCCTGAACTCCTTCTGGGCTGGTAGGAGGAAGTGTTTGTTAATCGTGAGTTCTGCCTTGTTTATGGGTAACTAATAAAAAAACAGAGAGGGACCCCAACTGTAATTCACGTTAGTTAGTGCCTTAGCACTTGCACTTCAGTTTTCTGTGCTTTCCAAAGAGAGATTCGTGACAACGGTGTGGACCAGGGAGCCAAAGAAGTAGTGGTAGCCCAAAAGTAAGTTGGAAAAACGACACGTTTCATGCTTAAACTCCAACCTCTGTGTGTTCTGCATCGCAGACCAATAAGTGAGAAGGCCACTTGTTCACAAGCTACAGGTGTGCACATTGTCTTGGTAAGCAGGTGTTTTGAGTTATACAATGTTCTGATCAGCTGAAATTGATCACACATCACATACACGTTCACATTTTTGATAGCAGTGACATCCTCAGTCTTCTATAGAATGCTTTACATTTTTCAAAGGTCTTGCCATTCGTGATTGTATTTGATTCTCACAATATCCCTTGCATGTGTCTCATTGTTAGTTCAGAAACAAATTACTTAGAGGTGGGAGACGATAAGACACTCTTGATATTAAAATATGGTGCTGCTAGTTAACAAAAACAAGTTAGTTTTCAACAGGTAATTCAGAAGCCACTCCAGAACCACGAAGAGAAGAACCTAAGAGTGACCATCAGAAAAAAATTCTGGATTCAAACCCAAGCAGTGGTTTTCTGGGCAGTTTACCTGTCTGAAACTCCATTTTCTAATCTGTAAAGTGGAGGGGGGGTGTCCCTCATAAATTTCTATAAGTGTTAAACTGAAGTTATGCACATAAAGCACTTTTTTGCGCAGTGCCTGGCGTATGTCAAGGGCTCAGTAGACATTGACTCATTATTTTTAACATAAACTATTGCATTGCATGGAAATTTGGGTTTTAGGTTTCTAGCTTTTTGATTTCTAGATACATTGGAGTCTATTTCACAGCTGTTTGGGTTCCTAAAGAGAGACCTCACTAAACACATGAAAAATGAACCCATCCTGGAGTTTATAAAAATTGAATCACTTTAAATTGTGCCATAAAAGTGTTTGATTCCCATCTTGGAGCGAAGCTGACATCCTGCAGGCAGGAGGTTCTATTTTGGGTTTTTTTTTTTTTTTTTGTCTTACCAATTCTTCTATTTTGATAACTTGCTACCTTTTCTTTCCTCATTTTGTTTTTTAATGTGAAATTATGGATGTTAGTTCTACAAACTATGGATTGTGTTATAGGATATTTGTTGTTGGCTTCATCACATAGTACTTGCTAAATCATGTGTGTGGACACCACAAAATGAGAACAGCAGCCAGGTGTGGCAGTGCATGCCTGTCATCCCAGCACTTGGGAGGCTGAGGAAGAGGACTGAGAGCTGGAGACCAGCCTGGAGTACAAAACAAGATTCTGTCTCAAAAAAAAAAAAGTAAAAACCTGAAAGCAGAGGCATGTCCAGTGTACATAATTGTGTGATACAAAACTGGTGTCAGCGCCTTCTTTGCCTCATTCTTAGCTTTGGTCCCCATGATGACCATCTATGAGCATGAGGGAGGGGCTAAAGAAGGTGCCAGGCCCAGCAAACAACTCAGATTGCCTGAGGAGGAATCTCGTGTGTGTGTGTGTGTGTGTGTGTGTATTCAGAGCATTTCTGCAAGAGGTGAGCTGCAACTGAGACCTCTAAAAACCTTTGCCTGTAGGCCTGGAATTTCAGCCTATAGACAGCTAGTTGTGTTGGGCTTGGGGATCTGGACTGAAGAACAGAGCCAATCAGAAAGACCTGTGGATGGCCATGTATGGATATCAGGGTCTGAAAAGTTAAACAGTCCTGCAAAAGGCACGTGTGCACTTACTCAGGCTGCAACCTGCATGGGAGATGCCAGTTCTAAGCTGTGATAGGAAACTCAGGCTTTTCTTTCCTCAGACCCTGCACCAACTCCAGGCCTGCCTCCCTTGATCTGCCCCAGCCTCTAGTCTGTGAACAGCTGGCATGAGAGAATTTGCCCCTTGCCTCTTTAATAGGAGTGTTGCAAAGATTAATGATTGAGACCTAAATGTTCCTGGGGGAGGCTCTGTGTGGTTACTTCTTTTCAGCATACCACTCAGCAGTGTTTTCCATATAGATCTGACAGCTACCCTGAAACAAACCAGAGAGTGCAGTTATACAACTTATTGTGTCCTAGGGGCTTGGGGTTGAGCCCCTGTTCTTGAGTGTAGTCTGTGCTACAGGGTACATCCCCAGTGGAGCGGGTATTGTTAAACAGTATGCTAAATGTTGCCTGGGGGCAGATGAGATGGGCTGGCTGGAGAAAAGGGAGGCCAGCTTTCAATAGTAAAGGGAAAGGGAAAAGGAAATACTAGGCTACAAAGCACAGCATGACCTCTAAACATAGCCAACATAGTTTTAAGGGACCCTATAACATCTTATTTGGAAAGATCAACCTCGAATTAGAAAAGAGATAGGTTAAAAACATGATTTCAGATCACCACCAATTCAGATGATTATTTGTTGTTTAATTTTTTCCTTTAAGAAGACTTGTAGTGGTTCATAAAAATGTGCTATTTTTATTGTGTGTGTGTGTGTGTGTGTGTGTGTGTGTGTGTGTGTAGTAAAGCAATTATAGCAAAGGCAAAATCATGAATCAGGGAAGAGGGGATAAAGGAGAGAGGTAGAGGGGGTAAATTCATGTATGGTACATGAATTTGATGCATTGTAGGAACCCGGGTAAATGCCACAATGTACCCATATCCATCACAACAGTAAAGAAAAAAAAAAGCAAAATCAGTATTGAATAAAAAAGCTGAAGGAATGTTAATTGACTGGACTACATAGGCAGAAAGTCCTGTGCTATCTATATTTGAAACAGATCACAAATTCGATCTCAGATCCTCCCAGTTCTGTTCAGGATAATTACATGGTGAGTTACAAGAGTCAAGGTAACTGTAAAGGAAAAGACCTATCAGTTGCTTTGTTAAAATGACAGATTTTTTCCTGCTGGTCTCCCTGAAATGTAGCAACAGTCACTTACCTGTAAGATGAGGACTCTTTAAAGAAACAAGCCTAACCATCTTCGTGCTGTGCTATGAGTGATCAACCTAAGATAAGCTGTCCCTAGAATAAGCAGGTTGCCCTGACAGCTTTCTTTGGGTTTCGGTTTTGATTGACATATAGCCAGCTCTGTTTAGAGAATTAGGGTTACATCTTGAAAGTTTTGAAGTATGCCTGTCTCCAAGCCCTTGTGAGGGAATGCTTGAGGCAAGAGCCAAATGTTTTTAATGCAGTAAATGAGTTTTAAAGCCCTGGTTTTGCATTGTGTACATTATGTCTATATTAATCCAGTCTTAGTTGTAACTTACTTAAGTTCTGAAAGTTTATCGAAGCTGTGGGTCTCTGGAATTTTCTCCCAAGACAGGAAGAAATGTCTGATTCCTGTGTCTGATTTCTGATGGAATCATGTAATTTTTACCCAATGTAGTAAAATTTTAAAAGATCAGTTAGACCACTAAAAAAAATAATACGTACACAGCACAAAAAGAAAAACTACTTGCTCCATGGTTGCATATCTCAAGAATATTAAGAAAAATTAGTCACATGATTTGGGTGTCTTTTGTTCTTCCACATTCTAAAACACACACACAAACATGCATGCACATAAAACTGAGTCCCAGTCTAGGAGTCCTTGGTTTCTTTTAAAGGAAGGATCTTGTTATAACAATAGCAGTCAGCGGCTTCCTTGGTCAATCAGAGCTGAGATGAAAACTAGGATTTGGGGCTGGAGAAGTTCTAAAACCACATGGTTCTGTGGCTCCTTTTGCCGCTAATGGGGGCTGCAGAATATGCAGAGCTGGGATGGCCTCTTCTCTTGCAGTCCTCACAATCATGAACAAGGAAAGATAAGAGGCCAACAGCAGAGGTGGGGCTGATGGCCCATGCTCTCATCTAGAAAATGGCTTTAGAATTATCTCAGGATTTGTGAGCTGATCCTCTGAGTCTCTGTCATTCCAACACCAACAATGTCTCTCTGCTTTATTTTGTATAAAGTTAACCCTGCTTATATCTCTGAGAGAGAAAGAGTTATTTGATACTTATTGAGACCTGGGAGACTCAGCTCAACAATATGGTGTCCAGCAAGTACAAGACTTTAAAGTTTTCTGATCTGAACCAAGGAATCTTTTTTTTTTTTTTTTTGGTGGAACTGGTAACTGGTGATCAAATCCAGGGCCATGCTAGGCAAGCATTCTGCCTGTGAGCTACATTCTCAGCCCACCAAGTTATCTTTTATGATAGAATAAATATAACTATAGTATCTATGTCAGCACTGCATGTGTGCTTACTACAAAGTAAAAATACTTCCTACTGAATATGAAGTTGACCTTACTTCTCTTTTTTAAAAACTTGGCTTAGAGAAATAGAATTGGAAAGTAAGAAGAACCTAGCCCTAAAAATCAGATTTACAAAGGTTGGAAATTCAGTTCTATTACCTAATGCCTCTGTGACCCTAATCAGCTTGCTTCGTCCTCCTGGGTCTCACTTTATCCATAAAGAGAAATAATAATAATCCATCTCACAGAGTTGTTGAAAAGAGTAAATGAGGTACATAACAAGCCTGTCACATTAGTGATTATAAATGACACCTAATCTTATTTTAATTGTTTTTTCTCAATTATCTTTATTTTTGGATGCAGCTATTCTAGATCATCTATTCTGTCTCATCTGACTTGGCCAAATGGATGTTAGAATTAGAGGCACCCTGTCACAGAACAGCCTAATCTAAGTAGCAGCATTGACATTGAGGTCATTGACGTTGTGCTTTGTCAGAGGCTAGGGAATGATGAAGGCCCCTGAGTGAGTCGACTACAGTAGTGATCTCTAGAAATAAAATGGAAAGTAGCTATGCTTCTGAGCACTGTCTGATTTTTTTGCATATTTTAAATCAAACTGGGCTTCAAATATGTTCATGGAGGTGGCCACTTAAATATCTCTGTGACCAATTCTAGATGATATACTTTTCAAATCTACCCAGCTATGACATTGTGTTGCTTTCTGTTGAGTCTTTTCAAGGAGTGGCAAAGTATTGACCCCAGGGCACCGTGCATGCCAGGTGCTTGCTCTACCACTGGGCAACACCCCAGCTGCTGAGCCTTTCTATTTGGCTTACATGGGGATTTTACAACAAGAGTACAGGGCCCTGAGTAAGGAGCCCATAGTCTTCCATCAGAACATTTAGAAATAAAGAAAAAACACAGTCCATATTGTGCAGAACAATCTTAGAGTTCACAGTAAAGGTTATTAGATCCTAGTAGTACACTAGTCTGCCTCATACATAGATTGATTGCACACAGTTTTGACTAAGCATGGTCAATAAATAAAAATCAAAAGAAATTTCAAGACCAAAAATTTTAAATTTCTGTACATGCATCACACAGCTCAGTTGATGTTAGAGAAACTCAATCCCACACTATGGTTAGTTTGTTTGACTCTTTATGTGGTCTGCTAAGTGTTCCCTTGCCCTTAATCTTATGAAAATCTGCCTCCCAAAAAGCAAATGATGCCCAAAAAGCAAGGCAAAATTAATATGCTTAATTGAAGTGATAAGGTAAAAATTTGAGATTTGTTGAAAGGTGGGCATGACTTTAGGGAAAGTTGCATGGCATTATGGGAAAAAATGAATCTAACAACTGCAGTACAGAATTGAACTCTATGCATCTTGGACATTTGCGGGTTTTCCTTCATGGTGGTCTCCTTGGAACCATATACCCACAGGAGGGTACGTGGATGCTTGTTCATGACATAGTGCCAAGAAAGCTACATTATTGCAAGCTTTTAATGGATGAGGATAATTCCCCAAGAATTTGACACAAAGGATAGTAACAACAAATATTTACTGAGGACTTGCCACATTGAGACATTGTTCTAAACACTTTACAGGTGCTACCTCATTTAATCCTTATTGCAATCTTCTGTCACTGAATCCATTATTTCCTGAATTGTAGGGTGAGGAAACTGAGGCAGTGGTCTTAATTAAATGCCTGAGGCATAGAGTTATAAAGGCCATTTTGGTCGTCCCCTACCCCCCACCCCCATCCCATGCTCTAAATCCTACCTTGGACTGCCCTACTTAGAAGTGAGCATCAGGGTAGTTTTCCCCTGTATTCCCCCAGGTACAAATGGAAACAGGGAAGGCCCAAGGCCCACACAGGACCAAAAGTCCTGAGAATCTGTTGTTCGTGCCCAGGTCACCATCCTCCATCTGCAGCTCCGTGTCAACCAGCCTCCATTAGGTTCTCGCCTGTGTCTCTTAGATGACCTCTCTTTGTAATGAAGCTGAGCTATATCCCTTGGACCAGTCCTCCTGGGGACAGCATTCTGCTGATTGATGTGGGAATGCTGACATGCTCTTGGAGTTCTGGTGCTTTGGCAATTGATCTTTCCAGTCCCTGGACCTGAAAGAGATCTTTACCAGATCTAGAACTCTCATGAAGCTGGGAGATTATGAAACAACAAGGGAGTTTTTTTTTTTTTTTGCAGTCACCACAAAGAAATATCTAGACAAAATACTCTTGTGGAACCACCTTTTGTTTAGAAACTGATTCTTTGTAATCCAAAAAGAATACAGTAAGCAAGCACAGTCAAGGTTTGCTGCAGATGGTTGGAAGAGCTTTGAATTTCTCTCTGTCTTCCCCATCCCCAACCCTGGCCCCGCATCAGCACACATCCCCAGCTCTCGGGCCATGGCCAGTCTGCAGTGGACAACTTCAGATCACCATGGTTTTGCGTTCTCCAGTCCTAATCCTTACCAATAATGCAGAACCCCAAAGGAATGCCAGATAAAATAAGCAGACTGGGTTCATTTCACTTAATTGGCATGCATCCCTTTCTTGTTTGTGGTGGATTAGGGTAATTGTTTATCTCTTTTCTACTTGATCAGTGATGTTTAGACCCAAGGGTCTCTTAGAGATGTTTACTTGGTTTGAAATCTCTGATGAAAGTCACGATCATTAATCAGAGAGCAAGTTGAGCCCTTTGGAAGCTTTGCTCAGTTCCAATATTTATCTGTAGTATAATTATAATTAGCCTGAATGTTGTATACAGGCAAAATTGACATGCATTTGGCTCTTACATCTTCCCGTCCTGAGAGAAGACTAATGGGCCCTGATCCTGCTTGTCAGTAACCCAACATTGAACCCTCCAAGAGAGCCATTCTAAGTCAATTCCATCTCAGGCTGGCATCATCTCTTGGACAGTGGTCCCCAGTGTCCTTCTGGGTCCTTTTCTCTCTGATATGCTTTCTGCTTGTCTCCCTCATTAGTCACCTTGCTGTCATTCCTCCTGAGGGCAGATGCTCTCACCTTCTAGCTTCCAGCCTTCCTGTGTCTCTCTGTTGTTTTCTTTCTGCTCCTCTGCTCTTCTGCAAAATATGTCCTGTCCCCTTCCTCAATGTGGATTCTTTGTTTACCAATGGGGGGACAGTTTTGTTACCAGTGGAGATTTAGCAATGTCTGGAGATAGAACAGGGTGGTGGAATTGCCTTCACTATGGGCATCCAGTGTGCAGAGGCCAGAATGTTGATAGTCATTCTATCTCCATCGTGCACGGTGCTGCCCCTCCCCGTGCTTCTCCTGGCACAAGGAATCAGTCATCTGGTTCGAGATGTCAGAGGAGCTGGGCTGAAAAGCCCTATTCTAAGGAGCTAGTTGTCCACCTGTGCACTCAACTTTAAAGTTTTTATTCCCTTGAGGCCAAGCTTGCCCTTTCTCTCAGCTCCTATCTACTGGTTATTGGGCTCCCTTGCACATGTTCATCTTCATGACTCAGTCTCCCCCCTCAGGCCTTTATGCCTGGTCGATCTCCTCTCTGAGGTTCCTCCCGCTTTTTTTTTGCCTTTGTTTTCCCAGCTTGGTTCAGCAGCCCCCTTATCTTTCAGCTGTCCTGGAGTGACCCCAGGAGCTGTGAAAATATTTTTCTTAGAATTCTGTTTATTTTTTATGCTTTTACAAATCCAAAGCAGCCGTTAAACTCCAAGTTTCTGGCTTCAGAGACTGTCATGAATATCCCATGAGCCTGACCTGTTTGCTCTGACCTTTCCTGCTCCACCCTGCCTCCACCTCCTCCAGCTCACCTGCTGCTGGTGGTGGAGGCTGCTCTGTCCTCACGATGTTGATGCTGCGTGGTACTTACATTGGTTGGAATGTCGGTAGCAGCTCTTCTCCCATTCATTGTAAGAGATGGAAGCAATACCTTCCCCCACCTGCCTGTAGGAGAAGCTCCAAATGTTGCCTTTGCTTTCCTTTCCCCTGCAAGCAGAAGGGACCGGGTGACTGAAGGACTTTGGAAGGGTACTCAGTGCTGAGTTGCACTTAGAGCTCAGTGTTGTTCAGTCTGTAATGCTGGCATCCTGGAGCAATGGAAAACGCAAAATGAGGCTCCTCCAAGTTGAGATGTGTGGTAAGCACACATGCAAGATTTTTAAAGGGATAATATGAAAAAAATGCATGCAATATCCCATTAAATTTTTATATGAATGATATTTTGGCTGTATCGACTTAAATACAATTTGTTAACAGAATGAATTTCAGCTGTTTCTTTTTGCTTTTTAAATAGGCCACTGGCAAATTAAAATTGGATATGTGGCTCACCTTATATTTCTTTTGGATGCTGCTGGTCTAGAGGCTCAGGAGGAAAACAGAATGGGGAGTTGGAACTTTAGGGCTGGACAGAATGGCATAGGCTAGAATGTTGGTACTGGTGGTTTGGAGGATCAGAGGGGACACAGAATTCTGAGGGACCTTAACAGGACCAGGTGGCTGGTGGGCAAGGCAGGAAGGTGACGGGGGTGGATAACTACCTTCCTCCCTTACACAACTGGGTACATGGTGGGAAAATGTAAGTTCCCTTTAGTGCATAGAATGTCAGGTCTCCAGGGCACAGCAGCATCTACTCATCAGTGCTCTGTGGGGAGGAAGCAGGTGGCCTGCCAGCTCCTAGCTATCCCAGTCCCCGGTGGTGCAGCCTTTTCAACTTGACTTGTTCTTTCAGTATCAAGAACCTGGCACACATTTCCCTAGAGTGAGGGCTGGAAGGTAGTGTGAGTGACATCCCTCTCCACTATGCTAAAAACTGCCCTTCCTCACAGTCTCGGTTCCAGTCTCTCCTGCCAGCCACTCCATGCATCTCTTCCTGGCCGGTGCACAGCCCAGGATTCACAGCTATGCAGATGCCATCTAGCTGTAGTCTTGGGGACCGGTCCCGTCATCTTCTCTAGCATGTGTCTCCTGGTGCTACTCAGGCCCTTTGGAGAATAAAACCCCTTAAGACCATGTCTGGATGTACCCAAATATCTGAGTACAGTTCCCCGGGGACACCCTCCCAAGTTCTTACATACTTATTGAAAGGAAAGAAGCAATTCTGCAAGGTAGGCATTGTTATTTTCAACTTACAAATGAGCAAATGCACCCAGAAAGGTTATGCTGCATCCTACTGGGTGCATTTAGAATGAGAACTCAGACCTCCTAACTTCCAGTTCTGCATTTTTGTTAGTTTTTAAGTTTAAGTTTTTTTTTTCTTTTCTCAAGGTAACTGTTGGTCCTTCCTGCCCCGTAGTATATAATAATAATATATTAATATTGTTATAATATTCTTCAAGCAGTTTGGGTTTTGTGTGTGTGTATGAGTGAGTGTGTGTGTGGTGCTGGGGATCAAAACCCAAGTCCTTGCACACACTATGCAATGTCCCTAGCCCTTGGTTTTGTTTTGTTATGTTTTGTTTTGTTTTGAGACAAGGTCTCCCTATGCAGCCCAGGCTGTCTTCAAACTCAAAATCCTCCTGCCTCTACCTCCTGAGTGCTGGGATCACAGGCATGCAGGCATGCACCACCATGTCTGGCTAAGAGTTTTTACATCTGTCTCTTGATTCCTATCCTTCTGAAACCTAAAACTCAAACCTTTAATGAACATTTAATCAATCATTTCTTAAATATTTGTGGCATGCAGTCTCAGAGGGGTAAAAGGGTGCATGTTTTTCTTCATGAGATAAATGTATACACAAATACATATAGGATCCTATGTACCTTAAAGAGAGAGAGAGAGAGAGAACATGATTGTACTAGTGGGTCTGTCTAAGGGTACATGGGTAGGCAGAAGAGGGAAAGAGCGGTGGAGAGTGAACAATTCTAAGACACAATGCATCTGTGTGTGAAGGCATGTAATGCGATGCACTGTAGCTGTTGGAAAGTAGGGGAGTGGAGCAATAGATAGAGTAAGTGATGGGGTTAGCCTAATTAAGGCATAATATATACATGTCTGAAATGCCAAGACAACCCACTTGAACAGTCAAGTGGTTCATTTTTAAGGGAAAAATGAAGGCCAGGAAGGTAAAACAGATCCTAAGTACCAGTGAGGGTGGGGAGGGTAAACAAACAGGGTGAAGGAGGGCAAATATGGTGGATGTATTTTGTATTCACGTATGTAAATAGAGCAATGAAACTTGGTGAAATTGTTCTAAGAAGAAGGGAGGGGTGATGAGGCAGAATGAGATGGAGGGGATGAATCTAATTAAGAGATATTGTAAGCACTTATGTGAATGTCACAGTGAAGCCCCCTGTATAGCTAGTATATGCATATATATGTACATATATATATATATATATATACATACATTTCCAGCATGATTGAATGAGTGACTACTTTGCACTGTCCTAGAAAACACCAGGGATATAAAACATGAAGACAAAATACTTAAAAGGCCCTTTCTGACCATTCTCTTAGGGCGAGAGACATCATCGCAGATTACAACAGGACTCCATCTTAGAGATAACAGTTTTTCCAATTTCCACCTGCAGGATCACACAAGACCATGAGGAAAGGATCCCATTAAACAGAAGTGTGCACTAGGGCATGGTGGCACATGCCTGTACACCCAATGCTCCAGAGACTGAGGCAAGAGGTTGGAGAGTTCAAGCCTGAGTTGCATAGGAAGACCTTGTCTTTAAAAAAACAAAACAAAACGCCTGTGATCTTAACTACTTGGGAAGCAGAGATTAGGAGAATCACAGTTCAAGGCTAGCCCGAGGCAAATAGTTTGTAAGACCCTATCTCAAGAATACCCAATACAAAAAAAGGGCTGCTGGCTCAAGTGGTAGAGTGCCTGCCTCGTAAATGTAAGGTTGTGTGTTCAAACCCCAGTACCACCAAAACAAAACCAAACAAACACAAAAAAAGACAATTGTGTGGAATTACAAACCCAGTCCAGTAAACTTATGCTACAGACAAGGATGCTGGGGACTGAGCAGTCAGAGTCACACAGTGCATTTGTGGTTTAGACTTCCTGGGGTCCCAGGATCTGCCTTGCATCCAAACCGAAATCGGAATTAGTACAAGTGCAATTAGAGCCGACAGTCTGTAATGCATTCGCAAAGGAGGGAGGAAAGTTGTGTGAAATGGCTCACATTTCTCTCACGACACCCCAGGTGTTAGAGATAAGCTAGAAATGAGTTGTTAGTGACAGCAACTAAGAACATAATGGTTCAGGGCTTGAGTTCTAAGATCAGGCACACCGAACAGGTCATGTAACCTCCTCACTGACCCTCCGTTTCCTCATCAGGAAAATGGGAACAGAAGCTACATCTTTCAATGCATGTGAGAATTAAGTGACTTCCCGCATTTAAAGCACTCAGAACAGTGCCTGGCCCTTGAGAAATCTTCAGTAGTGCTTATTATTCTTGTTATTATAAGGATGTGGTGCTAATGTGGGGAATTTTGCTGGGCATTTTTAAAAAAACATGGAAGAGCTATTTTCCAAATTACACAGGGAAAGAGTAAATGGGGGAGAACTTTGAGCCATGAAGAGGCTCTCTGTGAAGGCCACGGGGCCTTGACTGTCTTCCTGCCTTGTGTCTTGTTTTCTGTAAACCCACCAGGAAGTGGTGATTTCTAATCTAAGCAAGCAGTCCTGATGGGAGTTTCTTTTTAAACCATTATCTATCTACTTTGGCTTATTAAGAAAAGGGTCTGGAAGTAGGTTTGGACCAAAAAGGGAAAGGGCCAGAAAGTGTATTCATTTTTCTTGAAGTCGCTCGGGTGGAGCCTGTGGACTCGAGTTTGCAGGTAATCAGTGTGGAATGAATGAGCGATCGAACAGCGGGCAGCCCTACCATGGAAGCCCAACAAGGACCAAGAAGCCTGAGGTTCCAAATTCCCAGTTCCCATTCAGCCAGCCTCCTAAGAACCCTCTTTCACAGATGAATGAGCTGTGAAGTGAAGTGATCCAGTTGGACACAAATGAAGCTTAGTGGAATCACCAAACAATCCAGGCATACCACATTACTTCCCCTCCCCTTATACCAGCATGAAAGACCACAGTGATTGAGATTCCTGCATGTGACCCCAAAGCACAAAGCACTTGTGACTCTGAAGAGTGGCTGTGCCACTCGTGACAGCACTGTAGCTCTGTATTTATTTATTTCTCATGTCTTGCAAAAACACTATCAAAGTTCAATCAAGTTCAAAGAAAAGGCTCAGAAGGCAAGTGGTTTAAACTACCTAAACTAAACCAGTCCTGTGAAAACTATTTTCTTCCTCTTATGGCCAAACTGTTGTTCTCAACACTGTGGGCGATTAATACATCATGGTGGGCTGAGTGGTGGTGTTGCCATGGAGACTCTGCCCATAATGTGACATCAGACCACCTGTCTGGAAACGCAGACATGGGAGACAGTGTGAACGTTCTCTGCTCATTAATAGATACCTCCATAACATCCACATGCTACAAAACTTGTCACCTACAGTAACTACTTAGAGGTTCTTTTTTCATCTGACCCAGGTATTTCTCTGAACTACAAAGTCAAGAGCTTCAGTTTAGGAGACTTAAGAAAACAGCTGGATTTACCATAAGACTTTAAAATGTTATCATTTTGTAAGAGGAACTTTGGTATAGAAAAGTCCACGTTAGGAAGAGACTTTTCTTCCCCAAAATCAAATTGACACCAAAACACATTGGAGAATCTTTTACTTTTCCCAAGGAAGGAATCATCTAGTGTTTTCCCACAAGAAGGGCCTTTTCCCTATGGCTGTCTGTTGCCAGACTGAAGTGCTGGTGTGAGACTAAGTTTTACACACGTGCTCTTCATGTGCTGGGAAGTTATTTGCTCCCGGTGATAATGTGGACCTCCTGGTGCCATTCTCATGGTTGATCTGTGTCCCATCATGCTTCAATAACAACTCTTTTTTTTTTCTAATGGAAGAACAGTTTATTTGTTTAGGAACCAAATTGATTCTTAACTGCTACATAAAACCATAAAAATTGTACATAGATGTTTCATTATAGGTATACACTGTGTGATGTTTAAATCATGCTAAACATATCTATCTCCTTAAACATTTATCATTTCTTTTTCAAAATTTTTATAGCAATGAAACCTGTTGAAATCATTTTAAATAGAGGGAAGGGGATGAGGGAGAATGATGGGAGAGGTGAAACTAACCAAGGCATATTGTAAGAATATATGGAAATGCCACAATTAACCCCTGGTACAACTAATACATGCTACTAAAATGGTTTTTAAAAGGAGTGAACTCATTCTATTTGTAGGAAAATGGATGGAACTGGTGATAATTATGTTAAGCTAAGTAATCCAGATCAGAAAGACAAATATAGCCAGGTGCAGGTGGCTCACACCTATAATCCTAGCTACTCAGGAATCAAAGATCAGGAGGATCATGGTTCAAAGTCAGCCCCTGGACAAATAGTTCAAGAGACCCTATCTTGGAAAAAACCTATCACAAAATAAGGGCTGGTGGAACATCTCAAGCAGTAAGAGCACCTGCCTAGCAAGTGTGAGGCCCTGAGTTCAACAGAGTGCCACCAAAAAAAAAAAAAAAAAAAACCAAAGACAAATGTAGCATGTTTTCTCTAATATGTAGACTCTTGGGAAAGTAGAGAAAAGGAAGAGGACCAAGGGGAGGGGTACAGGGAAAGGATGAGAAATTAGGTTGCATATAATCAAAGTTTGTTATATGCACATACAAGTTCCACAATGAAAGCTGTTATTACATACAGTTAATTTGTACTAACAACCATAAATAAATTTGCTTACATTAATTAATCAAATATTTAATTAGAAATTGAGAAAATGTGAATGCTTAAAAACACTTTTAATTTTATTCTTCTATCTTTAAAATATGTATGGTACCTTATAATATAAGGTACCATACTGTATAACCACATCTCTCATCTAACTCTAATTCAGTACCCATTGACCAACTTTTCCCTAACCTCCCTCCTCACTCCTCTCCTTGGCCTCTGGTAACCACCATTTTACCCTCAATTCCTAAGAGATCAGCTTTTTAGATTTCACATATGAGTGGAAGCATGTGGTATTTGTCGTTCTGTGCCTACTTAATTTCGCTTTAACAAAACAATCTCATTGCAAACGTCAGAATTCCATTCTTCGTAATGATTGGAATAGTTTAACAATTTTGGCGACCCTTTATCTGCTGTTCACTGCGTTCCAAATCCTATGCTAACTAATCTGCTGATGTCATGTCATCCAGTCCTCACACTAAGCAAGATAAGTCATGTTGTCCCCATTTTATAGATGAGGGAACATATAGGTGTGGGAAGAGCAATCACTAGTCCAAAGCCACATGGCCAGTAAATGGTGGTGCCTAGAATCAGAAGCAAACCATCTGCTCAGGGAGAGCCTGGCTCCCTGGCTCAGTCTCTTATCTAAAGAGGCTGTTTATCAGTCAGTGTCCAGGCCACTCTCCCTTCAGAAATCTCATTGGGATCTCTCAGTATTGTTGCACTGAGAGTTCCTTTTTCCCTCAAATCGTTGGAGATTAGAAGAGGCCTGAGTCATCCAGCTGGGAAGCCTGTGCTTTTCCTGCAAACTAGTCTTGGAGTTCCCTTAACAAACAAGAGACAGAATCCAAAGTTCATTCAGCACAACATCCTACAGCAGTTTCTTGTCATTCACAATTAATTGACCAAGTTGGGTGACTCAAGACACCAAGGCTCTAAGAGCAATCCATGCAGACCAGGCATCTCTGCTGAACTTTGTGACCACAGGCTATGTGCAGTCATCTTACAGATTCACAGAGCCAAGAGGGATCTTGGTGAGCAAATGGAAATAGATGGCTGCAAACATTATGACAATCAAAGAACAACTTCAAGCACATGCAGAGGTAAGTGGGTGTACACAAACCAAAGGAGGACATATTGCTATGTTATCTATAAGAACAATTTCAGGATCAATTACAAGTTGCCTAGAAGCTGAAGCCCAAGTTTAAGATTTAAGAACCAGGAACCATATATATTTTTGAATATTTCACTTAGGCCTTGTGTATAGTAGGTTCCCAATGAATGATTGTTGCACAAAGGACTCAGTGCGTTGTAGCATTTATCATGTAACACGAACATTCCCTGTTTGTTAAATATTTCTATCATGGTCAAAGGAAGAGACCAGATTATATTCATTGCACTTGTCAGTTATGAAGCTATTTGCAAAATCTTATCATCATCACCATCATCATTGCAGTAAGGAAGACCAACTTCTCTGGGTATGAAAACTGAGAACCAATACCTAGTGTTTCAGCTCAGCTAATGTCATCCCTCAGTTGTGCTAGAGGCTGTAGTGCAGGTTGGTTGCCTTGCTCTGTTCTCTGTTTTTTGTTTTCTGCTTCTTTCCTATCAGCATGGCTTCTGAGGTTTTCCAGGTATATCTGGCTTTCCAGAGAAGAAACACAAGTAGCAGGAGACCTAACACAAAGGACTTACTAGAATCCCAGAGACAGAAATAGGAGGAAACAGAAGGATGATCAGAGCTAACAGTATTGTGCCATATAAATCAAATGATTCAAAAAGACTTTGAATGTTATCATCACAAATTAAAAATGACAACTGTTTGTGATATAAACAAAACAGGTGCAAATATCCTGAATTGACCCTTATATATTTATTTGTCCATATGCACTGACATATCACACTGGACCCCATAAATAAGTACGAATTATCTGTCAATTAAAAATTAAGGAAGTAAGTAGTAAGCTAGCCACAGAATTGATCTCTACCCAAGCAGGGGCTTGAGAGCTGCTCAGTGGGTATGCAAAGTACTGAAGAGAGGAAGGGCTGCAGCCCATTGTGCAGCCAGAGCTAAGGATGACACAGGGTTGGGATTTAGCCCCCTGTCTGTGAATCTGGGTCAGTGCTCACAGCTCGGTCAATAATTGATTCCTCAGATAGCTTGTGGGTTTCTAGACCCTCTGGATTCCAGCTCTCCCTGAAGTTTTTTGCTGCTGAGCAGTCTTAGCTGACCTTTCCAGTCTTGGGGAGGAAAAGGAAATAGAATTAAAAATCCATTAGCGACTTTCCCTATAGGCACAGTTCCACTAGAGGCCAAGTGGGAGAGGACGTTGCAAGCAATGGCTTAATGAGGTGTTGTGATTGTTGGAGGTGGCTTGGTCCCTGCTGGGAAGTTACTGTAATCTAGAAGAGGTCTGCCAGAGGTGATGGCGAGCACCACAGAGCAAGAAGGGTGAAGAGGGAGGCGTCTGACCTTTGCCAGTTGCACCTCTTCATGGGGATACCACACCACATTTTTAAGGATCAAAGTAACATGGACCTTCTCTGAGTACGAAGCAGCACCTTCCCTCATTCTCTAAAGTCCCCCATGAAACATCAGTTGAAAGCCTTGAAACAGAAAGTTAGTGGTGATGGCATTCGTAAGGTATTCTTTCCCATCTCCCTCATTCCCCATCAAGGAATGCTACCCAAATAGTGTTCTGACATCTCATATAGTTTAATTGTGAGAGTCAGCTGTTCTGGTCCTTTGTCTTGCTTTTAGTGAGAGTGTTTCTGTACACACACAATATACTTTAGGAACAACTGGGAGAGAAGAAATGGTCTCCACAGCAGCTCACTGTTGCAGGATTAAATCACAGCACCCTGGCCACAAGGTACATGTTTTGGCAGTAGTCATGGCTGGCCAAGGTTGCTTTACGTACTCGTCTTCCTCTAGGCTCCCGAAATGTTTTCCTGAAATATGCTCACAGGGGGCGGGGGTGGGATATTATTTATAATCTTGTGTACTCTTCATTCTCATATGAAACACAGCACTTGCTTTCCACAGGCGAAATAGCAGCTCATGTGAGTGAGGAGGAATACAAGGAAGGCACCTGGTATCCCTGACCTCCAACCTGCATCCAATTTGTGACAGTCTTGGCTTCTGAGGATCAGCTAAGGAGCGATGGCCCCATCATGCACATGTGTCTCAGTCTGACCTTCAGTAGCTGCCAGTTCAGACCTGACCTTCACCAGTGACATCTTGGGTAATCCATAGTGAAGCAAATGCAGAGGGAGAGGTGATGATTAGATGCAGTACTGCTTGTAATATCTTGGACCTTCACTGGACTGAGCATACAACTGATCTTACCCTTGAATCACTGATAAATTCTGAAATGATCATTGGTTGGAAACAGAGCTACAGAATTTCTTCAGAAAAGACAGAGGAAACAGCTTAAGGGGGAAGAACACAGGTTCTGGAGTTACCCATGGTTCATAACCAGGCTACGTCACTTACTAGCTCGAAGACATAGACAAACAACTTAATCTTTCACTTTCTTCATCTTTGAGATGGAAATGAGAACAATTCCCACTATATAAGGTCACTGTGAGGTTAGATAACATATGGAAATTCTACAGGACAAGCTATAGGGCATATAAAAATGTGCTGAGTAAAGTGTATACCAGTTTCTGTGTGGGTACACTTACTGATTGCAGACATCAGAACCAATTTCACCCAATACTTCAGGATCACAAGAAAGTCACTTTTCTTTGTGTCAAACTTTCCTCTTAGAAAATGACATACTTACCTGGAGGACAAGGCAATTAATTGAATAACATTCAAATGATGTTTTAACTTCTACTGATAGGCATACTATCAACACAAAAAGTCATTCTCTCTTTTCAGTCCTAACGAAAAGAAAATCACATTAAAAGGAATCTTAACCTTTTTAAGTATATTCATTGAACTTGTTCTAGGAGTATTTTATAAATTCAATTCACCAGTGAACTTATTTTGCATACTACAAATACTTTATGCTCCCAGGGGTGTTCTATGAACATAGATGATTGGATAAAGCACACACAATTAAGTAACAATGTCTGTCTATAATTGATTTACTACATGACAGTCATTTCATCAGAGAGGGTTGGGGTTTATATAAATACTGTCTGAAATGTCCTAGTGACCAATCATTACTTCCCATGGATGATGAGGAGAGCCGTATAAGAAAACCCACAAGTGGAATGCACTCTTTGCTGATTGAGGATGTTGCCAGTTGGCTTGCAGTTGAAATACACTGGGGCAGAATTTTCTGATGAAGCCCCATTCTGGGAAATATCTTCTCTGCTGGCTCACTTGCAACTGAGATGCACTCAATTAGCCAAATCGTGCATCATGTGAGAGTGAGAGAAATTTTCCCTTCTTTGGCTGTATCCCTATATCACACAGTGCCATGACACTGGGTCAGATCACTAATGTCGAAATTCACAGATAGTTTAGAAATGTGCAGAAAAAAGCAGTTGACTTTGGAGGTTGCCATACTGATGTTGTAAATGTCATCTGTGGATGCCATGCTTTCAGAAAGCTGGCATGATACTCTTGAAGTTTGAAAATCAAGCAGAATTTGGAATGAAACCTCTGTACAATTAATATACGCTAATAAAAGAGAGAAGGAAGAAAGAAAGAAAAGAAAAAAATTGGGGTTGGTAAGTGACCAAAGGGGAATTTTCCATTGTTATGTTAATTAAAGCCATTCCACAATTGCAGAAACATGTTTTTATTTTTTATTCACTGTTTCCAGCTAAGCAATACGAATGAATGCTCATATGGGGTATTCTAATTACTAAGAACTTTAACTTCCCATTTTCTGGTACTATGGGTTGAATTGTGTCCTTTAAAAAGATATGTTGAACTCCAAGTAACTCCAGATGGGAACTTATTTGGAAATGGGATCACTGCAGATGTAATTAGTTAAAACCAAGTTATACTGGAAGAGGATGGGCTTTTAACCCAATATGACTGGTGTCCTTATAGAGAGGAGAAAAGACACACAAGAAGAGATAGCCAAGTGACGACAGAGGCAGATCATAGTGATAAATCTACAAGCTAAGAAATTCCAAGGACTTCTAGAAAATACCCGAAGCTAGAAGAGGTGAGGGAGGATTCTCTCCTACTGATTTCATAGGGATCATGGCCCTGCTGACATTTTCATTTCAGACTTCTGGCCTCCATGACTGTGAGACAATAAATTTTTGTGCTGTTATAAGCTTCCAAGTGAGAGGCTGGCAGAGTGACTCAAGTGGTGGAGTGCCTGCTTAGCAAGCGTGAGGCCTGGACTTCAAACCCAGTACCACCAAAAAAATAAATAAATAAAATAAAGTGTTTATAGACAGGTGCAAAAAAATAAATCCTCTTGGAACAGGTCCTGCTTGTGGGGCGGGTGCTGGTACAGTGGGAGGGGAGAAGAGGTGGGGAAAGGGTGTGGGAGGGTGAATATAGTGCAAGTACTGTGTACAATGGATGTCAGTGGAAAAATGATACCTGTTGAGACTATTCCAGGACTGGGAGGAGGGGGATAAAGGAGATGGTAGTGTTGGGGGGGTGGGGAGGAAGCCTATGATATATTTGATATGTTGTAAGGACTTTTGTAAATGCGACAGTGTACCCCCACCTAGCACAACAATTTTTTAAAAAATTAAATAAGTGGCCAAGTGTGTGGTACTTTGTTAAGGCAGCCCTGGGAAATTAATACACCTGGTTTTCACATTTCTTTTAACTCTATTTAAATGTCAGTATGTAGTATAGGAAAAGTTAGTTGCTGTAAATATTCAGAACTTAATTCTTAAACCATTTACATTTGCTTTCACTTTAAACCTTATCAATATATAAGTATTACCACATCCTAAGTGGTCAACCAGAGGACTAAATACACATAGCTCTTTACAACTCCATATGCAGCCCCAAAAGTACTTACAATGGGAAGCCCTTGCCATTGTAAATGGTCAGATTTCAAGACTTAAAGCCTTAATATGGCTCTTTGTCTAGTTATATATTCACCAAATGGAATATTTATCATCCTGTCAGTCCTTAGAAGAAAAATCACTGGAAAGTATCACTGGAAAGCATGTATTACTTTTAGTTCCAGGATAAGAAATAAGCCAGGTACGATCTTTTAAAGAATTATCATGACTTTTGTTGGCACTGGTGAATTCTGGCTGCTGTTCTGGTTAGCCTTATTAGGAGGCTATTTTAGTCACTATTTTTTTTTTTTCAGTAGAAGTTGTATAAGCCAAACTTTGGCCAAATCTGGGATATATGCCCATTGTTTTTAATTATTTCTCAATTATTTTTATGGTGTGTATTATAAACGTGCTGGATTAAACAAATAGAAATACAGTTTAAGGAAGTGACTGGGTAAAAGACTGCTACGTTCTGAAATATTTGACTACTATTAACATTTTTTTAAGTTCATCTTTTTTTTAATTTTATTTATTTATTTATTTATTGTTCATTTATTCACATGTACATATATTGTTTGGGTCATTTCTCCCCCCTCCCCCTCCCACCTCCCCCGCCTATCCCCCCTCCCCCCTCAGTTTCAGGCAGGTCCTGTTCTGCCCTTATCACTGATTTTGTTGAAGAAATGACATAAGCATAATAAGGAAGACAAAGCGTTTTTGCTAGTTGAGTTAAGGGCAGCTATACAGAAAGATTCCTACTATTGCTTTCGTGTACCCATATGTTACAACCCATGTTGATTTAACTCTAAACTGATCTTTACCGTTGGTTGCACCAGCTTGCATTCCCACCAGCAGTGGATTAGGGTTCCTTTTTTCCCACATCCTCACCAACACTTCTTGTTGGTGGTGTTTTTGATGATGGCTATTCTAACAGGAGTGAGGTGGAATCTTAGTGTGGTTTTGATTTGCATTTCCTTTATGACCAGAGATGGTGAGCATTTTTTCATGTGTTTTCTGGCCATTTGAATTTCTTCTTTTGAGAAAGTTCTGTTTAGTTCACTTGCCCCATTTCTTAATTGGTTCATTGGTTTTAGAAGAGTTTACTTTCTTAAGTTTCCTGTATATTCTGGTTATCAGTCCCTTGTCTGATGTATAGCTGGCAAATATTTTCTCCCACTCTTTGGGTGGTCTTTTTAGAGACCATTTCTTTTGTTGTGCAGAAGCTTTTTAATTTTATGAAGTCCCATTTATTCATCCTTTCTCTTAGTTGATGGGCTGCTGGGGTTCTATTGAGGAAGACCTTGCCTATACCTATTAGGTCCAGAGTGTTTCCTGCTCCTTCCTGTAGTAACTTCAGAGTTTCAGGTCTGATATTTAGGTCCTTGATCCATTTTGAGTTGATACTAGTACAGGATGATAGACATGGACCCACTTTCAGTTTCTTGCAGATGGGTAACCACTTTTCCCAGCAACATTTGTTGAAGAGGCTATCTTTTCTCCATAGTATATTTTTGGCACCTTTGTCATTTTGTTTGCAATATATAATTCATAACATTGGAAATAGTTAATATGTACTTGATGAGAAAAATCAGAATGGAAATTCATGTATAGTGTCATCCCAGTTTAAGTAAAACAGAATCTTTGTGTAGAAAAAAATGTTACCAGAGATTATGGCTGTGGTAGGATTTGTGTGTGTGTGTGTGTGTGGTGCTGGGGATTGAACCCAGGACCTCACACACGCTAGGCAAGCACTCTACAACTGGACCACATCTCTAAACCTCTAGGGAAGGATTTTAAGCAACTTTATGCTTTTTTTTACTATTTTCCAAACTTTCAACAGAGGCAAAACTTTCTTCTATAATCCAAAACCAATTTAATACTAAAAGAAAATGCACCTAAATATTAAAAGTAATCATCTATTGATTATAATAGTGTGGATAATTCTCATACATTCTAACATAAGATTTTTTAAATTTCACAACAATAGACAATAAACTTTAAAAAGAAAATTAGATAAGTTTAGGGATAGCCTAACCATTGTAGTTATTTAAACAGTTCAGTTACTTTACACTGACCCACATCAAGTTTTGAAGGATGCTAGGGGCGTGGCTCAAGTGGTAGAGCACTTGCCTTACAAGCACAAGGCCCTGAGTTCAAACCTCAGTACCATCCAAAATTTAAAAAGCCTGCCACTGGTGGCTCACACCTATAATCCTAGCTACTTTCGAGGCTGACACTTGGAGGATAGAGGTTTAAAGCCAGTCTGACAAACAGTTCATGAGACACCATCTTCAAAATATCCAGAGCAAAATGGGCTGGAGGTGAGGCTCAAGCAGTAAAGTACCTGCTTTGCAAGCATGACGCCCCAAGTTCAAACTCAAGTCCCACTAAATAAATAAAAAAATTTGAAGGACTGGAGGCATGACTCAAGTGGTAGAGCATCTGTCTAGCAAGCACAAAGCTCTGAGATCAAACTCCAGTACAGACGAAAAAAAATCTTGAGATGATGTCACGAGGAACCAGCATAATGCCTGCTGTAAATTGCATATTTTTTCCAAATTTGTCTCCTCTCCTATTTCCACAGACTTTGCTATGTGACTTTGCAGAGAATATTTTCCCACTGCATTGATGTCAGGTTTGACCATGTAATTTGCTTTAGTCAATGATGAGGGCAGAAGTGACAGTGTGTCAGTTGAGAGCCTAGACTTTCAGTACACCACATGTGTTTGCTCCCTGGCTTCTACATCTGCCATGAAAAGAACCTTTCGGAGTAGCTGCTGCTCCTTCAGCCCAGAGGAAAGAACCCACATGAACAAAATCCACGTCCAACCCCAGTGAACAGCAGGCTGAGCCCAGTAGGGCCTACTGCCTGAAGCAGAATACCTTCTGGATCCAACCTGAAGCAGCCACTCAGCTTGGAGAGCCCAAGAACATGCATGTCTACTGATGAAAGCTTTGGAATTTTTTGGTGGTTTGTTATGCAGCAAAAACTGATAAAATGCCATTGAAAAACATGCAACTGGGCTTGATAAACAATAGCCCCTATGTGGATTCCTTTGTTCTTACACTGCAACTTAACTAAATCAATACCCTTCATAACTCTTGAATCTTCATGGAGTTGGCTTTTTAATATATGTATGTCATTTTCCAAAGTATGTATTTATAAATTATCTATGTGGCAAAATGATTGAATACATGACTATCCCCATACACCACTGTGTTCATATTTGGCTGTCTTCTCTGTCCCTCAGTTAAATCCATTAAATACACATTCTTCACTTTGTCACATTCTGGTTCTATTGAACACTAGTGTTTTGGGCTATCATCCTAGATGCTGATTTAGCAACTCACTTTAAGAATACTAAAACTATTAATCATACTGCTGACTGGCATTATCTCTTTTTTTAGAGCACTATTGGCCCCATGAGCCAAATAATTCTTGGCTGGTTGTCCTGTACATTACGTTTAGTAGAATTCTGAGCTTCTGCCCACTAAATAATAGAGCACCACCTTCCCCACCCCCCGTTGAGACAATCAAAATGTTTCCAGACAATTCCAAGTGGACTTGGAGGATAAAATCACCTTCAGTTGAGAACTACTGTTTTTAGAGGAAATTGGGATTCATTTTGATTAAGTCAGATTTACAATGGTACACATCATCTGTCCATATTTTAAGATTTCATCATGTAATAATTCAGATTATAGGAAAAATACCAAGATATGAAATATAAACTCATCTGATGTTTTTGATAAAGATCATAGATAGATGGATAGATAGATATTCTTATTGTTGGCAGAGAGAAAAACCCAAAAGGTGTTATTGGCTTGACAGGTAGATGTTTGAGCCTCTGTGCAGTTCCCTGTTGAACGCTTGAACAGGCAGCTGAGTGGGATAGGTAGTACCATGGGCGTTGTTTTTAGGGCACAACATCATAGCCAGCTTAACACTTAATAAAAATGAAAAGTAAGTAGCCAAATTTTAAGCTGAGGAGCTCCCTATACCACCTTGCTCAAAAATTCCATTTCTATCAAAGGATAAAGCATAGTTTTAATTTCCTGACAGTTTATGTGCTTCAGCAGGAATGTGGGCAAGTACCAGTGAGGTGCTAACCCTGACTACGGAACATGTGTTTAACATAAGTGTCAGAAAAGAGTTTGTATTCATGATTATGTCCTTTTCAGTGGAACTCAGATATGCTTAAACTACCTTAAACTTGGGATCTCTGATATAAAACTTGAGTTGATATGCAATTTGAGTTGGGGTCATTCATTAAGATTAACTGAACCTCAGTTTACTCATCTGTGGAATGAGAAGATTGGACTAAACAGGATTTTTCGTCCCATCAGCTAACACAGTGCTTAAACAAAATAATTTGTCAGTGAGAACACTAGCCCACACAACAAAGGAGTCAGGCAGTATTGGGTAGCTCCTTATAATATAAGATTTGACTTACTCTTTAAGTGGCTTACCCTGTTTTGTTTTTTCACAAAAGCAGAAGAAACTTCTCAAACCCAAAGCAATTCCTTCCATTATTGGAGACCTGTCAGAAGATTCAGTTATGAGGCAATAAGGGAATAGAGAGAAGAGCCATTGGAAACTCAACAGATTTAAGAAAAGTATGGCCCCCCCAAAAGACAGGTCCCGTTAAGACAGAATAGAGGAGGATTGCCTAGGTATTAAAGTCACTGAGGCACTAAATAAGATGAGAAAGAAACTCCAGGGAATTATGATGGGTGATCAGAACTGATTTCTATAAGTACTAACCCACAACTGCACTTATTGGACATCAGTATTTATGACAACTGAAAGAAAGGATTTCTACATCATTTATCAAAAAGTGGTAGAAATATACTTCTATTTTAAGGTGTTCTTTACTGGTTCTGATACCTGATTGGGGGTTGAGGAGCCCCAGGAAGGGCAGGAGAGAGGAAAATGTCCTCTGTGGTGTGTGGCAGCTGAGAGCAAGGCAACCTCCAAAGGAGGCTTTCAAACACTGCTCTGGAGAGAGAACGGAGTCAAAAGAGCCCTTGGATCAGCTGAGGAAAGGGCCTCAGTGAGGCTCAGTCACCCATTCTGAATCATCATTCATGATTGACAGGACATGCCACAAAAGCCCCTGGGCCTATGCCACCACCCCAAGCCACACCTCACCTCTTCAGGAAGGGAGGATCCAGACTCACTGTAAACTCATCGCTTACTACACAGTACAAGGTTTGTTTACTGAGAGTGAAGATGTCATGGAATTTCAATTCCTAATTTATCACCATTTTACTCTCTGCCAGTTCTATCACAAGGGAATTAGAATTTGCATCCAATTTGTGTTTGCAAAGATTTAAAAAGAAAATACAAATAGGCTGATCGCGGGGGAACTGGGCTCAGGGAGGCCCTGCAAATCCTTTCTGAGGAGGGCTCTACAGGTCTTCTACATTCTTGTCTCTGATGGGCATACCAAAGATTCTTTATTTAGTTTAAGTGAATGGAAAGATCCACCACTTGGAAAGAGTCATTACCAGACTTGTTTGTTCCCATAAACAACTCAACTTCTTGTTGCTCAACAGAAATTAAAACTGACAGTTTGTAAAAACCAGAAAACATCAGACTGTGCATAAGGGCTGAGTGATATTTCCAGACTCTTAGGAGGATCCTGGGGCAGAAGTCTATTTGGGATTCCACAATGTCAGTGAAAAATACTTCTCTGGAAAACCTGTTACAAATTGGCCAAAAGTTCTTTGTTTTTTTTTTTTTTTTTCAATTCCAATTCCAGTTTGTATCTATTGAAAGATTTTTGGGCCCATGGAACAGCATTAGTTGGGAAGGACGCTTACATCATTGCAGTTCAAAGACTCATTCTGCAGAACTCTGTAATTAACAGTGAGATCAGATGAAAGGGAAGGATTGGAAATTTAATAATGGGTCTGAGGCATATTTGAAAGATACACTTGACTTAAATGGACTGTGCTACCCAAACCAGATAAAGAAGAGGCTTGAACTAAGCAATTGTCTGAGCAATGCAAGCAAAGAGAATGTTCTCGTGGAAGAGGATCTCTGTGAAGATACATGATGCTGGATAAGCAAGACACATGGATAATAATGAGGCTTTGGGGAAGAGTGTCAAAATGGTCCCCTACAGTTCCTGCCTGTGTTAGTCAGGGTTTTTTTTTTTTTTGGTTGTTGTTGCTGTGACAAATACCTCAGAGAAAGAATTTAAAAGTAGGAAGCCATGCGCTCACACCTATAATCCTAGCTGCTCAGGAGACAGAAATTAGGGGGATCACAGTTTGAAGCCACCCAAGCAAAAAACCATCTGAAAAAAAGGGCTGGTGGAGTGGCTCCAAGTATAGTCCCTGAGTACAAGCCCCAGTACTGCAAAAAAAAAAAAAAAAAGAATTTTAAAGTAGGAAAGATTTATTTGGGCTCACTAGTTCAGTCCGTGATTGACTTCGTTGCTGTGGGCCTGTGGTGAGGCAGAAAATAACGGCAGTAAGAGCTTGGGAGGAGCAAAGTTGCTCACCCCATGGCAGCCAGGAAGCAGAGAGAGAATGAGAGAGAGAGAGAGAGAGAGGCCCCACCAGGCCTCACCTCCTAAGTTTCCCATCATCTCCCAATAATACCATCAAATTGTGAACCCACCAATGGATCAATGCATTGATAAAGACAGAGCCCTCATGGTCTGATCACCTTTCCATAGCACCACTAACTGCAGACCAAGCCTTCAACACTTGAGCCCTCGGTGGGGGGTGGGAGGGGCACCTCATTCCAAACTGTAACACTGCCCTAATCCCTGGAACTATAATAGTCATACAATAAACTTCCAAATATGATTAAGTTATTAAAAATAATTAATATATTTCTAGGCTACAAATATAGCCTATGAACTTCCCAATATAACTAAGGTCACTAATTAACTGACTTTGAGCTAATCAAAACAGAGATAATCTGTCCTTTAAAAGCGAGAACCTTCTGCAGCTGCTGCAGTGGGGAAAGTCAGAGAGATAGAAAGGCTGGGATGACTGACACACAGTTGTTAGCTGGGAGAGAGAAGGGATAAAAGCAAGGAAGGAACTGCCTATAGGGGATGATGATGATACCAATCAGCAGTCAGTCTAGAAATGCAGACTTAATTCTGTAAGTGCAAGGTACGGAGTGCGGACAACCTGTGTGGGCTTGGGTACAGACACTTTGCTAGAGCCCTCAGACTTGAGCCCCATTTGGCAAACACTTTATTTTTTACCATTCAGTCTTCTGACCTACAAAAACCTGTGACTAAGCTGGGTGCAGTGGCTCAAGTCTGTAATCCTAGCTGCTTGTGAAGAAAAGATGGGAAGGATCGGGTTCAAGGCCAGTCCAGGCAAAAAAAGTTCATGAGACCCCATCTCAAACAATGGCTGGCCACAGTGCTGTGCACCTGTCATCCCAGCTATAGAGGAAAGTACAGTAGGAGGGTGGTGGTATAGGCATGAAGTGAAAACCTCATCTCAAAAACAACCAACTCAAAAAGGGCTGGTGGTGTGGCTTCAGTGGTAGAGGCCCTGAACTCAACCCCCAGTACTGTAAAAGAGAGAGAGAGAGAGAGAGAGACAGAGAGAGAGAATAATAAAAGATGTTCCATTGCTATACAAAAACTGAATACAGAGCTCTTAGCAAAGTTTGGGTACAAGACCTAAACTTTGACTCTGTGTGTGTGTGTGTGTGTGTGTGTGTGTGCAGCAATATGTTTAAAACTGTATTGCTTTTTGTAGTCAGAATCTTGCAATGTAGCCTAGCTGATCTTGAATTTGAGATCCTCTTGCCTCAGCCTCCCATGTGCTGGGATTACAGGCATGTGTCACCATGCCAGGCTGTTGCTTAAATTTTTTATGATGGAAAAGTTTAAACTGTACATTCATCATCTATTATCCATCTGTGGATATGTGAATATGTGTGTGTGTGTGTGTGTGTGTGTGTGTGTGTGTGTGTGTGTAAGACAGAGAGAGAGACAGAGAAATTGGGGAGAGAGAAAGAGAGAAAGAATCAGGGACAGAGACAGAAAGACAGAGAGAGAAAGGACAATAAATAAGAGCAGAAAAGAATTTCTTCAATTGTGACTGGGAGACAATTTTTATCAGCATCATCTGGGATCTAATTGGAAATACACATTTGAGTCTCACACCAGATCTGTTGAGTTAAATCCTATGGGGCCCATGAATCTGCAGCACTAAAATGCCCCCAGGATCCTACAGCACTGGTATTTGGTAACAGACTGACTTAGAAGCATCACTCCAGCTACTCTGAAGTCTCTTGACTGATAGCACATGCCTGTAATCCTGGCCTTTGGGAGGCGGAGACAGGAGGATGGCAAATTTGAGGCCAGCCTGGGCTTCCTAGATAGACTCTGTCTCAAAAACAAAACACAACAAAAAGATGGACAAGACTCCACATGCTAGTTTCTTTCTTGCTTTTTTCCCTTCACAATCCTTGTGCAGGTTGTAGAAAAAGATTCTTTATTTAGTTTAAGTGAATGGAAAGATCCACCACTTGGAAAGAGTCATTACCAGACTTGTTTGTTCCCATAAACAACTCAACTTCTTGTTGCTCAACAGAAATTAAAACTGACAGTTTGTAAAAACCAGAAAACATCAGACTGTGCATAAGGGCTGAGTGATATTTCCAGACTCTTAGGAGGATCCTGGGGCAGAAGTCTATTTGGGATTCCACAATGTCAGTGAAAAATACTTCTCTGGAAAACCTGTTACAAATTGGCCAAAAGTTCTTTGTTTTTTTTTTTTTTTCCAATTCCAATTCCAGTTTGTATCTATTGAAAGATTTTTGGGCCCATGGAACAGCATTAGTTGGGAAGGACGCTTACATCATTGCAGTTCAAAGACTCATTCTGCAGAACTCTGTAATTAACAGTGAGATCAGATGAAAGGGAAGGATTGGAAATTTAATAATGGGTCTGAGGCATATTTGAAAGATACACTTGACTTAAATGGACTGTGCTACCCAAACCAGATAAAGAAGAGGCTTGAACTAAGCAATTGTCTGAGCAATGCAAGCAAAGAGAATGTTCTCGTGGAAGAGGATCTCTGTGAAGATACACGATGCTGGATAAGCAAGACACATGGATAATAATGAGGCTTTGGGGAAGAGTGTCAAAATGGTCCCCTACAGTTCCTGCCTGTGTTAGTCAGGGTTTTTTTTTTTTTGGTTGTTGTTGCTGTGACAAATACCTCAGAGAAAGAATTTAAAAGTAGGAAGCCATGCGCTCACACCTATAATCCTAGCTGCTCAGGAGACAGAAATTAGGGGGATCACAGTTTGAAGCCACCCAAGCAAAAAACCATCTGAAAAAAAGGGCTGGTGGAGTGGCTCCAAGTATAGTCCCTGAGTACAAGCCCCAGTACTGCAAAAAAAAAAAAAAAGAATTTTAAAGTAGGAAAGATTTATTTGGGCTCACTAGTTCAGTCCGTGATTGACTTCGTTGCTGTGGGCCTGTGGTGAGGCAGAAAATAACAGCAGTAAGAGCTTGGGAGGGCAGGTGCCTGGTTTCCCATCGCTGCTCTGCCTTGCTGAGTTTGTTGAGTGATCCTGGGCACGTTACTTACATGCTTTGTACCTTAATTTTCCCATAGGCAAAATATGAATGATAACACTGCCTATTTGATGGAGTTGTGACATTAAATTAGTGAATATGTATAGAGTTCGAACAAGTGCCTGGTACACAGAAAGCCCTCAGTGAGTGTGAGGAAAATAATGTCAACATTTATAGGAGCTGGGAACAGAGCTCATTGGTAGAGTGCATGCTTACCATGCTGCACCAAAAAAAAAAAAAATTGCCCTGTTAATTTGTTGGCCAAATCCGCTTCTCTTTTTGTCAGACATGACATAACATATTCTAGGTTGTAGTTTAGTGGTAAAGGGCTTGCCTAGCATTCCTGAAGCCCTGAGTCTGATCTCTAGCATTGAAAAAAAAATCCAGGTGCTAGCCACAAGTTAGATTTAAGTCTCAAAATTATAGTTAACTTATGTTACAATGAACTAACCTGCTGAACTGAATGTCATATTGATGTATTTTTAAGCCATTGTAACTAGTTGTAATTGTATGGGGCATCACTTGTCATTCAAAAAAAGAAAATACTGTTCTTTTAAGATTGTGCCATAGCTCTTTTGTGTGCTTGCTCAATATAGCTAGGGTTTTCTATAATGGACAGAGATGTTTGTTGTTTTTCTATAGGGAAACCTGAACACTCATTGAACTTTTACAAATGAATAATTGGATTTATTTTAACATGATAATGTTACCATGCATAATTCTTTTAGATAATCCTCTTTTAGTTATAATACCATCAAGGAGATATCAGGTTCTTTGTGTTTTGTTTGTTTGCTTTTCCCATGACCCAAGGAGGAAATATTCCCAAGGAAATTCTATTTAATAAATGTGGCAATTGGTCTGAAGAAACTTGGTATTCATGGTGATGACAGTATTTCAAGTGTGCTCACCTGGGTTTCTTTGTCTTCAAGTCCTCTGTTCATTCCCTCATTCATTTATTCCGAATTGTGTGACTTGTGTGTGGACAGTTACTACGTGCTGTGTTAGGAAAGAATGACAAACAACAGACCCAGGCTCTACCCTCTTGGAGACTAAAAAAAAAATTAGAAGAAAGTTTGTTGAAAACTTGTAAGTCTAGGTACTGTGCTGGGTACTTAACCTGAATTATCTCTTATTTCTCATGACTTGATGAAGTAGAAATCTCCATTTTACACTTGAAAGTACTGTGATTCTGATATTAAGTGTCTTGCCCAATGTCACGTAGCTGTAAGGAAACAGAACTGAATTCACATCAGACTTCAAACCCACATTCCTAACTACAATACCACCATCTTCTTTTCCAATTGCTCCTCAATACCAAACCATCCATTCTGGGCTTTTTTTTTTTTTTCTTTTTGGTGATACTGGTGTTTCAACTGAGGCCCTTATGTTTGCTAGAATGGTGTTCTACCACTTGGAACACATTCCCAGTCCCCTTTGCCTTAGCTATTTTGGTGATAGGGTCTCCCTCTTTGTTCAGGACAGGCTGCAAACCTCCCATTTATGCTTCTGTCCTAGCTGAGATTGTGATTGGTTTCTTGTTCCCTTTTTTGCCCAGGCTGGCCTTGAACTGCTCTCCTCCCCATCTTGGCCTCTGGAGTAGCTAGGATTACAGATATGAGTTACTGCATCTGGCCTAACCACTTTTTTTGTTTGTAGGTGCTCTACCACTTGAGCCACTCTGCCAGTCCAACCATCCATTCTTGTTAGGTGAGTTGCTCTATGTTCCATACACAAAAACTCCCTGCTTTTGCTCTTGTCAGGCAGCTAGATTCCAAATATGACCCAACCTTACATGTGTACCCAAGCCCCTATTTCTCCACATGTGTTCCTGGTTCCCTGAGTTATCTCACCTCTTCAGCTTCTAAAGCTACATCCCATACTCCCCTCTCCCTTCAAGTATCCAGTGATTCTGCATGTTCATCTGATGTTCCAAACTAGATCAGAAGTTCCAAATTTGACTATGTTTCCCCCAAAATTCTATGCTTTCTTTTCTCTCACATTGCAAAGAACTTGGGGGCTCATTAAATTGTCGTTGTCCTTTCCATTGGTAAATTGGTTCTATGATTCTAATAACCTAATAGATTCATAGAAAGAAAAGGTAGGTGACCTATTTAAGAATCAGGAAAGAGAACATCTCCCTCCTTCAGCTAATCACCGACATTGTCAGAACAACTCTAGACTACACATGACCGGTTTTGCAATGACCACACAATCCCGATTAACATACTGCAGGCTAGGCTTGCATGTCTACCTTAAGCCCTTGGGATAAGGCCAAGACTAGAGATCCCTGGAGCACCCACTTAGCCTGAATTGAAGGACAGACACTCAAGGATCTGTCTATGGTTGTCTGTTGTTCTGAGAACTCATAGACCTTTGCATTATCTCTCTGTGCCCTTAACACATGCAGCTTTGAGATGTCATTTGTCACAGCTGTGTATTCTGAAAGCTTCTGAGTAGTGACATGGCCTAGCTCAGCAGCCTGGAATAATTGCTCTCTCAGTGACTACTGACTGGTCCTAGATTTATACAGGGGATTACTGATGGGACCTCTAGTTTGGGAGTTGCTAGAGCTTCACAATGTATTGATAGTCATTGGCTCCTCAAAGTGGCTTGGGGCAGCCAGGAAGTCTTTCTCACTTTGAGATGTTTTGGCTGAACTCTTGACTTCTCTGGTTCACCTTTCCCTTTACTTCCCTTCTGGAGAATCAAATGCAGTGTGGTTGTAATCATGACATTGTGGAATTGCCTTGCTAGTTAATAGGAGGAGAAATGTCTTGAGGCAGAGACAAATTCTATGAGATTCTGCTCACACTCAATTCTTTTTTTTTTCTTTTCTTTTTCTTTTATTATTCATATGTGCATACAAGGTTTGGTTCATTTCTCCCCCCTGCCCCCACCCCCTCCCTTACCACCCACTCCGCCCCCTCCCTCTCCCCCCCACCCCCTCAATACCCAGCAGAAACTATTTTGCCCTTATCTCTAATTTTGTTGTAGAGAGAGTATAAGCAATAACAGGAAAGGACAAGGGTTTTTGCTGGTTGAGATAAGGATAGCTATACAGGGTATTGACTCACATTGATTTCCTGTGCGTGGGTGTTACCTTCTAGGTTAATTCTTTTTGATCTAACCTTTTCTCTAGTACCTGTTCCCCTTTTCCTATTGGCCTCACTTGCATTTAAGGTATCTGCTTTAGTTTCTCTGCGTTAAGGGCAACAAATGCTAGCTAATTTTTTAGGTGTCTTACCTATCCTCACCCCTCCCTTGTGTGCTCTCGCTTTTATCATGTGCTCATAGTCTAATCCCATTGATGTATTTGCCCTTGATCTAATGTCCACATATGAGGGAGAACATACGATTTTTGGTCTTTTGGGCCAGGCTAACCTCACTTAGAATGATGTTCTCCAATTCCATCCATTTACCAGCAAATGATAACATTTCGTTCTTCCTCATGGCTGCATAAAATTCCATTGTGTATAGATACCACATTTTCTTAATCCATTCGTCGGTGGTGGGGCGTCTTGGCTGTTTCCATAACTTGGCTATTGTGAATAGTGCCGCAATAAACATGGGTGTGCAGGTGCCTCTGGAGTAACCTGTGTCACAGTCTTTTGGGTATAACCCCAAGTCACACTCAATTCTTTTCTATAGTATTTGCTACCTCTTCACCTCAGCTAGGAGATTTTGTGTTTCTTCTCCTTCTGGAGAAGAATAGAAGAGGAATAGAACAAGCTAAAGGATGCTTTGGGGAAAGATGGAGTGTTGCATGTAGATGAGAGTTCTTCTGGAGACTTTCTCCTAGGTTGCCTCTTGGAGACCAAGAGGGAGCTATAAGTTTGTCATTTGCTAATATTTCTCTTCCCTCACCTCTGCCAAGGCTGCTGTATGGAAAAGTGGAAATCAGCACCCACCTCTCCACACCTCACTTTCCCTTCCTCTCACACAGGGAGGTGATAAGGCACATCTCCACACCATCAGGAAGTGCTTCTCAGTAAGCTTCTTTTCTCATCTGCTTCCCTGTCCTTCAGATAGCCTATTGGATAGCCTAGTATTTATGCCTATGCTGAAGGAGAAGGATTCTAAGTGACCACAGAGGAGAGGGATCAGAATTCCTGAGTCATTTGGCTTAATGTTCCAAAATACTATTATTCTGTTATAAATGTTCCCCAGAATTTCATCCCTCTTCATGATCTACTTTTTCTTAAAAGAATATTCCCTATTTCTTCACTCTGGTTTCTCATGGATTTGGATTCTGTGACTAGCTCAAACCACTTCCTGACCACATATTTCTTCACTTGGAAAATACAGATGACGCTTACTTTAACCCTTTGCCTTATTTATCAATTCTTTTTACTCAATTCTTGTGTGGTCCTGAGGCTTTTTCTTGGAATTCTGTAGTTGATGGTCATTATTTCCTGAGCAGTACAGAGCATGATCTGTGTCTCTGGAGTTCCTTTCCTTCCTCATCTCTCCAGAGTTAAGTAGTTACCTCTAAGGAGCTCTTAGGAATCATATTTAACAATTTGGCCTCATATTCAAGTGGTCAGACAGGACATTAAGTCACACACTTAATCACCATTAAAACAGAAACTTGTTGAAGACTTTATGGAAATCAAAAATGCTATTTTCCTGGCCATAAAGACATATTCATCTAGGTAAACCACGCAAGGGAAGTTATCCAATAGGTCAGAAAAGAGGATGATTTAAGTAACAACAACAAAAAAGGCAGACCCAATATGAATAATAGATCAGTTCTTTAAAGGGTGCCCCAGTTGAGTTATTATGAAGGTACTCACCATTCTGTGGTGGATTGGAACCCTGTCTGCAGGACAGATTGGTGACACATAGGTCACTGTGTAGTGAATAAATCTGTTGAAAATTTTAAAATTGCTTTCAGCATTAAAGTGCATGTTATCATTTTTACCATATGTGTGACATACATATTTCTTTGGAAACTGACTTAGATGAAGCTACGGTATGTGGAGTTATGGCGAGTTATGATACTCCAAGCACCAGCCACCATGCAGGCTTTGTGCAGGATGCTCGTTTGGTCTCCATCTCACTGAAGTTCCGAGGGAGATAAGTCACATGGTTCTTACCCATCCATATTCACTGTCACCTCTATAGCGCATTTCTCTAAGTTCCATAACTACTCACAGGACAAGGAAACAAAGACAAGAGTCATGATTCCTTTCTCTTTGGAGGGAGACTTTAATTCTAGTCACTTTTAAAGCAAAGGATGATTTCTTATCCCTCCCCTTTATCACATCTCATCCTCCCATTTTTTCTTCCAACAAAGTGCTAAAATTCAGATGGGTAGAGGGTCAAGGAAAAGTTTGGAGCAATTTCCTTCTGGTGATTAAAAGCTTCAGCTCAGCTGGTAGAGTGGCTCAAGTGATAGAGCACCTATCTAGCAGGCGTGAGGACCTGAGTTCAAACCTCAGTACTGCCCAAAAAATTTTAAAAGCTTCATCTCTATTTTTCTCATTGCACAGATTTTTTCTGTATTTATTTTTTAAATAAACTTTATTCATTTTTGAGACAAGTTATCCTGGTACTCATGATTCTTCTGCCTCAGCCTCCTGAGTGCTTGAATTACAGGTGTGTGTCACCTCACACAGACCTTATTTTTAGAATCATTTACAGCAAAATTGAGTGGAAAGTACAGAGAGCTTCCTTATATCCCTGACTGCACACATATACAGCCTCCCCAACTGTCATGATCTAGTGGCACTGTGGCACATTTGTGACAGTTGATGAACCAAAAGCCACATGTTCTCGCTCATATGCAGAATATAGACCTAATACAAGCAATGTTATAAAAAACAGGTCATGCTAAGGGAAGTCACATAGAAGAGAGGGAGGATAAAAGAAGGAAGTTAAGAAGGTGAATATGGTTGACACAATTCCTAGACAAGAATGAATATAGAATTTTTAAACCTGTTGAAATCACCATAAGAAGGGGACTAAGGTCAAAAAGAGAAAAATAGAGGGGATGAACCAATTCGGGTTATAATACATATATACATGGAAATGTCACAAGGAAACTCCCTGTGTAGCTTTTTAAACAAACAAAAATGCCATGTTTTTTCTTTTACAAAATCAGAGAACAGGAGGTTAGAACAGGTCCTGTCTGGGAGGTTGGTACCAGAGGGAGGGGGGAGGGTGTGGGGAAAGGATGTAGGAGGGTGAATGTGGTACAAATACTGTGTACACATGTATGTAAATGGAAAAATAATACCTGTTGAAACTATTCCAGGAATGGAGTGAGGGAGGAAAAAGGAGAATGATGGAGGAGGTGAATTCAAGTATGATATACTTGATATATTGTAAGAACATTTGTAAATGTCACAATGTACCCCTAGCCCAGCAACAACGACGACAAAAACCAATTGATGAACCTACACTGACAAATCACATCACCTAGAGTCATGGTCTACATTAGGGTTCATTCTCGATGTTGAACACACTGTGGATCTGTACACATGTACACTGATGTGTGTTCACCAGTACAGGGTCATACAGAATAGCTTCACTGCCCTAAGCGTCCTCTGCACTCTGCCTATTCATTCCTCCCTTCTCCCCAAGCCAGGGTAACCATTGAACTTTTAACTGTTTCCATAGTTTTACTTTCTCTAGAATTTCATACACTAAAAAATCATATGTATATAATCTTTTCAGACTGGCCTCTCTCACTTTATAATGTGCATTTTAAGTTTCCTCTGTGTGTTCTCATGGCTTGAGCATTCATTGAACTTAAACACTGTACCATATTTCATTATCTGGATAGAATCCATTCCCCTACTGAAGGATGTCTTGGTTGTTTATAAGTTTTGACAATTATGAATAAACCTGTGTGTGCAGGTTTTGGTGTGGACCTAAGTTTTCAGCTCGTTTAAGTAAATATCAAGGAGGGTGTTTGCTGGATTGTAAGGTAACAGTAGGTTTGATTATTAAGAAACTGCCAAATCATCTTCCAAAGAGGCTGTGCCAGTTTGCATTCCCATTACCAATGAGTAAGAGTTCTTTTTTTTTTTTTTTTAACCTTATTATACTTTATTTCTATAACAAAGCCAGTTTTAAAAAAAATTGTAAACATCACAGTTGTAAGTACTCATTTGAAAGAATTTTTATAATTCAACCAATTTATAAAGATTAGGTACTTCCAAAATCAAAGAACAGGTTTGCAACTGATCTAATTATCTGCAAAAAAAAAAAAAATTCCTCCAACCCAAACTCTTCCTTAATACTTATTTCCTTTATGACTTATGTAGGGATTATAAGAAAAATGGACAAAACAGAGTAAGAGTTCTTGTTGTGCCACATCCTCTCCATAATTTGGTGCCATCCACATTTGGACTTTGGCCATTCTGATATATAATAATGATAGCTCATTGTTGTTTTAATTTATTTGCATTTCCCTGATGACAGAAGATGTGGAACATGTTTCATTTATTACTTACCATCTCCACATCTTCTTTGATGAGGTCTCATTTAAGGATTCTGGTTCTTTTTTTATTTTTTATTTTTTTGAGTCAGAGTTTTACTGTAAAACCCAAGCTGGCCTTGAACTCATGACTTCCTACCTCAGCTTTCTAAGTGCACTCATGGTTGGCCCATGCTTGAATCTGGATGTTTTGTTCTTACTGAATTTTAAGAGTTCTTTGCATATTTTGGATAACAGTCCTTTATCAGATGTGTCTTTTGCAAATATTTTCTCCCAGTCCTGGCTTGCCTTCTCATTTTCTTGACAATGTCTTGCAGAGCAGAAAACTTTCATTTGAATGAAGTCATACTGCTAGTTCTTTCTTTCATGTCCCTTTTTCATCATATCTAGAAAGTCATCAGCATGCCCTAAGTCATCTAGATTTTTTTCCTGTTATCTACTAGAAGTTTAGCAGTTTTTGTAATATTTAGATCTATGATCCATTTTAGTTAACTTTTATAAAGGATATAAGGTCTGTAACAAGATTCTTTTCTTTTTTCTTTTTGGCATGTGGATGTCCAGTTGTTCTGGCAGTTTTTGTTTAAAATGCTGTCTTTTGGAGGTGAGGATGTAATTCAGTGGTAGAATGCTTGCCTAAAATTTGCAAGGCACTGGGTTTAATCCCCTGACTTGGAAAAAAAAAAGCTATCTCATCTTTTTCATTGTACTGTTTTTTTTTCCTTTGGCACAGATCAGTTGACTATATTTAGGTGAGTCTATCTGTGGGTTCTCTGTTCCATTCTTTTACCAACACCACAGTCTTGATTGAAATAGCTTTAATGTAAATCTTTAAATTTGGTTAGTGTCAGTCCTCTAACTTTGTTCTCCTACTTCAGTGGTGAATTGTCCATTTTTGGTCTTTGGCCTGCCACATTTTATTTTAATTAGCACATAATAGTTGTACAGGGGGAAACACTGTGACATTTACATATGTGCTTATAATGTATCTTAATTAGATTCACCCCCTCCATCATTCTCCTGTAATCCCCCTCTGCCATTCTTAGAATTATTTCAGCAGGTTTCATTGTATTATTTTCATACACATATACAAAGTATATCCACTATATTTGCCATCCTTCGCCTTCTCCATTTACTCTCACTTTCTTTACTTCACCCTCTTCCCTCCCACTGGTACTTATTTTACCTTCCTGTCCTTCATTTTTTAAGTGTATATTGATTGTTCAAGGGGGTATTTCACATATGTACATAACATACTTTAATCAGATCGTTTGGCTTGTCACATACTGGTTCATCAGTATCCACAAAATAACTTGCTGGGATTTTAGTTGAGATTGCTTTGAATCTAAAAGTCAATTTGGGAAGAACCAGTACCTTGACAATATTAAGTCTTCTTATCCATAAGCATAGCTATCTCTCCATTTGTTTAGCTCATCATTGATTTCTTTCTCCATGGTTTTATAGTTTTCTTATGTAAATCTTATAAATATATTGTTATATTTATATCCAATTATGTAACTTTTGCTAACTTCTGAAAGGTGTTAATGTAAATCACAAAATGTAATGCATTCTTACAAATTTTATTTTTACTCATTCAGTTTTTACTGCATACCACACTATATCTGAACATGAGCTTGGAAAACTGTCTTGTGGGTTCCAGTGGCCCACAAAGGCTCTTGTGGCCTTGGGTTCAATCCCTAGTTTGCCATCCCCCCTCAAAAAAAGAAAAAAGAAACTATCTTACTAGTTATGTTGTTATCACTGACATCACTTTGATAGTCATAAAGTCTTTTCAACTTTTTTTCATGCAATTATTCATTTTTGAATAAAATAATCTGGTCAGATAAAGAAGATTAGAATTTTCAGATTGAAAACAACGTTAACATCATCTAGGCACATCTCCCATTTATAGCCTGAACACGTTTGTGATGTAGGTAGTCCCTCAACCTCTATTTAGAGACCCCTGTTATAGGAAATTCACAACTATATTTTTAAAAGATACTTTTCATTGTTGAAAAAGTCTTTCTTGAAATTAATCAAGACCTATCTTCTTGCCACTTCTTCTCCTTGACCTAAGCTTTAGTCTTTAATATTTCTCCATGTACTAACCCTTAGAATGAAAGCATTTTATCTTGTTTTCATTACATCCCAATCCATGCATTCCAGTGTTTTTGTTTCTTCAAACACAGATGGCTTTCCATCCCCTTTCAACCTGGCCACTGTCCACAGCACAGTGTATTTTGTCAGGGTGTTTCTTAAGTTGTCATGAAAAAAGCTGAACATGCTTCATTTGTCCTAAGACCATTACCCCGATGTCATCTCCACTTCACAGATGAGAGAACTGACTACCTGGTGAGTGACTTATGCAAAGTGTTAAGCTAGACCTTGAACTTGGATCTCTATTTCCCTTAGTAGAGAAAAATAATTCTCTATACTTTAATTCTGGTCTGTATTCCTGGGTGTACCATTCAAATCTAACCAGACACTCCCCCACACCGACATATTGAGTTTCTATTGGTTTTCGTGTAAATAAAGTGGTAGCAAAGGGGCAAAGCCAAAAAGACTCTATGGAAATGTCAGTTGGTTAACAACACAAAACAGAGTTGTCCACTTAGGTTTAGTGCCCTTCTTTCCTTCCTTTCTTCCTTCTCTCCCTCCCTTCTTTCCTTTCTTACTCTTCTCCCTTTCTCATTTTTGTGGGTACTGAGACATGGATGTTTGTTAGTCATCTGTTTTGCAAGGCGATTCATTTGTGACTCACCCCTCTCCAGGATAACCACACCAAATAGTTATTTTTCCATACAGCACCAATAAAGAGACTGGAATTAGAAAAATTCTCATTTATAGTTGAACATTCATTGTGGCTTATGACTTTTAGCTAGTGGTACAGTAAAGAAACCATTCTTTCTGGGATATCTGCACACAAAAAGTTTTAGAAAGGGATTCCAAACTTTAGAACTACAAATCATGTTGAGTTACAACTTGCTGGAAAGCAAATAAGCCTTAATTCCTTGTAAGGAATAAATGCATGTCACCTGGCACTTTGAAGAGACCCAAAAAATCTGGAGTTGTGTCACAACTCCAGAAAAAAATGGAATCATCATAAGATAGTCATCTTGTAGTGACTGGAAATCTGATAGACTTTTGTGGGTCAGGGTCTTGGAGACCTGGCCGGAGAGATGATTTTGTTTGACTTGGGAGGCACCTGCTCTCTCAGGTACCCAAGAAAGATGAGGAAAACTTAGGCTGGAGCTATCCTAATTGTTCATATTGCCCATCTATGCTAGAAGAAAGATCTGGGCCAAAAACAGCCTGGAATTCACTTAATTAATCTGGTCTCATATCTGTTCTTTTATTCACTCATTCATTCAACAAATGAGTTTTCAATATCTACTCTTCTAATCACTTATAAGCTCTATAAACAAGTTATGTATCCAGGTTAGTTAGAGTGTATTTACCATGCAAAGATAATACAATTTCTTTTTCTCATTTGGCATGTAAAGATAATACAATTTCTGCCTAAGGTGGTTTATATGAGTGAATGTGCATAAAATGCTTAGCACAGTGCATGGCCCCTTGAAAGCACTCAACTGTCAGCTCATGTCATGATTATTCCTGAGTGCTAGACACTGTGTTATGTAAGAATACAAGACATCTTAGTAATTTATCTCCTGCTATGATTAAAAGTGAGAATGTAACTACTCTTCCCTTATAATTATCCTGTTTATTACTTAAAGTTTCATAGCTAGACTAGACCAGAAAGTCACCTGATAACAGTCTTATTTTACAAATGAGAAAAATGAGGCTCAGTGACAGAGGTTACTTGCTCATGGTTACAGTCAGTAGGAGCACACCTAGGGCAGGAAGTCATGTCTCCAAATTTCCAGCTCATAGTTCTCTGGTTCCTTTTTCTTCCTCAATTACTGCATCACCTGGAGTGTACTCATGTTGGTGTCTTGCTAGCCCTGCATTCCTAGAAATTGGAACAGTAATTGGGGACGGTCTATTCTAGTTCTGAGTTTCCTTATTCCTTACCATATATCCTTGCTTTACAGAATGAAACTAGGGATGTACTTCTTAGAGACTTAATAATGTTTAACACACATACAGAAATACATATACACCACTACTTTTCAAATGCATACTGATTTTTGTTAATTAAATAAGTCCTCATTATTTATTTAATTTTTAATGAGTACTTAATATGGGTCAGGCACTGGGCAAACACTTTGCACACATCATCTCTTTAAAGGCACAGTGCTTACTTCCTGGGTCAAGGGTTCACAGCCACGAATGGAGAAACACTGCCCTACCAGAGCTGATTTAGTGTGATCCGTTCCTTGGTTATGAGCAGTTCAAATGTATCAAGTTGTTCCTGTCCAGAGGTGTAGCTGTCTCGGCCAGTGTATGAAACTAGAGAAATAGTAATTCCTTTTAAAACTTGAACAAAAAATTCTGTAAATTGCCAAAACTATCATCCAATCCTTAGATGTTCTGAATCCAACTTGAAAAGCACTGACATAAGTTCACATTCTATAATAGTGTCTTTCAGTGCTAACTGTCACTGCAAAAGAGGAGCTTCACAGCCAACACACTCCAGCTTGAGAAATTTCTAGGTCTTGAAAGTAACCCAAAAGTACCCATTCTTCCACAAGTCTTCAGCACCTGTTCTTGGGGGGTGTGAAATGTGAGGGTTCTTCTCAGAGTCCCATTGTGTGGTGATCCATGAGAGAGAGCCTCACTCCCTTGCCTGCTGGCTTAAGAAAAGGACTTTGTCAGCTGGAACATTCCAGCACAATTCTTTCAAATCGTAGCTACCCAAACACTTTCTATATGAATTGAAAATTCCCAAATACTCTTGAACATATTTTAGAGCTGGATTCAGATCTGATGTGATACTGTATTTCTACTTTTCAGTTGTTAGCAGAACAAGAAACTGTCTTTCCTGTCTGACTCAAAGGAAGAACACAGTTTATATCATGAAACCAGTGTTTGAGGGCTTACCTATTCCATAGAAAGTGATCCATCCTTTGCAAAACTATCGTGCACACTCTCACCTTGCCTGACTGTCTTCAAGCTATTATAACAGGATGCCAGTTCAATCTAATGACCTATTAAAAATTTATTCTATCAGTTATTTTATTTAAATCAGGACCAGCAAATTTTTTCCATAAAGGAATAAATGGCAAATAGTTTAGGCCTTGGAAGTCACATGGTCTTTGTTGTAACAATTTAATTCTACCAGTGTTGTCCAAAACAGCCATAGACAATTCCTAAATGAATGAGTATGGACACTGATGGACACTGAAATTTGAATTTCATATCATTTTCATGGATCATGCTATACTTTACTGTCTTTTCCCTCCAACCATTGAAAAAATACAAAAACAACTCTTAGCTACAGGGCACACAAAAATAGGGCCAGAGTTGGCCACAGGCCATACTTAGTCAACTCCTGGCCCAGAAGATTCTGGTAGAACAATTGCCTGAGTTACAAAATATTTCACTGACTTTTTATTCATTTTCAAGATATTTTAGAGTGCTAATATGAAGTTGATGAGTATTTCGTTGTTTTGAGGCAAGGCCTTACTATGTAGCCCAGGATGGCCTCAAACTCATGATCCTCCTGCCTCTACCTCAAGTGCTATGTTTGCAGACATGCACCACCAAGCCCAGTGATGCAGATAATTTTAAGCTTGCATAATTTTGGTGGTTTACATTATAGGTCATTGTGATCACTAATTTTATACATCAACTAAGCCACAACAATACCCAGATATTTGGTCAAATTATAGCCTAGGTATTCCAATAAAGCTGTTTTTATTAATGAGATTAATGTTTACATCAGTAGACTAGAGCAAGACAGACTATGCTCTAGTAGGTGTGGGCCTCACCTAATTAGTTGAAGGCTTGAAGAGAAAAAAGACTGATGTCCCTGGGAAAAAAGAAAATTCATTCTTCTGACTACATCAGCTCTTCCTTGGATCTCTCACCCTACAGAGTTTGAATTTGTCAGTCTCCAAAATTGTGTGGGACAATTCTTTAAACTCTTTCTCTCTCCCTCCCCATTTTCTTCTCTCTCTCTCCTTTTCCTGGAGACTCCTGACTGATACAGTCTACCTTTTGCCATCTTTAATGACGGGTCAGGGATGGCAACATGATTTTTCTTTTTTTCCTGGTGCTGGAATTGAACCCAGGGCCTCATGCAATGATTTTTCTTTTAATACAGAAATAAATACATAATTTTATTTTAATTAGTGGTAATATTTCTTCTCAAATCCCTTTATGGAAGTTTAAGGTTCAGGTCAAGAAATCTATTAGATTTCTTGTGTTAAATCTTCTCCCAGATTTAAAGCAATAATGCAACTTTATTATACTCCCAGGAAAACTCACAATGGTTTTGCATCAGTGTGATCAATGCATTTTTTACCTCCTTACTATCCAAGCTCACACTTCTCTATTGGCCACGTGTCCTGGTTTTCTACTGTAGTTTGAAATCAACACATTCTTCAATATAGCAAGTTTAAATGTATTTCAGCTAAACTCTGTCAGTTATTCAAGCTTGCTGATGTTCAACAAATTTAAATAATAGGCTTTGTTACTTCCTTTTAGTCTAATTTCATTTTCTTAAAGTATGTTCTGTTGACATTTAGCCTCCTTATCCCATAGCTGGTCCCGAAAGAGGAAATTTTGGCCAGATACTGGTCATTCTAGGTTCGCACCTAGAATCCTAACTACTTGGGAAACTAGATCAGGAGGATCACAGTTTGAGGCCAGCCCAGGGAAATAGTTCACGAGACCCTATCTTCAAATAACCAGAGCAAAATGGACTGGAGGTGTGGCTCAAGCAGTTGAGCACCTGCTTTGCAAGAGTGACCTTCTGAGTATAAACCCCAGACCCACGAAAGAAAGAGAGAGAGAGAGAGAGAGAGAGAGAGAGAGAGAGAGAGAGAGAGAAAGAAAGAAAGAAAGAAAGAAAGAAAGAATTTTCTCTTTTTTCCATAACATCTATTGGAACACATTTCGGAAAATGTCTCATGTTATAATTTTCTGTCCTCAGTAAGGGCCATAAAAAGGCTAAAAGGAATGTTTTCTTAAGGACATTTAATAAATAAAGAGAGGAACATATTATTTTATGAAACCTAGTAAGGAATCAAGGTGCTAATGATCCTGATACAGAGAGCAGGGCCAGTTAAATAAACTCTCCTTGCTATCTAGTCATTGTTTATATTTAAATACAATGTTTCCTCTGCGAGCCATTACTACAGCTGGCTACAAGAGTCTTTTGCTTCCTTTGTGAAACTGAGCAGTTGTATTTTTTGGTTCCAAGTCTATAAAAAGGGAATGTGACATCTCTCCCTTCTGCCTGTTTTTGAAATGTCTGATAATGATAAATGTAATTGGGCTGTCTGAATAGGAAAGGAGTAAGTAAAAGGCAGGTATTTAATATTGACCTTCTCATGCTGTGCCCAGCTGCAGAGAGCAGGCCCAGTGTGTGAGGTGGGTCTGATGCTACACACGTCTGCTGGGCCTCTCTGAACCCATTCCGAGACCATGCAAGGCAGTTAGAGAGGGGAAGCTGTCTGCCTCCATGCCTCAGCCCATACACTCCTGCAGACTCCTGCCTGTGCTAGTTCTCCAGGGTTTCCAGGACAGAACTGTGGCTTTATCAGCCCCAGCTACCATGCTCCACTTTTCCCAGTGAGCACACAGAGCCAAGGTTCAACGGATTGCTAACTGAGTCCCAGCTTGGTGGTCACAACCTTGCTGCTTAATAGAATTACTTGGGAAACTTGCAAACTATCCAGATGTCATGATCCTTACTACTGGGGCTCCTACTGACTTTTCTTGATGGCACGGGGCTTGAATTTAGGGCCTGAAGCTTACAAGGCAGGCCCTCTACCACTTGAACTACTCCACCAGCCCTTTTTTGTGAAGGGTTTTTTCGAGATAGGGTCTTTCAAACTGTTTCCCAGGTTGGCTTCAAACCGTGATCCTCCTGATCTCTGCCACCTGAGTAGCTAGGATTAGAGGTGTGAGCCACTGCCACCCACTTCCTGGTGACTCTTAATATACAGCCAGTGTTTTGAGCTTCTACCTCTTTCAGAACCTCAGGAAAGGTTCTGGAGTACAGAGGGGTTTCTTGACCCCTCTCTCCAGGAAAGGCCTGATCTGTTTTATAAAAAAAAGTCCCCCATATGCGTAGTATTCCTGTTGATTTATTAAGATCTTAGTGATCTGAAAAAATGAAGGCCACTAGACCAAAAAATAAATGGTGTGCTAGACGTATCTGAAATCACATCAGTGGGGTAGGAAAAGAGATGCTTGTTCGTTCTGCTCTTGCCCTCTGGGGAGAAATTAGCTGAAAGTAGCTCACCCACCCAGCCCTCTCCTTCCCACAAGGTCTCCTCTCTCCAGCCTGGGAACTCAAAGTCTGTAGCTGTCTGGCAGCAACCACTGGCCAGGATGTCAGAGGTCCTGCCTCTTCCTAAACTCCTGCCCATCGGGAAATCCAGCTAGCATCGCCAGCTCACTCATCTGCTATCAGAAAGCTTATAAGACAAGCTTTAAGTCTCTAAGGGGCCTTGCTCAGATGTTTCAAACTTTCTATTTCTTTATTTCACCCTATTCTATTATTTCATTTTACTGAAATGGTTTTGAAAATCCAGATTCTAATCCTAGCTTTATCTTTTATTACTTGAGTCTTTACTTTTTCTAGCCTACACAATGGTACTATTTAATACAAGTCTAGCAATTTTCTCAAGGCAATGAATTATTTAGTTTCAAAGATACTTGGAAACTGCCACACAAGGAGACACAAACTCAAGGCCCTGGTCAACAACATAGTTGCTTAAAACAGAATATGTGTCCAACCAATTAACATGGACATCTGAGAAGGGAGGGGAAGACCCTCAATGTGACTTGCCCCTGTTGAATTCTAACAAAACGATCAGTTGATAGTGCTGGTTCTTGCTCCTGTGGACCTCAGTTTGACAGTCCCTAAAGCCATCAGTAGACAACAGTCCCACTTCTCTGGATTGCTCTGTGTGGCTCTCTCATTCATTATTTCTGTTTACTGCTCCCTTCCACAGCAGCTCTGACCTCTCTTAGTTCTGTGGCTACTGGACACACAGCCCACGTATTGAAGGTGCTCCCCACTAGACCCTCAATGTCCTCCCAGGTTCTGAGTCACGGACACTCCCTCTATTGGCTCCAACTCTGGTCATTCTCCAGCATCTTCCTGCAGAGGGAAGGGGAATTCACAATCCTGAGCCCTTAGAGAAGGGTTCCTAGGCGGAAACCCAACTGCAAGTCCTTAGCAGCATTTTGGAAAAGCCTCCAGCACTATCTTCCTCTTACATCAGTCTGATTACATTGATTCACCTCCAAGAAAGATGGGAATTCAAACTGCGTGTCCTTCTGTTGGAGGGGAGTCAGGAGTGGGGTGTTTGTCTTGGCTCAGTTTGGGGAAAATGTCCTTGTCTGTAAACAGGGAGATGAGACCAGGAGACCTCAGAGGTCTGTCCCAGTCCTGACATGCGAAGGCGTCCATCCAATCTCTCCATGATTCTCCCCACGTGCAGTTCCACCCAACTTGTCCCATCACCAATGCCAAGGATAAGATAACTGAAGTGTAGATCATTCCCAATAAATCTTTAAGAGAATACTCTTTTGGAATTATTTAGTCCAGATGAAATTTGTGTGGCTTTCTTAAAATTACAAACAATAGTCAATTCCAATGCAATCTATATTGTTCAAAAAAAAAAAAAAAGATGACAGATTACCAAGTTCAACTTCTGAAACTACATATTCTCTGACAATATTTAGTAAGAGCATTTCAATGATAAAAGTATTTAAATAAGAACATCATGCACAGCTGTAAAATGAAATTAAGAGATCTAACATAAGGAAAGTCATACAGAAGAATGGTTACCAGGGCTGGAAGGAGAAGAAAATTGGGGGAATGGCTACTTAATGAGTGTAGCCCTTCTATTTGGGGGGGATGAAAAAGTTCTGGAAATGATTAGTGGTGATGGTTAATGCCACATGGTAAGTATGCTTCATACCATGGCATTTCAGAATTAAAAATGGTTAAAATTGAACTGGGCATGGTGGCAATTACCTGTAATCCCAGAACTCAGGAGGTAGATGCAGGAGGATAGAGAGTTCAAAGCTAGCCTGGGCAAGACCTTGTCTGAAAAAAAGAAAAAAAAGGAAAACAAAAAGAAGGTTACAATGATTAGTTTTATGCTACATATATAACATATAAATACATGTATGTCACAAAAATATCACCAAAAAAAATAGTATCAAAGTAGTGAGAGAGAGAGAGAGAGAGAGAGAGAGAGAGAAACACTACCCACATAAATTTTGTACTAATGTTCATTTCCCAATTTTATGTTGAACTATGGTTGCATAAGATATCACCATTGGCAGAAATGGGGTGAAAGGAACTTGGGACCACTTTGTATTATCTTTGCAACTTCCTACAAATCTAAAATGATTTCAAGATTAAAAATTAAAACAGAAATGATACATTAAAAAAATAAGTCATCCGTAACTATATATTTACCTGTAAATACAAGGAGGATTGAAATTTGGGAATCTATGAAGTTTCCCAGCTTTAGCTAAAATAAGATAAATGCTTAAAATACTCTCATTGATGCCAATAGGATTTCCTATAGCTAATTTCCCCCCTTATCCTCACCAAAAACACCATTTCAACAGTAAACAGGCTTACACTCTATCACTGTGTTTTTGATAAAATCAGGCGTAACACAGGACACTCAATACCATTTTTACTTAACATGATTCTGAAAGTATGGGTCACCGTATGGTCAGTGGCTGTAATTATGAAAGTGTACAGAGGGAGAGGCTTCTTTGGGCTGAGCCATCATCAATTTAGGCCTTGGATGTCACTTTTAATATCTCAACTTTGTTTTCTCTCTTTAAACACACTAGGGATTAATTGGACTAAACCATTGTTTTCTTTTTTTTTTTTTTTGCAGTACTGGGACTTGAACTCAGGGCTTATACCTTGAACCACTCCACCAACCCTTTTTTGTGATGCATTTTTTTGAGATAGGTCTTTCAAACTATTTGCCCGGGCTGGCCTTGACCTTCAATCCTCCTGATCTCTGCTTACTGAGTAGCTAGGATTACAGGTATGAGCCACTGGTATCCAAAAACCATTATTTTTAATACTATTTAGTTTCTTTGTGTTGAACAATTCTTACCTTCAAATTTTTTTCCTATTGAAGATCAAAATATAAACCAGAGCCGTTTCTCTGTTTGAAACAGTGTTGGGCACCCTAATTCTGGTCTGTCCTGATCCTTCTCTCCGTCCTTCCCTTTTCCCAGCTGGCTTTGCTCAAGGAACCCTGGGCCCAGAGGCCCCTTTCTTTCTGGGCAGTGCTAATATGTTACAGCTTTTTGAGGCCCAGCAAATTAGGTGATTTGGTATCTTCCACAATGTGACAAAGAAGGAAATATTAAGTCTAGTGTCTAGTGGAGCACTTGAATGGAGACCTGATTACAGATCCTGTTCTGCCTATAGTCACATGACTGAATGAAAACCCTCTCCTCTCTCAGCCTCAGTGTCTTATTTCTAATGAGAACAAGTTTGTTTACTTACCATTTGTCCAACAGAAGTCATGTTACTGTGACTTTGTTACTGGTCATTTTCATCAGTGGATGCTGGTATTGGAATGGTCCTCCCAACTCCAACCCCCTGGGAGCACAGGTAAAGACAGCTCCTGTAGCAGTTTTCAACCTTTTGCATGTAGAATCATCAGAGGAAGCTGCCGGAATGGCAGATGCAAGACTGACGGGCTCTGGCCTCATTCAGTCCAGTCAAAGCAGAACTCTTCTCGAGACATCTGGGGAATTGATTTTTTTTAAAGAAGTCTTCCCATGATTCTAATGAGCAACCAAGATGGAAAACCATTGTCCTAGTAGAACTATAGGGTATATTTTAGGCAATTTCACTCAAAATTTGACAATTTATAAGATCTGTGGTAAGTTTGCCATTGTCTTGGTTACTAGTTAGTAACACTTAATGCTTTTAGATCAGACTTGTCTCTATCTTTTTCATGATGCAGAATTTTGAGCTCTTAACTAAATACCTGCACATATACCTGTGCAGACTTAAAGCTCTTTCTGGAGAAAAATTTAGACCCTGTTAGAGCAGCACTCATCATCAGTAGGACCTGTGTTGCCCTAATTCCTTTCATGGAGGCCACCCCATGGGCAATGATTCCCAGCTCTGTTCTGACAGTCACAGGCAAAGCCTTGAATTTTAAAAAATTAACCTAGTTTGCTTGCACAGGATGTTGTATATATTGTTTATGAATGTAGTAAGCTCATGTGTAACTTTGCCTTGTAGCTCTGAGGCACTGTCCCTTTAATGTTGCTGGGGTGTTTGACTTCTTGTCAGGATTTATTAGATCACAAGGTAGCATGAGCCATCTCTATGGCAAAGTTGCTGATTCTAGCCTATCAGCTGTCTGTGAGTGTTTACAGAGGAAGACAGTTTTTAGGGACATCTAATAAATCACGTAATCCACAGTTTTCAGAACAATCCTCTCTTAGGTTGCTTATTGCCATTATCTCAAGTGGACTGAGATTTAGAAAGTAATATCAGAGTGAGCAGCACAACTCTCTAAAGAGGAGGACTTTATTGCTGTAAAACTACTCTGTATGATGCTGTAATGTGGACACATGTCCTTACACATTTGTCCAAATCTATAGAATGTCTAACACCAAGAGTGAACCCTAACGTAAACTATGGGGTCTGGGTGATAACAATGTGTTCATGTAGGTTCATCTACTGTAACAAATGTGTCTCTCTGCTAATAACATTTACAATGAGGGGAGGCTGTGTGTGTATGGGGTCAAGAAGAATGTGGGAATTCCAGGCCCTCCTATCCAAAAGACCCAAGAAGCCCATCTTTGAATCTCTATTAGGAACTTAACATCAACTAGTCCCAAATGGAAACCATTAACTACCCAGCCCAACTCCTCTTCTCATACCCAACCTTTATATAACCTTTATATAAAAGCACATAGCTTTCTTTATGGGCAAGAACTCTAGTTATCCTGAATCTTCCTGCTAAAATAATAGCAGTCTCACTTCAAAATTATGTTACAATAAATGGTTTTTATTAAAGCATAAACCTGCAAGGACAAAAACCATGGAGAGAGGACAAATATATAATCTCCAAAGTGGAATGCAAAGAGATAAATAGAAACGGCCTTTGCAAAACACAGAAAATGAGAACCTAAGTTGACAATGGAAAAACCCAGAAACGTGCAAAGACCAATGAACTCCAGAAGAGCCTGGAAGGAGGTGGCACAGAGCACCTCTTGAGGAAGCAATCAAATAAATAAAATCTCAGACACATGAGGCCTCATGAGTACAGCCTTCTGGTTCATGTTTACTTTGTTGGAGAGCACAGGAGGATGTACTCCACCAAAATAAAAGAGGAATCCAAAAACTAGGTTGATCTGGGAAATAACATAGAAAGGAGGCACAGCACATCCCGGGTTGTTGAAGAACTATCCTGGAACTTGTAGGTTTTGAAAAGGGAAGTAATTGGCTAAGGTCACACAGCTATTGCAGTGAGTTTTAGAGCTAGGAACCAAACCCAGCTATGTCTGACACAAAAGCCATTATGGAGTATTTATATAATGGAATTCTAGGCCAGAGAATGCTTGATGCAGGTAGTAATAATTCCAAGTCATAATCTTAAAATGAGAATTAAATGAGAAATCACCCAACTCATTTACCCAGTGTCTAGCACATGGAAACCTAGATATTGCTGTTTTACTTCCAGTTAAAAAATATGTTCCTCTTCTTACACTGTTGGTGGGAATGTAGACTAGTACAACCACTCTGGAAAAAAATTTGGAGGCTACTTAAAAAGCTAGACATCGATCTACCATTTGATCCAGCAATACCACTCTTGGTGATATACCCAAAAGACTGTGACACAGGTTACTCCAGAGGCACCTGCACACCCATGTTTATTGCAGCACTATTCACAATAGCCAAGTTATGGAAACAGCCAAGATGCCCCACCACTGATGAATGGATTAAGAAAATGTGGTATCTATACACAATGGAATTTTATGCAGCCATGAAGAAGAACGAAATGTTATCATTTGCTGGTAAATGGATGGAAGTGGAGAACATCATTCTGAGTGAGGTTAGCCTGGCCCAAAAGACCAAAAATCGTATGTTCTCCCTCATATGTGGACATTAGATCAAGGGCAAACACAACAATGGGATTAGACTATGAACACATGATAAAAGCAAGAGCACACAAGGGAGGGGTGAGGATAGGTAAGACACCTAAAAAACTAGCTAGCATTTGTTGCCCTTAACGCAGAGAAACTAAAGCAGATACCTTAAAAGCAACTGAGGCCAATAGGAAAAGGGGAACAGGTACTAGAGAAAAGGTTAGATCAAAAAGAATTAACCTAGAAGGTAACACCCACGCACAGGAAATCAATGTGAGTCAATGCCCTGTATAGCTATCCTTATCTCAACCAGCAAAATCCCTTGTCCCTTCCTATTATTGCTTATACTCTCTCTACAAGAAAATTAGAAATAAGGGCAAAATAGTTTCTGCTGGGTATTGAGGGGGTGGAGGGGAGAGGAAGGGGGTGGAGTGGGTGGTAAGGGAGGGGGTGGGGGCAGGGGGGAGAAATGAACCAAGCCTTGTATGCACATATGAATAATAAAAGAAAAAGGAAAAAAAATATGTTCCTATTATCATTATTGCCTTTATCAAATGTTCCAATGTTCCAAGAAGTGTTAGTATTTTAGTTGGGCCTGGAAAGACAAGAAGAATTTTGATGGCTTGTGTTTTAGTTAGCTTGAGAAACTATAACAAAATACCATAGACTTTGTAACAAGCATTTCTTTCTCAGTTCTGAAAGCTGCAAAGTGTAAGGTAGGGGCTGGCACATTTGGTTCCTGGTGAAAGTGCTCTTCTTGGCTTGTAGGCAGCTATCTTCACTCTGTATCCTCACATAGCACACAGAGACAGCTCTGGCTGCCTCTTCTTATAAGGATACTAATTCCATGATGGAGATCCCACACTCTTGACCTCATCTAAATCTACCTCACAAAGGCTCCAGCTTCAAATATGGTAGGCTCCTTATCCATAGGGGATATATTCCAAGACCCCCAGTGGATGCCTGACACCACAGAAAATATTGAACCTTCTATGTATGCTATGTTTTTCCTATACTTATATGTCTGTAGTAAAGTTTATCTTGCAGATTAGGCATAATAAGAGATTAACAGCAATAAGATAAAACAACTATGATAGTATTCTGTAATATAAGTTATGTGAATATGATGTCTTCTCCCAAAATATTTTATTCTACTGGACTCACCCTTCTGGGGATGATGTGAGATAATTCAACTTCTATGTGATGAAATGAGGTGAGGTGAATGTCACGGGCGTTGTGATACAGCATCAGGTTACTACTGACCTTCTGATGATAAGTCACAAGGAGTATCATGGAGCCATGATGCTACCGGTTGACTGTGGGTAACTAAAACCACAGAAAGCAAAACTATGAGTAAGGGGGGATTGGTGTGCCATTTCACTGAGGGTTAGGGCTTCGGCATAAGAAGAGGAGCATACAGGGTCAATATTGATGAGGGGATAGAAGACAGAAGATGTAGATGGCAGGCATTTGTCAAAGAATCCGGTCAAAAACTACAGCTCAGCACTTGCCAAAAATTTGCTTAAAACGTTTGGGATCTGGAGAAAATATATTATCTCTCCATTTCTCTAGATTCTGTGAGCCCTATCCCTGAAGTAAATTAGATCATCAGAAAGCAACAAACCTGCACTCTATTATCTTGACTCCCCACGGATAAGCTTTCATAGAATTAAGATTAATGTTAGGCCCTTAAATCTTGGAGCAGAGGAATAAAGTATCAATTTGAAGAGTATTTTCATATCTTTTACAAAATCATAGCTGCAGACATTGTGTACTATGTTACCCATCCTTAGAGGTTCTGAAAAAGACTTTGTCCCAAGATAAATTTGTATACTTGCTTTTGTCATGCAGTGACAACTTCATAACACAGTGCCAGAAGCAGATTTAGTGCTCAACAGCAGTAATTTAATTCATACCAAATGCTTCAAGGCAGCTCTCTTCTTCTTGTAAACATATAAAAATAAGTGTGTTTATCTGTCTTGTTTCATATGCCTAAAAACACTGTGTGCTATTTTGGAACAGGTGAGTTTTAAACAAATAAAGTTGGATACCTTGTTGAATCCTGGCATAACACAAGTGTCAGGAAAGAAAAACATGTTATGTAACGTGAGAGCAGGACCAGGGAAAACTTACATATAATGGGATCGATGACATCCCCGCAATGGGACAATTTGAAACTTTTGATCATTCATTTACTAAATTTTCAACAGAAATTTGTGAGAAACTACTAGTGGAAATCCTCAGTAAAAGCAAATTTATCTGCTAAGATAAATTTAATCATTGTTGTTACACTGTTTCATCAATGAGGCCCAGACATATCAAGGGTCATCTGTTTATTAAATTTGGTCATTATGATATAGATATCTAGGTATACCTTTAAACAAAGGATGGATTCTGCCAGATGCTCTGTTTAGGACAGATGTCCTACCTTAAGATAATGTTTTCTTCTTTTAAAACACTTCTGTGATCAAAGGAGTTTTTACAAATGTTTATTTTTTCAGGATAAGTGTCTTCCTTAGGAAAAGTTCAGTTCCCAGGGCAAAATAATTATTTGGGTCAAGGGAGAGAGAGAACCACCTCTTTTTTTCCTTAAACTGTCTGTTGAAGCTTATTGTGGGAATAAGGAGCTTAAGCTATTTATTAATACAGCATTTATCCCTAGATTCCTGGCTTCTGCTTCCCATGCCTCATTTTTCCCAATCCTATCCTGCCTCACTATAATCTGGATGATTGTGTCCCCTGAAAATTTATATGTTGAAATCCTGAGGAGATGATGGTCTGAGGGGGTGAGGCGTTTGGGAGTTGATCAGAACAGGAGCGTGGAACCTTCATGAATGGGATTCACACTTTTACGAGAGAGGTTCTAGACAGCTACGGAGCCCTCTCCACCATGACAGGACACGTCTACAAGATACAACTTATGAGAAGCAGATCCTCACCACACCGAATCATCATCCTGTAATTCCCCGCCTCTAGAATGATAAGAAATAGATTTCTATTGTTAATAGGTTGTCAAGTCTATGGCATTTGTTATAGCAGCTCAAATATACTAAGAGAGAAGGTAATGAGATACGCTCTCCTTGGGGATGGGAAGATTTCTCAACCCACTATCTCCTCTTAGATGACTAGAATTTCCAGTCCACTAAAGTTTTAAACCATCACCATCACTTTTGTCCAGACTGACTGACCTTTTGTTAATACTACTCTGTCCAAAACATAGCTTCATGTGCATTTTCTTCTAGTCAGCTCTGAAAGCCACTGTTCTTTTGAGACATAATTCACTTATTTACATTGCTTTTCTTTCTCATTCCCATACTTCACTTTACCAATTTAATTTCAATTCCCTGAAGCTACCAGGCTTTAATGAGAGAGCCACACACTCAGTCTCTTTTTCCTGAGCCATTTTGTATAAGTAAAAAGATTATTTTCAACACCACACCATTAATTGGAGCATCTTAATTCATTCATAGGTCTTAGCAATTGATGTGATGACTGTACCCTTAATTTGTCTCTTAATGCAAGGTTGACTTCTCACTGATCCTTATGGCTGCTATATAGGACCGAGTCTTCTTTCAGGCTTCTGAATCCCCAGACTCCTTTTTTGAGCTCACCTCTTTCTTGTAATACCTTGCCAAAACAGCCATCAACAGGCAGCACATGATGCTAACACTAATTTTTTCTCCCAGTCTTTTCCCCGAGGCACAATTTCAACTGGGGTATAATGTACATCCTAAATTTCTGCAGGCACAATTTTTTGTCACCCCTTCTCTGGCCCACTACCTGGTCCTTATACCAATGTAACAGCCTGATTCTATGTGCCAATTTCTCTGTTATTCAGCATATAGATATAGGTTATATTGCAGGGGGAAAAAACCCAACATCACAAGATCCTAGAAGAAATTATTATTTTCTTCTCCTACTTCATTTCCAGTTTGGGTCAGTGGAGGACACCTCTATATTAGGCTTCACTTAGAGACCCAAGATGATGGAAACTCAATCAACAAGAATATGAGCGGTTGCCATGAGAAGGGGAGAGAACTCAAAAAAGTGTGCATCTGCCCAAAAGCTCACCTATTATTTCTGTTCACATTGGCTAAAACAAGTCATATGGCCAACCCTAACTTCAAGTGGGTAGAAAAGTAAAATCTTCCCGTGTCTCCAGAAGGAGCTGTGAAAACCATTTAAAAAAATTATAACAACCCTTCACGCACGCACACACACACACACACACACACACACTACTGTTCATGTTGAACTTACTGTCTCTATGGCTTAGAGTCTCTTGCAGTCTCCCTGTTGCTACAAAAAGTTAGAGACTGAAATTTAATTCCCAGAACTTTCAATTTCAAATGTTTATCATTGGCATTATTGGCATATTAAAGGGAGGCATTCATAGATAGATATTACAATGGAATAACTGAATGTGTAGGCATTTTATTTGCCAAATGTGTTAAGTGTATATCTAACTGTGCATGTATATTCTTGTACTTTTTTAACCCAGTGGATCTTTGCTAAACTCCAAACAAAGTAGAGCATTAGTGATTTCAATTGCCTTAGGACTTTGAGGCAGATCCACCCAGCCCAAGAGTATGGAATACAATATGATCCAAGTCTAATTTTTCCATTGGTTGTCTAGTTACTCAATAAATATTTGATTGACTGAGTAATCCCATGGCCCAGACAAATATTGTGGCCACAGAAGAGAACAACAATAAGCCAGAAGAAAAAGGAGTTTCCATTCCAAACCCATTTGGCCACAGTCACAGCTCAGTCATAAAGCTGGAAGTGCGTGTCCAGGGTTGATGCTGGAATGGAGCTAAAAACTATTTATAAACTTTGGGAAGATTTTCTAGATTAAATACTTAAATGTGCTTTGGGAAACTGAGTGGCTTTGTTCATTTTATTGTCCAAGCACTCTTTGATCCATTAATTTCACATTTCCTTTGATTTTTCCAAACATTCAAGAGAGAAAGAACATTTTTTTTCTTAATATGGTGAGCAACAAATAATTTGCTCACAATTGAGAGACTATGTGAATGTATAATCATGGTGTTTTCCTTAGTCCAAATGATAGTGTTCTGTGGAACAAAAGCATTGCCAAAAATGTCTCCTTCACATAGATACCCAAGACGAATTTTCCTAGTCACAGCAGAGATGGCCTAACTGAGATTGTGAGTGAGAAAGGATGCTCCCAGCTACCTCAACACCTTCTTTCAGAATCTTTCTTGCATACCCCCCCACACACACCCTGTGCTGTGGTGAGACTTTTGCTAAGTAAATTTTCCAGGGACATGATAGGACAGGACAAGGACCTTTCTCTGCCAGTATGAAGTGGTTTTATTTGTGGCTGTCCTTTTGAGAACTAATTTTCAGGAAAGAAGTGGTCATGTCGTATTCACAGGTGCTGGGGACTATAATTTCAATATATCTTTCTTTTTTTGCAGTAGTAGGACTTGAACTCAGGGCCTCACACTTGGTAGACAGGAGCTCTACCACTTGAGACATACCACCAACCCTCAACATACCTTTTTGAAGGATGTAATTTGACGTACAACTGGAGTTGAAGGATGACTGGATGTTTCTACGCAGAATAAAGCATCTACACAAACTCTGATCTCTTTGCACAAAGAAACACCCAGTTGCTGAAGTTTGTGTATGGACAGCAAAGACAGCAGCTCTCAATGTAGTCAATCCAGAATGTTCAGCTATCTCAATGAGTTAGTTGGTTGACTTTAAGGCAGGGATTGTGTAGACCCTAGCCATTAGCAGTAGCTATAAGTGATCCATTTTGTAGCCATGTTCTCTAAGCTCCAGTGTCACAGCTAGAGATAACCATGAGAGGCCATCTAGTCCATCCTCCTGTGTTCAGGAAAAGCCATATTCACCACATCCTGGAGAGATGAGATAAAACATCTGTTGTGGCCTGAGGATGTAGCTCAATGGTAGAGCACTTGCCTAGCATATGTGAGGCCATAGGTTCAATCCTCAGCCCCACACAAAAGGGAAAAATTCTTTTAAAGATCTTCCAACCTCTATATATCAATGAAAACAAACTGCCATCTCAAAGCACAAAGGAATTTATAGTACATAATAAAAATGGCATTTTAAAATCCCTGGAGAAAAAGTACATTATTGAATGATGTTGAAAGAATTCTGCAAATCATAAAGTAAAGCAAGAGGACCAGAATGACCAAATATTTAAATTTAAAAGACTAACCACAAAAGTACTGCAAGAAACCATGAATAGTTCTCTCTTATAATCTCAGAAAAGGGAAGACATTTTAAATATGACACAAAAACCCAAACAATACAAAACTTGGGGCTCCGGGTGTAGTTGAGTGGTAGAGCGCTTGCCCACCATGCACAAGGTTCTGGGTTCAATGGCCAGTACTGCTGAGGAGAAGGAGGAGGAAGAGGAGGAAGAGGAGGAGGAGGAGGAGGAACAGGAGGAGGAGGAGGAGGAGAAGCAGCAGGAGGAGTAGAGGAACAGGAGGAGGAGGAGAAGAAGGAAGACCAACATCTCCATAAAAAAATGGGTAAAGTATAAGGAGACAATTTGCAGAGAAAAAAAAAAACAGACGAAAAGTTCTTATATCACCCGCAATAACAGAAATTGCAAAATAAAAATAGCATGAGTTAATATTTGCTTTATCTACTAAATTAGCAGTAACAAGAAGACTGATCATACTGTTTGCTGGTGATTAAAACATTCCTTTAGGTCTGGCAGAGTGACTCAAATGGAAGAGCTCCTGCCTAGCAAGCATGAGGCCCTGAGTTTAAACCCCACTCCCACCAAAAAAATCCCCCCAAATATTCTTTATCTTATTTCAAAATTTGCTTTTTAGATAATATTTCAATAGTCAATATTTAGTATACTTATATCTTAAAGTATGGTAAGTAGGAAAATGTATTAATTTCTTCCTTAGCTGAGCACCCCTGAGCACTCATCTTTAATTTTGAATCATCACCAGCACTTGGTGATCACAAATATCAATTTATGTTCATATCTTTTTAGTGATGGATCAGCCTCTGAAAAAGATAAATTAGCACTAGCTTATATTACGTCCAGCACCAAAGCATCCTTATTTTCTCATCATATTGGACCTGCCCTCAAAACTTCCACCCTCAACTACATGTAATAGAAACCCAAATCTCAGGTATACTTAACTCACCAGTGGCTATATCAGTCATCAACAGAGATACCATCAGCTTCTCTAGTCACACATGGAAGTCTATCCAGAATTAACTGGGCTCTTTTGTTGTCTTTTCTCTTGCTCCCCTTGGATCTTTAGTGCTATCAAGAACCTTTAGCTCAAAGGCTGTCCTCACTACCACTAGGTGTCACCCTCACCTAAATTAATGATCAGACTCCATCTGTAACTCCACACCAAAGAGCAGCAGGTTAGTTCCAAAGAGCAAAGATATTAATCAGTGTTATACACACATTTGCATTTTGGGGACAAAGGACAGGAAGAAGCAGGCTTTCAAAAGTCTGGCAAGCAAGGAGGGAACCCAACAATGAAAGAATGCTGTGAATTGATCATGGCTTAGTGGGTGATGAAATAAATTTGGATGAAGTGAGAGAGCAAGGCAAGCAAAATTTCTGAAGAAAGAGCATATGAAGAAGTAGGGACAGCAGGTGCAAAGGGCCTGAGGCAGAGTGATCCAGTAGTGAGGAAGCTGCAAAGACAGGCACTTACAAGACCTTAGAGGGATTTGCAAAGTACCTAAATTTGATCTGAATAAATTGGAAAATGTCCATGATTTCAGAATTTTCATGGAAGAACCCCTGAAATGAGGAAATACCAGAAAAACCAGAATTGAGAAACTCTAACATAGTTCTTAAAAGTGGCAATGTCATAAGAGACAAAAAGAGGCTGGGAAACCATTCTAGAGTAAAGGACAGTAAATGACAACTAAATGCAATTGTGATCCTGGTTCATGAGAGAAAAATAATGCTCTGAAGAAGACCAGGATGGGGACAGTGGGCTCCACTGAAAAATGGATTGTACAGTAGATAAAATTGTGGTGTTCTTGTTAAGGTTCCTAAAGTTGATGTCTGTGCTGTGCTGTGGTTGTATATGATATCACAGGCTTACAACATCGACAGTGAGCTTTTAAAGTGTAGAAGGGAAGGCTTGAGGTTTCTAAACACTGTTAGAGAGTAGAAACCTGCAATCTGCTACCCTCCACCATGTGTGCTCATAATGCATATTTGACCACTTAACTACCACCCCCAAAGGGGACAGGAACCTTAGCAAAGAGGTTAGGAATCTAAAATCATGATCCTTTCAACACTTAAGGGCTGGGGACATAGCTCAAATGGCAGAGCACTTCTTGTCATATGCAGGGTCCTAGGTTCAAGTCCCAGTATGGCCAAAAAGAAAAAGCATTGTGACTTAACCCTATTTTCCACAGCATGGTTATATTTCTGTTGATTTGTCCACCTCACCCCAAAAAGAGTCTGTGGTTTCTGCCTCTCTAGAGAAGTTTTGAAAGAATACATAGTTATACACTCTAGAAGCTTCTATAGCTAGTGCTTCTCAGCTAAGAAGAGGACAGTCACCCTTGATGATGTGATTACAGCTCTGCTCAAATATGGGAACAGCTTCGAATGTCTCCAGAACTCATATCCTTAAGGGCACTGGCCTCCCTGCAGGAAAATCATTCCTACCATGTAATCCTTGTGCTTAGAAAGCTGACTCAAAAATGTGACAAAAGATTATGCTCTGAATAAGCAGTGGAAATACATTGCAGTCGGTTAGAGCCCACACCTTGTCTGTTTGCTAAACATGAACATTCAAAGACATGGGAAATATAACAACTGAAATGGGCACTCTTCAGCTCCCATTGGTCAACAAGCATTACAAGCAGGATGGCTAAGTGCTATGGACAACATAAACATGGTGAAAACCTGCAACCTGCCCCTCATTGGACCACAGAGGACCTTGCTAAGATGCAAGGAAGCTCAAAAAACAGAGGTCGAGATTCAATCTTATTTTATTTAAAAATTTTTTAACATTTGGGGACTCATGGCTGACAATGTCTCCGAGGAAATTGAAACTCAGTTGACCATGGAGTGAGCTGCACGGGCTGGTAGCTTTCCAAATGAAACACCACCAGCTGCAGCAACTAGGCATGACCCTTGTGTTTTTGAAGCTATGTGAAAGATTGGCACAGTTCCAGAAAAAGATTTTGACAGTGTGAAAGCAGTGCAGTGTGGGATTCTAATTGAGAGTAGGCTGGAGAAATTGAGCTGCATTGCCTGCAGAGACCAATTCTTAACTCCTGTCTTCCATTGTGTAAAAGAATGCTCCATGAAGAAGAATTACTGCCTGGTTGCTCTCCAGTTTCGCTGAGATATAAACAGAAGAAAGTGAGTTAAAACTTAAAAAGGATTTTTAATGAAACATTTGGATTTATTGATCTTGGAAAATCAAACCCAGAAATGAGTTACCATGGGATTCTGGGTTGCCTATGTTCCAAGAGGACTTTCAAATGGAAATACAACTGTCTATCCTTTAGCTAGGGTTCTCACCTAAGTGGAGGGGAACCTGTCTGTCCTGTGGCAATTGGGAGTCTCACCTTTCTTCCATTTTACCTATGAACATAATCTGATAGGATCACACATTCCACTATTGCCAGCCATTATACTTAATCTCATTAAGTTATTATTAAATTAGTAAGTCCCTTATTTAAAAAGAGACAAAACAAGTTTTAATGACAGAAAGTCTGGGCACCTCTCAGTTGTGAATGTCCTGGGTTCTTAGTGAATTGAACAAAGAACTGGACAAAGTGCATAGAAGTCCCAAGCAAAGTGCAGATTTACTGAAAGCAGAAATTCACTCCCGCAGATGAGAGCAGACCCAGCAAATAACCTCAAGGATCCTGGTCCCCTGCTTGTGTTGTAATTTACGGCCGAAAGGGGAGTGCAGAGGAGGGTCCCTGTTACGATTTACAGAAAGATTTTCTATATTCTTGATTGCAGATCCCTGCCCATGATGCTTTGTTATATTACATGCACGAGATGCAGTCCATATGTATGAAGCTTTAAGTAGAGGAGTGTCTCAAAAAGTTATATGAGGACAGGTTCCCGAGCCCTCAGCACATGTGCTAGCTTGGTGGGTTTTCCTTCTGGACAAACTGTTCTCTTTATCAGGACATAGTAGTTACTGACTTAACCACAAAAAGGAGGTCCCCAGGACACTTTCAACCAGATTCTTTCTGAAGGGGCATGTCCTAGGCAGGGCTTGAGGGTGTCCTAAGGTAGAACTTGGATTAGTATCTACTTACCCATTCTTGACCAACCTACACTGCCTTATCCTCCTACCTTAAGAAGACCTGAAAAAAATCCAGAACAAGTAAGTTTTGGTGAGGAATTTAGAATCTTTCTGGGGAGGAAAAATCTCAGTTGCTACTTTGATTTTGATTTCCCACTGTTAGAGACCTCAGGGAGCCACTCGAGGAGCTCTGAACATTTGGATTTGGCTTCTCTTGTCTGTTTTATATTCTTCCCTCTTCTCTCTCCCTTCCTTCAGCAATTCTTTCTGCAATTATCACGAGGCAATACACTAGGTACTAGAAGCACTGTCCTAGGCACAGAACCTGCCTTCACACATTTTAGCTCCATTTAATTTCCCAAAAAGGAATACTGTTATTCACATATTTTACCTCCTTTAGTTCATGGGGACCATCGGTACTGGAGCTAAGAGCATGCTGCAGGAAAAGCCTGAATCCTGACACCTGCAGCAGCCCTCAGGCCCCTGAGTGGCAGAAATTGAGCCCACGTGACTCCTGCTACATAGATACTTACCTGTAACAGTTGGAACTGCGTGCAATTGATGTCCACTTTGTCTGATTTACTTTGTCATAATTTATTAACTTTTTCCTTAAATCCACTGAGTCAATCATTGGCTCTGACAACTAGAGAATGGGATTTGAGACTTTTTCTATGGTCCCCTAACTACTTGGTGTACAAGCAATTTGTGAGACCACATATTGGCAGTTGTTACCTCCTCTCTAGCTTTCTTATTAAAAAAAAAAAAAGGAAAAAAGAAAAACAATTCCCTATAGGTATGTTTAACTTACAAAGTTCAACTCATTTAGCATCTAATTTTATACATATTTTCTCAAATCAAGTTTATGGCATTAATATTGGGCGTAAAACATTAAAATCAAGCCGGGTGTGGTGGCACACACCTGTGTGGTCTCAGCCAATCAGAAGGCTGAGATAGCAGAATCACTTCATAGGAGGAGTTTAAGGCCAGACTGGATGAGATAACAAGACCCATCTCAGAAAAATAAAATATTAGTATCACTTTAGTAAGTATCAGAAGCAAAAGTTTGAAGGGCATCGAGCAATATAGAAATAATGAAACACAAATGTTTACAATTAGGAAATTTTCCTTTTTATTTATTAATTTATTTTATTTTATTTTATTTTTGGCAGTACTGGGGTTTGAGCACATGACTTCACACTTGCTAGGCAGGCACTCTATCACTTAAGCCATGCTCCCAGCCTGGAAATTTCACGTTTAATCCCTAATTATTACAGTACGTTCACTCCAGAAGTTTTTACTGAGAGCCTGTGTCACGCAGACTTGCTGCTAGGCACAGAGCACACAGTGCAAAAATGACTGCAATGGTCTAGCTCTCCTGTTTTCAACTCATGCCTCTCACCTGGGCTTCAATAAAAGCAGACTCTGGAGAAAGATGAGCTATATTCTAAAGATTCTGTTGTGAAGTTGATTATTGCAAACCCCAGACAAATTTCCCCTGGGAAGGGTGACATCAGGGACAGTTGCATTCCAGGGCAAACGTGGTATATAAATCTTCCTGCCATACACTCCGCAAAGATCTGCCTCAGCTGCCTGGAACCACGATCAAAACATCAATTTTAAGGAACACTACAACTCAGAGCAAGAAGAACACAGCTGCCCCAGGACCCTCCGTGCTGGGGCAGAGAAGCCAGAGCACAGAATGAAGCAGACGCCCCAGAGTACAACAAATCACTTTGCTACCTCCGGCTGGCCAAGAAGGAGGCGTCTCTCAAAGCCAACAGTGCTCAGATGTTTCTAGTTGAAGATCAAAAGGCAGCTGAGCACATGGGAGGGAGGAGTGTGAGATCATTCATAAATCCATGTTTATTGCTCTCAGACTGGAAGTGAACAAACCTCTCGTGCAAGGGCATGGCACCCGCCGGAGGCAACTGCGGCAGCAAGCTTTGAGGTTCTGGGCCGTGATGGCTCTGTGCCTGTGAGGCATCCCCAGTGACCATGTCCCTGTAGCCTCAAGGCCTCTATCATTTTCCTCTGAGCTTGGGATTTTTTTTTTCCTTTTATTATTTTTAATTGACAAATAATAGTTATGCTTATTTATAGAGTATTTTGTGATGTTTTGATCTACATATATATCCTAGATTCAACCAATTAACATATCCATCATTTCACCAATTTGCCATTTTTTTTCCCACTAAGTTTCCTTCTCTTGTTTCTCACTTGATCTTCTCTGCAATGAATGAGTGACTGAGAAACCACCTCGAGTCTCCAGTGTATTTTCCCAGGTGCCCCAGACAATTAAGCATCATATTCACATCATCACCAGGCCCTTCTCCCCGCCCCCATCCTTGGAGGAGTGGGAACTAGTTGGGACATTTCCTCTATTTTCCTGACGCCTCATCTCCATCTTCCTCCCTGCCTAGTCATCTTCTCACCTGTTGGCTGATATACATCAGTACCATGTACCTCTTACCCTCCCCGGCTTGAGTATATGCTTACTCCCCCATAAGATTACAAATTCATTGATGCCTAGAACCTTGTCTTACTCACCTTTGATGCTTTGCTCAAATGAAGTGGCAGGCACTACAAAAATATTTGATAAAGAAATGAAATATGCCGGACACTGGTGGCTCATGCCTGTAATCCCAGCTACTTGGGGGGCTGAGATAGAGAGGGTCACAATTCAAGGCCAGCCAGGCAAATAGTTTGAGAGACATCATCTCCATAATAATCACAGTAAAACGGCCTGGAGGTGTGGCTCCAGTGGTAGAGAGCCTGCTTTGCAAGCGTGAAGCCCTGAGTTCAAACCCCAGTCCTCACCAAAAAAAATAAATAAAGTGAGATATACTCACTAGTATTTTTCAAAATACAGAAGGGAATCCCAGCATCACCTTCAACTCAGAACTGCTCCCCTCCCTACCATGCTGGCAAGGTGTACAATTTAATATACGTTTATATTCAGTTCTTGTCTCTTCCAAAAACATAGTCATATAATGCTATTCTGTGATACAGACTACCTTTTAAAAACTTAGAATTTCAAAAATATTTATAGAATATCTTTTTAAAAATAATTAAAATTATTTTAATATGACTTTTAAAATAAATTTAAAGAAAATTTGGAGGGACCTAAAAGAGATGCAACGCAACTGATCGCTCCACAAACTAGAGCAGGAATCTAAATAGTATCAGTAAGTAAAATTAAAATTCAGTCCAAAGTCAGTGTCAACACACGTTCTGTTCTTGATTTCCTTTACTTTTCTCAGAGCTTTCTGGATTGTCATCCATACAGATTCTTGTGCCCTGCTTGCTACAGCACTTCAATATGACAGAATTGGTGTCATCTATATGATTATTAATTTCAACATTTTACATCATTTTAATGTGTTTTATGCATTTTCTTATAACACTGTTCTCCCTGAAACAGACTTCATACTAAAGAAATAGCTTTAGATCCAGAAATTCAAGATGAATAATAGGAAAGCTGTATTAGATATGCTTATTATTCATAACAACACATGTCAAGACTGGATTAAATTTTATGGTAAACACTAACGAAATACCTTTTGTAGCTATTACTTTATAACAGTTTCTAAACTTTTGGCCTTTTTTTCATTTTGGAGACATTGAACTCAGATCAAGATTCCTCTCTGCTTTAGTAATCATCGGTTCACGTTATTCATACTTTGGTAGTCAGGAAGAATTTATGGTTCAGAGAAATAATCTTTGCTGCAACACCTGTACATGAGTGGGTGTAGACAGATCCCACAGGTGGAAATGATTGTGAAACTGATATGGGAAGGATGAGCAATGCAATATTTTCTCTACTGCCCTGAAATTATCTTAAAATTAAATTAGAAAGAGCTGATATACAGACAATGAGAAAACAAGTTAGACATCTTTCTTCTTCTTGAAACACGTGTTGGTGCTGGCTTATACTGAGTGGAAAGCTACATGATATACCTGTGTTTCACACTCACAGGGTGAATGTTAGAAAAAGATTTCATTAAGTAGCATGGACGTGCAACCAAGTGGCTGATTGCAAGGGTAACCTTCCATGGGCACACGGGAAGCCAGGTGAGACCCTGAGTCCCCTCAGCCTCCTTCTCCTTCCCAGCAGATAGCATGTGTAGGAGCTGAGCATTTACTCCTTGATATAATGAGCAAACAAATGAAAGTGAAAGGCATAGGCCCTGAGTTCAAACCCTAGTACTTCCAAAAAAAAAAAAAAGTGAAAGGGCTTTTGTGTTCTCCTCTCTTTTCTTTCCCCTTCTAATACTTGCCTATATTGCAGACATTGTACCACATGAAACTCGAGTTCATAGTTAGTCTGATAATCTACATTTATGCAATGCTGATTATACACCCTATATTAAATTCAATGAATGTTTGGATGGCTAGTGGAGTGGCTCAAGTGGTAGATTGCCTGCTTAGCAAGTACAAGGCCCTGAGTTCAAACCCCAGTACTATCAGAAAAAAGAAGTGCCATCAATGAATGTTTAGAAAACTTCTAATCAGGTGATGCTAAGGGATACAAAAAGAGAAAACAAGAGTTTTTTCATCTAGGAAAATAGAACCAGAATATCGATTTGTCTATACCAGAGATAATTTTTAATGATTTGTACATATACAAACACACACCCTATACATACACGTAAATTGTATTGTATGGCTTCTACCTTTGTGAAACGGAGATGATAACAGTACCAAATCTTCATGAAGCTGCTGTGAAATACTCAAGAACTGGCTGTTGCCAGGCACCAGTGGCTCATGCCCGTAATCCTAGCTACTCAGGAGGCAGAGATGAGGAGGATCTCAGTTCGAGGCCAGCCTGGGCAAATAGTTCTCAAGACCCTATCTTGAACAAAATCCTTCATGAAAAAAGGGCTGGTGGAGTGGCTCAAGGTGCAGGCTCTGAGTTCAAGCCCCACTACATAAAAAGAAGAAGAAGAAGAAGAAGAAGAAGAAGAAGAAGAAGAAGAAGAAGAAGAAGAAGAAGAAGAAGAAGAAGAAGAAGAAGAATAATGAGGGGGAAACTGGAAAGAAAAAAAGAAGAAGAAAGAAAAAGAAAAAGAACTGGCTGTTGTTGCTGTCATTATGACTATTCTTGCTCAGCAACCCTGGAACAGAGAGTGAAATTTGTGGTCATCTCCACAGAGAGAGCAGATGCAGCTTCAAATATCCACCCTTTCCCATCTGTTTTTCCCCAGTCCAGTTTGCATCCTTCCTTCTCCCTCCCAACACTCATCTCTCACTTGCTGTCCCCCCCCACTGTCCCCAGTTATCTCCTGTGTACCTCTGTATTGATTCTTGCTCCTCAAAGGCAAGAATAAGGTCTTGAGAACTTTTGTCTACCTAGAACCTTGTCTAATGTATTTTCTTACTCTGAGCTTAATTGATAATTCTAAGAGATAATTGACACTCAATAAATTGTACTTTCTTTTCAATTACATTAGTACCCATCATCTCAGTGAATTAGAATATCTTCCTTCAAATCCATTCCAGAATAAAGTTGGCCATAGCTCATTAAATGATATTTAATATCATTTATTTATGGTATTATAATGAGCTTATATTAATAATATTCTGTTCACAATATGGACCAGCCTTATATAATTCACGGCAAAATGAAATTAAAATTCCTTTTTCTCTTCAAACACTGAACAACTGATTTAGTTTTCAGCACTATTTCTCTGGTGCCTCTGTTTGGTCCTGTTTTCTGGATTGGATGCTTCCTGAGTGTGCTGGTATTTATGAGAGCATGAAGGTCCTTCTTTCTTGAATTTTGAGATCTCTAACTTTAAGGTGCCAACACTTTTGTAAGTAAGCTAATATGGTGTGGGGGATTGTTTTTAGACAATTCTGAAACACTTAATCAAAGGAAGCAATTCTGATTGTTCCAGGTGATGTTTCCTGGAAGTTCTTATGGTACAAAGTGTAACAAGAAAGTGTCCTCCTGACTTCAGCTTGAGTTTCCCAGGCACCTGTGAGAGTAAGGACCACAGTGGCTCATCAGAATCCATTTCATGCTCCCACAGCACACATTCACACCCTGCAAGAAGTGTTTATTGCAAATGGAACAGATCTTATCCTTGGCTACATGGCCCCCAAAACATCATGCAAATTCCTTAGGTCCAGGCTTGTCCAGGTGTGTTACCGTAGAGTGGTAGGTATGTGACTCGTGAAGACTTGAAGGAGGTCTTTCGGTCCTTTCATTGTCTGAATTTCTTTACTATTACACAACTTCATAGTCTGTCAAGAGATCAAACCATTCAGATTAGTCAGACACAAGACTATTCTTCAGGGAGTATAAGAGCTCTTACTGTCCCTCAGATTCTGGGGACCTTCTTATAGACTCTCTCTATTTACAGATCAGATAATAACGAGATCACAGACTTGTGTTCTCACCAGAAGAGAACTGGTGATCCAACACACAGCTCTCACTGCCCCAGCCCCGCTCACCAATCCCCACTCTTCAGGCTGCTCCTGACCCTGCTGGGCTAACATCATTTCTCTTAGCATGTTCAATGCTAAGGTGTGGCAGATCTGTCCCACACCTCACTGTTGACACCTCACAGTCAACCAGTAACATTTTGTAGGCTCTGCAGAGCACTCCCTGGTTTTCATTTTCCAATTTCCCCCTCATTCTTTTTTTTTTTTTCGTGGTATTGGGGTTTGAACTCAGAGCCTACACCTTGAGCCACTCCATCAGCCCTTTTTTTGTGATGGGTTTTTTTCAAGATAGGGTCTCATGAACTATTTGCCTAGGCTGACTTCGAACTGAGATCCTCCTGATCTCTGCTTCCAGAGTAGCTAGGATTACAGGCGTGAGCCACTTGTGCTCAGCTCCCCCTTATTCTTAGTGCAACGTCTCTCTTCATGTATTTTGTGGCTTCAACCTTTTGTGAGTTGGCAGAACCAGGAAAAGGAGATACCTCAGGGGAGAACCTAGGTGAGCCAGTCCAATCCACTTTCACCAGTCTTGAAGCACTCTAGTTAGCACAAAATCCACATATGCTTCTTTATATTAGAAAAAAAAAACCTAATTGCTTTGTTATTGAATTTCTGATGGTTTTGATAGTGATACTAGGTAATATCTTTAAGTTCATTTCCCAAGGCCTGTAGTCACATCTTCTTCTCTTGGTACTCTCTTTCTTCATTCTAAAAACCCTTTTCTTATCTACTTATGAGTTATACTTAATCTACTTAGGGTTTTCTGGTCTTAATTATAGATCCTTCACTACTGGAGCATCACTACTTGGAAGATCCCTTTTAAAGGAGTTAGAAGAAAAAAACTCAACACTCTAGAGTTTTTGTTGTAATCATTTTAGAGATCAAACAAATTCAGGACCTTCAGAGAAATATCTGCCACTCCTTGTAAGTCATCCCTCAGTGAAAGTTTGCAGTGGTTTCAGGTCCTTCCTGTAAAGTCAACATAAAATACAGTGAAAATCCCATGGGGCGACTCTTTGATATCTCACACGGTGATGTGGAAGCCATATAGATGCCAGGTTCCATCGGGGTTCCCACCTTCTGAAAGGGCGAGAGCCTGTCTGCATGTCCCATTTCAACGTTTTGTTCACTGTGTCAAAGCATAGCATGGGGACTTTCGTGTGTGTGAAAGAGAGGGTTTTCTCTAGGCTTTAGTAGTTTGGTGCTGGAGCTGATGATAAACATCTCGCATTGAGCTATTCCAAGAACTACTGGAGGCTGGAGGGAGGGCCATACTCAGAGCCTCCAGAGCTGAGCCAGGCTGGTGTTGGTTCCTGTGAGGGAGAACCCTATGGAGAGGATAAGCAGGGTCCCACAGACCTTAAAGAGAAACATCTTTTGCAGCCTGTGTGCTGAGTTCAGCAGCAGAGAAGCTGTCCCCTGACCAGGTCAGATCTCAGGACTGCTGTCTTTAGACTAAATGGAAAATTACTCAGATAGTAACAAGTGACATGTAAAAATTATTACTGTCAAAGTTATCTTAATCATTTCTTTTTTTCTGGATTTAAAGGAAATGTTTGTGCTGACCCAGGCTGAGTACAAATGACTGTTGTGAACTCAATAAAAAAATGTTTAAAAAGGACAAAAGTACACTATGACCACTGCTGTTTGATGGCATGTGTTGGGTAACAGAAAGAGCACGGAATGCAGCCCCGGGCAAACAGTTTCCATCCCAGCCGTTTGCACTTGCAAATATACAAACATTATTTACCAATGTTAGTTTCCACATTGATGAAAAGTTGCCAACTTGCCCAGTGTGGTCATGCACATCTGTAATCCCAGCACTAAGGAGGCTGAGGCAGAAGGATCATGAGTTGGAGGCCAGCCTGGGCTATGAAATGAGATCCTGTCTCATTTCATAAAAAACAAAAGTTGCCAACTAGTAAGTAGAAAAAAGACTGGACTAAGGGCCACAGTTCTCCCTGTTCCTGTGACCTGGAAGAGTCACAACAGTGCTGGGCCTTACTTTATCCATAAAATGAGGATAATAATATCTCCCCATTTGCTCACCTGATTGCTGAAATTCACACATGCATGATGCTTTAACTTACTTGTTTTATTTAATAAACAGCTATATAGTACAATGTGCCAGTGAAAACCATATGTTGCCATATGTAAAAAAAAATTGCTAGCAAGCAAAAGTTGTCATAGATACTTGGGAGGCTGAGATCAGGAGGATCAAGGTTTGAGGACAGCCCAGGCAAATAATTCTCAAGATTCTATCTCCAAAATAACCAGAGCGAAAGGGACTGGAGGTGTGGGTCAAGTGGTAGAGCACCTGCTTTGCAAGAGCAAAGCCCTGAATTTAAGCCTGTCTCATCAAAAAAAAAAAAAAAAGTTGTCATAGAACCCACTGCAGTGAGCTCTGTAAAGCCCCTGTCCCTGTCCTTAGCCATGACAGAAAGTTCCACTTTGAGGTAGACCCTATGACATTCAAGCCATAGGGTCTGCCAGTGACCCACAGGGATGCAGGTCCTAGAACTGGCTGACTGCTGGACTTGCTTACTTTTGGTATCTCTTTCCTGTAGAAGCAGCTTCCTAGCTAACACTTAACTTATTACCCAATTCAGAAAGCATTTCTAGCATCCACCACTTAGCAATTGCTCCATAAAGATTAGGTAACTGTATATTTTTGAGACTGGGTTTTGCTAGCCCAGGCTGGCCTAGAACTTGTGGTTCTCTTAGTCTCTTGAGTGGGAACTACAGGCATGCACCCCCACATCTAGTAACTGTATTGAAAGACTTTATGGTTCATGCAGCCTCCTCTCCATGTAGCTTCTGGGTTAGGGTACGTCCCACACTCCCTAACCTGCCCACGGTGTGAATGAAATTTTCTCCATTGATACACCTCACACTCTTGTTTCTGATTTGTAAGTTCATTTCCAGACAAAATAAGGAAAGGCTTCTCCTATCATTCTTTTTTGGAATGAATCTGCTACAGGAAAAATCTATTTTGTTATATAGATATATGCTAAGTCTCAAGGGCTTAGAGAGAAAAAGTCAGAGGTGTTAAGCATAATTTAGTCTTCTTCCACATTATTTGCTGCAGAAAGGTAGGATAAATTTTAATCATTAAATCATTCTTAATGATTTGCTTAAAAATAACTCCCTAGCATGGAAATGCTGTGACAAGAGCTGAGCACATTTTTGTTTTTGGTGTGCTCTACCACATGGTACATGGCCCCAGGGCATAAGCTCCTCTACAGCCTCTGCCAAGACAGGCTTTTGCAAATATTTTTTAAATATTTTATTTTATTATAATCATAGTCTTATTATAATATGAAATTAGTATAATGATTAATTACAATAGTTATTTTGATTATAATTCTCCTATATTTTAAATATTCACGAATATTACATAGAATTTTTAAATTCTAATTGTCATTGTTTTGCTTGCAAATGAGAGCTACTATTTCTATAAGATTACTGGTCACTTGCATTTATTCTTCTGCTGCTTATTTCTCTATTGTTTTTATCTTTAGTTATTTTAAAAAGGTTCAGAGTAACTGTTTTCCATCTGTGGTTGAAGCAGTTATCTTTTCTGGTGTCTGCTCAGCCCCTGGGAAGCCTTTTTTTCTGACGACAGCCCACAAATGCCCTCAGGTCTGTGTGTTCCGGGCCCACAGACCACCAGCCACAGCCATCTGAATGTGGAGTTGACAACTGGAAAAACTGGGTCACTGAGAGTCTCTGTCCCCTGGGATAGGAATGAAAGGTAGCTTTAGAACTGAGGAGAGATAAGGTCAGAAGCACTTAGGTGCTGGAGGACAAAGACAGCCTGAAGGGGTAAAGAGGGAGATGACCACAGATATGGAGAAGCCAGTGAAGACCCCATGGCCCCAGGTCAACTCTGAGAGTGGCCTCTTCATTCCTTCATCCCCAGAGGCTTCTTCAGTCCTGCCTCTCATCTCTCCTGTGCTCCAGCCATGCTCCTGTTCTCGGAGTATGAGATGTTCCCATTGTCCTTCTTTTATTTAAAGGGCGAAATTAATTTTAATATATTTTAATTACATTCAATATAGTAATTCAATATATTTAAAACATCTTATGACATGTATTCAATCGAAATAATTAAATCGTGAAATGATCTTATATTCTTTTGCAAAACAAATTCTTCATGATTTAATTTATATCTTGTTACGAAATATCTCAAATTTCGACTACACTTAATCTCCAGTTTCATTTCATAAAATCGATCCTGGCAAAAAGAAGATGCATATGCTCAAATTATTTCAAACATGCTTAAAGGTTTTCCAAAAAATCAATCAAGTACTGAAAAATCATTTTCCTTTAATATTCATATCTGTGTTGACAACACTGGTTCATTCTTTTTAGCAGAATTGATTTAATTTTGAAGCAAAGCATATCAGTTTCAAAGCTACATCTGCCCAAGTTAAATAAATTCACTAGCTCTTTATTTTGTTAAAATAAAATATATTATATGAATTTAAGAGTAACTGTGTCAATATCAACAAAGAAATCATCAAGTTTTTCTTGTGGTTTCTCAGATTTTGATTCAATTAATCTTTGCAATTGTTAGGACATCTGGAGATAACTGATCAGTGACTACAGGCATATACATACATATATACATATATATAGTCTACTCCTTTCCTCATTATATAACAAAATTTCCACAACTAACATACCATTTTTGTACTATATCTCCACTCAAAATTGTTTCCTTCTTTTGTGCAAAAATCTCAGTCATTTTCCCACTGACAGAAATTAGTCTTAGCTTCTGTTAAAAATCACCCTAAAATATTTTGTTGGACATTGAATTATGATTTCATGTGACTATATTCATCTATTCATCATGATTATTAAAAGGAAAAGTCTCTTGAATTCATTGCTAACAAAGTCTCTTACTATTGTCCACTTTAGTTATTTTGATAAACATTTATTTTGGAATAACTTTACATTAGTAGAGAACTTGTGACAATACTACAGAGATTTCTCACATATACTTCCCTCAGTTTCCTTTGCTCTAGTTGTGCTGAGTGTTTTCAGGATCTTTCTGGTCTCAATTCCCTCCTGAGCCTATTGATAAGTCATTCTGTCTGTGAATGAATCACCAAGTCACATTTTTACTCCTAGAAGGGCTTCCAGCTCCTTATATTTTGGACCCTTCTAAAGCTAAAAAGGAGTCATTACCCACTTTATACCCTAGCTGGGACGTTGCTAGGTCACTCAATAAAATCTTCATAGCATGTCAAGACATCAAATGAATCAATGGAATTCATGGCAGGGTCAAGTTAAAGGAGAGGTTAAGATATCAAGAGAAGGGGAGGGAGGATAAGGAGAATGATGGAGGAGGTGAGTTCAAGTGTAATATATTTGATAAGTTTTCTAAATGCCACAATGTACCCCCAGTACAACAATAAAAAAAAAAAAAAACCAAGAGAATGTGGAGTCAGATAAGGATATAAAGTCTAAAGAAGTGTGGGGGAAATAGGTTGCAGGATCTAAGTATGTTTGGGGCATAGAAGAGAAAGGGTGATGGGGAGGAGGGTGAAAGATGGTCCATGACCAATGTGGAGTCCTGTCTTGAAGCTGTCTCTCATGAAAGAAAGACAACCAGTGGCAGTGGTGGGAGAAAAAAATGAAAGGTGTTTTGGTCCAGTGGTGGTGTAGAGACCAGAGGTAAGGAGGCCAGAGGAGTGATGCCTCATTGGATTTCGAAGGCGACAGGGATAGCCAACAACAGAACGTTGGCTTCCGTGGCTGCTCTATCACAACTTTTGGAGCCAAGACCTTCCTGCAACTGCTCTGCAGAGCACCTAAGAGGAGCTCCTGCTGGTACGATAATAGTCCTTTGATCCTCTTTTTGCCTCTCCATGTTGATGCTAATTTGGATCTTTTCCTCCCCAGGTTGTTCACAACAAGAGGAGCCACACCAGTTTTGGAGGATGGAAAGTCAAAGATTAAGGTGCTAGCTGATGTGGCAGCTGGTGGTCTACTTGTTCCATGGATGGTGCCTTCTCACTGGGTCTATGGTGGGGAGAAGTATGGAAGCTCTCTTTGGCCTTTTTAAAAAGGGTGCTCAATGTTCCTGCTTGCCTTTTTTTTTCTTCTTCTTCTTCTTCTTTTTGGTTTTTATCTGTCTTTTGTTGTTGTTTTTGTTTTTCCATTTTTAATTAAGATATATTCTTTGTACAGGGGGATTCATTATGACAATTCTAAATAGCCTTACATTGCACATTGGTTAGATCATCCCTACCATCTCCTCCCCCCAGACCACTCCCCACCCCACTTAAAAGCAATTTCAAGAGGTGTCATTGTTCTATTTCATGTAAGTATATGAAGTCTATCAACCATATTCCCTCACCCGTACCTCTTCCATTCACCAGCCTCCCTCCCGCACACTGTATCTATTTTACAGTCCTATCTTACATTGTTAATTCCTAAGTCAACGTTCAAGGGGTTTCTCCATGTATCCTTCTGGTCAATTCAACCCCTTCCTTAGGTTACTCTCCCTTATCCCTTCCCTCCCACTCTCCATTATTCAATAGCTTTCAATACACATCATTATATCCATCCTCTACCTGCTCAGATGTGTTTCAATATTGCTGATGCTCTATCATTCATTTCCTTTCTCTACTCCCCCAAGTTCCATAGAGTAGTTCCACTATTGCAAGCATGTTCTACATATAAGTTTTTTTATGATCGTGTTTGTTTTGTGTGTATGTTTATCTTTTGGATCTATCTTCCACATAAGAGAGAAAACATATGGCCCATGTCTTTCTGAACTTGACTTACTTCACTTAAAATGATGTCCTGACATCCTCCAATTGCATCCATTTACCTTCAAACCATGTGATTTCATTCTTCCTTATGACTGAGTAATCTCCATTATATATGTGTGTCTTAATCCATTCATCAGTGGTAGGGCATCTGGGTTGTTTCCATGGCAATATTCCTGCTTTCTTATCTTCTGTCACATGCTAGCTTGAGTGGGTGATGTGCAATTGAAGGTTTTGCACATGTTTTTCTAAGTTGGTTGGCATTTGGGTTTTGGTACTTTTATCTTGAAAAAAGTTACCTTGAATAAAGTCTAATCTAGCTCTCCTTTCCTTTATAGGTGGAAACAATTTTTGACATTGGTTTTTATTCTTCAAATAGCCATTGCATTTCAGGATTATATAAATACTCATCTCTTTTGCTTCATTTTTGATTCTTAGCTCTTCTTTGTTATTCTCCCTGTACTTTCCTTTGGTTCTTAATATGGCTTTAATTTTTCACAAAAAATCTCAAATCAATCTGAAGTTTACTCAGATATGTGGTACCCAAGATCAAATCTTTTCTCAGTGGTTAAAGAAAAAAAGGACAAAAAGGTTGAGAAACCCTAGGAATATGCTCTCTGGTCTCAGTTCCTTTATAATTGAGTTTTTGGTTTCTAAAAACCTTGAATCAATCATACATCTGAAATTGGACCTTTGCTCTTGGCTGGTTCTGTCTTGATGGATTCCCAGACATGAAAAAAAAGGAACAGTGCTTGGTTTCCTTGTGAGAGTTAGTTCTGCAAATATCGGTACCCTGGGAGAGGCACCTATGGCTGTAATAGTACTAATCCAGCTATCTATATAAACGTCTTCCAGTCTCTCGTGCCTGAAATAAGCTCGCTGTAATCAGCTTTTTCCCCCTTTGCTATATTCTTGGCAAATGGTGCAGTAAAAGGCTGACTCTCAAGAGAATAAACCGAGGACATTGTGTTCTATTTGTATGACGAGATGCATATTTCCCAAACAAAAGACAAACCCTGTGTTTCAAAGGATTGAAGGGATGGTACTCCTAAAACATTCCAGCTGGTCCCATGAAGGGCACTGACGAAAGTCAGCTGACTGTATTGTTGGCTCTCAACCCCTGGTGTGTTCATTTGATTGTAAATTGGATAAACTCTTGCCCATTTGACGCTCTTGCCTCACTCATTTTGTTCTAAAAGAAAAAAATGAGCCCAGCACTGGAGAGCGGCTGAGATCAAGAGGATTGTGGTTCGAGGCCACCCCAGGCAAATAGTTCTTGAGACCCGCCCCCCCCATCTCCAAAGTAGCCAGAGCAAAAATGGGCTGGAGGTGTGACTCGAGTGATAGGATGTCTGCTTTGCAAGCATGAAGCCCTGAGTTCAAACTCCAGTCCCACAAAAATAAATAAATAAAGTGAAATAAAAGAGGAAAATGTGCTAGCAGTCATGTCAGCCTAGCAGTTCACCCTGCCAAACTCAAGGTGCACAATTTCACATAAGGAGCACCCAATTTTGTGCACAAGGAGTGGGTGGTGTCCCACCCTTCTGCTTCTTAACCTACAGGTCCCACTGCCATGGTGCCTGTCGTTCTGTGAGTATTGTGCTGTGGTTAGACACTCTTTAGCTCTTGTACCCTTTTCTTTCTACACCCTTCCTCTGCTCCTTTGACCACAGTGCAGAATGAAAATTAAATTTGCATGTTTCTGTTGCATTGTAATTAATAAATAGCACTCCCTGTTACCTTGTTTTAAGTTTGAAATGAAGATCACAAAGCATTTTTATTTCTAGATAGAAAAGATAAATCAGATTGTTTAAACAGATAATGACCAAACACTGACAGTAAACATGTTTGCTTGTTTTGCTTGTTTGTTCTCATTTTGTCTTGTGTTTTTGTTTTTTTTATTCCAAAGCTGTGATCATGGATGGATTCTGGACAAAGAAAATAAATTGTTCTTATCCTATTCCTTCTGCTTCCCACTGAAGACTGCCGTGATCCTTTCTTCCTTCTCTTACCCCCCAGTCCACAGCCCCCTGACTCCCATCTTGACTCCATTCATCGCCCGTGGCCCATCCTTTATCTCCTTAACTCCTGTGCATCACAAGACAATTGCATAGTCCTCTCCCATTTGTCCATCCATCTTTACCTCCTCATTCTGCTAGATGGTGCTCTTATCATCCCCAGCCTACACCACTCAAGCAAATCAGGCTCCATTCACATCTTTCTTTGAAGCGGGAGTGGCTGGTGGTGGTTGAAGCCGGTGGGTACTGGCTGCTCTTTCCCAGGCCTGTCCTTACCCCAGGGCCTCACCAGACAAGATCTCAAGTACTCACAGCCAATGTGGTGACACGTGCCACCCATACATTCACTTGTCCATTGATAGACTTTGGCTTTGTTGACTGCAGAGCAGGTAAGTCTCATACTGGAAGAAAAAAAAAAAACATTTTATTTTCTCTTGTTAAAAGATTCGTAGAAATTCTGTTAAAATGAAAAATGCAAAAAATGTCAAAGAATCTGTGACTAAGAGAAGAGCGAGAAAGCAAGAAATTTTATGCCAAGGGAGCTTCAAGAGAGAAAAGAAAGCAAGCTGGTGGCAGAGACTGGGGTGTGATTTGAATGGATCCTTGATGGGTACATGTACCTGGTCTTATGTGTATATCTTTTTTCTTCCTCATTGACCTTGTACATGCTAGGCAGGAAGTCTATTGCTGGAGCCACTCTGCCAGTCCTTTCTTTTGTTGGATATTTTCGAGATAGGATCTTGTGAACTGTTTGCTCAGGGCTGACTTTGAACCATGATCCTTCTGATCTTTGCCTCCTGAGAAGCTAGGATTATAGGTGTGAGCCACCAGTACCCAGTTGTTCTTATTCTTTTTGACACAGCGTTTCACTGTGTAACCCAGGCTGGTCTGAAATTCTCTATGTAGCCCAGGCTGACCTCAAACTCATGATCCTCCTGCTTCTTCCTCCCGAGTGCTGAGATTACAGACAAATACCACCATGCCTAGCTCTTTAAGGTTTGATAGATAGTATCTGTTGTTTCTGAGGGCTAAAAGTAAATATCTACAAATTCTAATAGTAAAAGGGAACCAAAAAAGAAAAAGGAGACTGTGGATATAACCAGTCAAAAGGAAAGATTTTGAATTGATTTAGAGATACCTGTGACCTACAGAAAAAGGGAAGATACTAAAGAAAGCCAAAGAATAAAACTGAAGTGCAGAAAATGAAGACAGCTTCATTGTCACATATATATTGTCACACACACACATATATACACATATAAATATATCTTTTTGACTTTATAAAGTCTTGAAAATTATTAAGACCATATAGTATCTAATAATATAGATTACAATTGGAATTACAATTGTTGAATGAATGAAAAAAATTTTATAATTAATAATGTTTGCAAAATTAACACCTCACCAATTTACCATAGTTAGGAGATTAATTATGTATGGGAAACAAAAGGCAGATAGGTAGATGGAAGTATTCTGGAGGTGGTTGTGAAATCCCAGTGGGACCTGGGGTATGTAAAGGCTCAGGACTGAGCTCATTAACTTGATTACAACTCCTTAAGGAACTTAGGAGAACCATGCCAAGCACAGAAGAGATGCCTAATATATATTGGTAGAACAGATATAAAATATGATTAAGGGGCTGGCAGAGTGGCTCAAGTGGGACAGACCTGCATAGCAAGCACAAGACCCTGAGTTCAAACTCCAGTACTACCAAAAACAAAAAAAGATGCTGAATAAGGAAGATTGGTCTGGCTGTGCCAACCACTTTCAAAGTGGTTTGGAAGGGGACATCATCGTGAGGACAGCTAGACCATGCAGAATGCAGTACAGAGATAAGGTGGGGTAAGACGGTATATGGGCTACGAGAGTGACCAGTGGGCTCACAACAGAAATGGGGCTAATAGGATTTGTTCCCACATGGTGGGGGGTAGTGGGTATATAGATGGAATTCCTAGGTATGATTAAGCACAATAAGAAATTAACAAAAAGCTGGTGGCTCACACCTGTAGTCCTATCTACTTGGGAGGCAGAGATCAGGAGGATCTCAGTTCAAAGCCAGCCCTAGGCAAATAGTTCGAGAGACCCTATGTTGAAAAAATCTGTAAAAAAAAAAGGTTCTCAAAGTGGCTCAAGTGGTGCAAGCACCTGTCAAGCAAGTTTGGACCCCAGAGTTCAAACCCCAGGACCACCAAAAAAAAAAAAAAAAGAAATTTACAATAATTATAACAGTATACATATGTGATAAATGTTTTGTGAATGGAGTCTCTCTCATGACATGCTAATCCCCATTGCAGTCATTTTTGGATCATGGTTGACCACAGATAACTGACACTTCAGAAAGCAAAACTGTGGATAACAGGGGAATGACTGTAGTATGTCACAAAGAATGTAACTATGGTTACAGCCACTGTCAGAATCACTCAGGTTGACCTCACTGACATAATAATGACTATTGACAAGAAGAAATGATATCTTTGTCATAACCTGATTCATTTGCATTTAGTGGGAACCAATCACTGCCAAGCTGCTTTCTTTTTGGAAACCACAAACGGAAGCCATAAACTCATCTCATAGCGAAAAACAATGCAAGGTCAACACCAAAACAACTGCTTGGATTTGAGGTTGATCAGTTTTGTTATTGTCATCCAGGACCCTGGCACATGTATACTGCATCACACTACCAGGGAAGACAGGGAACAATCACTTTTTCAAGAGTCTGAGTTGATACCTACATTGGTGTTTTCTTAAAAGTCTCTCATACCTCACACCATTGACCAACGTACATGGTCTTCACACCAACACCACCTGCAATTGCACAAAGACATGGACCTCTGCGAGCACGCACACACGTGGATGTGCACACACAGTGACCCTCTTGATATTAAAAAATGATAATTAAAATCCTGTCTTTTTGTGAAATTTTTTCCTCCTGGTTTTGATTAACTGCAAAGGGTCAACATCAAGTTTTGATAAATGGCAGAAGCAGAGCTGTGTCCTTGACTGCTCTGGCCAAGGAATGGCCTCAATTTGAGAGCACAAGATAAGAAGCAGGAAACGAAAAAAGAAAATAAAAACTGTCCCAATTGTAAAGTGTATTAATAGTCAATAACATTCTGGAGATTATTTATCTTTTAACATCCGGAAATGGGCTCTTGGTGACTTCCAAGCTCATTATTACTTTTTATGTGATACGTGACCAAGAGCCACACAAATTTGGAACATAATCAAAGGAACTACATTTTTCCAATGACTGTCAATTGGTTTCCTTCCTTCCTTCCTTGCTCCCTTCTTCCCTTCCTCTTTTCCTTCTTTTCCTCCTTCCTTCTTTACTTCCTTCCTCCCAATATTCTATTTCCTTTCTTTCTTCTTAAATTAATATAGGGAACATCTACATCTCCACCAAACATAATTTTGCCAGTTACATTCTTTAACTTATGTATTTATTCCCTCAATAAACATTGATTTTGAAATTCCTATTACACTTAACATGACTGAAACACACTTTTGTGTTTCTTTTTCTGCTTTCCTTATGAGATGATTAAGGAATAACTTGGGGAAAAGCTATAGAAGTGTGACTATCCATCAGTGGCTACTTGAGAAAATAGAAGAATGTTCCAATTTAGGCAGCAAAAATCCACTGGGAATCTCCACAGTTCACTTTTAAGTAAGGTGGCTTAATTTTGGTCACCCTGGATGGTTCCAGTATATTCTCATAAACCTGTGGTCATTATTAGTTGTAATTACCACTTTCCATAGGGGACCCTATTTGAATAGTAAACCATATTTTCATATATGATTTCAACCTGGGAAAATCCAGGATCTATGTTAAGGGGAAACACTTATGCTTCCCACAAGTGAGAGTATTTTCTATACCACATTCCTGATGAGAAGAGTGTAGGAGAAACACTTCTGGCTTTTCTCTGCTTCTCAACTCCAGGTGGGAAGAGAGGGAACTGAACATGCTTAGCTCTACTCTTTCTGGACTTTCTCTTTTAGACATGGCTGCCAACACCTGTAGTACTTTTGTCACTGTGTGGAGCCTGTGGCTATCTTTCTTTCAGTGCTTGGTTGGGTAAATATTAGTAATTTGTGGTGTAAATAAACTTACTCCCCTCCGATCTGATAGCATATTCTTCAATCAGCTTAAGCACTTACATATTGCCATTTTGATTTTCATTTGTTTGCCTCCTGTATCATATTTCCCATATGGTTCCAAATTTAGAACTGTTTATTGAATTCCCAAACCCCAATGTCACAGTGTGCTGGCTGGGAAACTAGGATTGACCTTGAGGATCAAAATAAAATGTAAAGGCAATGTTTCTAGTCTGAAAAGAGCAGACAAATTAAACTTTAGATGTCAATTTTTTAGCCTTAGTGTGAGGGGATGAAAGTTGCCTTTAACTACAAATGCACAGCTTAACTCAGCATTCCAGTTAAGTTAAAGCAAGGATTAGTTAATAAAAAAAAAGTTTATGAACCCTAACAAGGCTCACTGGAAAACAGGCAGAACATCAATATATAGATCTGAGACTCTAAGGAATAATTTCTACAGGTTGAGGGCATGGCTCAAGTAGCAGAGCACTTGCCTAACAAGTACGAGACCCTTAGTTCAAGTCCCCCTACTGCCAAAAAAAAAGAATAATTTATAAGGAATAGAGATTTATTTCTTGAAAGATGGGGAGTCAAAGATTGAGGGCCTGTCATCTGGTGAGGGTCTTATCATTGTGTCATCCCATGACAAAAGGCAGAAGGACAAGAGAGGGCAAGAGAGAGAAAGGGGGCTAAACTTGGCTTTTTACAAAGAACCCACTCCTGAGATAACAAATCCACTCCCATGTTAACCTTAATCCATTCATGAGGGCAGAACCCATATGTCTGAATCACCTGTCACTAGGCCCTAACCTCCCAAAACTGTGGCATTGGGGACTAAGTCTCCAATACACTTTTGGGGGATGCATTCAGACCATAGCAGACATTTCCCAAAAAAGCACATTCAGATTTGCACTCCACTATGTGGTGATATTTACAGACATGCTTTGACTGTGCAGAGAAGACCTGAAATTTGCATCTGTGTTAGTTAGTAGGGATGTGAATGGAGGTAATTAAGAGAAATGTCTAAAATCACATCCTCCAATCAGCATTGTCAAAAATAAAGCTTTTATTTTGATCTCCATTTGTATGCCTCAATTGATTTCAAGCTCAGAAGCAAAATAAAGGGATTTTTTTTTATTGACTCTCCTCCATTCTTAATAATCCAGACATCCAAACAAATATACAACAGCCTAATATTTGTAAGGTAGAGAGTTTATTGTAGATTGAAAAGCCCTTCCCATCACACAGTTTCCCATCATAATCCAGTCTCCTCAGTGTCTTGCTAATTAGGAAGGTAGCTAAACATGAGAGGAAATAACCTCATATAATAAGGACAGGACTTCCTGTCTGCTTGTAGGTCCTGGGAGTTGCTGTAGAAATGGGTCAGTTCATGAAGCCTGGGAAAGTGGTGATAGTCCTGGCCAGACACTACTCTGGATGCAAAGCTGTCGTTGAGAACATTGATGGTACCTCAGACTTCCCCTGTGGCCAGGCTCTGGTGCCTAGAATTGACCACTCTGCCTGCAAAGTGACAGCTGCCATGGGCAAAAAAAAAAAAAAGAAAAAAGAAAATCAAGAGTCCAAACATGAGGTCTTTTGTGAAAGTTTATAACAAGTTACTGTGAGGATCTCCCCTGGGTAAAACTGCCATTGACAAGGATGCCTACAGAGAACTTGCTCTTAAATGTAAGGGCTGATGGGAAGCCAGGGTCAAGTTCAAAGGGGAGTACAGACAGGCAAGAACAAGTGGTTCTTCTAGAGGCTTTTTTTGCTTCAGTCATAATAAATTAAGTTAAAAAAAAAAAAGGACTGGGTCAAACCAAACAATGAAAAGAGCTCAGAGGAAAATACACAATGTAGGAAAAGAAAAAATTTCCCCTTAAATTCATTAAATTGCACAAAGACATGAGAAGATTTTGCATTCATGAATAAGGAGGCTATAGAAAAAGAACTTCTCAAGTAACGACAAAGACGATGTGCTCAGAAATTAAGACTACTGTGGCAAAAATGCAAAAGCCAATGAAAGAGTTGGAAAGGCGGCCAAGCAACTCCCCTGGAAAGAGAGCATGAGGGATGGCTCAAGTGGTGGAACGCCTGCCCAGCAAGTTCAAACCCCAGCACTGCCGAGAGGGAGAAAAGAAAGAGCGACAATATAAAACTGAAGAAGAAAAGTTTGTGTCAGGCCAGGACGGTCCAGAAAGATAGGAAAAAAAGTGGAGGAGGAAATTATAAAGGAAATAATCCAAAGAAATTCCCCAGAACTGAAAGACATGCAAGTATGAATTGAAAGTACCTACTGAATGAATAGGACATTTAAAAAAATCACATCAAGGCAAATCACTGTGAAATTTCAGAACACTGAGTACAAAAATAAAGCCTTACAAACATTTAGAGAAAGGGAACACAGACACACAGATCTCGTATAAAAGAGAGAATCAAATTTATATCAGATTTCATAAAAACACCCTGGAAACTAGCAAAAAATGGAACAATTCCTTCAAAACTTTGAAAACAATGATTTCCAATTTTATACTCTGCCTAAATGTCAACAACGTGTGAGGACAAAAAAAAAAAAAAGATTTCTTTTCTGAAACAGGATCTCCATAAGTAGCCCATTCTGGCCTCGAACTCAAGATCCTTCTGCATTGATGTCCCCAATAGCTGGAAATTATAGGAATGACCCACTGCACTTCCCTTTTAAAAGACATTGCATGAAAGATTTCAAAAATATTTCTCCTCCTATGATTGCTTAGGAATCCACTGGAACCTGGGAATGAGTGAGTTAACCAAGAAAGGTGACATGGGATCCAGGAAGTGAGATGAGTCAGGAGATAGCACAGGGAAAGTTACAGAATGATGGTGAAGAGGGATCACAGGGCAACAACCCTTTGTAGCCTTGAGAGCAGCACTGGAGAAAGCGCTCCAGAAGAGAGGTCTCAAAAAAAAGAAGGAACTGAGAGATGTGTTTGAAATTACTGCAAGGTGATTTATTTTGCTGGCAGAGAGTTTGAGGATAGATTAATGATACAAAAAGAGGCATTTGTTATCTCTAAGGAAAACAAAAAGGCTGTACATGGCTCATCTGTGCACATGAATATTTATTTAACCAAAACTTATGACATATTTACAGCGGTAAAAAGGAGGGTGGAGTGAGAAGAAATACTGAAGAGAGGAAACAGTTTAACAGCAATAAATCCTCATCTTCCTAATAAAGAAGTCACAAGAGAATATTTTTAAAATATTAAATTTAAATCAATAGTGTAAGACTATTTAGATATATAAGAAATATGAAAATAAAGACCAGGAAAAATAGCTAAAGTTTTTAGGTGAAAATGCTTTTATGTAAAGACTGAAAAACAAAGTTGAGAAGGGGAATGCTGGTTTTCATTTTAAGCAATGTAGAATTATTTAACTTTTAAAACTGTGTAAATGCATACATTTAATAAAAATATAAATTAAATTTAAAATACTGTTTTCCTGGGGGGGGGGAGTATTATTTCCTTATAAGAGACTGGTTTTCATTCAGTGTTATCAAGTATTCCTGAAACACCTCTCTCTCTAAAATTGATCAAAATGCTTAATTAGAAATGAACAAAAAGAAGCTAATTTCATTCATCTATTTATCTAATATGTAATTGTAAAGATTTTATTGTTCTAGTCACCTGGGATATGCCAGTGAACAAAACTGAAAAAGGCCCTTTCCTGGTAGAGTTATAGTCTCATGGAGAAATAGATAGTAAACTCTCAACCTGAACGATGGATACACTACACAGTAGTTTACAAAGTAGAACTGAGTGATGGTGATGAAGAGTGCAGGTTTGGTAGAAGGATGGCAATGCAAAACAGAGTGGTCACAGCCAGGTGCCCTTGGCTCACGCCTATAATACTTGCTACTTGGGAGGTTGAGATGGGGAGGGTTACAGTTGGAGGCCAGCCTAGGCAAATCGTTTGTGAGACCCCATCTCCAAAATAACCAGAGCAAAATGGACTACAGGGTGGCTCAAGTGGTACAGCACCTGCTTTGCAAGCACAAAGAACTGAGTTTGAACCCCAGTCCCACAAAAATAAATAAATAAATAAAATAAGACAAAGTAGTCAGAACACGCCTCATTGAGAAGGCAACAACTGTGCAAAGATGAAAAGGAAGTGAGTAGGATATAATAAGGGACCTGTTCTAGATAGAGAAAAGAGATCGTTCAAAGGCCAGAGGTAGAAGAAAACACCACGGAGATCAAGGTAATGAGGAAAGGTCAGAAAACAATGAAGGTGAGGATGAGAAGGCAGTTACTGGGAAGGTGGTGGGCATTTGGATTCGGGATGCAATGAATCCTGAAACTAGATGGGAGTAGGGTGAGGAAGGGAGGTGGGAGAACCAGGCAAGCAGTCCATGCAGACACAAGATGGCCCACACCAAGTAGTAGAAAAGGAATTCCTGAGAATAGGTTTCATGGTAGGACAGATGGGATTTACTGTTGGATCAGATGCAGAGTGAGAGGGTAAAAGGAAGGGTCATGGATGACCCAAAGCTTCTGCGCTAAGGATGAGTTGCATCCACTGGGACAGGAAGGAGCAGGTGGAGCAGCTGGGGGAGATGATCCAGAGTTTGGGGTTGGGGATACAAAGTTGGCACATCCAAAATGAGGCAAGAGAGTGGGAGGTGTTCTGGAAGAAAGGTGATCCGTTATATCCAGTGCTGCTCAGAGCTCAAGGGAAGGGCTAGGGACTATTAGGTTTAGCAACAGAGATCCTACAAGAGTCACTTCATTAGAGGGATGAAGGGAAAAGTGATATTAGAGAGAACTAAGAGAGAATGGGAAGAGAATATGTGGAGATTCTAGTTTTGAGGAGTTTTTCCTGAAATGGGAGCTAAGTGATGGGGTATGTACTGGCCAGAAAAATAGTGTCAAGAGGAGAACCTTCTTTAGTTGGGAGAAATAATAACATTCTTCTTTGCTGATGGTGGTGCGTAAGTATAGAATTAAAATAATACATTTAGGAGTGCAGGAAAGAAAGGAGAATCTTCTTGAAGCAGTGTTCTGAGTGACTGAGAAGGGGAGGGGAGGGATGGGTTCCTAGTAGAAGCAGGGATGGCTCACCTGTGCCAATAGGAGGCAAAGCAGAGTGTGAGAGTGCAGGGACTGCTGGTGGTAGAAGGAGTGGTGGGAAAACACGGAAGGCTCTTTGAACTGATCCCATTCAAGAAGGAGGAGGCAGCTGGGGATGTGGCCTAACTGGTAGATCACCTGCACAGCAAGTGCAAGGTTCTGAGGTTAACCTTCCCCCTCCAAAAAAGGTAGGAAGCAAAGCATGATCTAAGAGTGAAGACACCTGAGGTACTTGGTGTTAAAGGTTTGGAGGGAGAGTGGGTGGGAAGTAAACACATGAGAGAAGGAGAGGAGAATAGCAAAACTGGTTGTTAGCACAGAAGGTAAACTAAAGTTCATGGTTACTGTCTGTCCTAGTCAGACAGACATCCCAAGTTACTGGAATGCCATAACAAAATACCACAAGCTCAGTGGCTTATAAGCAGCAGAAATTTATTTATCAGAGTTCTAGAAGCTGGAAAGTCCAAGGCCAATGTGTTTTCAGATTTGGAGCCTGGTTAGGGCCTATTTTCTCATGGAAGGCATCTTCTATAGGACCTTATCATCTTCCAAAGGCCTCACCTCCTAACACCATCACCTTGGGGTTAGGATTTTAACATATAAGGAGGCAGGGAGGAAACAAATGCCACAGCCCTCCCTTTCCATCCATCCAAAACTCTTTTGGACATTTTCTGATCTGTTTTAAGTGTTAGCAAGGAAACAACAGAAGAAAAAGGCTTAATTCAGTTCAAGGTGCTATTGAAATCCTTATGATTTTATATGAGAAACAATAAAATGGAGACAACTTCATTACAATGACAACTAATAACAAGGAATGTAATTGCAATTTTGCAGGCACCCCTCATCCCCATACAGGTAAGAACCAACAACAGACAGGCATGACAGTGCACACCTGTAATTCCAGCACTCAGGAGGTGAAGACAGGAGGATTGGAGAATTTGAGACCAGACTGGGCTACATAGCAAGAATCTGTCTCAAAAAACATCATGTGACAAATGACTAGAAAACAAGTTATTCACACAGAACTAAATCAAAGGACTACTCACGTGTTATGTTCTTACCACTTACAGAGAAAAGCATATCTTTGCCTTGGAAAGATTTGGTGGACATTGTCTTAGGCAAACGATCAAACATAGCGTTAACATATGGACCTTCTGATGTGATACAGTAAGAAACATACAAGAACACCAAAGTCTAATTCTTGGCAAAACTGTTTAACTTGAATCTAACCATAAGGAAACAATCAGACCATTTCAGAATATGGGACATTTTATAAGACCAATTGGCCCGGATCCTTCAAAAAAGTCAATGTCTTGAAAGAAAATAGGAAGTGGGACGGTTATTCTTGATTAGAGGAGACTTCTAGATGCTAAAGACTCTCATGCAAAGAACCTATATTGGATCTTGGATCAGAAAATAGAATGGCTATAGAAAGACTTTTTGGGGGTATATGGGAAAATTTGAATATGTATTGTATATTAGATGATGTGCTGGAATTAATATTAATTTTATTGGGAGTGATATGCATGTAATGCTTACAAAGGAGACTGCCTTATTCTCAGGGGATGTTGGCTGATGTACCAAAAGTGTTATGATGATAATTACTTATTTTCAAATATTTCCATCCAAAGAAGAAAGTGGTGTGTGTGTGTGTGTGTGTGTGTAGGTGTGGATATTTATGAAGACAGGAAAAAAAGCAAATGTAGCAAAAATGTTAACAACTGATAAATCCAGATGGATACATGTATGTTCAACTTTTCTGTTGAAGATTTTCCAAATAAATTTTGGGTTATTAAAAAAAAAGTGCTGATGGTGGCAACTAAAGCATCCTGAATGCAAAAAAGAGTCAATAGGGTCAAGAGAACAGGGCCATTCGAATCCTAAATTCTCTTTTGGGAAGCAGTGAGTGCTACATTGTTTGCCATTCCTAAAATGTTCCTAAATCCCAGCACAACAAATAGTTCTACAGATTCCCCAAAAACGTCTTGACTGTTTCCATATTCTGGACAAATAATCATCTGAGTACCCAAACAAAACCCAAACATCCCCCGTCCCTCTGAGAGAAAGAGGACACAAACTTTGGAAGGCTGAGGATGGATTCTTATCCAAGAAGCGAAGGAGAAATGGCTTTCTGGTTTCCTGCAATACAAACTCTGCCTGTTGTGTAACAGGAGGCTCCAGCAGCCAAGCAGAAGAAAACAGAGCTTGCCTTTCTATGGTTCTTCCCTTAGAACTCAAAACTCGCCAACACGTGGAGCCTGGTTCAAAGCCGTGCAGCTAAGATGGTGTGGAAAGCTTGGAGCAGGCCTCAAACCCATGGAAATGACTTCAGGATTAAAGGCCTGGAGAGAGAGTTTTCCAAGGAAGGGGGAGGAGGTATGCTTTGCCAGAGGCGGTGCAACTGTGGGGCGATTTTGTGATGGTGTTTCTGGTAAGCTAAGACAATGGCAACCAGATGCACCTGCTGCACCCAGACAGGAAAGGGGACTTGGCTTGCCACAGTGAAGGAATGCACTTCTGGGAAGGGCACTGGGAAGGGTTTGGGCACTGCCAGAGGACGTGTCTGAAGAACTAGATATCCTCTCAAGGGGCTGTGAAACACATCACAAATGTGATCAGAAGAACATGTTGGTGCAGATGGGGTGCTAGGACACTAGGAATTGAACCCAGGGCCTCATGCATGGCTCTACCACCAGCCACACCCCCAGCCCCCAAAATATATTTAAAGCAATTTGGGCTGTGAAAATTGTAGTTGACTCAGGAAGTTCCTAAACTTTGTTCAACTTAACTATTAAACAATTCTCTCTTCTATCACCTCTCTCCCTTCCTCCTCTCTACCTCTCCCCTTCTCCTTCCTTCCTTCCTCCCTCCCTTCCTTCCTTCCTACCAGAGAAGCAAATGCCCAGCTGGTCCTTAAATTATAAATATTTCCTCAGTTTACAAGCTTCTCCATCACAATGCATGACAAAAAATGTAGTCTGAACAAGGTAAGGGCCCTTCAAGCTCTAAATTATACAACTTAATTAAATTAATGGAGTATTTAATGTGTTTTGACCTCCAGCTGTTTATTTTGGTAAGCACACTGATTATTCCGGGGTGAGAGGCTGAAAGTAAAAATTAGGATGATAGTTAAAATATGTCTGAGGGAGAAGGAAAGTCTCTTGTGAGTAAAGATCTTCCACATAACACACAAAGGATATGGTGTCTGCAGAACTTGTGACCAGCTGTCACCACCACAGATCTTAAGTTAGTTCCCTTCTTCCTTAACTATTTTGCCCTCTAACCTCTCTCAAAACACTTAGTGCTTTTGTTTGTTTTATGGTGCTGGGGATCAAACCCAAGGCCTCTGCATGCTAAGCAGGCTCCACCACTGAGCTATACCCTAGCCCTTACTTCTCCTTTTTTTGAAAGAGTAGATGACATATGAGAATAAAAGAAAATATGACCATGAAAAAGCCAAGCACCAGTGGCTCACGACTATAATCTTAGCTACTCAAGAGACAGAGATCAGGATAAAGTTTTGAAGCCAGCTCCAGACAAACAGCAAGACCATATCTTGAAAATACCCAATACTAAAAAGGGCTGACAGTGGCTCAAGAAGCAAAGCACCTGCCTAGCAAGTGCCTAGCAAGTGCCTAGCAAGGTGGTACTCCAGAATGAGATTTTGTTTGTAGAAGTTTCAAATGGAGCAATCTGCTGTCAAAGCAATTTGCCTTTCTATTAAGAGTTGGAGAAAGTGACAAAAATGTGCTCTTCACATGAAAGCAGACTTACATTGTCCCAAGGGCTTCATGGGGATGTATGATGCCAGTTATTTTTGTTTGCTTTTTGGTTTGGTTTATCTGTTTTTCTCTCCTTCACCCACACCCAAGTTTGTCATTTATACCAGGCTATGGCTTATGACAGTCACAGCTTTCCAAAGAGCATTTGCAAGTCACCTCCTTTCCTATCCCTGCTAGACTCCCCTTTCAGCAAAACTGGAAAGTCACAGCGTGTGCTCGACCTTCCCTGTACTTTCGTATCAAATGCACCTGGAATCTGAGTCCTTCCTGGGGACCAGGAGGAAATGATTCTTCTATGCACTTACACACTCTGGCATGGACGTTATTCTGAGTTCCAGGAAGCCACTAAAGCCAGGAGAAAGCAAATCAGAAAAGGCCAGGTGCCTCATTAATAAGGAGGTGGCCCAGGGTCCTGCTGGCTTTTCTTTCTCTTGGAGCCACAGCGCCATCTCTTGGCTTCTCAGTTAATAACAGTCTTGTCGCTGAAATGTGAAGTGATACTAGAATGCAATGAAACTGTCTTCTACCACACCACCTGAAAACAGCATCATGAAGGCAAATCTTTAATTCATCAATCCTCCTCATTTGAGATTGCATTTTGGAATCTGACACCATTGGGATTCCCCACAGACCATGCAGGAAAGGTTCTTCATTGCACACCACCAGAATCAGCCTTCCACCAACAGCCTTCTTTCCACACATTCTAGAACATAAAGTGTGCCCAAATATTTCCCAGCAACAGTCATGGTAGTCCCTGCACACACAGATGACTTTGAGGCCACTTATAGTCATTTTGATGAGCTGCAAATAGCAAAAAATGAAATAAACAAAAATTTATTTCTAGTAAGCAACTCTGACTTTAGCTAATAAATTCTGTTGAAATACAAAGTGTGAAACTTTCAGTGGCCAAAGGAACAAAAAGACTTAGGAAGATAAAATAAGTAGGTAACTAGAAAAGGGAAATAAATAATGTTAATATTTCATTAAAAATGTTCCAATAAAACAAAGCCATGTTTTATTGATTTAAAAAAAATTCTAGTTTTTACTGGCTGTTTTAGTTGACAGTTCAGACCAAAGCAAGTTCATATTGGAAATCAAATATGGCTGAGCACCAGGGGCTCACACCTGTAATCCCAGCTACTTGGGAAGCTGAGATTAGGAGGATCAAGGATTGAACCCAACATCAGCAAATAGTTTGCAAGACCCCATCTCCAAAATAACCATAGCAAAATGGACTGGAGGTATGGCTCAAGCAGTAGAAAACCTAATTTACAGGTATTGAAGCCTTGAGTTCAAATCCCAGTCCCACCGAAAAAAAGAAATCAAATATGATCTTTCACAATTTAAAAGTGAAATTTAGGACTAGGAGTATGGCTCAATCTTGCGACCTGTATGAGCTTGTCCTACTAACCTAACTGGGAGTGACGGGAGATTAAGAAAGGACAAAAGGCAGAAGACAAAAATGCAGAAAGCTGGGGTCAGGTTGGCCAGGCACTCGGATGGAGACACACAACAGCCAGCAGCAGCAGCTGCAGCAGCAAGTTTATTATATACAGTGGCAAACAAGGACATGGATCAGCAGTTCTGGGGGAGGGGGTGACACCATAGCTATCGGGGAAACCTGCCATCGCTATTCTCTGAATGTAAACATTTTAGGAAAAGCATCTGTGCTGCATTTTGCCCTTACCCCCTTCTGCGGCTTGGGCTGTGCCAAACTTAGCCTGCAGATAATTGGGAATAGCTGTGCTCGCTCCCTTCAGCTCAAGGGATAGAGTCTGTTTAGCAAGTGGGGGACCCTGAGTTCAAACCCCACTACCACACAAAAAAAGTGGAATTTATGGGGGAGAGGGGCAGAAGGGAGAAATGAGCCAAACAATTTATATACATGTGAATAAATGAATAATTTTTTTAAAAAGTGAAATTTACTTTCTACCATTATCCATTCATCTGTTTTTCTATGTAGAAGCCCACTTGTCTACTCACTCACTCAAGTTTTTCTTTAAAATTTCTATTGAGCACTTATTGTAAGGAAATTATTGCAAAATAGGAAGATGGAAGAAACAAGCTCTACCAAGGTGTGTCCCCAGGGGCAATTTGAGGAAGAAACATGGGGCATCTATCAAGCTAGCAACTTTACTCATTAATATGTTATTTTCACATATTAATGAAATATATATATTCACTTTTCACAGGAATAAGGTGTCTTGGATGCTTCAGAGCTGAGGTTCACTAGCTGTCTCTCACTTCCCACCTTCTGTTTTCACTCCAAAAGATGAGCTTTGGCCTCCTTTCTCCAGGGAGAACTTCGCGTTGGAAATAACTCCAGTGCTCTTCTTACCTCCCACAGGTAGTAAGCCTTTCTCTACTCCTTAATCTCCTTGCTGTGCTTCTTGGCTCTGCACTGACCAGATGGCATTTGGTTACCTGAACACTCCCATAGGAGGGGCTGTTGGTTCAGGGAATGTATACACAGCTTGTGGCAATGGAGCTTTACAGCTCCCAGAAGAACAAAAGGCAATGAAGTCTGGGAGAAGATAGGACAGAAAATCAGAGGAGGAGGTCCTGAAAATTTTTGTTGTTTGGTTTTTCGTTTTTGAGACGGAGTCTCACTATGAGGCCTAGGCTGGCCATGAATTCAAAATTCTCTTGCTTCAGCCTCCTGAACAATGGGATTATAGAAGTGCACCACCACACTAGATTTGCAACTTCTTTGCAATAGTGGGGTACTAGGCAAGCACTGTATGTACCACTTGACCTATGCCCCCATCCCCAGGTTTTCAGTCTTGATGCCTGGGACCACAATACATCCAACAATATGTGACAGAGCTATATTTTGCATTAGAAATGCAAAACTGAACTATTTGAAATGAAACATAAGGTTTCCAAACATTTTAGAGATATGTTCATATGACCAGCCTAAATCTTATATTGTGATTTCTTCCCTCACCTCTGGAAGAGAGGAATATCAGTGGAATAATTGGAGTCACTTGACCTTCAGGGAACCAAGTATCCTGTAGGTAGAGTGAAGGGAAGGGAAGGTGGAAGATCAGCCTGGGAAAGTGGGTGGGCAGATCTACCCGGAGTTTTGGGCCCCTCCCCTTTCAGGACTAACTTCCCCTGGAATTCCTCCTTCTCCCACCTTCTTAGAATGTTTACTGTTCTTCGTAAAGTTCTATAGTAATGTTTTATTGCAACTACTCCCCATTAATATCAAGATTACCTCAAATTTCCTCTTCCTTGGATGGGTGGAGTGGCTCAAGTGGTAGATAGAGTGCCTGTGTGAATTCAGACCCAATACCAAACCCTCCCCCCAAAAAGAATGAAACTGGCCATTTATATTATAAAATGAACAAGGCCAGGCTCAATGGCTCACAGCTGTACTCCTACCTATTCTAGAGGTAGAGATTGTGAGGATTGCAGTTCAAGGCCAGCCAGGTATGCTGGGAAGCATAAATAGGAGGATCACGGTCCATCCCAGTCTGGGCATAAACCGAGACCCTACCTCAAAAATAACCAATCCACAAAGGGGTGGCAGAGTGGCTCAAGAGGTAGAGCACCTGCTTAGCAAACATGAGGCCCTGAATTCAACCTCCAGTACCAGCCCAAAATACATATAAAATAAAGCACGTTTTCCTTAAACACATACCGTGCTGAAATAGTACCCTGCAATAAAAAGAATGAACTGCTATTTCATGGCACACGTCCTGAGTCTGAGAAGTATCATTCATGCTGGGTGATGTAAGCCAGAGGCAGGAGTAGACTCTCTGTGTCCCATTCATGTGACATTCTGGAACAGGTGAAGCAGGCTAATTGTTACCCGGGGCCAGGAGCGGGGGATTCACTTCTAAGGAGTATGAGGGAAACAGTAGGAACTTTCAGTGTCTTGCTGTTAGGTAGCTACACTGTGTGTGTGTGTGTGTGTGTGTGTGTGTTTAGTACTGGGGTTTGAACTCAGGGCTGCATGCGTGCTACCCATGCACTCTACCACTTGACAGTGCATGAACCCAGCCCTTTTTTGGCTTTTAGTTATTATTTTCCAGGTAGGGTCTCAAATTTTTTGCCTGGGGCAGGCCTCAGGTGGCAATCCTCCTACTTATGCCTCCTATATAGCTGCAATTACAGGTGCTCACCACTATCCCCAACTTATTGATTAAGATGGGGTCTGGTTAACTTGAGCCATGATCCTCCCAATCTTGGCCTCCTGATGGGATTACGGGTGGAGCCACCTTGCTTGGTCTATTTATTGATTTGGCAGTGCTGGGGATGGAGCCCAGGACCTCATGGCATGCTAGGCAAGTGTTCTACCTCTGAGCTATGTCCCCAGACCCCAGGGGTATACATTTTTTGACATGTTATTAAACACCATGCTTAGGCTGAGTAATTCGCCTACATGTTGAATCACTGTGACTCAAGGAGATTGCGCTTTTCACTTGGAATTCCTAGACATTTTGGGCAAGGCAGGCATTGGGCAAACATGAAATCACCAAAATTTCCTGCACTTGGGAGGCAGAGTTAGGAGAATTGAGGTTCCAGACCAGCCTAGGCAAAAAACAATGAGAAAATTCCAAGAACCCACCTGAAAGCGCAAGCCCAGTCGGTGGTGCAATCCAGCTACAACAGTTGGTACAGAGTATAGAGGTGAGGATCTTAGTTTGAGGCTGCTCCAGGCAAAAAGCAGGTAACACCATCTGAAAAATCAGTAAAGTAAAAAAGTCATGGCCCAAGTGCCTGCACATGCCAGGCAAGTAAGTGCAAAGCACTAAGCTCAATCAGACCCCGTGCTGTCCCCCAAAAGTAAAAGATACACAGTTGCCTCTACCTAGAGCCCAACCCAGTCTCCCCTTCCTGCCCCCATCCATGACCTTGGGAAACTCTTTACTTCATCCTTCCTAATGAAGAAAACCTAAGAGCTTTCACTTAGAGAAATTTGAATATTATTGTTTTTTCCCTTGGTGCTGGAGATCAAAACTAGTCCAATGCTCTACTCTTGAGTCACATCCCCAGTTGGAAATTTGAATATTATTATTACCAACTAGACATTTTATACTGCCTAGAAGTGTTTGCATATTAATTTGAATCTAAATCTGAGGCCAACAAAAGTGAGCCCAGTGAAAGACAATAGGACAGGAACTCTGTGTATCAGTGGTGTCTGGGGATCCTGCCCAGATAACTCACTCTATTTAGGGGCAAGGTGTGCCCTGACTTGAGGCCCCCTACCTGTCATGGTGTTAATATTTAGATCTTTAGAGCCAAAGAGGCCCTTATAAACCATCTGATATATTCTCTCATTTGTTTGTGATACTAGTTACTGAATGAGCTCTAAGTTCTGAGGACAGAGAGAACCTAAATATTACATCCAGACCCACAAGAGCAGTCTTGGAGGCGATCCCTAGATAACAAATAGCTATCAGGAGTCACCATCCGAATTCTGTTCCTGAAGCCAGTTCCCATGGGATGTTTGGGTGGCAGATCATTGGACTCCCCTTCAAGGCAGCACCGCCAGCTAGTCATGTTAAGTCTGTCCTCCATCTTACAGTAGAGGAAGCCAGAAACTAAAACGATAAGTGATTTCCCTGTTATTTTAGACCGAAGTCATTCTAAAGAATTTGTGGGCTGGCAGGGTGGCTCAAGCGGTAGAGTGCCTGCCTAAAAAGTGTGAGGCCCTGAGTTCAAACCCCAGTACTGCACAAATTAATTAATTAACTTAATTTAATTAAAAGTATTTGTTAAGAGGAGAGCAAGATGCAGTAATAAATTCTAGAAGACTATGCTTTCAGTTTTCTACAACATGTGTGTATTATTTGAAAGATTTCCCTTACTCTTGGTTTTAAATACATTACAATTTTTTAAAAAAATTTTTTGATGGGACTGGGGTTTGAATTCAGGACTTTGCATTTGCAAATCAGGCGCTCTGCTGCTTGAACCACACCTCCAATTCATTTTGCTTTAGTTATTTTGGAGATAGGGTCTTGAGAACTATTTGACCAGGCTCAAACCGAGATCCTCCTGATCTCTGCCTCCCAGGTAGCTAGCATTACAGGGTAAGCCACCAGCATCTGGCTCCAAGATGTAATTTTTAAAAGAAAGAATGAAATTTAATTCTACAAGGATTCTATAGTGAATTCAGGTTTGCAGCATCTGAAATGGTATAGTAATGTGAAAGAGATTTGGTGGCTAGGGTAGCAAAATGATTCCACTCTAATTGGCTCCATTTGGGCCTGTAAAAGTACTACAAGTACTTTATATTTTAAATTTTTATTAATTTTAAATTTACATTCAATAAAGTTCACTGTATGAACTTTAACACGCAAATGCATTTGTATAGGGCACACCAAGAATCAAGGTATCAGATGTACAAACAGTCTCTATTTCCACCATACTCCCAAAAGTTGCCTCATACAGTATTTTGGAGGTGAACCAAAATTTAAATTGATGTATCCCAGATGGGAAGTCACAGTTTGCCATCTGGGAGCATGTCCTATGCTAAAATTAAAGATAAACCAGTCAACCAGCCCCCTATTCTTACCACGTGTCTCGTTGGTCTAAATGATTTTAGCCAGACACCAGTATTCCTTTTGCTTTACAGATTTAGTTTTCATTTAAATGAAAATTAGATTTAGTTACAATGGGATTTTTAAAAAATTAACCAAGAGGGTAATTGATTTTAAAACAGCACAACCTTATTGGCTAAGGGGCAGGGCTGTGGGTACCTAAGTTGCATCAGGCTGGTGGAGTTTGCTTAATTCCTGGTGGGAGGAGGAAGACAAGGTGTCAGGGACTGAGAAGAGAGGGGGTGGAGGCAGTTACCATCAAGATGCCCATTAGCTATCCTCCATACCTAAATTCTAAGAGCAATATCTTATTGGAACAGACTGAATATGGGAAGATTAAAAAATGTATTTTCACAAATACTGTCACCCAAAGTAACATTTCTATTTCTGTCACATGGGTGAGGAGGCACATTCTCTAGGAATTGTCATTTCTTTTAAGAGGGTTCATGTTAGAATACTGACATTAGTTGCCAGAATCCTTGTAACACCAGATACAATTCTCTTTTACTTTCCTGAAAAGGCTAATTCTCTCATTTGGGAATGTGTGAAGGTGTGAGGCAGGTAGAGATAACTAGTCAAAACCTTGCTGCTCTCCCTTCTTTATATTTCTTTGTCCTTTAGTTACTAGGACCACAGATGGCTTGGTGGAGCCAGGAGCATGGCAGCCTGTCTAGCCCACCCAGGTCTTTTATTTAAATGAACAGGCCAACTAGATCTGGTTCATCTTGGGGTCATCAGTGAATATCAAAATGGTTAATATCGGGCTGGCAGAGTGACTCAAGTGGTAGAGCACTTGCCTAGCAAATACTGAGTTTAAACCTCAGGACTGCCAAAATGAAAAAATAATAAAATAAAATAATGGTTAATATTACTGAGTGATTCTTGGGACCTTCATAAGTGTTTTTGTATCAAAGTAGTTTGATAACAAATATCAGAACACCCAACTAAAAATGGTTTCAACAAAGGGGCCCCTTATCTCATGTGATAAGAACTCTGTGGGTAGTCAAGACCAGGACTGGTTAAATCACAGCTAGGTGAAATCTTCATTCTTTCACCTTTTCAATCTCATCAGTGGCAGGAAGCTTCTTCTGATCTCAACATGCTTTCTTTAAAAAAGCAAAACAAAGTGGTAGGCAGGGTGGACCATACCAGCCTATAATCCTAGTACTCCGGAGGTGGAGGCAGAAGGATCTTGAGTTCAAGGCCCACCTGAGCTACATAGTTAGATTCTGTCTCAAAAAAACCAAACCAAAACAAAACAAAAATTAACCTCCTAAACAAAAACAGAAAAAGAAACAAAAACAAAAACCCAACACTCAATATGTTCACAGCTGGGCCCTGGTGGCTCACATCTGTAATCCTAGTTATTTGGGAGAATGAAATACAGAAGATTGCAGTTTGAGGCCAGGGCAAATAGTTTGAGAGACTCAATCTCCAAAACAACCAGAGCAAAATGGACTGAAGGTGTGCCTCGAGCGGTAGTGTCTGCTTTGCAAGAGTATAAACCCTGAGTTCAAACCCCAGTCCCACCCAAGAAACAAAAACAAAACAAACAAAAAAATACCTTACTAATTCATAGAAAAATACAAAACAATTGCCTGCAATTCAAATCCAGGGATAGACACCATAAACATTCTAGTCTTGATTCTTCTAGACATCTTCCCCTGTGTGTGCATATATAAACAAGCTCATAACATCCAGTTTCAAAAGTGCAACTGTAATATTTAGTCCATCCCATTACCTTTCATTTTCACTATTTTTTTGGGGGGCGGGGAACTGGGATTTGAACTTGGCTTTGATCTTGCAAAGCAAACTTTCTACCAATTGAGCCATACCTGTAATCCATTTTGCTCAGGCAATTTTTGGAACTATTTGCCCAGGTTGGCCTCAAACCTTGATCTTGATCTTAGTCTCCCAAGTATCTAAGATTATAGATGTGAGCCACTAGCACCTTGCTTCACTCAATTTCTTGACTGTCAAAAAGTATAGATCATGATATTCTATTGTATATGTGAGCCATATTTATTTAATCAGTTATTCATTTGGGAATATTGGTTATTTTCAATTTTTACCCATTTAACTGTGAATATTCTTCTGTCTAACTTTGGGCTCTTGTGTAAATACATCCTTCACATAAACTCTGCTGGTGGGATTCCCCATTCAAATTATATGAACATGTCTCATTTTGAAACCTTTTGCCCAAGTATCTTTCTGGAAGGTTGTATGTATTTATACTTCCAGCAATAGTGACTGTATGCTTACTTTCCATGTGCCTTTCCCAAGTCAGGTTTGGGAAATATTTTAAATTTGACAATCTGTAAAAAACAAAAACAAGAGCAAAATCTTTGTGAGTTTCTAATCTTGTTTTGTATCTTTGAATTGAATTGAATAATCTATTCATGCCTCCAAGGCAATTAAGATATGAGATATCCCTGGGCTGCTGGTGGCTCACGCTTGTAATCCTAGCTACTTGGGAGACTGAGATCAGGATTGAGGTTTGAGGCCAAGCTGAAAAAACAGTTCAGGAGACCCCATTTCCAAAATAACTAGAGCAAAATAGACTGGAGAGAGAGAGAGCGAGAGAGAGAGAGAGAGAGAGAGAGAGAGAGAGAGAGAGAGAGAGAGAGAGAGAAATGAGATACCTTTTTCACAGCTCTGGTTTTGCACCTTGAAATGGGGGTACATATCTTTCTGAGTGCATTTCCTACTACTTTTCTTCACATTTCCAGTGACCACTATTTTACCACTAGAGGGCGTAGACACTGCTGAAATATGGGCCACTTCTCAAAGTGACAGGATGTACTGTTAATAATTAGGTTGGGGCTGGGCAGTGGTGGCTTAATCCTGTAATCTCAGCACTTAGGAGGCAGAGTCAGGAGAAATGAGAGTTCGAGGCCAGCATGGTGTAGGATACATAGAGAGACCATGTATCAAAAAAAGAAAGAAAGAATAAAGGTTGGGACAACCTCATTGGTTGTTAGCCACCCTGAATCATAACTAGCAGATTAGTATGGTTACCTTGCTTAGAGATGTCATTTGGAGCAATAAATAGGGATTCTTTGTCTAGATTTGTGACATCTGGTTTATGTTTATAGATGTTCTAATAACCTAAAATTTTTCTCAAAATGATATTTTAAAATTTCATTTCAGGTAAAAGTCAAGTATAGTGCATATGGCTTTAACTGTTTTCATTTTTTTATTAGGATATATTCATTATACAGGGGGGATTCATAGTGACAATTCCAAATAGGCCTCTATTGTACATTGTACACACCCACTGTCTCTCCCTCTCAACCCCTCCCCGCTCCAGTTAAAGGAATTGCAAGAGGTTTCATTGTTCTATTTCAAATAAGTGTATGAAGTCCATCAACCATATTCTCTCACCTTCGTTCACCCCCCCAGTACTCCCCCCCACTGTACCTATTTTACAGTCCTGTCTTTCATTATTAATATTTAAGTCAATGTTCAAAGGGGTTTCTCAATGTATCTCCGTTGTGAGTATACTCTCCTTGGGTCCATTCAACCCCTTCCATTACTCTCCCTTACCCTTTTACCTCCCACTCTGCCCCATTTTTCAAAAGCTTTCAATAAAGTTAAGAATAGTATATATGCTATGCTGTCCTTACATCAAGTCCAAACTAACATTTTATTGACTCCTGTTTTGCAATTTATCAGAAACGCAATATGAATAAAAATCTACTGTGATTTTTGTTTTTTAAATGTGGATTTGGGGCTTTTAAACCAATAGCCAGGCCTTAATTCTTACCTCACTTAGAAGATGGCAGCACTGGCTGATTGTCACATCAGCAGAGCCTTAGTTCTCTAACAACATCCTGACTGCATCTCTGGCCTGACCTCTGGCTGAAGACCAGCCTCCTTCTTTCCTGCTCCTGATAGACAATGAAAAAGAAGAATCTCCCCTCAGCTTCCTTCCCAGAGCCTGGCATCATCAGTGAACTAGCTCATTAAACAAACAAACACAAATAAATCTCTGACACTAAATCCCCCAGCTTACTCCACACAGAGGCTTTGGGTTGAAAGGTCCCGGGCAAGTTGAAAAACATGGCCAGAGTGGCTGGAGAGTGAATGACTGTGGAAAGAGTAAGGGGCCGCAGATGAACAGGTGACAATCTGACTGGACAAGATGTAAAATGCTAGCTTCTTCCTCCTATGACGCCATTATTGTTGCTGATAGGAATGTCAGGGAGGGTTTTCATGACAACTGGGTTGGTTGATTTCATGTGTGAGAAGATATAGGGAACTGAATATCTTCTGGTATCAAGAAGCAGTGAGCCAAACAATGTATGCACATGTGAATAAATAAATTTAAAAAAAAAAAAAAGAAGCAGTGAGGAACTCAAAGACTGATGGAGCCGGGTGCTGGTGGCTCATGCCTATAATCCTAGCTACTCAGGAGGCAGAGATCAGGAGGATCGAGGTTCGAAGCCAGCCCAGGCAAATGGTTCTCGAGACCCTATCTTGAAAAACCCTTCACCAAAATAGGACTGGTGGAGTGGTTCAAGGTGAAGGCCCTGAGTTCGAGCCCCAGTACAGAAAAAAAAAATTGATGGAGATGTACAAAAGATAAGTTGAAAGAATCCTGCTGGCCAAACACAGGACAATTGGAGCATCAAAAAGAAAAATAAGGCCAGGCATGGTGGCGCCTACCTAGAATTTCAGCATTTGGGGAAGTGAGGCAGGAGGATCACATATGAGGTCAGACTGTGCTACATAGTAAGATCCTACTTCAAAAGTAACAAAACACAAGAATAGTAGTAGTGATGGGACTAATATCAAAATGTTTTTAAAACCCATCAGCACCAGGTGCTGGTGACTCACATCTGTAATCCTGCTTACTTGGGAAGCTGAGATCAGGAGGATCAATGTTGGAGGCCAGTCTGAGCAAATGTTTTGAGAGACCCCATTTCCAAAATAACCAGAGCAAAATGGACTGGAGGCGTGGTTCAAGGGGTAGAGATCCTACTTTGCAAGCAGGAAGCCCTGAGTTCAAACTCCAGTCCCACCAAAAAAAAAAAAAAAAAATCCATCAGCAATTAAGTAAGCAGATGACTGGTGGGAGGGGAGGCAGGTTTCACACTGTTGGAGAGGGAAGTTACAGATAAACAAAAGGAGGAAGCTTGAATGATCCATGTGGTCCTGGATTAAAACTGGATACAATGGAGTCATGTTTAGTTTAACACAGACATGGTGAATACACAGAAATAGTCACAGGTTGGTGTTTATGCCCAGGTTTGCACATATATGTGTTTCCTAGCTCTGTCAGCTAAGAAGATCTAGAAATAATGACACTGGGTTTGATCCCTAGCTTCCAAAAAAGAAAGTCAATGAGCCCTTACAAATACCTACACAAAAGAGAAAGAAGAGAAGGCAGTTAGTAAATGTAGCAAGAATGAGAGAATTCCGCTTATAAATTACCATGTTCTAGTTCCTCAATGTGGTCATTGATTCCTCCAAAGGCATCCATGGGTACCGAAACTCTGGGGTGGAACACATCTGGGAAACAAGATTTTCATATGGCTTCTAGGGAGCCCCCTCCAGATTATTTATTAATTGCAAAGGGTGAAAATGTACCTTTATAGAGGAGAAATGCAGAGATTTCTGAAGAAATCACATTATTCTGAATACTCACTGTGGGGGGGTGGTTGGAGTCTGGAGGGGAAATGGAAAGTAATGGAGGGGACGAGCACGTTGAAGGTACACTGTACCCAAGTGTGGAATTATCAAAATGAAATCCCCTTGTATTACTAATGTATGCTAATTCAAAAATAAAACAAAAACATTTAAATTTTTTCCACTTTTTTTTTGTTTTGTATTATCATATTATTGCTGTACTAGGGGTACATTGTGACATTTATAAATGTTCTTACAATATATCATAATTGAATCCACCCCCTCCATCATTCTCCTTTACCCCCGCCCCCATACCTGGAATAGTTTCAACAGGGCTCATTTTTCCATTTGCATACATGAGTACACAGTATTTCCACTACATTCACCCTTCTACACCCCTTCCTTATAACCTTCCCCCCCAAATTTTTTTTAAAAGAGAGAGAGAGAGAGAGAGAGAGAGAGAGAGAGAGAGAGTGTGTGTGTGTGTGTGTGTGTGTGTGTGTGATGTGTGTGTAGGAACAGTTAAGGAAAATTCGCAAAAGGTTAACAATTGGCAAATTGCGTGAGGATATGTCCATCGTAGTGTCTTTCAATTTTTCAAAATAAAAAGTTGAGAAAAATTAATTTTAAAAACAACATATTTGAAATGTTCACATTTAACAAACGAACGCTTCTTAAAATGAAAAGACAATAGAACAGATTACGCTAGAGTAAATTTGGGAATCCAACAGTAATTACAAAATCCATAAAAACAACTGGAGCATGGTATCCCATAGAGGCAGATTATGTAGGGAACGATTTAGACTCGTTTGGAGAGAAACCAAGGCCGTCCTAAGTGAGAAGCCCAAGTCACATCCCGCCCAGTGTGGACCCGGAGCCACCAAGCACCACGCACAGCGACCTGTGGCCTCCGCCCTGCCCTGAGGCTGCGCTTTAATCAGGGCTGGAGAATTCCCTCAAAACACGCCTGCAGGGCAAAGTCTTTAAAATACAGTTCAAATGCACACCGATCCCTTTTGCCTTAGCCCCTTAATATTTTCCTCATCACTGTGTAGTTTACAAAATCACACCACCGGAACAGGCAGGGCGGTAATGGTCCATAAGGTCTGGTGGAGATAGGCCTGGCTGGCCCCTGGGGCAGGTCTCAACCGGGTCTCCTGGAGTGTCATGTGGGATCCAAGGTGAAGCCCCAACACCAGAGTGAGGGGGAGCCCTTAAGGGAAAGTGAAGGGGCCCACCTTCAAGGCCTGGGCAAAACCCCCAGGGGTTTTGTGTGAAGGGATGAAATTGTTGGGAAACAGCCTCTGGTTGAGTACAGGAAGGCAGAACCTCCTTCTCCCTTGGTTATCTTACCTCTCTGACTTGGCAGTGTGCTCCAAGTCTGTACTGAGCCCCTCTCAGTTCCACCTGCCCATGGCCACTCCACTCAGAAGCAAACAGGTGAGCAGGGCTGGCAGTGTCAGAGACCATCCGCTCCACGTTGAGCTCCATCAGGACAATGCGCAAGCAAGTCACCTTCTTTTTCCTTTTTCTTTTTTTTGGGGGGTACTGAGGTTTGAACTCAGGGCCTACACCTTGAGCCACTCCACCAGCTCTTATTTTTTTGGATTGAGTATTTTCGAGATAGGATCTCAAGAACTATTTGCCCAGGCTGGCTTTGAACCACGATCCTCCTGATCTCTGCCTCCTTAGTAGCTAGGATTACAGTAAGAAGCCACCAGCCCCTATCACAAGTCACCTTCTTGTAGAAAGCATGTCTCAAATGTTAAGGCCCTACCCAGGAGAGTGGCTGCCTGTGGAGAGCCAGGAAGCAGACTGGGAATCCAGGAAACACGGCTTAAATCCAGTTTAGAGAGTTTAACTGTTCAGCTGGATGGTACAGCCACACACAGATATCTATTGGGCCACTGTCTGTATCTTTGTTTATCTAAAATGTTTCATAGTCAATCATATTTCAGTGTACTGCATACATTACTTCAGGGCAAACTTTAGAATGCATGGTGCTGGGCTGGTTTCCACAAGCAGGTTGCTGTGAAAGAACCCTGACCTAGGAGTTAATAAGACCCAGGCTCCTAAATCTGTGACAAGTGCTGACTGGTCTTGCAACCTTGAGTACAGTCCTCCACCCCTGGACTTCAGTATTCACATCTAGAAGGGGGAAGCTCTCTGCTCTGCCTCTCAGGAGGACCGTGCAAGAAGTCCACTAAAAAAATATAAAGTAACGTGTAAAGGTAAACCACCGTGAATTGTATTTGGAGATCTGAACTGTCCATGATGTGAAACCCATAAGTGCTGGTCTTTGGGTTATTACCTGAGTGCTTTTGTGGGGAGAAGAAGACAGTGTAAATGATGGAGGGCAAAGAGAACACATTGTTCCAGAACTGTAACTAGTTGAGCAGGCTCCCCCAGTCGCCACAAGCATTTCTATTCCCGACTCTTCTGTAAATCTCTGCAAACAGCAGTGTTAGGACAGTGAAATGGTTCCCATCTCCCTCTTTTGTGTGTGGTGGGAAAGGCAATAAAATTATGTTCTCCCTAAGCACACACTTGAAAAGCAAAACATTTTAAAGTTCTCTTTATCATTCCCTAAAGCATTTTTACCTTCAGAAGTGTATATGTTGGAGCCAGGGTTGTAAATTCAATGGGTATATGTACAGAATTCATTGTGATTTCTAGCCAGATTCATGTCTTTTTAGAATAGCCACTTTGGGAAGCTGTACTTCTTGCCTAAGATCTTTATTTTGCTTCAAACACATATGAAACTCTTCTGGCACTACTTCAGAATGGATTTATAGAACACACAAGGAAGTCTATCCCAAGGTTCCAAGCAAGGTTATAGACCCAAACAATGTTGTCCAGATGGACCGCCTGCACTACTCAAAGCACAAACTCTAAGTTGTTTCTAGAAAACTCCAAACAAAGGAAGAAAAGATTTCCTATTCCTATAGAACATTCAAAGATAGACTTCACAACTGGAAAAGTTTCTGGGTGCCTCTGAGAAACTTAGAGTTGGCTCAGGCCTGTAATCCTAGCTACTCAGAGGCAGAGTAGTTCATGAGACCCTATCTCAAAAATACCCAACACAAATAAGGGCTGGCAGAATGGCTCAAACGGCAGGCTCAAGCCTAGCAAGGACGAGGCCCTGAATTCAAATCCCAGTACCACCAAATATATATATGTATATACACATGAATACACACACACACACACACACACACACACACACACACACACAAAGTTTCCAGAACATTCTATCCCATTGAAGGAATTGAGGACAGCTGAGAAGGCAAGTATTCTTACCTGTGTATAAAGTTTTAGATCAAGTTAGGTACTGGTGGCTCACACCTATAATACTAGCTTACTTGGGAGGCTGAGATTGGGAAGAACACAGTTTGAGGTCAGCTCAAGCAAATAGTTTGAGTAACCAGTGGGTCACAGATGTGGTTCAAGTGGTAGAGCACCTGCTTTACAACACCAAGCCCTGAGTTCAAACCTCAGTCCCACCACATTAAAAAAAAAAAGTTTTAAATCAGTTTCTTTCAAAATCAAGGTTTTATTTCATTTTTGGTGCTTTTATTCTTATTTATTTTTTGATTGAATCACTGAGCTACATTCCCAGCCCTAGTCTGGACTATTTAATTTAGGTCTCTGTGGTAAGTTTTTGGACTCCAGTTTTGTAACCTCACTCTGACTGTATGACGATTTTTTCCTTTTTTGTCAGAAGCACATCTTGTCATTCCTACCATTCACTCTACATTCCTGTGTCATGTAGGAATCCTACCTTTCTGAGTATTTGAAATCCTGCAATACAAATTGGAAATCTTTCCTTCAATTCTTAAGTTTTAAGTGGGAAGATTATTGTCACTACAACTGTAATAATCCCCATTTGTAGTTCTATTTACTCCTAGAAGTATCTGTTTTGAATTGTCATTATGACCAAATTATTATTTTGTGAGGCTTAGTAGTAGATATTCTGAACAATTATTTTTGTTAGCTTTTTGTAGGACAGAGATTTTGGGGATCAAACCCAGGGCCTCAAACATGCTAAACACATGCTCTACCACTGAGTTACACCCCCTAGCTCCACATTTGCCACATCAGAGAATTCAGATGTAGTTAAATGACTTTTTTTTTTGGGAAAACAAATAAATTGGAAGAAATTGAGCAGTAATTAAAAAAAGGAACTATTTAAAAGAAGAGAAAATGTAATTTCCAAGTCACTGACTCTAAAGTACCATTGAAAACTTCAACAGTAAATACAGTAGCAACAATAAAAGATCAAGCAACCAGAAAAATTATATAATTATTCCTTGTACCAAAAGGCTAAGTGAAGCCGGGTGCAATTGTGAATGTCTGTAATCTTAGTACCCAGGAGGCTGAGGTAGGAGGATTGTTGAATTTGAGGCCAGCTTGGAGTACATAGTGAGGCCCTTTACCAAAAAAAAAAAAAAAAAAGAGCTAAGTGTGTTCACATGCATGAATGTAAGACTACATTGAATGAGAAAACTTCCTGTTTGGTGTCCTGCCCTCAGCCCACTGCTGCATGAAATCAGAGCTGTAATTTAGCTGACAAGAAAGAGCATTTTTGGAGGGCCTAGGATACAAATGTGTCTTAGCAGGGCAGTCTAGTGAAGTGGGAGGCACTGGAGCTAGAGGCTGACATAGCCAGGTGGGCAAGGGGCACAGACAGGGAGGAGCCTCCCAGCTGACCCCTTCATTATTTTTGATTGGTTCACTAAGGATAGTTCAAACCAATAAAGCACCAAGGAGCCCTTCCAAGCTGCCTGACTTACAATTACTGAAGTGCCAAGAGGCACTGGGCTTATAAAGCTGTCTTTACCACAGGTTGGGTTAGCCAGGTCTCCAAAAGGAACTGTAAAGTTTTATGGTTTACTTTAACAAGCTGACTTTTGGAGTCAGACTTTGTCCTGGATAAAATTTTCCCTTAGCTGCAATCAAACTCAGCTAAATTACAGCTCTGATTTCATGCAGCAGTGGGCTGAGGGCAGGACACCAAACAGGAAGTTTTCTCATTCAATGTAGTCTTACATTCATGCGTGTGGACACACTTAGCTCTTTTTTTTTTTTTTTTTTTTTTTTTGGTAAAGGGCCTCACTATGTACTCCAAGCTGGCCTCAAATTCAACAATCCTCCTACCTCAGCCTCCTGGGTACTAGGATTACAGACATTCACAATTGCACCCAGCTTCACTTAGCCTTTTGGTACAAGGAATAATTATATAATTTTTCTGGTTGCTTGATCTTTTATTGTTGCTACTGTTTTTAACTGTTGGAGTTTTCAATGGTACTTTAGAGTCAGTGACTTGGAAATTACATTTTCTCTTCTTTTAAATAGTTCCTTTTTTTTTTATTACTGTTCAATTTCTTTCAATTTATTTGTTTTTCCAAAAAAAATCATTTAACTACATCTGAATTCTTTGATGAGGCAAATGTGGAGTTACGGGGGTGTAACTCAGTGGTAGAGCATGTGTTTAGCATGTTTGAGGCCCTGGATTTGATCCCCAGAATCCCTGTCCTATAAAAAGCTAACATAAGTAATTGTTCAGAATGTAGGAAATTCAGGAAACTGCTCATCTTTTTGTGTGTGTGATCAGGGTTTGAACTCATGGCTTCACACTTGCAAAGCAGGTGTTCTCAAGGCTTGTGCTCTACAGTTTGAGACATACCTTCAGCTCATTTTGCTTCAATTATTTGGAGATGAGGTCTCTCAAACTATGTGCCATGCTGGCCTCAAACTATCATCCTCCTGATCTCAGCCTCCCAAGTAGCTAGGATTACAGGCATGAGCCACCTGTGCCTGGCAGTTTCTTCATCTTTATTTATTGCATCCACCCTACCTGTCTCTCTTCCTCCCTCCCTTCCACCATTCCTTCCTTCTTTCTGTCCTTCCTTCCTGGGGCACTGGGTCTGGCTCTGAAAACTCACCCGTGGTCTCTTCTTTTTTCGTTGGTCCTGGAAATTGGGTCTGTTTCTTTTCGTGCATGCACCTTGGTGTCTAACCAGTACTCAGCCTCTAAAATTCCCTGCTTCACTCTTGCCAGCCCGTGTTCTGAGGATTGGCATCTTCTTCCTGATAGATGGATGTTGGCTACACACTCAGTGGTGCCACCTGCTGTTGTCCTTCTGAGCACTGATAATTCCTGTCCAGCTGGTACTGCCCTGGGGCAAGCCCTCAGGATACTCCTGGGTTGAAATGAGCAAGAGTTTCAGGACTCTCTGTGGTAAACTCCTCCATGACAGGAATCCAGTCTTGCTAAGTGTTTTACCCACAGGAACGTGGGTAAAACTAGGAAGTGTTGGCCTAGTCAAAAGAGATGCACTAGGTCTTGGTTTCAGGATGGCAGGATTGATGAGCATCACAGTTACTGAGTGCTTCCCAGAACCTACCAGATTTTTCACACAAGGGCTCCCAAGTAGGGACCTGTTGATTAAGTAACTGTATGCAGCCAGGTTTGTGGGTGCCATGGTTCAACCGCTCAGCTGACAGGAATAAACACCCAGGTGCTAATGGACGTTCATTATTTTATAAATATTTACTCTGTGTTGGGTTGTAGTAGGTGCGACCAATTTGAAATTTCATGGTCCGGGACAGAGGAATTTACTGTCTGGAGACAGGCTTCTCAAACCTTGACCTGCACACAAATCCCATGGGGACCTTTGTGAAAATCAGATTCTGTCTGTAGCCATGGGATGGACCCAACATTTGGCATTTCTAACCAAATCCCTGCCGGTGCTGAGGCTAACCGGAGAAGGGGTCACTGTGGTCCTCACAGTGTGATCCCTAGGCTAGTAGCTTCCGGGACCACCTGTGAGTGACTTAGAAATGCAAATCCTCAGGCCCCGAGGAACCATGGAATCAGAAAGTCTGATGTGGCGTTTGGCCCTCAGCCAGGGCTGCACACCAGCATGGCCTGGGGGAGCTTTTAAACCACGCAGGGTTCCAACCCAGACAAATTGAATGAAACTCAGTAGGTGGAGGTCTGGCATCCGGGATTTTTTCCTTAACTCCCCAGGTGATGTTAAAGAACGGCCAGGTTAAAGCCAGTGAGGTTGAAGCAAGCTGCCAAGTCAGCAAACACAATCCAAACTGCACGGGTCGTGACTGCCATGTCTGAACAGTGAGTCTCCGGAAGCTGGGGGCTTTCTCTGAGGAGGAAACACATTTGAGTTGCCTCTTGAATTTAGCCAAAGGGTTTGCCTGGTGTACAATTAGGGACAAAAGCATTCTGGCAGAGGGCTGTGTAAAATAAAAGCACAGGGGGAAGGGCAGGGGAGAGTAGAGGGGGAGGTGAGGCTGAGCAGAAAAGAGAAGCAATGGTGGGGGTGGGCTGGCATTGGAATGGTGGGCAGAGGCAGACTGTGTCTTATGTGCCATGACTGCTGAGATTCAAGGCTGTGGGTACATTGAACCTGCAGCAAGCTGGACATGGCGGTACACATGTATAATCCCAGCAGTTGGGAGGCTGAGGCAGGAGGATGAAGAATTCAAGGCGAGCCTGGGTTATACAGAAAGACCCTATCAGAGAAAGAGAGAGAGAGAGAGACAGAGAGACAGAGATGAAGATGAAGAGCTGGGGCAAGAGGAGAGAAGGTAACAGCTTCCAGAAATCTGAACACTGTCTGTCTTGAGTCATGGGCTACATGGTAGCTAAGAGCCTTCTCACAGGTCTCTCCTCTCCTGGCATCCCCTCCACACTGCTACAGGTGACACGCTCTGATCACATTCCTCACAGATTGAAACTCTCCTGGCTCCCAGGATAGAATCAAGGCCCTTCAAGGTTGAGTCTTGCTTTCCTCTTCCATGTCCCCTTCCTTCTGCTCTCAGCCTCATGGGTCTACATAATTAATGACTTGCCATTCTGCAAGTACTCTCTTGCATCCCTTGCTGGCTCATTCTTCCTAGGAGGGGAGGCAACCATTATGGATTGAAATAAGTCCCCTCAAAAAGATATGTGTAGTCCTAACCCCTAGAACAATAGAATGTGACCTTATTTGGAAAAGGGTCTTTTCAGAGGTAATCACGTTAAAATAAGGGCCTTAAGATGGCCTCTCATGCAATATGGCTGTGTCTTTATAAAAGAGAAATTTGGACACAAAGACAGGCACAAATACAGAATGTCATGTGAAGATCGAAATCGGTGTGATGCAGCGGGTGCATGGAACTCTAAAAATGCCAGCAAACCCAAGAAATGAGGGACTGCCAGCCTCCAGAACTGAGAGACAATGCATTTCTGTTGTTAAGTCATACTTTGTATGACAGCCCTAGGAAATCTAGTGGGCCTGGATTTTGTTCCCAAGGTACCCTATTGGTGCTCTGTAGCACAGCCTGTGCTTCTCCCCAGCCCTTCTTAAGAAAGGGCTCCATCTCTCATTGCTACATCCCTAGCACCCAACCTCAGGCCCAGCACATGGTAAACTGCAATGCACTCTAATGATGGAGGAGGGAGCAGGTATCATTTGCCAAGAAAGGAATAATGTTATTCTGTGCCACTTCAGTTAGTGCCAGTGGAATGGGCAGAGATCAGGAGGATCATGGTTAGAAGTCAGTCCTGGGCAAGTAGTTGGAGACTTTCATAAAGAAAAAGAAAGGAATTATGGGGCTGGGTTGTGGTGTAATGCTTGCCTAGGTAGAGCCCTGGATTCTATCCCCAGCACCACAAAAGAAAAAAAAAAGCATCAGAGTAAATGGATGGGCTTTTGTTAAAATGAAGCTGTTTGCCATCTTCTCAACTATTTCCATGTCTTGGGTGCTCCCACACTCCTTCCCCAGTGTCCAGTAAGTCCTCCCCTAGGACCCTGGGTACCTCATTTTAACTCTCAGAAGGCATCAAAGCCATCACTCTCACCAATTCGTACTCATGTCATTAGTCATTCCATCTTTTCAAATACCCATTTCTTTCCCTTTGAACTGGCCACTGTTCTCCCAATGGCCACAGTGAAAATATGATGCACACCAAGAATCCATCCTAAACAAACTGATTTCAACTCTTGGGTCTCATCAAGGTAGGGGCTGAAGCTGTCCCCACTTTCACATTTCCCCTTTTCCCTCTTTAGCAGACTGCATCATGTCATCCATGCTGGTGGGCTGGGGAATGGAAGGGCAAAAATCCCCTCATGGAAAAGAGACAGGTAAACCAAATCAGTGAAATGTCTGAGTCTGGAGACCTGGATGCCAGGGTGAATGGGATTCCAGGTTCTGTTACTACTGCCCAGCCAGGCAATGGTTCTTTTCTCCATTCCTCTTCTGTTCTCCCTTGCTTTCCTTTCCTGAGCTCTGACGAAAGCATCCTTGTGTGACAGTGCCTGCACTCAGAATGCCTGAGTTTCACCATGATGGTGAGTGTCTGTGAAAAATAAGATAGACCCAGCAAAACCAGGCCAGCTCAAACCAGCTTGGCCACCATGCTAGTTTCATTACCATCTTGTTGTAACACATCTCCAGAGTAAATTTCCCTCTCACCAGAGTCATGCCAGTTTTCAATTTCCATGACAACCCTTGGAACTGGCCAAATGTGGTCAAGCAGGAAGAGGGAGACAAGCTCCCTCGGAGGCATAGTGGCGCTTTCCTGGGAAAGTCAGAAATACTCCACCTACTTATTAATCCACCTGACCTTACCCATCTGAAGAAAGCATGTCACCTCACTTCATTCACCTGATGGGAATGGGGGGGCATGGATCTGAGAACTTGGCTCTCAGTTCCTCCCCTTCATTGGCGACTAAATAAAGTCCTATGTCTTTGCTGGACCCCTCCCCCCACTTCTCTGATGGTTGTTGGCTTTGCTGGGGTGGGGCAATTAAAGAAGGGCTCCTTTCAAAAAGGCAGTGCTTTGGTTGAGGTGAGCCAGCTCCTCCAGATTTTGTAGCAAAAATAGACTGTTGCTGCCCAGCACAACCATCTTCAAAAAACCAACAGCTGATAGTTACTTAATATGCAACCACTGCTGGGAGAGGACTGGGTGAAAGGTACAGGAGTCTCTCTGCACTCTCTTTGAATCTTCCACATGGATCTGTACATATTTCAAAACAAGAATTTTTTAAAAACCCAGCAAAATAAAAGCAACAAAAACAGGTGACTGGACAGTTTGCCAAACCTTGATATAAGTTATATTAATTAATTGATTGATTATTAATTACAAAATTAATTAATTAGTGCTGGGCCTTGTACATGAGGCAAGATCCTCCTGCCTCAGACTGTTAGGCAACCACTCCACCACTGAGCTGCATCCCAGTCCCCTCCCCTATTGCCCCAAGTATTTCTTAACTCATATTTTGCAGATCCCTCTGTTCCTCAAAGTTTTAGGTAGTAAAATTTAAGCAAACAAACAAACAAAAAATAGCTCAAGCAGTGGAGTGCCTGCTTTGTGAGCATGAAGCCCTGAGTTCAAACTCTAGTACCACAAAAAAAAAAACAGCTGGGGCACTGGTGGATCACACCTATAATTCTAGCTAAGCAAGAGGCAGAGACCAGGAGGATCAAGGTTCAAGGGCCACCCTGGGCAAAAAACAAGACCCTAAAATGGTGTTACAATAGGGTCATTATGATGGGCCTAAATCCAATATGACTGGTGGTCTTATAAAAAGAAGGTGCCTCAGCTGGATGCTGTGGTTCACCCCTGTAAACCTTGCTACTCAGGAGGCAGAGATCAGGAAGTTCGAGGTTCAAAGCCAGGCAGGCAAATAGTTCATGAGACCCTATCTCGAAAATACCTATCACAAAAAAAAAAGGATTGGTGGTGAAGTGGTTCAAGGTGAAGGCCCTGAATTCAAGCCCCAGTACTGAAAAAAACAGGGTACTCCTTGGGCACACTGGTGGTTTACATCTGTGATCTTAGTTACTCCGAAGTCAGAGATCAGGAAAATCTTGGTTGGAAGCCAGCCTGGACAGTAGTTCATGAGACCCTATCTCAAAAATACCCAACAAAAACAGGGCTGGTGTAGCTGGGGTGGTAGAGCACCTGCCTAGCAAGTGTGAATGAAGCCCTGAGTTCAAAACCCAGTACTGCCAAAAAAACAAGAGGGTAACGGACACAGAGACAGAGACACAAACGGAGAAAGCCCGAAGATGATGACAGAGAATGGAGTGATGCTTCTAAAAAAATCCAAGAACATCAAGGATTACCAGCAAGACACCAGGAGCTAGGAGAGGGGCCTGGACCAGACCCTCCCTCAGAAGAACTAACCCTGCTGACACTTCAATTTTGGACTTTCAGCCCCCAGAACTGTGAGACAATACATTTCTATTTCTTTAAATCATTTAGTCATAGAACTTTGTTACGGCACCCTAACCAACAGAATCAGCCTGACCCAAACTGGAAGCCTGTGGCTGAGTCCCTTCCTTTATGACACCATTCATTATGATTCCATCCACTTCCTGAGGCAGCTGTGAAAAACGAAAATATCTACCAAGCACGTATCAGTTGAGGCACTTGGATAATGAATATGAAAGTTCTTTATAAGTACAATTTATAAGATGATTTCCTTTTACCTCAACAGAGCCATGGAAATGCCCAGAAGATATAGGCAGGGACTGGGGGTATAGCTCAGTGTAAAGCACTTGCCTAGTATGTGCAAGGTCCTGGATTCCAATCCTAGCATGAAGAAGAAGAGGAAGAGAAAGAGGAAGAGGAAGGAGAAGAAGAGGAAGAAAAGGAAGAAAGAGGAGGAAGAGGAGGAAGAGAAGAAGAAGAAGAAGAAGAAGAAGAAGAAGAAGAAGAAGAAGAAGAAGAAGAAGAAGAAGAAGAAGAAGAAGAAGAAGAAGAAGGAGGAGGAGGAGGAGAAGAAATAGAAGAAGGAGAAGGAAAAGGAGAAAAGAAGGAGAAATAAAAGGAGAAAGAAAAAGAATTTACACAGGAATAAAATGATACTTAGGAGCCACTGAGCAAATGCTATGTACTAAATGATTTATATTCACTATGTGCATTATGCTATTTAATGATACAGTTGCCCATTCAGTGAGGTAGGCTCTGCTATTATTCCTTCTTTAGACACAAAGGAAATTAAGTAGCCTGTCCAAAGTTGCAGGGCTACTTTATGGTTGAGTATCTTTTGAACCCTCACTTCTGAAGTCACCACTTGAATGACCGTAGCACACCACTTGACTGTGTGAGAGTCAAATCACATAGTCACTGGCCCCATTCATCATGGGACAGGGCAGCTGAACAGCTAGAGTAGAGGAAATAAGCAACAGTAGCTGGCAGACTACAAATGGAGGTCTAAAAATAGCCTGTACACATTGTTATCATTTCCTATAACTCAAGTCCCTGTAAACTACTCAGGGGTGGAGCTTTCTTCTAGAATCAATGCCTCAGTCTGAACACTGGTGCAGGAGTAAGTCACACAGGGTTAGGAGTTTGCAGCCCCAGGGTAAAGAGCACTTGAGCAATTCTGGTCTCTAGAAAAGACCAGTAGGAAAGTGGTCATTCTAGATTGTAAATCATTCTAGGTACCCCCACACTCACCAGTGATTTACTGAGAGAAAACCTAGACTGGCCACAGGGTCTGACGGAAAGCTTCTAACAGTTCTGCAGACTTCAGGGGCAGCTGAGACTAAGGCAGAATCAGACAGGAAATGACTGGCTCAGGTTCCTGTCTCAGAGGATTGACTGAGTTTCAATGGGCACAAACATGATTGTTTGTTTCCCAGTTAACATCAATCCTTGATTGTCAGGACTGGTTTTTAGAGCTTCCCTAAACAAGAGACAGGCAGGGCCCATGGCTAGCAGCCTTGGTGGGAACTGGCTCTTCAATGTGAGGCCAAGGATCTAGTGTCTGAGCTAAGGGAAGCCAGCCAGTCAAGGCCTTCACTCTCACCCCACAAGGCTATGCGATGACCCCCAACTTTCCAGTACCTTTCTTGTTTTATGAGTCCAGTCTTTGTACTGAGTAGTCCTGACTACAGTGTCATTTTATACACATCTAATTACTCTGGATAGGTGGCTTGATGTTGGAGGTGGCCCGAGAGCCTTGTTGATGAATGAATCCACTGGTTCTGCCACTCCTGTTTCTGTAGCTTAAGGCAGTTGCACAGCATCTCGGAATATCTTTCTTGTTCTGTGTGAAAAAGAGGATTTTTGCATCTATCTCTATAGTGGTTGCATGGACTAGGGATGTGTGTCTACTGTGACACCTTGTTGAAGACCAATAAGTGGCAATAGTTATTATCCAATAAGTGGAGAGACTGAGCCAGCTCAGTCTCAAACACCTCGTAATGTTTCCACCATACTCATACTTCACTTGATCCACCCAATAAATATTGAACCCCTTCTCTGTCCCAGTACCATACTGGGCACTGGGGACTTTAAAGATGTGCGCAAAACTAGGCGTAGTGGCATATACTTGTAATGTACTTGAGAGGAAGGAGGATCAAGAATTCTGGGCCAGTCCAGACAAATTTAGGGAGACCCTGTTTCAGAAACAAAATACAATAATGAATAAATAAAAAGGGCTGGGGACATGGCTCAAGTGGTAGAGTGTTTGTCTAGCTAGTGCAAAGTCCTGAGTTTAATCTCCAGTACCACGAAAGAAGCAGAGAGAGAGAGAGAGAGAGAGAGAGAGAGAGACAGGTGAGAGAGAGACACACACACGTGGATTCCTCCTGCAGGGAGCTGTAGTCTCTAATACAGGAGATAAGACTTGAACTACAGGGTAATAAATCAAAGAAGAAAGAGATCAGTGTCTGTTTTCAATAGATAAAGCTGGTTGGTAAACAGGCTTGCAAGTCTGGCTCATGCAGATCCAAGGTCCCAAAGAGCCAGTAATTAGGGAAACAAAGACTTGGGAATAGGACCTGGCTATCGCTGGAGTGTGGACAGACCGACATCTGGCGCAAGTAGTAAAGAAGAATGTGGAGTTCTCTTGTCATTAGGGCAGATGTGGCCCGATCTGTCCCCATGTAATTAGCATCAAGACTAGGCCTTTGTGACCGTGACCACAGTGGTCATCACACTTCTGTTTATGTCTCCCCAACTGGTGAACTAGCTCATTTGGCAAAAAGCAACCCCCTTACAAATGGACTTGTAGACAAGAAAGGAAGGAAGCACCGTTCAGCCCAGCCCCCTTTGCCAGCACCTAAATGAAAGCGGTTAACACCTGACACTGTCTTTTAGAAGGTGTCAGACCCACAGAGGATTTTTAGTGGAAATACTGTATACTGCAAGGGCGGGCACATGTCATAATGGATTTGTCCAAAGCCAATGAATACCCAACACCAAGAGTGCACTCTACACTGGGTGAATGTGTGTCGATGAGGGTTCATCAATGGTCACAAATGTGTAACTCTGGTGCCTATGGGGGCAGAGGATGAGAGGGGATATTTCTGTACCTTCCTCTCAAATCTGCTGTGAACTTGATATTGCTCTAAAAAAAAAAAGTCTTTACAGTTTCAGGTCTTCTTGAGGGGAGGAGGAGACACCCCGGATAGAAGTCATTTCTGACCTGTCACAGAAGAAATGCCCATTGTAGAAAGTCAGAAGCAGCTGGAATCAATTTACACAAAGCCAGAAGCCATTCTGCATATTCCAGAGGCTCGTGCACCTGCAGTGACTCTTAGTACAAGTTCATTACATAACAATAAGCTGAGGCCCTGGGAAGCTCCTGGGTGTGTTGTTTTGTTCTGTGATTCACCTTCAATCGTATGGGAAGTGTTTTTCTTCGGGGGCTGACGCTCTGGTAAACAACATTTGCTTCTCAGATTAGATTGCTTTCTTTAAGGTTTATTTTATCTAACAATGACTTAATCTGAACAGAGACCAAGAATAGAGTTCTTAAAAGTAAGTATGTAGATACCTAAAAAACAAAACAAAACAAACCCCTCAAAACTAAAGTCTTGATTTCTAAGACGTTCTAGGGAAAACACAATTTGAAAACCTTTCAAGTGAGATAAGGCGGATAAAAGCCCTAATAATGAGTTATTTATAAGGTGATTATGGTACTACTTCATCACATGAGTAAGAGGAACTTGAAAAGCTAATAGCAAACATACTCATTGTGACTTAATATTGTTAGAAAAGGAAATGGAAGTTTGGAGTTGGAATGCAGGTCAAAATATAGAACTAGGCTTTGAAGTTCTGAAGTGACAAAAGATAGCCTGAGACGGTTCCGTTACACAAAGCTTCACCCAATCACAGTTACAAGGCATGGTATAGCGCCTCGCTGCTTTCCCTATAAGAAACCTGCACTGGGGTAGTCCAAGTTAAACATGCATCAAACTCTCTTGATTTTTACACTGTTGTTCCAAAAAAGTTATTTTTATCTTCAGCAATACAGGCTTCCACAATCACCTTTGTCCCCTACCTCTCCTGGAGTCCCAGTTTGCATCCCAGCAGCCCGCAGCATCTTTGCTTTTGGCTAGGGAGTAATTCGATCAGGCAAGTGTGACTAAGCGTGCCTGGTGTTTACACTCCTGGACCTGCACCCCCCAGACTTCATGACCCTGTCCTCAGAATGGCTTAGTACTCACACTATATGATGCTTTTCTATCATAACAATGGTATACCGGAAGGAAGACGCCTCTGCCCTGTGTTGTTTTATGTAGAATTAGACCTTTTTCCAGTGTTTTTCTAGAAGGTTTTATCATGTTGACACCATCCAGCAGATCTGTCTACTTTCCTGCCATACAACTCTGTTTCTCTTCATTCTTTCCCCACCCCTTCTGTCCTCATTCTTCCCTTTAACTTAACCTCATCTTTAGACAAAACCAATCAGCTGGGCAATTACTGGCTCATGCCTGTAATCCTAGCTATTCACAAGGCAGAGATCAGGGGGATCACAGTTGGATGCCAATCTTGGCAAATAGTTTGTGAGACTCTGTCTCAAAAAAGCCCATCACAAAAAGGGCTGACAGAGTGGCTGAAGGTGAAGGCCCTGAATTCAAGCCCCAATACTGAAAAAAAAAAAAGGAAAAAATCACATTTGGCACAAAAGAAAAAATGGTGGATGAAATAGAGACAATAAGCTATTTATAGATTTGACCACACTTTTCTAATAAGTACTTCATCTGAGGAGGTCACTCACATTCCAGGCAACAAAAGAGTGTTTTCCTTATCTTATTAGCACGTATTATGTGGGCTGTTCTTTGCTTGGGAATGAGAAAAAGGACCTGAGCTGTGAGCACTGCACTCCAGTATATTCTCTGTTCTTGTTAATGGTTGCAGTGGGGCTTTGATTGGAAGCAGAGCTGCACCATAATTCAATAACCACAAACATGGGTGAATACACATCGGTGGCCATACAGAAAGGTTTTCAACTATTCTACTGTGGCCATCAGGAAGCATTAGATAAAATGTCATTAGCAGGCTCATGACAAACGAAAGTAAAGAACATGATGACAAAGTTCAAATGCGGAGTCTTTATCTGGCATAAGTGTGCTGAGGCTCTGTACCAAGTGTGAAAAGGAGGCATTTCCTGGTAGGGCTGCCTAAGAGTGAGGTCATGTGCAGGCCTGACAGTGAGATGGCAAACATCGTGTTCTCATTACCTATTTGCTTACATTTTAATGAGACATGGAAGAAGAAGATGTGATATCACACAGGTAGGTGCAGCTCTGAGAACTACAGGATTCCACATCCAGAGTGTATGTGCAAAACAGAATGATGCAAAATCTTAAGTTTTGAGACTTTCAGCATTATATTTAAGGCTCACCATATTAAAAAATACCTTTTTTTCTAGGTTGATCTGATTGCTCGGCGACTGAAATACATTTGTCTCTGGCTGCTCATGTTGAGGGTGAAGGGGGAGGGGGGTAATTTGGAATTAAAACATTTTTATGACCCTAGAACTCTGGCTTAAGAGGAAAAAACCCACATTTCTATTATATTACACAGTATTTTACATATTTGTCTCTCTGTTCTCACTCATGCATTACGTGGATAAATCAAAGTATAAACAAAATGCGCTCCCTCAGGTTATGAAAATCTCCCAGGACCTACAGGCTCCCTTGTAACACTTTTCCTTTTTACAGTGCTGAGGATCCAACCTAAGAAGGCCTAACCTATGGTAAGTAAGCACTGCCACCGAGCTACTTCTTAGTGCCTTTGTTGAAGCCAGAAAGCCCAGACCTGGAGACACCTGAAGGCATACTATCAGTATGTGAATATTAGCATAAGAATCAGTTTTGTTTTATGGATTTGCTGTTTTGAAGGGCTTGATTTATCTCAGTACTTACCATAAACTGGAAAGTCTTCTCTACCTCCCCACCCACCCTAGTCCAACTTGGTGTTTTATCTCTGGTCAACAGGGAAGATTGCACAGCATCATTCACCAGACTATCACACACAGTTTGAAATGCAAACCAAAACATTTACAGCCTTGTCATTTTCACATTCTTCTTCTGAGACTTGCTGTAAATGTATTTAAAAATGGAAAAAATGCTTGCAAATCAATTAAAAAAAATCCAGCAGAAAATACATCAGCTGCAGTTTGTTTACAATTGCCAAGAGAAGAAATAAAAATTATAAATAACTACATATTAAAAAGTTCTTCTGTGAAAAACAAAAGAAATGAGAAGTATAATAAGAGGGAAATACTTGTTCTACTAAATTGACAAATATTAAAAAGAAAGACAACATGTGATGTAACTGAGGAGTTTCAAAGCTCTTTTTATTCACTGCTGTTGGCGAATATCTTTTCAAGAGGGAAGTTTATTTCACTGCTTTCCTCTGAGAGGAAAAGAAAGAAGTAACTGCATGGATGATCACAACAATGTAAGATAAAATATTGGTAGAAAATGGTGAAAAATAGTTTTATAAGCTTGAAGGAGAACTTGCTAAGAATAGCACCAAGGTTAAAACTAGTAAAAAGAAAAGTCTGATGACCTAAATTAAATGCCAAAGAACAAAAATATATTAAAGTTAAACACATGGAGAAAATAATTTTTGTAGTGTGTGCAAAAGATGATTTCTTATTGCTCAGTGGGAAATTGTTGATGATAGCAGGTCATGGGGCCTCCTCAACCCATGCCAGCCTGGGCTACATAGAAGGTCCTTGTCTGAAAAAAAATTGCAATTCAGTATTCTCAAATACCATTAGAGGGAACGTAAATGAGTATGCAAACTTTCTACAGAGTAGTATATGAAAAATTAAAGAGTGTTTGATTACACAATCCCACTTAGAATTTACCTATTCAGGTATGTGTGTGGAAGTGTGGGAGTTTTTTATTTTATTTTTGCTTTGTTTTGATTTTGGAGACAAGGTCTATGTTTCAGTCCAGGTTGGTTGGTCTGTAGCTCATTGTGTAACCCAAGCTGGCCTCCACCACACCCAGCCGGAAGTATGTTAAGGTACCTGTTTCAGCTGGGTGCTGGTGGCTCACGCCTGTAATCTTAGCTACTTGGAATCCAGCTGAGATCAGGAGGATGGCAGCTTGAGACCAGCCCAAGCAAAAATCTCCAAAATAGCCAGAGTAAAATGAACTGGAGGTGTGGCTTAAGTGGTAGAGTGCCTGGTAAGTTCAAACCCCAGTCCTATCAAAGCAAAAACAAAAACAAAAAACCTGATACCTGTCTCCAAAGCCTGTAATCCCAGCACTGGGGAGGCTGGGACAGAAGAATTTCTGTTTCAAGGCCAGCCTCGGTTATATTAAGAGACCCTGTTCCAAAACCTGTGTTTAAAGGATATTTCTCATAACATGTATGCAGTAGTAAAATATTGAATATAAAATGTCACCGCTAGTAGATTTATTATGTGTTTGTTTGTTCTCAGTATGTAGTTTGGGGTCCCCTCAAACTTGTGATTGTTCTGCCTCCACTTCCCTAGTGGTGGAATCACAGGCACGCACCACCATGCTTGGGTTAGATTGGTTACAAATGATGGCATGTTCTCTTAAGCCCCCTACTTCATGAGAAAGACGTATGGAAAAGATGCCAAAATGTATTTCTTAGGTAAAAAGGAGATCAGAAAACAGAGTATGCCACATAATCTAGTCTAAATATTTGCTGCCTGTGCATGTATGTTTGATGTAATATAACAAATCTAGAGTACAGACACTAGAAATAGGAGCTGCTTCTCGTTGAGTGAGAAAGTGGAATTTCTTAATTCTTATATTTCTGTGCCTTTGAACTTTTTTACATTGCATAGACATGGATTATTTATACCAAAAAAACCCAAAATAGTATAATTACATTTTAATAGAAAAAATAAGGAGGATGAGGTGATCAATTTGTAAGTCAAGAAAAGGGTAAGATGGGCAAATACTCACGGGGCTTTTTTTTTAATTGGGGTTTTTTGCTTTTTTATTTCATGGGTTATCTATTTATTTATTTTTGGTGCTAGGGATTGAACACAGAGCTTCCCATATGCTACGATGTACTCTACCAAGGAGCTACAACTCCACTCTCTGTTTCTGAAATTTATAAAGGACGTAAAGGTTACTTTACTTGAAATGTTATTGAGGATTTTTTTTGTGTTGCTTCTTGCATGGGTTTTGTTGTTGCTGGGTTTGTTTGTTTTGTTTTGTTTTGTTTTTTGATACAAGGCAAGGTCTTGCTATATAGGCCAAGCTGGTCTGGAACTCCCTATCCTCCTGAGGGCTGGGATTATAGAAGTACACTACTATGCTCAGTACTGTCTTCCATTTTTGTTTGCTTTCAGCTTTATTGAGGTGTAAGTGACAATAAAAATTGTGTATTCATACTTGAAGTATCAAAGGCAATGATTTGATATATGTATACATTGCATAATGATTGCCACAATCAAATTAACATACTCCATTATCTCCCTAGTCAGCATTTTGTATGTGTTTGTGTGTCAGTGCTTAAGGTCCACTCTTGGAGAATTTGAACACAGCAACACTAACTGTAGTTGCTATGATGTCCATGAGGTCTCCAGAACTTATTCATCTGAGCTGTACCCTTTGACCAGTATCTCCTCCGTTTCCTCACTTCCTAGAGTTCTAATTCATTCCACAGGAAAGAAAATGTCTGTATCTCACTTAGCATAAGGCCCTCCAGGCTCATCCAGGCTTATTTGAGTCCCATCTCTACCACACTTTTACTAGTTAGGTAGTCAGATTTCATATCTGGTAAAATTGAAATAAGTCTTAACTTACAGGATGGCAATGACAAACAAGATATGAAAGAAGATTTATGCCCTTCTAGTTACAATGTAACCCGTTGACATTATCCTAGTAATCCGGCAGCCAGTAGACACCCAGAGCAAACACAGGAGACATATTTGCTGAATAACGATATAGAACTGAAACTTATGACTTAAAAACAAAAACAAATCCTCAGCTAAAAATAGTTCCTCAGAAAGATTCCCCTCCCACTGGAAGGTGACATCAGAAAACACAGCCACAAAGAATCTTCTCGGGGAATTGATGGAGCACAGAATGGTTCTAGAAGTCTCAAAAAGGAGTTTGTTTGCTTTTTTAAAAAAATGGTAGCCATCATTTTTTGGTCTCAGTTGTTCGGAATTCTGTGCTCCAGAACCAACATTCCTTTAAGACAGTAGACTGACCTTCAGGTCCACCAGAAATATTCAACATATTATATGTACAGGTTATGACAATGGAGTAAAAAACATGTCACCAGAAGAATCATAGGGACAGCATATTTGATTTTATTTACTTGTCCTATGGTAAAACCACACTTATTGGGGAGGGTTTTTTCTCTTCCTCTTTTACCTAGAGGGATCTCCAAGGAACTCAGAATAGAATACTTCCTCTTTTCACTAGATCTTGCTCAACTAAGCAGCCATTCAGTCACACAAACATTCCTGGGCTTCTCAGATGTCAGTCTTCTATTTATAATTTTCTTGAGTTTGATTAGAAATATACTAACTTGTTTAAAATTATTTCTAGGCTTCTGAGAAAGCATAGTAGTATAGATGTTTCCCCTTTTCATTTGCTTCATTTTTATTACTTCACTCAGGAATGAGACTCATTCTCTTTCAGAGCTGTTTTTATTTGTCTTGTTTAAATTTTGTGTGTGTGTGTGTGTGTGTGTGTGTGTGTGTGTGAGATGATCTTGGACGGTATGTCCAGACTATCATGCAAAGCCACAGTCCCAGATCTAATCAGACGCTTTTTACCACTGAAGGTTTTATTTTATAATATATAATATATAACATGCATACAATTATGTTATAGACTACAATATTATCTATTGAAGAGTTATGAAAAATGAATTCAAATGGAACAAAAAATTTGTTTACATATCTTAAGATCTAAAGAAGCGTAAAAGCAGTGACTGTAATCCTAGCTACTTAGGAGGCAGAAATCAGGAGGATCATAGTTCAAAACCAGCCTGGGCAAATAGTTTGTGAGACCCTAATTCGAAAAAAGCCCATCACAAAAAAGGGCTGGTGGAGTAGCTCAAGGTGTAGGCTCTGAATTCAAACCCCAATACCACAAAAAAGAAAGAAAGAAAGAAATGTAAAAGCAGGAGGCCAGGTGGGTATTGCAGATGCCTGAGGACAGAAAAGTACGAAGTGAGGAAATGAGAGGTCAAAATACATTATGGACCCACAACGTATGCTGTGCCTGTGCAAGCCTTAGCCTACAAATAAGGTGGAGGAGTTTTGTTGGGCGCCTGAAGAGAATCTGGTAAGCGTTCCAACTCCCCACATTCCATGGCAAGATAACTTCCACATCTGTGTAGTTTGAAAGGATGCTTTCCTTTGTTTTTTTAAAGTTTTCTTTTTGGTGGTTCTGCAGTTTGAACTCAGGGACTCACGCTTGCTAGGCCACTTCGCCACTTCGCCAATCCTTTTTTGTGTGGGTGACAGGTATTTTCGAGATAGGGTTTCCTGAACTGTTTGCCCAGGTTGGCTTCGAACAACAATCCTCCTAGTCTCTGCCTCCTGAGTAGCTAGGATTATAGCCGTGAGCCACCAGCGCCTGGCAGTTTTATTTTTCATTGACAAATGATAATTGTGTACATGTAAGGGGTACATTGTGATGTTTCAATGCATCTTTACATGATACAATAGTGAAATCAGAGTAACTAGCCTATCTATCAGCCCAACTATTTGTGATGAGAACAGTTAATATCCTTTCTGTTAGTTATTTTGAAATATGCAGTACATTATTAACTTCCGTGATCTGACTGTGCCATGGGACAGCAGGCCTCTCCTCCCATCTAACTGCAACTTCACGTGAGTTAATCAATGGCTTCTTTTTGTGTCATAAGAGACTGCAATGAAGAACTGTATACTTACAAAGTGGACAGACTAGAAGAAATGGATAGATCCCTAGAAATACACAAACTACCAGAGTCGTAAGGAAATGAGAAATGTGAACAGACCAATAACAAATAAAAAAAATTGAATCAGTAATTAAAAGTCACCCACCAAAGAAAAGTCTGAGACCGGATGGTCTCAGATTGTATTCTTCCAAACATTTAAAGAAAGACTAATACCAATCCTTCTCAAAATTATTTTGAAAATTGAAGAAGATAGTTTTCTTTATAAGTATCATCTGTTAACCAGAAGAAAAATAATTAGTTCAGACACATTTAAGAATGGGCCTAGAGTTTTGTCTCAGTGGTAAGGTGCTTGCCTAGCATGTAAGAGGCCCTGGGTTCAATCTCCAATCAGCTAAAATCAATCAACCAATAAAATGAATAAGTAAAATAAAAAATTAAAAGAATGAAATCTTTAGGAAGAATGTCTTGTGAGGAGCAGTATACACATTTACTGTTTTGTGTATGTTTAAGAATGTAGGACATGAGCCAGGCATGGAGGTCCTCACCTGTAATCCCTGCACTTGGAAAGAAGGACCAGAAAGATCAAGAGTTTATGGCATAAACCAAGCCTTGTATGCACATATGAATAATAAAAGAAAAATGAAAAAAAAAAAAAAAAAAAAAAAAAAGAGTTTATGGCAAGTCTGGGCTCCATAGCAGTACCCTGTCTCAAAAAGAAATAAAAGTTGCAAGGTCTTGAGTTCAAGCTCTAGTACTACCAACAAAATAAAAACAAGGTAAGAATTTAAAAAAAATACAAATCTTTAAAAATAAGTAATAAAAATAAAAGAAAAGGATGAGGGGGAAGATCAGGTGTTGGCGGTTTTTTGTTTTTAACTGCTAACACGTGGAGGTCACTATGTATTTTCCCATTTCCATCTGTTCTGGAAATGGTCTGATGTCAGCCTATGTCTAGCAACACCATACAGATTATTTTAGATTGTCTGGCACTAGTTTTAAAAAGTTAACAGCAAGGGGGAAGCAAGCAGTGACTAGACAGCCCTTCCTGAGTTTCTAAGTGCATAGGAAAGTCCTGGGAATTTTGTTACAATTAGGCAATAGGGGACCCGAGATTCTGAATTTCTAGGAAGCTCCCAGAAGATGTGATGTTCCTGGTCCTCACTTCTCACATAGTATAGCAAGAAGGGCAGCAGTGCTTTAGATCAGCCTAGAACCAGAGCTCAGTTTTGTTCTAGAGGCAATATATACAAGTAGGCTCTGTTCAGAAAGGCAACTGTTGTATGTATAGGATTTTCCTTTCTTAAAGAACATTGCAGAGAAGGGCAATTTTTTCTCAAATACACACAACACAGATAAATTTTATGTTTGAATTTACCCCACTTTTCTTGGGTCTGTAGTGATTATACTAGAGTTTGCCTAGATGGATGCTGGGAATTTTGGTGTGAGAAAGGGGATTTAATTCCCAAGGTGGGAGTTTGGCAAATTTTGGCCTAGTAACTCTTTACTTAATCTTCTGGTAATGAACCTTCAAGGCAAGGAGGCTGTGTTTTGAGGCTGAGGTGAAAGACAGAGCTGGCTAAAGACACAACGACCCTAGTCATTGCTTTGTCACTTCAAGACTGGTAATGTGGATGCAGGTGCCCAGCAAGGCCTGACAGCAACACCTTTCAGGGTCAGTTATGATCCAGGGATCAAAGGAGCCACCTCATGGTCCAGCTGCTGGGAGGAAAAAGATAGCCAAAGGGAAAAAACAAGGGTGGAGCCTGAAGAAACAAAATGTACCCTCACTTTCATCAGGACCTGGGGTCAGCTGGGCAGATAGATGACTGAGCCCTTGGCCAGAGTTCTGGAGAATTCAGATTAGACAGGTAGACGGTGTGTGTATGAAGGATGGGAGTGGAAAGGGAAGCTCCTTGCAGATTTACTAACAGCTGCATCAAAACAACTAAAGAAGGGACTGTGCACAAAGTCATTCTGAAACCTGGGCAAATTCTACTTTTGCTGCTCTAACCAATGTTGTTATTACCATGAAATGCTTCCTCTCTGTGTTTGTTCTTCTGAGCCAACCTTTGTCTGGGCTGCCCAGGCACTAATTTTCCTGGTAGGACACTTTGAGTTCCAGAATGGTAACAAAATGAGTAATTGAAGGCTCAGGGAGAGATGATTACAGCCCCACATGCAAAAACCACAATGCCTGGCTAACTGGCAGAGCCCCACACTTGGAAACAGAAACTGGAGATCTTGAGGTTTCTAGAGACCAAACCACAACTGGGACCATCCAGCTTCAGAGGTGGAAGGAGCTGCTTTCCTGGACCTCCAAGCACTCTACTGGGGAAATCTGCAGAGATCTGTGGACCTTCTGACTGCAGCAGTCTGGGAATGTTTTAAAACAAAAAAAAATCCTGTTGCTTTTGAAGTCTGAGTTGAAAGGAGAGAGGAAGAGGCTGAGAAAAGCGGGAACTATTAGAGGAGATGACTCACAGGGGAAGAAACTCAGGCTCAACTGAGCCTGCAAAATTCTCTCTCTAATCAGTTCTGCTCTTAGCACTTATCTTGCTACCTGATAGCCTAAAAAAAGGGATTAATGAACGTTATCTTTAAAAAAATGTAGCTCCCTCTGGGATTGGTTATAAGCATCAGCCATTCGCAGGGTGTTGTGAATTCATTTAATTTAGTGTGAATTAGAATGGACATTTAGGGAGCAAGTAGTCATCCAAGTCTTCATTTCACACAGGAGGAAACTGGTCCAGAGACAGGAGCTGAGGCAAAGGACGGAGTTGGCTGCACCTATCATTGTCTTGGTCTCTTCAATTTGTGTCCTCTGGCAGTCATTACTACTGATTTACTTAACACAGGCATATGCTGAGCATCTTCTGCTTACCAAGTGCAAGAGGAGATGCTGGTGACAAGATGGACATGACCTTCACCTCATTGAGATACTCGTAGCTGAATATGGAATCAAGTACCACCCCCAACAAATGGAGCAACTACAACTTCTGGGTGTCACAAAGAAAGAAAACAAGGCACAGTGATCAAGAGATTTGGATTAGGTGGTCAGAGAGGTCTGAAGGGCATTCTAGCTCTGATGTGGGATGAGTGGGGGTCAGCCTCTCCAGGGTCTGGATAACAAGTGGAATAAATTCAGAAGCTTGACAAAAGCTGATGGTGAATATGTTGGACTTTAGAGCTCTATATTCAAACCTGGCTCCACTGTCCCCAGGCGTTGTAGTCTGGGATTCAGAGGTTCTAAGACACACGGGTAAGATAGAGTGTCCTTATCAGTTTACATTTGACTTACATTTTTCAGTTCAGACTGACTCTGAACTCTAGTACTTGAAAGTTGTTATCTCTGTGAGTTCAAGATCTTGATGTGGTTTCTAACCATACATCTTATCTTTGTTTCATTGTTCCATAACTTGATAGTACTGTAAAACATAGCAGTTCTTCTGAGTCTGATATTTTTTATTAGTGTATATTATTTGTACAAACTGAGGGATTTCACTGTGATATTTCCATATAGCCATGTAATGTACTTGCAACATGTTCACCCTCTATTACTCAGTCTGATTTTTTTTTTTTTTTTGGTGGAACTGGAGTTTGAACTCCAGGCCTCATGTTTGTTAGGCAGGTGCTCTACCACTTAAGCCACTCTGCTAGCATGAATCTGATTTTAATAGCACATTCTACTCTGTATAATATAGGCTTTCCACTACTAGAGTCACAACTCCAGTCCATTTTGCTCTAGTTATTTTAAAGATGAAGTTTTGTGAACTATTTCCCTGGGCTGGCCTCAAACTATGATCCTCCTGATCTCTTCCTCCTGAGTACCTGAGTAGCTAGGATGACAGGTGTGAGTCACTGGCATCCAGCAGTGAAATTTTAAAGATACTACTCAGTGGTCAAATGAAATGGATACCAATTAGAGATCACTGGAAAAGTTCAAGTCAAAATTTATTCCATTATTTTATTGTTCCTGCAAGGGACCATTTGATGGCTCGTACCCTTCCCAATCTTTCTTATCTATTTATTTTAACTTTGAACTGACATACAACGTACAGGCGGAGTATGACAAATTTTCAACTGGAATATATCCATACAAACATCAGGAAACAAATATTATCAATGCCCCAGAAACCCACCTATGACCTTAGTGACTAGCATCTCCAAGGACCACTATGATGACTTCTAACAGCATTATATTAGTTTTGTCTGCCCATGGACTTTCCATAAATGAAACGCTGTAATGTGTTCTTTTGTATTTGGCTTCCTTCTCGTTACATTTTGCCATATTCATTTGGATTGTTGCTTATGGTTATAGTCCCCCCCCCACCCCAGCCAACCACAGTACTGAGGATTGAACTCAGTGCCTCAAACTTTCTAGGTAAGTGGTCTACCGTTTGAACTATACTACAATCCTTTGGGTTTTTTTTGGGTTGTTTTTCAGATAGGGTCTCACACTTTTGCCCAGGCCAGCTTCACATGGAGCTCCTTCTATCTTCACTTCCTGAGTAGCTAGGATTCTAGGCATGCACCCCCACACCCAGCTATAAATCACTTCTTGCACTTGCTGTATAGCATTGCATTGTGGGAATAAACTGCAATTTATTTGTCCTTCTGCAGCTGCTCATTTGGACAGTTTTCAGTTTGGGACCACTATAAATGGTTCTGCTATGAACATTCTTGTGTGTCTTTTGGTGAACATACACATGCCTTTCTATTTGACGTATACCTGGGAGAGAAATTTCTCAGTCCACAAATACTTGAATTTTATTTGCATTAACCTTCTAGCAATTAGTATGAACATATGAGTGCTGGAGGCATGGCTCAAGTGCCTAGTGAGCATGAGGCCCTCAGTTCAAACCTCCAGTACTGCCAAAAAACAAATAATAATATGAACAGAAGTTTTGAAAGAGTCAAGGGCTCCCAAAGAGTACACAATAAAAACTAGCTGTGCCTTCTATTCCTACCCACCAATCCCATCGTTCTCCTTCTATGAAGCACACTGTCACTGGTTTTAGAAGGGGTCACTTTTTCTTTCCTGTAAGTACCTTGTTTTATCAGTTACTATTACAGTTTTATAACCACATCCTAGCAATATTGTCCTAATAATATTGAGGAACCCCATATGTGCATCACTCCTCAGTTTATAACATGCTTCCATATATATTCTCTCACTGGCAATCTTCTTCCAAACTGAAGAGGTAAGTACAGACTTAAGACAACCATGGAAAACTGGGCTCCGGAGAGATCCTTTGTCTAAGGATACATTGGGTTTTAAGTGACAGAGTTGGAATTAGATATGGATTTCAGACTCTAAAACTAGGAATTGTCCTGCACTAAGTCACCAAGGTCAATATGGGATATGGCAATATGACAACTGGCAGCATCTTATACCCGGGCTGCTCACCTCTATAGAACCATGGCTTGCCAAAGAGTTTGCACCTGAACTAACCTTTGTGAGCTTAGAGCTCCACAGCACAGGGTTCTCTGGTCTTAAAAGGAGAGGGTGGGATTCCGACATTTCCCAATAGTGGTTTGCAATCCCATACTCCTTTTTGGCCAGAATTCCATTTAATGAGATAAATGTGGGTACTTGGGGGTATTTCTTCATGTTTCCCAATAGGTATCTTTAAAAAAAAGTTGGCCAGGTGTGGAGCTACCTTTCTATAATCCCAGCACTTGGGGAGGACCTAGAGTTCAAGGCCAGGCTGGGCTACACAGCAAGACCTATCTCAAAAAAAAAAAGCTGGGAGCTGATGGCTAACACTTGTAATCCTAGCTACTCAGGAGGCAGATCAGGAGAATTGTGGTTCAAAGCCAGCCTGGGCAAATTGTTCTAGAGACACTATTTTGAAAAAATCCATTAAAAGAAAAAAGACTGGTGGAGTGGCTCAAGGTGTAGGCCCTGAGTTCAAGCCCCAGTATCACACACGAAGAAAAGTTACCTGTTAACCTACTGATGCTGAGTAGCTAATCCACCACCCGCCCGATCTAAAGCTCAGAAAATGATTCATTTCCTCTTTTTTCTTTTCGTTTCCTTTCTCTAACCGTCACCTCTTTCCTTTCTCTAAAGAAAAATACTTCTGTTTGTAATCTCCGAAGTCCAGTTGTAGTTGGGTCCACTGTGGTGTGTGAGGTTTCCCAGGCAGGGCTTTTGTGTTGGGATGTGTGCACTCACCTTTCCGTTTATCCAGGGCTTCCAGGCAGAATGGCCCCACTTGTTTGCTATGCTCCCCTCATTCTGGGCAAGGCCATGGAGGGTGGGGAGGAGACGGCTAGAGGACAGTCTCCTCCACGTGTCAGGCACTGTGCCTGGGGCTGGTTTGTTTGGGTTATTCCTTTCCAGTATCAAAAACGCCTGTTGCAGGAACATACCATTATTATTCTCCCTTTCTAAATTGGGAGACAGGAAGACAGAAGTTAAGCAATTTGCTCAAGTTCACACACCCAGGAAAGAGTGAAACTGGAATAGAAATAAAATGGAAAGAAAAATACCTTCCATGAACCTGACTTTTGTCTGTATATTGTGATTCTTTGAGCCTTCAAACATTATTGAGTGATTGTTTTCAAAGAAATGAAAAAGTAAAATAACATGGGTAATAGAAGCCACTGAAATACCTGGGAGCCTCAGGGAGAGGTGGTTTCTTGCTCCAGGAGGGTACAGCTTGTTTTAGGGAACCCAGCATCACCGAGGAGGCAGAGAAGGTGGGCGGCAGGCCTGTTGCAGCTGGCAATGAGGAGAGAGACTGCCACCTATTCTTCAGCAAGGGAACAAATGCCGAGGAATTGGGGTCTGACAAACAGAAGGAAGGGCAAGGGCTCCATTGGCAAAGAAAGGCAGCCAGGTAGACTTTTGCAATAATGCCTAGTGAAGTACAGTATACTGCCCTGAGGGCTGAGGAATTTGAGAAGAAAGGCTAATAGTGACCCTGAGGTCACTATTTATTTGCTTATTTATTGAAGGGTTTTCCTATGTAGTTCAGGCTGGCCTTGAACTCTCCAAGTAGCATGGGTTGCCCTTGAACTTGAGATTCTCTTAGCTCAGTCCCCAGGTGCAGGGATTTGTCATTATGCTTGGCTCCAAGGGTCACTTTAAAGGGTAGGTAAAGAAGTCAATGATGGAGAGAGGTGGGGGAGAGACACAGAGAAAGAGAGAGAGAGAGAGAGAGGAGGAGGAGGAGGGGGAGGGGAGGAGAGAGGAAGAGAAGAAAGGGGAAAAGGAGAGGAAAGGGGAGGGGAGGAGAGAAAGAAGAAAAGAGAGGAGAGGAAAGGGGAATGGAAGGGGAAAGGGAGGGAAGAGGAGAGGAGAGGGGAGGGGAGGAGGAGAAAGCCTCTGGAATCAGACCTGTCCTTCCACGTATTCAAAAAAGAGGGACAAGTTGAAGGGTGCGTGTGTGACTCTCCAAGAAGCCTGGTCTGCCCCTGCCCATTCAGACTGGTATTTCTTTTGGACCCTATGCTTCCTCCCCTACTGTGCAGCTGTCTGGGCAGACTGTGTGCAGCTCCAGCAGTACTTGGCAGAGGGTCTGAATTCGGTCTTTATTTCTTCAGGAGTTCAATTCTTTCCTGACTTTGTTCACAGTGTCATTTCACTGATCCAAACTTTCACACTTAAAAGGAAGTCAAATGTGCCCTGAGGATTTGGTCTGCACAGCAGGTTTTAGGAAGTCAGTTCAATTCTAAGATTATGAAAATATTCACCGATAATTGTTTCAAGTACTTTTTTATGTATTTATATTTATTTACTTATTTATTTTTGCTGGTACTGGGGTTTGAACTCAGGGCCTTGTACTTGCAGGTGCTCTACTGCTTAAACTATACCTCAGTCCTATGTATTTATATTTAAGCATAATTTTTTGAACTTGTTTTGATGCAGATAATTTTTTTCTGAATATATATTCAATTATCTCAAACCACTTATGAATTAATCCAATCTTATCTCTACTGAATTGAAATATCAATTCAATCATATATTTATTACATATGTTTTGAGGTCTGTATTTTTTAACACTGCTCTGTCCACATATTTGTGCTTATAATATTCTCTTTATATTTGCTTCAAAATATTTAATAAGTAGTAGGTCTAGTTCACTAGTTTTCTACATTCCTCAAGAAATCTGCATGGGGTTCTAATTGGACTTGTACCACATTTGTAATTTAGTGAGCAGAACCTTCCATCCGGAATAACTCCTCCATTATGTCTTTAGGATTCAACCAGGATTCTTAATTTAGGTTTTCATATGCATAAGCGTATTTATAATATTTATAATATGTCTTGCTTTTACAAATAATACAGTGTTTTAATAAGCATTACATTTTTCAGCTGGGTGCTGGTGGCTCACCTGTAATCGTAGGTACTTGGGAGGCTGAGATCAGGAAGATCCTGGTTCCAGGCCAGCCAGGGCAAATAGTTTGTGAGACCCCCATCTCCAAAATAATCAGCAAAATGAACTGGAGATGGGTGTAGTTTAAGCAGTAGAAAGCCTACTTTGCAAGCGTGCAGCCCTGAATTCAAAATCCCAGCCCACCATAAAAAAAAAAAAAAAGAAAGAAAGAAAAAAAGAAACTCACTCTGGCTGCATTGTGAACATTGTGGAGGTGGGACAGGTGGGCAAGGAGGGGGAGGCCAGGTAGGAGGCAGTGGTCCAGGTGAGAGGAGGTGAAGCTCTAGACTGTGGAGAGAAAGGATCAGAGTTCAGGGATACAGAAGGCCATTTCATACTGATTGGCTGAGGAGCAGAAGAGGTGGAGGAGGAGTCCTGGAGCAGCTTGCTGAAGGGGGTGGTAGGGCTGTTGGGGAAGGTGCTGGATGAGGTGGGTGAACAGACATTTCCAGGGGTCTGGAGGTCATTTTTAACCACACAAGTTAAGGGGCCCATGAGAACACCCAGGTTGAATGTGTGGAAATTCCAACCTGAAGTTTGAAAGGTGTATGGTATGGGGAGAAAATTGAGATGGTTTTGGAGGGAGAGCACAGAGTCCATAAGCAAGTTCAAGGATGAGCAGCAGGGAAAGTCAAAAGGGAAAAAGGAGCAACAGCAACAGGGCATGCTTGGCACAGTGCCAGTTCCTAAGGCACTGGGTGGGACTGGAGATTAAACTCAGGGCTTGGTGATTACAAAGCAGACACACTACTGCTTGCATCACCTTCTAGTCCATTTTGCTCCACTTATTCTGGAGATAGATTCTCGCAAACTATTTGCCTGGATTGACCTCAAACTTTGATTCTCCTGCTCTCAGCCTCTCAAGGAGCTAGAATTATAGGCATGAGTCACCAGGCACCATGCCTAAACTTCGGAACTTTTAAATCTGGAAGCTGATTGTTAAAGGGAAATACTTTTGTAGGAAAAACATAGGTATATTTTAAATATCCATTGATATTTTAAAGATCCAGTGATCTTTTTCGATCATTACCACCCTTTACCATGAGTCAACAACTATAATGAAGTAAGTATAGAGTAAGGCTTTTGGATTATAAGGGCTTTGTGTTTGTTTATTAACTCTGAATTTAGGCAAGTGATTTAATCTCTTCCAGTTTTGGTCTTCTCATCTGAATTTGAAAGAGCAAAAACTCAGCCTACAAACTGTTTTAAAGTAGAAAGTCCTCACAGGCTCCCTGGGAGCCTACTTTTATTCCACACCTATGTGTTCAGTGCCTGAGCTGTGTGCCTACCACGGTTGTTCTGAGCACTGCAAATAGCAGAGACTGGGATATACAGGTCCTAACTGACGTGGGCTGCATTTCAACTGGAGGAGTAAACAACAAACAAGTTAACCGGTTCAATAACAGATTTCATGGTAGATAATCCTTGGAGGGTAGGGACGGGCAATTTTAGATGGCCTAGTCAGGGAAGGCTTTTCTGAGAAAGTGGTATTTAATCTGAATCCTGAGTGACAAGAAGTGTGTAGACCTGTAAAGATCAAGAGAAAGCTGGGCTGGCAGTGTGGCTCAAGTGGTAGAGTACCGGTCTAGTATGTACAAGGCCCTGAGTTCAAACCATCTTCCCCCAAAAAAGCAGTTCAGGAGAAAGAACACTCCAGGCACTGGCCACAGCAAAGGCAAAGGCTTGGATATGAGAACAGGCTTGATGAGTTTGAGAAAGAAGCCAGGGAAGCTGGCATTAGAAGTACTCATCTCGGCTGCTTTCCCGAGGCCCACAGATGCTCTGTGTCAGTGATACTCAATTCTCGTGGTGGTGGATGCTGTTGATGGGTTAAATGAGGCAAGGATGATGCTTATCAATAATTCAGCCTTTTGGGATGGGGTGTGGTTCAAGTGGTAGCCTGAGTTCAAACCCTTGCACTGCCAAAAAAAAAAAAAAAAAAAATCAGCCTTTAGACTGGATTTAGCATGCCTATGAGCCCAGCTCTAGGGAGTCTGAGTCAGGAGGATCCATAGTTTGAGACCAGCCTGGGCTACATAGTGAGGCAAAAAAAAAAAAAAAAAAAAAAAAAAAAGGCTTCCCTCAATCTCCACATCTGTCTGCCAGAGTGAGACTGTATTTCCTAACTAAAGGAAGTGGTGCCATTGTCCATCCATCTTGATGGTAGTTTTGCATGCTACTGATAACACTGAACACACAAAGCATCTTCTACTTCCCAGTTCTCCTCTCACACCCTGATGCAGCCTGTGGGTCCTGTCTATGACCCATTTCAGCTCTGCTTTTTCCCATAGGACCAGTGCTGTGGATCAGTTGCATTCTGCAGTGTGAGTTATTACTATTATTATTGTTTGCAGTACTGGGACTTGAACTCAGGGCCTACAACTTGAGGCACTCCACCAGCCCTTTTTTTGTGATGGGTTTTTTTCAAGATAGGGTCTCTTAAACTATTTGCCCTGCTGGCTTTGAACCACAATCCTCCTGATCTCTGCCTCCTAAGTGGCTAGGATTACAGGCATCCGGTACCCAGCAGTTGAGTTATTGTTGCTGACAGCTTTTTTGCCTAAGTGTCTCTCTCTCTCTCCTTTGGTGGGACTGGGTTTTGAACTTAGGGCTTTGTACTTGCAAATAGGTGCTCTTTTGCTTGAGCCACAGCTCCAGTCCATTTTGCTATTGTTATTTTGGAGATAGAATCTCTTGAACTATTTGCCTCAGCTGTCATGGAACCACTATCCTCCCAGTCTCAGCCTCCCAAATAGCTAGGATTATAGGCATGAGCCACCTGCTCTCAGCTTGCCTAAATCTCTTTATTCTAGAGGTCCAGGTTTCTTTACACTCCTGCAGATCATTAATAAACCTTTTAAAATTTTCTCCTGCATGGGTTATTTAAGTTGTGAAAAGTAATACTCAACCAGAAAAGCACATAAAAATATGAACGTGCAGTTAGGTTATTTTACATTATTTGTTTTTAAAATAAATTTTATTGCATATATTTGAGGTGTATTACTTCTTCTTCTTTTTTTTTTTTTTAATGAGAACTGGTCTTGCTATGTTGCTCAGGCTGGTCTCAATTCCTGGGGGTCAATGGATCCTCCTGCCTCAGTCTTGTGAGTGGCTGGACAACAGGCACAGGACACTGCACTCAGCTTTGTTTGTTACTATTAGGAAATCATGGGGCTGGCGGAGTGTCTCAAGTGGTAGAATGCCTGCCTAGCAAGTGTGAGGCAAGACCCTGAGTTCAAACCCCAGTACTGCCAAAAAAAAAAAAAAAAGAAAGAAATTAATCTCCTAACTACTATGCTGTGAAAATATTTCCAAGTGTAACAGAGCTTCCACTTATGTTGTAATCCACTGTCTATTATTTGCTACTAAGTCATATGTACTCCCTTTAACTAGACCCGAAGGTACCTGAGGCCAGGCACCATTTCTTGGGTGCCTCTCTGTTAGTCTATAAATGTAAACTGGGTAGCTTGTAAAAGTAGTTCTAGTTTAAGGACAGGCCTGTATCTTACATGAGCTCATCAGTTAATTCTGAGGTTGTGCACAGACTACACTTGGACAACCATTGTTTTCTCCTTTCCCTCAAAAATGAATCACATAGCTAGTAATTGCATGGTATCTATGCAAACATCATTTTATTGCCAGACATTGAGTCCTGATAAAGACAGCATTTACTAATGATCTCTTCAATGAAATCCTCTAAACATACTGGATTTATTTTCTTATAGAAAATCAATAGTTAAGCTAATTTAAATATTCAAGCAGTCCTGACCTACCCCCATTATTCTATTATGATGTTTCAGTCTTTTTTTTTGACAGTTCTGGGGTTTTGATCTCAGGGCTTCCTCCTTGTTAGACAGATGCTGTGCTGCTTAAGCCCTGCCCCCAGCCCTACCCCTGTTTTTTTCTGCTGGTAATGTGTGTGTGCTGCTGGGGATGAACCCAGGGCCTTTAGCATGCTAGCAAGCCATCTACCTCTGCGTTACCCACCTAAGTCCACACTGTGTTTTTGAAACATACTGCTGTCCATTTCTCTTTTGGAATCTTTACAGTTTTAAAAAAAGGAAACACTAGCAAACACGGTGGTCATCATCCAAGATAGGCCAGAAAAGCAGAGAAGAAGCCGAGCGTGGTCATGCATGGCTGTAAGGCTAGCTAGCCACAGGAGTCAGGGGGAGAGGGGGAATGGAGGAGGGTTGGGAGTCCAGAGGCTAGCCCGGGCAAGGCAGCAAGACCTTGTCTCAAGACCAGAATAAAAACAGAAAGGGCTGGGGGTGTGGCTCAAGTGGTAGAATGCTTGCCTAACATGGGGGAGGCCACAAAACAAACAACGACAAATCCGAGAAAATTTAGGAACAAGGGAAAGTACAAGGAAAACTAGAGACTTTGGGTGTTGCAATCCAGAATAATTCAACAGGAAATGTAGAAGCAATGAAAAGCAAGATGAAGTTAGCAGTGGGGTTTCATAGGGGGCCCAACTTTACTCTTTTTCCTCCTTCACATCAGAAGTATAAATAAAACTATGCAATATCTGGACTTCAAGGGGAAATGAAACTGCAATTAATTTGAAAGTAACAAAGGAAAGGCGGTGAAGTGGTGGTGCTGTGGGGATGGGGGAAGAGCCCAGGAGAGAAGAGAAACAAACCCTAAAGTTTTACGAAAAGGAGAATGGCTAAGTAAGTTGGAACTGTCCATTTGATCACTCTATTAGGAAGCAAGAAGAATAACAGACATGAGACAGGCAAATTGCTTTGGCTATAATGTTGAGAGAGACGTAGAATTTTATATATACTGCATTAGTTATGGTTTTTAGAAACACTCACTGGAGATAAGATAAGAATTCTTATAAGGGTGAAGGTGCTGAGAATGAAACTTTTATTTTGTACGTTTTATAATGTGCTTATATGTTGTGGTAATAAAAATTAATATTCAAGTTCCTTTGGAGTGTTTATTGAAAACTTGCTTGGTCTTGTGAGCGGGAAGCCTTGATGGGGGTGGAGAGCAGTTTATACCACAGCCTCCAACTAAGAATGTGCTTTCTTGGCTGGCAGATGTTTTCAACCTGGTCCTTCTTACCTGCTCGTGAGCTATGAGGCTGCTTTAAGACCGTCCTCAGGTTTACCAAAAGCCTTCTGGTTTGCAAAATGTGCAACTTGCAAGTAGGATGAAAACATATGTGCAGATAATTTAAAAAAATTTAAAGGCAACTGATAAAGGGGAAATGTTAGGAGTTTGAGTTGTGTATCCCCCCAAAAGATATGACATTCTAGATGTCCCCAACTTGCAAATTATAAGGTCTTTATAAGATGGAATCAAGTTAAAATGAGGTCATCTTGGTTTGGATTCCTGCCTAATCAGATGAGTGTTGTCTTTCTAAGAAAGAAATTTGGCCAGACACACAGGGGAGGAGGTCATGCCATGTGAAGTTGCAGTGATTCATTTCAAGTCAAGGAATGCCAGGAATTGTGTGCAAACCAACCAATGCCAGGAAGGATTTCTTTCCTAGGGACTTCAGAGCTAGTACAGCCTTGCTGACACCTTGATTTCAGAGGTTGCTTCTAGAACTGTGAGAGAAAGTTTTCTATTGTCTTAGACTACCCAGTTTGTGGAACTTTGTTACCACAGCCCTTTGGAAGCTAGTGTAGAATAAAATGGTCAGTTACATTTATGCTGGAAAAAAAAATCCAGACATTTTGTAGCTGAATGCGGTCCTATACTGGGCAGGAAATATGTCTTTGCTAGCACTACCGTCATGTACGACAATTACCAAGTATGTCCACAAATCATGATCTCAGGTCTCAGTCCAATGAATTCCAACACCCTGCAGCCAAAGTGAGCAGTCTAGAATCTGATTATACCACCCACCTGCTTAAAACCTGCAGTAGTTTCCTTATGGTCTCCATAGTAACATCCAAATTCCTGGTGGCTTCTCCCCACTTATCCCGTGCTTCTTGCTCTCTGCCTCACACTGCTGCTTGACTCTTTCTCTTTGCTTGACCAGTTTCTATCAGAGCATCGGATCTTCATGTTGATGACCTTTCCTGCTGCTAAGCTGCCCACAATTTCCCTGGCACAGCACTGACACACAACCTAATGTACCCGCCGGTTGGTTCGATACTGGCCCCCTCTGCCTTGATGCTCAAAGTCATCCACCGACCAGAATCACCAGAGATCCTTAGAGATGCAGATGCAGAATCTCAGGTCCAGCCAGAGTTCTGGGAATCAGATGTGCATTTTAAGAAATTGTAAGCGATTCTTATTCACATGAAATTTGGGAGGGAGGAGTCTGTCTATGGCAGGCTCCCAGGAGTCTTCCTGTAACTAACACAGTGTCTGTCCCACAATGAAAGTTAACTGATCAAAGCATCATGGGAATTTCCTGCTAACAAACATGGTTCACAGGAAAAAAACTAGGTCCCTTCTATTGGAACAAACAAAATCAGATCTATAGCCTATATATTTCATCAGGGCTTCCCCTAAATACCAGTGTATTCATCTCTTATATCCTCTTGTTTAGCTGTAGAATTCTATGTTCTGCTTGAAGCATAGAAATGACTAGTCTATTACTAATCATGTTTTTGTGTGTGTGTTTTTTTAATGGGACTGGGGTTTGAACTCAGTACTTCAAGCTTGCAAAACAGGTGCTCTATCAGTTGAGCCACACCTCCAGTTCATTCTGCTGTGCTTATTTTGGAGATAGGGTCTCTCTCTGCCTTGGCTGACCTCACACAGCAATCCTCCTGATCTCTGCCTCTAAAACAGCTAGGATCACAAGAGTGAGTCACCAGCACTTGGCCCTAATTCTTCAAGTCCTCTATCATCCAGCTTCTTTTGACTCATTTCTGAAGCCCACTCTCCAGCCCCCCCCCCCCACCACGCACACTTTTCTCCCCTCCCTCCCTGCAAGTTGAATTTGCAATTCCCTTAAAGGCACAATTTGCCTAAGATTTGTATCCACTAAGGGTCAACAACCTTTTATAATGATAATGTTGGAGGGCAGGATTGACACACCCCTTGTAGGCAAACAATGTTATAATTTGCTTTTTTCTTTCTCTCCCTCTCCATGTATGTGTATTCATTGCATTTCAGGGTACAAGCTTAAAGAGAAGTTTACTAGTTTATGCATTCAAGAAATTCGGTGTTCTTACAGATTAAAGAAGTCAAAATGAGCCATGAGAGGGTCACAGGGGCTTGGGGTTTGAGATAACAGATTTTCTGGCACCAGCTCCATTTTGCTTCCTGTGTCATGTGGTGGTAACTCCTGAATTTGGTTCACTTTTGTCCGTAAGCGTTTACTATACTCAAAAACTCCCAGCCCCAGTCTCTAAACAAAGTTGTTTAAACTCAAGGGCAGTCTGTTCCACGCTTATAGTGTTGTCTATACCTTCTATAGGACCAAGCCATAAGTAAATATTTGCTGGTTTGCGGTGATTGACTGATTTAAGCTAAATAAACAAGCTCAAATGCCTACTACAGACAGATAATGTGAACGAGAAAAGCAAACAGGGAGAGTTGGTGACCAGGAGCCCTCGTCTCTCTAAAAGGACCGGCTTCCACCTCACTTCTAGCTTTGTCAGCACTTTTGGAAAATGGATCCAGGATCGCTAGAGATTCTTATTTTCCAAAAGACCCCGGAAATACGGCCTTTTAATATCGTTAGGAAGTCCACGCTGCTGTCTGAAACCAGTTTGGAGGCGCTGCACTAAACAGAACAGATAATACAAAAACACAGGTTTTCTAGGACACTGTGATTGCTTAGGAGGCCCTAATGGAAATGCTCTTAGTCCCTGTGCGCCTGTCTGGTTTCGGATGAGGGAAAGCACTGTTCCCTGCCTATGTGAGCAATTTAATTCTTATAAACCTCAGTTTCACCACTTAAAAAGTGGCCATGATGGTAAGAATGCCACCTTTCCAGGGGTATTTGGAGGACGGGATGAGAAAATTCAACCCGACGTCTTTAGCATGTAGTGACTCTCAAAACTGTTAACTAGTCCTAAATAATAATACAATATTCAGCATCAGCAAAACTGTGCAAATCATTTCATGTTCTCTGATACCTCCCTCTTCCCTCCACAGAAGATCTGGGCGTTTTCTGTATGACTACCCACTTTTTTGTGTTACCAAGCAGCCAGAATGTGTAATATCGACATATCAGAGGGAATATGCAGACCTTTTAAAATCAGTCCTGACCATGGCCGAAAACCAGCCCTTCTCTCGCCCGTCACCTGTACGCCCCCACGCACACACCCCTTCCCAGCGCAGACGGAATCTTCTGCTTTGCTGCAGGGTTGCAATTTGCAATGATTTCCCAACCCTTTCGATGTCTTATAGTTTTTCTCGGACCTGATCCATTTCAATCACGTGGGCTGTGGCACCTTTTCTACTGTTATTAAAGTTCTCTTCAGTATCCACGCTCTCTCAGTTGTAAACATTTCCTTTTTCTAGGTTTTTTTCCCCGGGGTTTGTTTACATAAGTCTCTAATTGTCATTAAGATAAGGACAAGGCGCCTGGCTGCACCCTGCCTACAACTTTCCCAGGAAAACTATTCTCTCTCCTCTCCCAGCTCCCTCCACAACGGCAGTGGACTAGACTTCTGGTGCTCGCAGATTCTCAAAGCAGATCCTCTTTTCCTCCCACCCTGTTTTAAGAAAAGTAATTTTAGGACTGAGCTGGATCGCGCCCCTCCCCCCACCCGCTGCGGGCGGGGTCTGCAGCGTGTCCCTGCAGGTTGCGCTGCGCCGAGGCGCCCAGGCTTGCGCCGGCCGGCAGCTCGAGGTAGCTGCGCCAGCCAGCAGCTGAGGAAGCTGCGCCCACAACTGGGGCGGGGACAGAGGCGGGACAGCATCAAGTTTCCCTACGTCACCGGGGAAGTCCCCATAGGACCAGAGAGCGGGCCCTGGCGCGCGGTACTTAAAGGATCCCGGGCACACGCTGAATCCAGTGAGAAGCCCCACGCGTCCCGGCTGTCGCGCTTCCGTGTCCTACAGAAGGCCTAGTGCTCGATTTGAGGGACCGAGTACCCCGGGTGTGCAGCAGATCGCCGCGGCGCTTTGAGAGATGCCTGGGAGGAAGGCGCGTAAGAGCGCGCAAGCGAACCCTACGCGGGCGCGGGCAGGTACCCACCAGCTTCGGCCCGCAGCGACCCAGGCCCGATGGGGTAGAGGTCAAGGTCGAGGCTGTTCAGCCGTTGGGGCTCGGGCTAGAATGCGCGGGGACTCAGGTTGGCGCCCTGGCGCATGACTCTTAGGGATGACTCCAGAAAGTTCTTCAAGAGGTTCTCCTAGGACTGCGGGCCGCCCAGGATGCCCAGGCCGGTTTATCATTGGGATGCAGCTGCATTTTAGCCAGGCCAGAAACCTGCCCTCCCTCCTCTCCTTTCGCCTGCCTTTTCCTTCTTCCTACTCGCTCTTTCCTGGGCCACCGGGATAAAAAAGTGCAAGTGCAGGCCGTGCCCCAGGACAGTCATTGTCACGGCAGGTGGGGGCGGGAGAGGGCCCCGGGAGCCACCTGGCTCCCAGCGCTCCGGCCCTCGTCTCCCGAGTCCTCCTCTGAGGGCCCCTGATCGCGTTTTTCCATTGCGCCCACCTCTAGCACGAACAAAAAAGCAGTGCTTAAACTTGGGACCTTCGCAGCTTGACACACGGGACTGATGGAGAGTTTGTGGAGGTCCCACCAGGAGCCCAGGGGCTCTTCCTCGTTAGTTTAACATTTTAACAGTCAATATCGAAAGGAGTGGGGTGAGGGCAGGAGAAGAGAAGTTGACCCTCAGTCTTTTTAAACCTGTCAGCTTCTCCCTAACCCCCAATAAAAACACTGCAGCCCTAGGATAACTCTTTAGGACAGACTTCCCCTGCTCCCTTTTATAAATTTTTATAAATCCTTTCTCCTTTTTTGTTTGAAGGTGCTGGGGTTTGAACTCAAGAACTTGTACTTGCCAACGAGCGCTCTACAAGTATTAATTTATAAAAGGTGACAGGCACCTGCCAAGGGGTTGAAAGGAGGATGTTAGGAAGGCCCTAGATAGGAAATCCCCTGTGGGACATACTGCTGTTACATAGGATGATCAGGCACCCACTTTGCTCCCTTACTGTCATTTTGTATTCGGGATGGGGCATGTGGAGGCAGTGGCACATTACAAAGGTGCTTAGTGGTCACCAACCCTTTCTTGGGATGGAGAAGCTTGTCTACCTCTTGAGATGTCCAAGAATTTTGAGCATGGTTTTGAAAGTTCTAACCTGGGCATGGCTCTCTCTAGGTCGCACTTACATCGTACCTAAGAATAATTAGATATTGATATATCTCTAAGTGTTAGAAACATTAAGGGTGCAGCTCAGTGGTGGAGTGATTGCCTAGCATCAGGCCTGAGTTGGGGGCAGGGAGGGGTTGGTTGGATCACTGCACAAAGAAAAATAAAAAACCAACCAAACAAATTTAAAAAACCAATACATAACCTGGGAGCCATTATCTGTCTTTTTGATTTGTTTTTGTTTTGGCAAAAGTGATAATTTTTCCTCAGAATTCAGGACTTCTAAATTCACTTAATGAACTTTTTTTTTTTTAAGGAACATATGCTAACATACCTAACTTACTTTAAAGAATATGTCTTTGTAAATATTTCTTAAAATCTTTGACCCTGGTGTCCATAAGAAATGGGATACAATGAAATTTATTAGGTCCCCTAGCTTCACTCAGCATTATATAGAGAGAAATTGATTTAAATGTAGGTTTACGAGTTTACTGTATATTTACAGTTCTCATTCATTTTGAGCCTAAGAAGGGTCTTATTTATAAAGTAGATCAGGCTTTAAATTTGAATTCGTGGTGGTCTTTTTTTCTTTTGGTACTGCAGTTTGAACTGAGAGCTTTGTGCGTGCTAGGCAGGTGCTCTACTGTGTGAGCCATGCTCAAGCCTTTTTTGCTCTAGTTATTTTTGAAAAAGGTCTTGTTTTTTCCCGGAACTATCTGGACTGAGATCCTCTTATTTATGCTTCCCAACATAGGTAGGATGACAGGTGCTGCCACCATACCCATGTTTTCCTGTTGAGATAGGGTCTCTGGAACTTTTTGCCTGAGTTGGCCTAGAACCTCTGTCCTCCAGATCTGTTTCCCAAGTAGCAAGGAGTATAGGTTTGAGCCACCACACTCAGCCTCATGGTGATTTTTAATGTCTGTAGTCTTGGTCTTGAAGTGGCTCAAAAGACCCCAAATTGCGCTTTGAAACTGAAAAAATTGAAATATACTGATTTCATGTTAATTTTATTTGCAGGTGTTTACTTAGGAATTAAATTAAAAGAATTAGTTTTTCTTAAAATAATGTTAATTACAGTATCTTAATTTTAAAGCATATAGTGAAGATGGGAATTAAATTAATTTTCTGCTTCATTCTTTTCTAGAAAGACAGTGAATTGATACAGATTGAGGTTGTAGCAAGTTGGCTACTTTAGGTTAACATGCAAATTTTAAATTACTTTATGGAGTGCCAACCTAATTTTGGAGTAAGATTTTATAAGCCTTCCTCCACCCTCCCTTCCTTCCTTCCTTTCCTCTTTTCCTCTCCCTCTTCTCTCTCCCTCCGTCCCTCCCTTCCTTCCTCCCTTCCTCCCTTCCTTTCCTCCTCTCCTCCCCTCCCCTCCCCTCCCCTCGTCTCTCTTCCTCCCCCTACTTGCATAGCCCAAGGCGGCCTCCAGCTCAGGATCCTCAGCGTCCGGAGCGCTGGGATTATAGGTGTGCAGAAACACCGCACCCAACGTTATGAATCTTTTATGAGAAAATATCAAGGACAGTAGAATCGAGCTATGAAAGATTACCATATGAAAAACAAATCTACTTAAAAACAACACAAGTGTTCAGAATTGGACTCTGTTCCTTAGTCAACCTTACATGAGAGAAAAAAAGGATGACATCATCCTGGGTTGACGGGCTGACGGACTGAACTGTTTTGAATGTGACGTTAAATTTCCTTTTTTTAAAAAACAGTAAGATAATACTTGTCTCATTCAGGATGTTCTTTTTTTTTTTAATAGATTTCAGAGTAGATGCCTGTATTTGTGACTTTTTTGTGAGTCATGTTGGGTTAGTGTGTGTGCACGCGTTCTGAGTCTTTCTCACGCTTGAGAAATAGGTTCGCTGAAGAGAAGAGAAAGGCTACCCGGGATGCTCAACTTGTCACTTGGATGGGCGTGTGAACTTGCTGGTAACAGCTTGGACTATCGTCAATGTTAATGTCGATGTGCGTTTCCTTTTCAGAGCTGGAAGTCCAGTGTGCCGATCTGCTCAGGAGAATTGGAGACAAACTGAATCCCCCCGGGTGCGCGGCCGAGGTCCTTGCGCTGCTGGCCGAGATGCCTGCGATGAAGCCGCTCAAGAGCGCGCCGCCGAGCCCGAGCGCGCCGCCAGGTACGCGCCCGCGGGGCCGTGGATGGGCCACCGGGTGGGGTGGGGGTCTTCCTGGAAAGCTCTGGGACTCTAGGATGCTCTTCGGCTTGTGATTGGGATGCAGCTGCATTTTAGCCATGCCAGAAACCTGCTTCCTCCCGCCTTCCCCTTCTCCACACTCGCTCTTTCTGGGGCCGCGAGGAGAAAAACTGCTAGTGCAGGCCGTGGCCCAGGACATCATTGTCACGGCAGGTGGGGGCGGGAGAGGGCTCCGGGAGCCACCAGGCTCCAAGCACTACGGCCTTTGTCTCCCTCTCCCGAGTCCTCCTCTGAGGGCCCTGATTGCAGGTTCCCATTGCACTCATCTCCAACATCAACAAAAGCAGTGCTTAAGCTTGGGACCTTCGCAGCTGCCAGCACCGGACATCATGATAGAGGGTTTGTGGAAGTCCCAGGAGCCCAGGGAGTCTTCCTCCTTCGTTAACATTTTAACAGTTGAGGTTGAAGGGGGTGGAGTGGAGGATGGCAGGGGAAGAGATGTTCTTTTTCACCCAACTCCCCCTTCCAGCGCCATCACAAGTTTTCTGGTCAGCCCATCCTATCCCCTAACCCCCAGCAGCCTGTTTGTAAATCTTATCAAAGCCCGAGGGTGTGGAGGAGGGCAGAGAGGCTTTGGCTGGAGTCCCTGAGGGTTACATCAGAGGATGGATAGGCTTCTTTCCCCTCACTTTCATTTTGTAGTTGAAGGGCGGGGCATGCAAGGCAGGTGGTAGGCACCTAGCAAATGTGACCACTGCTTAGTGGTTCCAGGGTGCTTTCTCTGACTCTTGCTTGGGATGGAGAAGTTTGTAAATCTTTTGTGATGGCCAAGAGTTCTGACCATGTTTCTGAAAGTTCTAATCAGTGCATGGCAGTCTCTGGACAGACTTTCTTAATTCCCCAAATTTAGGGACAGCAGAAAATTCCTCTTAAAAGATACTAGTACTTGTAGACGGGTGCCAGTGGCTCACGCCTGTCATTCTAGCTATTTTGGAGCTGAGATCAGGAGGATCACTATCTGACACCAGCTGCTGCAAAAAGCTCCTAAGAACCCTATCTCCAAAATAACTACAGCAAAAGAGACTGGAGGAGTGGCTCAACTGGTAATATACCTGTTTTGCAAGAGAAGAGCCCTGAGTTCAAAGCCCAGTCCCACCAAACCCAAAAGCTATTAGTACATGTATAGGAGTGAAACTGCAATAAAATTAAGGACACAACAGGGAGTTTTGGGAAAAGTTTTTCCTTGTAGAATCCTGGACTTACAAGTCATGTATATATATACGTAAACACATATACATATATTCATATTCAACTGGGAGTTGAACTCAGGCCTGGAATTTGTGAGGCAGGCACTCTACCACTTGAGCTACACTCCAGCCCTGGATGATATTTTCTTTCTTTTTTTTTTTTGAGGTACTAGGGTTTGTACTCAGGGCCTTCACCTTGAGCCACTATACCAGCCCTATTTTTGTGAAGGTTTTATCAAGATAGGGTTTAGCAAACTATTTGTCCAGGCTGGCTTTGAACCACAATCCTCCTGATCTCTACTCCTGAGTAGCTAGGATTACAGGCCTGGCTCCTGGATGATGTTTTCTAACAGGGCAATTTGTTACTCTATCCCATGTACTGAAAAGAAAATGTCTTTGTGAATACTTCCTCATATCTGATCACCAAGTTCACAAAAAAATAGCATCTGGAGAGATTTACTAGATTTCAGTCACCTTTTATTGGCTCATATGTAGGTGTAAATATTTACTGTATATTTACAACTCTCATTTTTTTTTTTGAGCCTTAAATAGGGTCTTTGCAGAGTATTTAAAACAGCATCGATTTTAAATTTGCAGTCTGAATTTTTAAATGTTCGTTTTCATTTTTTTGAAGTGGACCAAAGTTGCCAAAAAAGTCCCTGACTTCTCTTTAAAATATTCAAGAAAATTGAAATTATGAGCAGTATAAATTTAGTGTTAATTTTACTTATTTACAAAAAATTTATATGGAAATTAGATTATATATAAGCATTATTTTCTTAGTAACATTGAGCCAGTTACGTCAGTTTTCAAAAGTAGTAAATGTGAATTAAATAATTTTCTCTACTTTTCTCTGTGAACACATTGGATTGAGAGATTAGGTTGGTGGGAAGAGGTTGATTTAGATTAAAATGCAGCATTAAAAATTGTTTGGAATAATTCCAAAGTTAACTTTGGAATAAGAATTTATTGTCTTCTATGACAAAACATCAGAGTTTTTTACGTGAGGAAATGAGTAAGTTTAAATTTGCCCACTAACGCAGGAGTCATAATTTGAACTTTGAAATACTGCCATTTGAAAACAAAATATAGTTGAAGAGGAGACAGGTTCTTAGAATTTGACTTCTGTTCAGTGCCTAAACTAAAATGAGGGAAAAAAGGATGATACCACTCTGAGTCCTATGAAGTCTGACTGAGGGTACTGTTTGTAGTATTTGATACATAAAATTTCTATCTTTAGAAGAGAATACTTGTCTCGTCCACAAAGCTTAAAAAAAAAAGTTTTCAAGGTAAATATCTCCATTCTTACCTGGACTATTTTTTGTTCTGAGTCACAGTGGCTTAGCATATGTACATATGTTCTAAGTGTGTAAGAAATGACACCTAGGGTATTCACCTTGTCGCTTGGATGGTTGTACTAACTCTTGCTGGTTCACAGTTGAGACTATCCTCAGTTTTTACTTTGATGTTTTGCCTTCCTTTACAGAGCTGGAAGCTGAGTGTGTTCAACTCAGAAGAATTGGAGATAAAGTGAATATCCGACAGAAACTTCTGAATTTGATTTCCAAACTCTTCAATTTAATAACCTGACTGCTCTAAAACTTTTGTGTCAAGGGATTCCTGAAAAAAGGAAGTATTCTAGTAGGTACGAATTTCAGTTAGAGGAGAGACTGACTGCGTTGTAACTGAGAGGAACATGAAGAAGGAATATTCACTTGCTTTTGGTCAGCTTTTGAAAGGGAATATGGAATGAGGGAAAAATGACTTTCTGCAGGAAGTCTTCCAGAAGTCGTTCTTGGAATGTGAGAACATTGTAAAACCACTTTGTTTAAAAACAAGAAGGCAAGTGTCTTGAAAATAGGGAAGTCATTATGAACACATTCTTTTTTTTGTTTAGAAGCTTTTTCTAGTATTTTCGTTCAAGTTTGCTGCCTAGTATAAGAGGAGTTGACAAATGATTAGAGCAGGCAGGGAGGAAGAATGGCTTAGTGTGTTTTGTTTTTTGATGACAACTGCAGAGCAACGTAGAATATTTGGTTTGTACATATGCTGGTAAGAAAAAAAATTCATTCTGATAACACTCAATGTCACAGTGAATGTTAATTTCATAGGTCACTACAAATGCAAAATAATTTGACTTTTTTTTTTTTTTAACTTGAACTGCTCAGATGACCCTTTCATGTGTTCCTGCGGGCATTAACTGGGAAGTGGAAAGCTGGATAGTAACTTTAAAAAGATTGAAGAATAGTAGGGGTAACTGGGTGTCAGGAAAGCTCTTGCAGATTGAATGTTAAACAACAAAAAGCTTTGCAAATTTTTTGAATAACCAGGAGTGATGGAAAAAAAGGAACTTGACTTTCTAATTGATGTATTTAAAATGTAGTAAACAAATAGTCATAAGAAGTTCCTACAAATTTGTAAAATGCCCTTTCTTGTGTTAGTTGGCAATCTTTTAAAGAATTTGAATATATTTAAACTTTGGATATACCTTCTTTTTAAAGAGAGGAGCAGAGATTTCACTCCAGAATGGAAATACATATACAAAATGGATATCTGTATAGATAATTTACATTGGAGTAATATGTAGATTCTTAAAGGAGTTTCATTTTTAATCTGCACTGTATGAACATGAAACTCTCAACTACTTTATAGCAAAACAAATAATTCTGTTAAAAATGGTGAAGTGATGTGAGTAGACATTTCTCAAAAAGAAGACGTGCTGGTGTCCAACAGATACACGGTACAGAGAAATGCAGGGGAAAATTACTGAGATTTATCCTCCTACACTTGCTAGATTGGCTGGTATCAAAAAGATGTGGTGTCACACTCTGGCAACTCCAGCAGTCTGGAGGTGTAGCAGCCTCCAGATAGGATTGAGAGTTCGAGGCCATCCTTGGATACATAGTGAGAACCCTGTCCACACCCCCCCACCAAAACAAGCAAACAAACAAACAAAAAACCCCAAACAAATTAAGGGTAACAAGTGTTGGTAAAGATGTAGAGAAAAGGAGCCTAACTAACCTAGGAGCACTAATACCCTTGTTAGTGTTATAAATTAGTACAGCCATTCTGGAAAACTATGTGGAAGGAAGTGCCCCTAAAACCGAGGCTAGAACTACTCTTATCCAGCAGTCCCACTAGTGGGTATAAATTCAAAGGAACTGAAAGTCTGCTGAAGTTACATCTGTACTTCTGTGTTCTTTGCAGTATTTACAATAGCCAAGGTGTGGAAACAACCTGCATCAAGGGATGAATGGATTTAAAACATAGTGTATAACACAGTGGAATGCTATTCTTCCTTAAGCTGGAACATAGATGAGGCTACAAGACGATTTGTCAGGGGAAGAAAGTCATGCACAGGGAAAAATTCCACATGCTGTCATTTATATGGTAGTCTACAAAACTCAAACTAAACAGGAGAGAGTTAGGATAGTGGTTACCAGAGTCTGGGTGGATGGGCGATGGGGAAGGGAGACATTGTTCAAGGGGTACAGAGTTAAAAATGAGACCTGGTGTTACAGGGTAGAGCAAAGTAACTGCACCTAATTTATATTTCAAAATAACTAAAGGAATTTTAATGTTATCACTACAGGGAAATGAAGAATAATTGAAGGGACAAATATACTAATTACTGTGATTTGATCATTCCACAACGTGTCCATGTATGGAAATATTGTACCCCATAAATATATACAATTTATCAATTAAGAATAAAGCTAAAAATTACCCAAAAAAAGGAAATAATGTCACAATTGAATTTCACCAGGAATATTATTATTTATTCTGCCTATTTATGGTTAAAATATTTTTTGCTTCATTTGTACATGTCTGTTAGCTGCATTTATGTATGATGTGAGGGTTTCATAACCACTTGAATGCAGAAAGAATGCCAAGCTAGGCTAGTCAGTTTAGATGAAAATTACCTCAACATGTAGTTGTGCTCAGTATTAGTTAAAGTTGTTTGTTGCAATTTTTTTTTCTTTTGCCATGAGGCAGGTATTTTGCCATATGTGTATTTATGGTCTAACTATATTTATGTGCATAGATGAAAGTTGATACTGTGGCAGCAAGCTATTAAACATTTTCGCCATTCTTCTCTGTGTGTTTCTTTATTCATCGTGTAAATTAGTAAACTCATCGTCAAGCTGATTTCTTCAGCAAGCATCCTTCCACAGAATCTCTCCAGTCCCGTGGCAGGAGTGGAAAACAGGGGTCTTTGGCCTGATTTCTGCAGTCCAGGAACTTATACTTTAATCGGGGAGGAAAATAGTAAAAAAGTAGGAATTAATGCCAGGTATAGGTCTTGGAAACTGCTGAGCCTAGAGCTCCGGATCCTAATTACAGGTGCTGAGTCTGCCCCACTCCATCTGCCTGGTGACAGGAGCTGCCCTGAGTTACCCCATTAGTGACTTCATGCTGCTCCCTTCCTCTGCCCCCAGCACGCCAGAGCCTCAGAATTGCTTCATCTAAGCCAGTTGTGTGCAGAAGTGGCAGAATGCAATGGCCTTCCTGTTTTGAGTGTGAGAACTAAGAGACAGCCTGGGTGTTCAGCTTAGATCTAGGTGGCAAATCTTCACCCCTCCCCTCAAGAGGAGTCTGCTGAGCTTGTGGAATTTAAATGGACGTGGGGAAGGAATAGTGACTGGAGAAGACACCTTGCAAATCAGCTGTTGCCTGAGGGGAAAGATTGTGTATTGCTGGAGGCCCCCCCCCCCTTAGGAAAGGGTGGAGCCATTGCAAGAGTCATTCCTGTCTCTAAGCCTCTTCTGTCAGCCAGAACTGTTTTGGTGAAAGTAGCCTAGGCTTTTTTTAATATCAGAGTGACTCATAAAGGCTTAGGCACAGATTTCACAATCCTCATGAGAAATTATATATTTCCTTTTGTTTGAGATAGTTTGTTGCTGTGTAGCCCAAGCTAGCCTTGAACTCACTATCCTCCTAGCTTGTGTCTGGGAGCTGGTATCACAATCATGTACCTCTACACTCTGTGAAATACCTATATATTGCTCTTTATGTTATTCATGAGAACCACATTTAAAAAACTATTCTTACTAGTGTATCTTAGTTGTACAGGGAGGGATTCATTGTGACATTTCCATATATGCTTACAATGTGCTTTGCTTAGATCTGTCGACACCACCACTCTCCCTCATTTCCCTTTTCCCTACTTAAAATGATTTCAGCAGGTTTTATTGAGAACCATATCTTATTGTTAAAAAGTTCTCAAGATGTCCATATAGTTGTGTCTGTTGACTGACAAAGCATTTTTAGTTACATTCCAATTTTTAAAAAGCCACAGGTCTCTAAATTTGAAAAGTTATGCCCATGTATGCATCTGTCTATCTATCTATCTATCTATCTATCTACCTATCTATCTATTTATCTACCTATCTTTCTACCTATCTATCTACCTATCTATCTGTCTACCCATCTGTCTCTGTGTATAATTGCAAATGAGATAGTTATTCTGCAGTCCAAAGACCCTGTGGTATGATTTGGAGCAATAACTACCCTCCCCACACCTGGGCAGGAAGAAACATCAATGGTGATAATTCTGTCAAACTCCTCCAATCTTTGTCAGAGGGGATGATCATGCAGAAGATAACTGACACCTTAAAAACAGTGATGGCTGCAAGTGATGTGTTACAAAGAGCATCCTACTTTGGAACCCTGAAATTGTACTTTTCAGGCAAAACCATTAATGAGCACTGCCACCTGGGCAAGGCAAACGTTTGAGCCAGAGTTTCTCTGAAATCAAGAGACCCAGGTTATCTTTAAGGTTCCTTGTGGTTTCAATGAGGAAATGGGTTGGAAAGAGGTCAGAGGAAGATCTTCCTGACAGTTGTATTCTGAGCTCATTTCAGACAGTACAGGGGGAATGGAATAGTTTGCAAAAAAAAGAAAAAAGAAAACAAAGCAAGGGGAGTGGGACTTAAAAAGAAGAAAAATTATTTTCTGAATTATTCTTTCAGTGTTTAGCAGCATTGATTCAAAAGAAAAAGTTTAGATTTGCTGGGTGCTGGTGGCTCACTGAGTCTGCAATCCTAGCTATTTGGGAGGCTAAAATCAGGAGGCTATCAGAGGCCAGCCTAGACAGATAGCTGAGGAGACCCCCATCTCCAAAATAACCAGAGCAAAATGGACTGAAGGCATGGCTCAAGTGGTAGAGTACCTGCTTTTCCAGCACAAAACCCTGTGTTCAAACACCAGTCCTAGCACACACACACACACAAAGATTTGACAATACAGGAATCATACCTTATTTACATGGTTCAGTTCAGTTCGCAGGCATTTTCAAAACATTTGTCTAATGTTCCCCTAAATACTTGAATTAAATCTAAAATGCTAAGTTCACTTTCTGAAGAATCCACACAGCTGACAAAAGATAGTGTTGTATAATATCTACCAATCACTTTGCTGTCAGATCCTCCAGTTAATACCTCTCCTTCTGGGCTGGAGGGGTGGCTCAAACTGTACAAGTAACTGCAAGCGAAAGGCCCAGAGTTCAAGGCCCAGTGCTGCCAAAAAAAAAAAAAAAGTAATAATCTTCCTTTCAGAAAATGACAACCATTTCTATGTTAGATACCAACTGGAAAGTCTCCCTGAAGACGTGCTGCTGTGTTTCTTCACGGTAAAGCTGGCTCGCCATGGTGGCTAAGGAGGATCGGTCATTGTGATCATGGCTGGGCCTGAATGACCGGCTGGGTGCTGACGAACAGCCCACGGGAGCCTTACCTCCAGATCTCAGATTGAATCTAAACTTTAGAGGAGACTGGGTGGAAACGGCTCAGACTTGTATTTTCTGAGAATTGAGAACTCCCATTGTGCACACCAGTTCCCTGGCGCTGGTCAGACTGTCAGAGCGTTACATGCAGCTGACAGGGGGTAAGTCACCTGACTGGGAAAGCACCTGAACACTGTCTAGCAATAGGTCATGGTTACAGAGTAAAACCTTTGTCAATACAACCCAGGCACAAACTTCAGGTTCTCCTTTAGGGAATTTCGAGATAAATTTTACAAGTTCAAAGAAATTCATGCTTACCTTCAATTTCTTCTTTTTTAAGGTCTTTTCCTAAATGTTATTCTTTAAAACACCAGAAAGATGGAGAATTGATAAGAGTTCTGGATGAGGATTTAGTATTCTTTCTTCCTTCCTTCCTTCCTTCCCACACTAGAATAGAACAACACAGAATGTACAAATAACCCTTTGATACATATTTTTCTTTCTTTTTTTTTTGAGATAGGGTCTCACTATGTAGCCCAGGTTGGCCTCAAACTTGAGATCCTCCTGCCTTAGTCTCCTGAGTGCTGGGATTACAGGTACACACTACCAAGTCTGGCTTTGATTTCTTGTGCTTTAGGAAAAGACTTCTCTTCTTTTTGTCATGCTCTCTCCCATATCATGACCTCTTTTAGGGTCTAACCTCACATCCTCATTTGGCTTTTTAAAAGCCACAGCAATCCTTCCCCCACAATTGTCATTGCTTCTGGCATTCATTGGAATCAGCCTGTCATTTTGCCACTTTTTCTTTGTTTGACTTTATAAAATATGTCTATTTCAAGCCACTATACAAATCAAATGGATGATTGTATCATGTCTAACTCATAGTCAGTGTCCAGAAAATATCATCTTTCCCTTCAAGACAGAAGGTTAGATCTGAGTACCAGTGGCTCATGCCTATTATCCTAGCTACTTGGGAGGCCAACATAGGAGGATCAAGATTCAAGGCCAGCTCCCCATCTCCAAAATGACCAGAGAAGAATGGACTGGAGATGTGGCTCAAGGGTTAGAGTTCCTGCTTTGTAAGTGTGAAGCCCTGAGTTCAAACTCCAGTCTCCCCCAATCAAAAAAAAAAAAAAATAGAAGGTTAGAGATTAGCTTCTCTACAGAGCTATGGAACACTTTGTCCAATTGAGTCCATTAGACTAACGGAAACCTTATGGAAGAAAGGTAACAGGGCAATGATGGAACCGGAGGGGAAGTGGCAGGTTTTCCTTGATGAGGACATCTGTTTTGAATTTGTAAACTCTTTGCAAACCATTTATTTCCATCCTGTGAATAACAGGTTTTGTGATTGCCTGAATCCCATTGCATGTATTCATATAAGAATTCAATTCCTGATTTATACAATACTACCTCAAGAAATAGGAAAAAACAGGTCAAGTTATTCTGGATTTGGGTAAACTGGATTTGGATTCTTGAACCCACAGCTTTGGGCATGATGGGCAAGTGTGCTACCATTTGAGCCACGCTCTTGTTTTGAGGTAGGGGCTCACTGCTACCTTTGCTAGCTGGCCTCAAACTCACAATCCTCCTGTCTTTGCCTCCTGAGTAGCTGGGATTGCAGGTGTGTACCACCATACCTGGCTTCAGTGGCGACTCTTGAAGGACTATCTCCTAAGATGAGATGGTGAGCATTTAGAGGATGAAGTTTACATCCAGCCTCCTTTTGTTTTGTATATTCATTCACAGGAATTTGAGGCTGCTACTTTGAATCAGTTTCGTATGAATAGAACTTCCACAAGAAAAATACTGCTTACCCATCCTCTATGATGTGCCAGTTACCTCAGAAACATAATTTTGTTATCTCAGCAAGTGCTCAGAACACTCCTAATTTGGAACATGTGGTTATTTATGTCTCTCACTTCATAGCTGAGGAAGCCACCTTAGAAATTCAGCAGTTCCCCAAAGTTAAAAGCAAATGGGTGAAGACAAGGGATTTGAACTTGGGCCCTTCTGACCTCAAAACTGTCTTCTCTCACTTACCACAATACAACTGTCTCCTGTTGGCTGGGGGGAGGGTCCCTATCCCTAGCAAGGTTATTTTTCAGCCCAGTTCCTCCTTAAATGCAGGCAGGCTTTACACCCCTGGCTTTTCTGAGTGTGGAAGGTTGATTATTAAGCTTAGCTGATTCGTGAAAAGAGGACTGATAAACATTCCTCCAAGATAGGGGCTCCACTGTCTCCAGCAGTAAAGGAGACTTGGGTAAACTCTCATAACATTCCAAAAGCCAGAGTGAGGTGGCCAGAGAAGGTGATGTTTCAGCTCACCCTGGGAGGGGCTTTGTGGTGGATGAGTTGAGAATTCATTCTGAAACATTCAAGCTCACAGGCTTGCTTTTATCAGTGAAGCCCAAATAACACCTACTCAAAAAAAAAAAAAAAAAAAAAACCAAAAACCAAAAACCAAATAGCACCTACTGAGAAAGACAGGATGGCTGGCAGCTATTTAGAAGTGGGAAAAGAAAGGATTAAAGAGAGCCAGTCAAAACAGCAATTTCTGTGCTTTGTCACTTCCTCACCGTATCTGCCTGGTTTCACAAAGGCCTGGCAGAAGTTGGGAAGAAGAAAAAAATTGTTACCACAATTTTTTTTTTTTAAAACCAAACAATAGAGAACATTTAAACAAAGCAGCCTGCACTGCTGATGATTCATTATGGACAAGGGTGGGTGGGGGCGGGGCAGGCTTCACCAGATGCCTGTATTATGAAATCTATTGGTTACTTTTTAGTAAGGGATTCTCAGATGCTCTGTGTTCAGGAAATATACCCGTTTATTAATGCATCAGGAAAACACCCCTTTTCCTGTCTGAAAAAAAAAGATGACACACAACATGAAATAGTACCGGCTACTGAAGAAAGAAAAAATATTCTTTAATCCTTTTGAAAGTTTTACTGGTGTTAGATTAAAAAGAACAGATTTCAGAGAAGTAGCAAATCAAGACTAAAACTTTAACTTTCAAAAGGCAGTTACAAAAGAATATAAGGAAGTCAGGCTAATTCTTCTCAGATGATTTCTTAGCTGCCCTGGGAGCCAGGGAGAGCCCTGGGGCCTGGAAAGTACCAGAAGGATGATAAATCTTTACATTAACTTGACCATGGAGGAAGGGCAGTCAGAGGCATGTGTACATTACTGCAGATCACAGTATTTTTTAGAATGAGATGGCTAAACTAAAAAGCATGCATATTTGTTTAGAAACATATATCACTTTCCATCGAATAACCTTATGTTAGAATTCTCTTCATAAAAAATGTAGTAGGGCCTAGGGATGTGGTTGAGTGGTAGAACACTTGCCTAGCACTGGAGAGTCCCTGATACTCAACACAAACAAACAAACTAACTAACTAACTAACTAACAACTAACTAACTAAACTATCTAAATATATTGCAAGTGGGCCCTAGATACGGATCCTTATCTTTATGGCAGCATTTTATTCCTTTGTCTTTGAAGATGTTAAACAGAAAGTTCCTTAGCATGGAACTGATTTTGTTTTGTTTAGTTTTTGGTGGTGGTTGTGGTACTGGGGATCGAACTCAGGGCCTTGTATTTGGTAAGCAGACAACAAAGTTCTTGAATCACTCTGTTACCCTGTCCTGGTTTTTAAACTGAAAGTCCCATGTCCTGGAAATGCTCTTAGTTCCAGGAAAACTGAGACTGGTGGTCATTCTTGTGTGGTTGTGATGGGATTCCATGTGTACCTTCCTCAGACTTCCTGTAAGGATCTCCAGCTAAATAAACTACACTCACTTCTCCTTTTCCCCACTTTTGACTCATTTCTGAAAAGAGGACAATCATAATTCCTCAGTACTGTCCCTATTGCAAGTTTCAGAGGGAATTGAAAGATTTTTGTGAAGGCAAAGCTCTTAGCCGGCACCTGCCAGTTAGATCCCAGTAAATGGCTGCTTAAAAAATACTTTGGAGGATTACAAAAAGCCTGTAAAAGCCAAATGTTGTCACGGTTGTTCCTGGGATTATTAAGTCCCTACTGGGTGAAGAGATGAAGAAAGTAGCCCCCTGCCTTACGGACTTGACAGTGGAATTGAACAGACAGATGAACATGACCAGATGAAACAGCTGGACGAGGTCCAGAACGAACAGTTGTAAACCAAGAAGGTGTTCACTGGAAACAAGACAGTGGTCAGACAGGATTAGCTATTTTTTACTTCAAATAAAGAAATGTTTTATGTTCACTATCAGATAAGTTATTTCAGAATTAAAATCATTAGTGACTCACAGGTCCACCAAGTCTAGGTCTCCAAAAGCTGGGTTTTTTTGTTGACTTCTTCAAACACAAGTGTGTTTTTACCCTCTTATAATCTGTCTTTCATCTCCATTTTTTTAAATACTGACCTTAAAGTTCACTAGTGGTCTCATTGCACATCCCAAGCCCCTCCTTTTTCTGTCTTGCATCATGCTAACCCTCTGACCTTCAGCTCCTTCTTCAAACTTATGAAAAGTGATTAACACGTGACTCCATGTGCCTTGATTCCTCTTGCTCTTTTTAGCAAGTTCCTCTTCCCTTTTGTTCTTTAAATGTCAAGTCCACAAGGTTCTGCTTTTTAGACATGTAATCCAAGAGCAATGACCTCACGGGTCCTCTAAGTTAAATTGATTTCCAATTTGTACCCCCTTCTCACTCCCAACTCTGCCTCTCTGCTACACTTCTATTTCTTTCTATGACTCGTACATACTTTTTATCAACTTTGCGGTTTTTTTTTCTTCTTGTTTTTGTTGTTTAAAGCTCTGTTGTTCTTGAAGACCCATGTCAAAATCCATTTCCTCTGAGAATTCTTTTTAGATTGCTTGGATCAGAAAGAAAATTCTATTTTTAGGGCCCCATAGCAATTTTTATCATGCTTGCATTTACATTAACCTAGTTATATCTGCCTCTCCAGCTTGATTAAAAGCTCCTAGAGGCATAACCTAGATGTTACTTACTTTTTATTTTAGCCTCTATTTCACTTAGAAAGATGACTTTCATACTTATTCACTCACTCATTTATTCATTCATAAAATGATTTTTGGCCATGTGTGCCAAGAACTATTTGACATTACAGATACAAAGAGAATAACTAAGAAGACATGCTACAGCTTCAAATATTTTAAAGTCTAGTGGTGATACCAACTCAAAACCGGTCCTTTAAGTAAAGTGCTAGGAGGAGAATCCAATGCACTGTGGGAACCTTGAAGAGGCTCACAAAGTGTGTGTGTATTGAAGTCTTCATGGAATAGATGCTCCCTGAGATGATTATATTAGTTCTATATCACTGTACAAATTATGCTGAAATTTAGTAGTGTATACTGACATGCATTTATTACCCTATAGTTGCTGTGAACTGGATTCCAGGTCCATAAACTGCATCGTCTCCTTCCCTAAGGTTGCAATCAAGGTGTTGGCTAGGGTGTAGTCTCATCTGAAAATCTACCTCCAAGCTCTCTTGTGTTTGTTGGATGATTCAGTTCTTACAGCATGGTTGGCCTGAAACCCTCAGTTACTAATGGGGGTTAGACACAGACCTCCTTCAATTTCATGCCATCTGGTCCTCTCCACTTTTCTTCATCAAGCAAGCAATCAAGAGGAGTCAGAGAGACAGAAAGAGAGTACAACAGGACAGAAGTCAGTCTTTTATAACCTAATCATGGAAGTGCCACCCTATCATTTTCACTGTGTTCTATGGGTAAGAACAAGTCACTAGATCCAACCCATTCTCAAGAGCAGGGGATCACACTGGATGTGAACTTAGCTAGGAGTTGAGGGTTATTGAGATCCATTTTTGCTTGTTTGTTTGAAGTCGGGTTCTCATTATGTAGTTCAGGCTGGCCGCAGACTTACAATCTTCCACCTCAGCCTCATGAGTGCTGAGATTGTAGGCATACACTTCCATGCCCAGTTTGGGATCCCTCTTTGAAGGCTGTCTACCAAACAGTGAGTCTTAAAAAATGAGAAGTTAACGTGCATGTTTTCTCAGGAACACTGTAGTGTGAGCAAGTGCATAAGGAGAAAAGTCCACATAAGTTGCTCTGGTGCTGCTGGGCCTTTCAAGATTAAAGACAGGAGAGGTTGGATTTGAGGCTGGAGAGAAGAGCAGGGCTTTTCATACTGAGGGACTTGGACTCAGTCTAGAAGAATTACTGTGCTATGTTAGTTGTGAATAACTAGAAAGCTGACTTTTAGATCTTTAACTCTAGGGCCTATATAGAGGATGAATTTGAGGAGGCTGAATATAAAATCTGGGAAACCAAAGAGATTTTTGGTTTTGTCTTTGCAGTGCTGAGGATTAAACCTGGGGCCTCTTACATGTTAAGCAAATACTATACCACCGAACTGCCTCCCCGACCTCCCCAAGAGCTTTTTGTAGAAACATGATGGTTGGTGTGGGCAGTTGTTTAGGGTAGAAGAGGGAATGAATCTGAGATTTAAAGAAGAGGCAGAATTGGTTGACTTTTATTAACTATGGTTTTGAAAACTCGGATACAAGTGTCTAGCAGACAACATGGATCTATAACTGTGAAGGTCAGGAGAGAGCTTAGTGGAACATACGAAGATCATATAAATACCTCTGGTAATTACCACTGGAAGCATGAGTAGAAAATGAGATTAAAAATGAATCCAGAGAACACAAGACTTGAGGCATGTGTGGAGAAAGAGAAGCCTCTAAGAAGAATAAGAAGAAACAAGCAGACGGGGTCCAGAGAATATTTGTTGTCACTTAAGTCAAAGGAGGAGAAATGTGTCAATTTCTCCTCCTTTGAATCAGATGCAGCAAAGAAACCTATGGAAATAAATACTAGCACTATGTAAATACTGATTCATTCATTCATTCATTCACTCACTCACTCACTCACTCCAGCCTTTGTTCAGAGTTCTTGTCATGCCAGGCACTGAGATAGGTATGGGCTGAGAGAGGTATGGGCCATGAGCAAGACAGACAATTTTCAGGCTGGCGATGTGGCTCAAGTGGTAGAGTGCCTTCCTAGCAAGGATGAGGCCCTGAGTTCAAACTCCAGTACCACCAAAAAAACCAAAGACCAGACATTTTCCTGTCTCTAAAGAAGTTATAAGTTGGGGAGGTGGACATTAGAGAAAGTTACAGATTCTGAGGAAATGGAGGGCCGTGAGTGAAAACTGATGGGGAATAAAATATTCAAGTAGAATCTTTCTGAAAAGCAGGGGTGGGGCCAGCCTTAGTGGTCTCATGAAAGAAAGCTCTCCACCAATCTAGACAGGAAGGCTGCCATGCTTGTCGCTGGAGGCTCTATTGTGTAACTTCCACCTCCCAGCAGCTGTTTAGATCTGTGGAACAAGTGGCAGGTATATAAGTTTCCTAAGGCAACCATGCAAAATACCACTGGATGGCTTAAAACAGCAGGAATTTATTCTCTGACAGTTCTGGAGGTGTTGTCGGGGCCGTGCTCCCTTTGAAACCTGTAGGGGAGAATGGTTTTTTGCCTCTTCCAGGGGCAGGTGGTTGCTGACAATGCTCGATGTTCGTTCCTTGGTGGATTGATGCATCCATATCTTCATCATCCATATCGTCATCATATGGCCATCTCTTCTCTTCTCTGTGTCTAAGTCTTTATACGATTGTGTCTTTCTCTTTTTTTTTTTTTTCCTCCCACTACTGGGATTTTAACTCCAGTGCTTGCCAGGCAGACGCTCTACCACTTGAGCCACACCGCCAGCCTTCTTTTCCTTAATTATTTTCCCTACAGAGTCTCGTGTTCGTGTTTATGGTCGGGGCTGGGCTGCACTGTGATCCTCTGACGTATGCTTCCTATAGAGCTGGCACGAAGGTATACACCACCGTGCCCAGCTTTTATTGGGTGAGATGGTATCTCACCAACTTTTTGCCTGGGCTGGATTCAAACCGCAATCCTCCTGATCTCTGCCTACTGAGTAGCTAGGATTACAGAAGTGAGCCACCTTTCCAGCTGGTTGTTCCATTTTCTTATAAGGATAGCACTCATACTGTACTAGGATCCATCCTAATAACCTCATGTTAACTTGATTATATTTATAAAGACCCTATTTCCAATTAAAGTCACAGTTGCAAATATTGGAGGTTAAAATTTCTGTATGTCTTTTGGGGGAATACAATTCAACCCATAATAGGAGGTGTTTAGGATATTTAGTAAACTTTGCTAAGGACAGTTTCTGTAGACTTGTGCATTTTATATGATTTGCCTGAGATCTGTTCAATAAATGCATTTGATAAGATAAGCAGCAATCATTGCCTTTCTCCTTGTTTGTGGCCAGAGAAAACTGGTTCTGACTTGTGCCTACCACTAAGAGGAAAAGAGAAAATGACCCCGCCTTCTTGTTAGCGCGTGCTTTCTCAAGTAGCTGGACTGAGGCCACTTAACTGCTGTCTGCCTCACTCATCTCCTGCCTAAACAAAATACTCGAGGTATCAGTGGCTCTCCTGAAATCGTGAAAAGATGTTGAAATTGTGGAAGGGTTGTTTGTTTTCTGCAGAAGGGTTTGTGTTGTCAAGGAAGTCTATGACTCAGTACTATTAAAAAGACATTGGATGGGTTTCCTACATTTACTCCATGTTAAAATATAAAGAGACAGCTGCGTGAAGGTGGCTCACGCCTGTAATCCTAGCAATTTGTGAGGCAGAGATCAGGAGGATCACAGTTCAAAGCCAACCTGGGCAAATAGTTTGCAAGACCCTATCTTAAAAATACTCAGCACAATAAAAGGGTTGGTGGAGTGGCTCAAGTGGCAGAGCACCTGCCTAGCAAGTGTGATGCCCTGAGTTCAAACTTCAGTACTACCAAAAAAGAAAAGAAAGTGTGCAAAGACTTAGAACGCACTATCCTAGCCCTTAGATTATTCTTCAGTTGGCCTAGGTGGGACCTCGGCCTTTTTTAAGCTCCGTGGAAGATTATGGTGTGTAGCTGGCTAGGAACTCCAGCATTAGACAATTCCTGCAGTAAAGTTTATGTTCTTATGCCATCTCAATGAAAAAAATGATGCATCCATCAAAACCATTACCAGGACCAGGTATTATGGCTTGTGCCTAAAATTCTAGCTACTTGGGAGTCAGAGATTGGGAGGATAATTCAAGGCTAGTCTAGGGAAAAAAGTTTCCAAGACCCCATTTCAACCAACAAAGCTGAGTGCTCTGGTTCATATCTGTCATCCTAGTTATGCGTGAAGTTTTAGTAAGTAGGAGGGTCAGGGACCAGGCTGGCCTGAGCAAAAAAAATGCAAGACCCTACCTGAAAAGTAGTTAAAGCAAAACCAAAAAAACACAAAACCCCAAACAAAAAAACCCATCACCAGTGGGACGGGGAGGGCTTATTTAGAGAGGTGGACTGTTATCACACTGGGGAAGGTGACTCTCCCCTATTTCCTGCACCACTGTGTATTCAGGAATAATCTGCTTGATAGAGGAAGAAACTGTATGACTCCCAGAGGACGTAGTGGGGACGGTCATGAGGGGTGACCAAGTGATCCTAAGTGGCTATAGAGATACCAAAGGGGGTGCCTCGTAAGAGGGGTGAGGACAAGCCAGCTAACGTGAATCTGACAAGTAAGCTGGTTCCAGGAAGTGCTTGCTTTTCTCCTCTCTTCCCGTCTCCTCCCCTCTTCTCCCTTCTCCTCCTTTCTCCTCCCCTCCTTCCTTCCTTCCTTTTCTTTTGTGATACTGGAGTTTGAACTCAAGGCTTTGAGCTTACTAGTCAGGTGCTCTACCACTTTCGCTCTTGTTGTTTTGGAGATAGGTACTTGCTTTTAGCCTGGGCCAACACTGAACTGCGATCCTACAATTTATGCTTCTTGCTGTAGCTAGGATGACATGTGCATGCTACCACATCTGACTTTTTTCTGTTGAGATGGAGTCTCACAAACTTTTTTTGCCCAGGTTGTCTGGAAACCATGACCCTCCTGATCTCAGTCTCCTGTGTAGCGTGGGATAACAGGTGTGCACCACCTTGCCCAGCTAGGGGTTGAGATGGGGGTCTGCATAACTTTGCCTCAATCTTCTCAATCTCAGCCTCCCAAGTAGCTAGGATTACAGGTGTGAGCCAGCAGTACACAACTTTTTTTTTTTTTTTTCTTGATGAGTCAGTAAAAGGAATCAAATGAACAGGTTAGTAGGATGAAAAACATTGTAGTTTCTTATGTCAGACATGAATAGACTAAAAAATTGGTTAGTTAGCTACCCACAAAAATAATCTAATGACTAACACTTTTCTACTTTTTCTCTGCAGACTGAGCTTGGACAAGCCAGGTGTCTCTCTGGCACTAGTACAAAAGCCAGGGCTGGGAGGGACACAGACAAGACTGCAGCTGATTCCTGGACACCCGGAAACACACTGCTCTTTGCTTGCCTTTATCTCTCCACAGACAGGAAAACTAGATGTGGGTGTGCTGTGGATCCGGTCAAGGACATGGTCCTTTGGGACTTAAAATTGCTGGCAGCTGGGATGACTCAGCTGCATTCCTCAGACCACATAGCAGGCCTAGCAGGCCTGGCAGGGTGGGGCCAGTGCAGCTGAGCAGAAGAGAAGTCCCTAGTGGCTCTATTTTAAGCTCCAGGGTCTTCTAATCAGTTTGGTAGGAACCAAAGTGTTGACTGAGGAGTGTGGAGAAATTAAAATGTCTCTTAGTCTTTGTTTTAATAATAGATTACACTTTCTGATTACTTAATGTGTGCCAGCTCCAGGATTAAGTGCTTTGTAAATATAATTTCATTTAATCCTTCAACAACTCTGAGGGCTAAAGATGATTATCTCCATTTGTTTCTTTCTTTTCTTTTCCTCCCCTCCCTCTCCTTTTTCCCTTCCCTTCCCTTCCCTACCCTTTCTTCTCTTCCTTTTCCTACACATTCTCTCCCCTCCCCTTCCCTTTCCTTCCCTTCTATTCCCTTCCCTTCCCTTCCGTTCCCTTCTCTTCCCTTCCCATCTCTTTTTCTCCTCTTTTCAATGGTGCAAATTTTAAGGTTAGGAGGTTTTAAAGCCTGCTCAAATCAGAGATGTAAATGCAGAGGTTGGGCAGAATTTAGATCAGTCTGATTTCAAAGCCTGTGGCCTCCCGCTTCACAATACAGCTGCCCATGGGGACACCAAGCACTCAGCAAGCATTTGTTGAGGGCCTACAATATGCCAGGTGCTTTTCTGGGCCTGGTGGAAAATCTGATGCTAAAACACATGGCTTGCGTTGTCTAGAGTCAGTAACCTCTAGAACTACCAGGCCAAATTGGAAAATGTTGATGTTAGCCTGAGCTCTTGCTCTCACTGGAGTTGCGATCATGGCTGGTTTATTTACCCTGGGATACCATTTTATTTTCAGCTATAAAATGGAAATAGCAAGACTATTAGGAATCCAGACAAGACAAAGGATGGGACCATGTTTTGGACAGTGCAGGTGCAATAGAAGCTGAATTTCATTCATTTTAGCAGAATAGGTTCTGAAGCAAAGTAGGCTCAGGCCATGGTCAGGTGTCTCGGGTCACCTACAACACATCTTTTTCTGTACATCTCCCATTTTGTCACTCCTTCAGCAAATCCTGACAGCTACACCTTCTAAGTATGGACAGAGTATGACCCATTCCACTCAGAACCACCATCATCCCCCCACCTGCGTTGGATGATGGATAATAGTCACTGGTCCTCTGTTCTGCACTTGCCCCTTGCCCCTTTCTTCAGGCTCTGCCCAGATGTCACCTTAACAGAGGAGCCTTCTTTGAGCACTGCTTAAAAAGTTGTGCCCCTACCATCACTCACTGCACTCTATTCTGCTTTATTCTTCCTCACCCCCTAATGATACAGCTTTGCTGATCCCCTCTCTAGAACGTGGGACCCTGAGGCAAGAGATGTGGCTCTTCTAGGTTCTACCATATTACTAGGATCAAGAACTTGGTAGAGGAATGGTGCTACCACATTTGACCTCCTTCAGCCCATTCTCAACCCAGTCTGCCTTTCTTACATTACATTTTTCACATTAAAAAAATTCAAAATGCAGACAAAAGTCAGAAAAAAGTGGAGAAATGTATCCATCATGGCAGTCCCAGCAACAATCATTGCTAACACATTAAAGTAAACTTGAGTGTTTTAATGACAAAGATTAACCAACCCTCACTTCATCTCATATGTTTTGAACTTTGACATTTTACTTAAGGTATTTGAGCACTGGCATGACCCTAATTTGGGGTCTAAATTTATTATAATGAATGTGTTTAGTATTATCAACTAACTCTTAGCCAAATATTTTGAGAATGTTAGATCTAAAAGGAGAATGTCCATCGTACATTGTGAGCTGCTCATTATGTGTATGAAGCCTTGGCAATACATCATACTTTATTTGATTATTCATATATTACTAAAACATGTATTCAGCACCTACTACGTGCTGTGACCCAGTTTCCTGTCTCAGTTAGAGCCTTGAACTGCTGTCATTCTCATAAATTTTCATTGTGCTAATACAGTTGAGCCATTGTACAGAAGCCATGATTGGGGTAATGGAGAAAAAGATGACCTGACTCATGGGAGGTAGCTTTTAATGATAAAGTCATGAAGGCAATAAATATTCTGAAGTTGGTAAAACGGACTCAGAGACAGGAGAATCAAGTTCTTGTCCAAGCATTAGAATTAACTTGCTACTACGGTTTGGATGAGTGTCTTCCAAAGGTCTATATGTAAAATCTCAGTTTCTATATGTAAAAACATCAGGTTGGTGATATTGGTAAGTGCCTTTAAGAGGTGGAGCTTTATGAGAATGACAGCAGCTTTCTGGTTTGAGATGTAAACAGTTTGTTCTGACATGTGCTCCTTGTCATTGTCATCTGGCACACTCACCAGAGGCCCAAAGCCATGGGACTGCCCAATCTTGGACTTGAACCTCCAGAATCATGAGCTAAATAACCCTTTTCTCTTTATAAAGTTAATCGCCACAGGTATTTTGCTGCAGTAATGCAAAACTCACTTGCTGAAAGATCTTGGAAAGTCTTACTCTAGGTGCCAATTTCCATGTGTAGAAAATGTCAGAGTGGCCTAACTCCTTGACTCCCATGAATGATTTATGGTCTTGGCTAGTTTTCTTCTGATTTGCCACAGTCTATAAGTTGTACACAGTTCTACAAATTGAACTAGACCAAACCACTTACCTGCTGACTAACTCAAACACCAAAAACTTGTCTCAGCCACATTTCTTGTCTCCTGCTCATTTTCCTTGTATTCAAGCAGAAAAATGACTTTTAGTGCCCCTTTGTGTGTGTTCCTACCAATCTCTGGCTAGTTCTAAATTCAAGGAAGATTCTTTGGTCTTTTTCCAAGCCTTTTATCTGCAGAGGAGGGTAAAAAAATCTAAGGTTTCAACTTACCCTAAATAATACTCTGAATTGGGGTCAAATATTGGTAGTTACTTGATGGCTTCCTGATGTCTCAAGTGCAAAATGTCTTCAAATGATAAGAGCCTGGTCTTGAAGCTTGGCCAGTTACTGCCAATTGTATATCATTTTAAGCTTACAATGTTTTAAACATACCATGAAGTTGCTGGGTGTATCTCTATGATAGAATGCAGGTTTATATTGAACAAGGACCTAGGTTCAATCCCTGGCATAAAAAAATCAATCAGATAAATTATGTGGTTGATTTTTCTCTAGTTCAACTTTCTATGAGACAGGGAAATGAGACATGTAGAACTGGCTGTTTAATTTTATGTCAAATGCATTATTTCTAAACCTTGGTTGATATTGCCCTATAATCCAAACAGGAGAGTCCTTTTCTATAGTCATCGCTCTGACCTGACCCCCAGATGACATAGCTTTTGGAATGGCACCAAACATGACCATGATTTGTTTGTAAGAGGATACCAGTGCCTGCTGAGTAACTCATAAACCTTATTTGTCTCTGAGGGGAGTTTCATTTCACCTGATGGCAGGAAACCTCTCTGTCATATACAGTCTGACCACACCATTCTATCTGATTCCTTGCCAAGGTTTCCCACAGGAGGACAGATTGCCTTTGGCTATAACTGTTTTCTTAGATAACATGCAGTATGTTTTTTTTTTAATTGCTTTCTCCCACAACCAAATATAAAACAAAGGTGACATTTTTCCAGTTGTTTATTTTGATAGTGTGGTAGGAAGATGCTTTGATATAGTAATTGAATTTTTGGTATATGTGATTGTCCTCATTGCTCCATGAACCTACTGCTTTTGGACAAGTAGAAACCAAGCTCTGTTGCCTCAAGGGAGAATCATCACAACAGAGTCAGAGAAACAAGAATCAAACTCTTGCCTTTTAGTTTCAAAAGCCAACATGTGGTAAAAGATGTAAAAGATTTGCAAGGATAGGTGGATAAGCAGAGTTAATTTTCCTACCATTGAAGATTAGATAAATTTGTCAAGACCAAAAGGATTTGAAGAGGAGGGAGAGTTCAATGACTCTGGGGACAGGTGGACCAAGTGGATCAGACAAAGCAAGCCCTGTCACTCTTCTGCACCAGAACTGTGAGGGAGCTTCTGAGAGCCTCGGTAGACCACAGCCTCTGTTCAGGTCCTAGGAGGTGTCCACAAACAGCACTTGCCTACAGCCCAAGGCTTGTTTGGCATTTTCTCACTGCTGAACAGCCTAGCCTAAATCATCAGAAAGGTGCCTTTCTACATCCTTTTGTCCTTCCCTTAAAATCCTAATTTACTGAGCAGAAGATTAGTGGGGGGCCAGTGCGCCTCTATTCCTAGAGGGAGTTACAGGTATCTACACCTAGTAGCAATCATAGAACTGTCAGAATATGGGACTTGATCAATTTACCAAACAACTGCAAATTAACTGATTCAGATGTATTAATGTGGTAATCCTTTGAGGTACATATAAGGACAACTATTCATTGCATTTAAAGAAAACCTAATTCAAATATTCATTCCATTTAGTATTCATTCTATAGAACTTATTGCAGGGTCAATTTCACAAACTTGATCTCAGAGGCTAAAACTCTTCTCATTACCTGAGGGTTTTTTGTTTCTTTATTGCAGGGGGGTTTGAATGCAGGGCTTCACACTCACAAATCACATGCTCAACCATTAGAGTGGCACCTCCAGTCCATTTTGCTCTTGTTATTTTGAACTATTTGCCAGGATTGGCCTTGAACCACAATCCTCCTCAGACTTCCAAGTAGCTAGAATTATGGGTATGAAACACTGAAGCCGGGCTGAAGCTAGCATGTTAAAACCTGATTTAATTAGATGAACTGAGTAAGGGATGTTTGAGTTTTCTTTCACTTGATCTGGAGAGTGTAGACTAACTTCTATAACCATCCCAAAATTTAAGTGGCTTAGAAAAATTAAAAATTCATTTCTGACTAGCTCATGAAAAGTCACACAGTGAGGTTGAGAGGGTTTCTGTCCCTCCCAAGTGTGATTTCAAACTCATGGTCCTTTCATCCTGTTGACTCCACCATCTTTAGGCATCAAGGTCACTGTTAGGCACTGGATTGTGTATTTCTCAAATTCATGCATTGAACCTCTACCCTACAGTACCTCAAAATTTGACTGTGTTTAAAGATGTGATTAAGTTAAAATGAGAATGAGGCTGTTAGGGAGGTCCTAACTCAAGATGACTGGTGTCCTCGTCAGAAGAAGAGGAAATTTGGGTCTATAAAGAGATGTCAAGGATGAGCACACACAAAGGAAAAACCACATGAGGACACAGCAAAAAGGTAACCATCTGCCAGCCTAGGAAACAGCCCACAGGAGAAACCAACCTGCTGATACCTTGATAATTGGACTGTCTCCAGAACTGTAATAAAATAAAGTTCTGTTGTTTAAGCCACCAGTGTGGTATTTTGCTATGGCAACCCCAGCAATACAGTCACCCTGGCCTTATCCAGGGAACACAGGAGGGGAGACAGTGTCTCATTGGTAGTTCTTTATGGGCCAAGTCTGTAAGGGCTGGGTTTCTCTTCCATCTACATTTCCTGGCCAGAATCTAGTTACAATTGGTTGTAGTTTCATAAGTGTTTAGGTATGATTATTCTTTAAGTTGTTCATGTATATTTTAAACACTCTGCTACAGATGGTACATATTATAGTGAAAAAAATTAAAAAGCAAAACAAAACAAAAAATAAAAACCATGCTGTATCACCTCAAAAGAAGAGCAGTGTAATAGACAGATTGCCTACCTCTTTTCCTGATGTTAGGGAATGTAGATCAGAGAGCTGGGAAGAACCAAACAATTCCCCAGCTTTCTTGTAGGTGAATCTGTCATGTGGCTTGACCTCTTTTTTTTTTGGTGGTGCTGTTTTGTTGTTTCACATTTGCATTTGTAATCCAAGACCTTGTGGATGCTGAGCTTTCTGCTATGGCTTTATTTTCCCATTCATAAAGTTGGCATGAAAATGGAACCATTTCATAGGGTTGCAGAGTTAACATGTGGAAGGACCCTCACAAATGCCTGGCACACAGTAAGTGCTATTTAAGTGTTTGCGGTTCTTCTTTTATCATCTTCCATGGACATAGAGCTGCTCATGTTTTTCTGTGCCAGCATCATATTTTCCAAGAAGCATAGAAGCTATCAGTGGGGAGAAAGTTAGCATACTAATTAAAAAAAATAAGAAAACTATTTAGCAAGTGGCCAAAATGAAAAAATGAGCACCTATCATGAGATTCACAAGCCCAGGCACGCTTTCTAATGGGTGCCTCAAAATTTTGTCCCTCTAAGAAAGACTCACACTTCAAACCCATTGCCACAATTCCAGTTACCCATAACCCTGCAGTGGCCCAGACCTGTGGAACAGGAGAGACTGGGTACAGTCCTGTAATTCCCCACTGAGCAACAGTGTTGTTTTAAATGCAGAAAGGAAGCTACAACTGGTAAGAAAGACCACACTTAAGCTCCAGGTAGATAAGTCTGGAGGTCAAAGTTAAGACTTGCCAAGTATGTGTGATGTGTTTGTGACCTGACCCTAAGTCTGAGTCAGAATAATTATTGTTTCTGGAAGGAGATGACTGAGATTCTGGCAGAGGGAGACACAGCTATCCACCATTTGATCTTTCTTTCCTTGACTTTTCACAAGAAATTCATGGGAAGTCTGGTCAACATATTCGGGAGACTGAAAGCTTAACAACACTGCGTCCTTGCCAACCTCCTAGTCTTCCCTTATACTCAGGGGAAGGCTCCCTCCTTTCTGGCTGCCTCCTTCTCCTATATGCTAACATGACCGAATGGGAGAGACAAGTCAGCATCCTCAACGAAATACGGAACTACAGGAACTTTCCAGATATGGGGAGTTTAAGAATGGGTATGTATGTGGGGAGAAATGCTGGAAGACCTTATATGTGCAATGATTCAGTAGTGGTTCCTTAAAGCAGAAATCCCTACATAAAACAAACTGTCCTGAATTTCACTGTACAGAGAGTACAGACTGGTGATCTTGCCCTGTTTGTCCATGCTAGGCCTACATTGCTGGGGGACTTGAGCTAATTAATTGTGCATTTCAAAGTCTCAATGTTCTCAATTGAAAAGTGGGTATTGAAACAATCTACTGATGTTAAGAGCACATTTTCTAGTTTCAGAAGTGCAAATAGAAGCAAGGTCCTTTTTTTCTAAGCCAATGGGCCTTTACCTGAGGAGCCAGTAAAAGAGAAAACAAGCTCAAGTGTTTTTCCTCTTCCAACAGGGAAAAAAGAAGTTTTGGTTTCCTCCTCCTCAGAAGGACCTGCAGAGCAACTTGGGGAAGTGGAGGGGCCACTCTTCCAGCTGCTTCCCGGTGTCCAAGTAGTCTGGCTTCTGAACTGACTTTACTTACTTCTGACACCACATTTGTATTTCTTTATTTGCTTCCCCACATCAAGTAATGCATCAATTCTCTGGATACCAACTAGGTGAACAACAATTCAATTCTGATAATAACTACCTGGATTTGTGTACACCCTACAAGACTGTCCCCATTTCAGACACCAACTAAAAGTTCCAGGTTGCCACCTGCTTTGTTCTGACCTGCCAGCTATAAACTGGGAGTTACCATGCCTCCCTCTTTATGTCTGTTACTTTGCTGGGTGTCTCATAGGACTTAGGACATTACCTTACTTGGGTGATTGTAAGGATAAAACTCAGGAATATGTAAATGTTTTCCAAAGAGCACAGAAGCCTGGATAATTTTAAGGAATGAATTAAAAATTATTTTATTTTTGAATTAGCATAAATTAATAATATGGGGGGATTTCATTGTGATAATTTCATACGTGCTACAAAGTACTTTGAATAAATTCATTCCCTGTATTTTATTACCATTTCTGGGGGATAGAGGAACCCAAGAAATGAATTTTATGAATTTCTACTTCCATATGCATATTTCCCTAAAATTTGCCCCCTTTTATTTAATAAAAATACCCCTTCTTAAGTCTAATTCCTACCCTGTCCTTATGAGTCTTCCTGAGGTTGTCACCCCTGGGCATAAACACCAGCGTATGAAAGCAAAGTGAAGTACGGGGGAAGAGGGGAGAGAGTGAACAGCTAATGGTGAGTTGTTGGGCTCATTTGTAAATCAGGGAGCTTACAATTGCAGGAGGAAATAATAAAGTTGTTAGTCTTTTCACATGACAACTAATCAAGTGGTTTGTTTCAGTGATAGACTAATAAGGTAATTTTTAGTGGTATAGAATTCAAAATAACTTTGTTTTTCAGTAAGACTAAGAAGTTGCTCACAATTAAGTTTTTTTGCACTCAAATTCCTTCTAATTCTATTTATGTGATCAAAGTTTTCTGCTACACAAGAAAGTGAAACTAGAAATCAAATTGATATTAAAGTAGTCTGTTTGTCATTCACAGATGTATTAAATTATTTCAAAAGTAAACCACTGAGCAAAATAGTCTCATTTATCATAAATCAACTTCGTTCCCAACATTTTCCTTCGAACTTTATGATTTTCACTTTATAGTTAACTTTTATGTAATGACTTACAATATGTAATATTTTGGTGCTTTGATCAATTGTTCACTGATAACAATGGTAATGATAATTCAGTTCAGAATCTCGCTTCCCCTCACCAATGCTGGGAATCTAACCCAGGGCCTTGTGTATTCCAGGAAAGTGCTCTACCACTGAGTTACATCCCTAGCCTCTAGGGAAAACAATTCTTTTTAGATACAGAGTTTTATGGTCAAAGGAAATAATTTCTTTCTTTCCATTTCAGCTTGCACTCCTTTTTTTGTTGTAAAAATATGAGCAAGTCAATAAAAGCTTTTGGGTATAAAAATACTCTACATTAGGATCTAACTCTGTGGGGTAGATGGAAAGGTAGAAAGCCCAAGGCATGTGTGACTACGTGTGTGTGTGTGTGTGTGTGTGTGTGTGTGTGTGTGTGTGTGTGTCTGAGACTTCCTTCACAGTCATTCCAGCCCACAGCTGAGAGAGGCTCTGATTCTCTAACCGGCCTTTTTGTCTGTGCAGGCCTCTGCATCCCCCATTGCAGCTCGGAGAAGACATAGAAGAGCATCTGTGGGGGGTTTGGCCAAGTGAGGTCCAGAAGAAGAGGAATGTCACTTCTGCTCACATGCCATAAGTAGAACTTGTCAGTCTGGCCACAGTGTACAGTAGGGGACTGAGAATGGAGCTTTGCTGGGTATTCCAGAAAAGGATGGTGGCTGGCTACTTAGCTAGCTGTCTGTTCCTGCTCTGCTGAGGTAAAAGGTGCTAGAAAAACAGGCACTGGATCAGCTGACTGGGAAAAGATCAAGATCAAGGTACAATCTATAAGGGGTGGGGTTACCCCAGCAGCCTGCAATGTCAATAAGGTGGATACTTGGTGAAATATAGGTTGGCAATTTAATTTTTTTTTTATGGTGACACTAGGGTTTGAACTTAGGCCCTCATGCTTGCTAGGCAAGAGCTTTTACCATTTGAGCCACTCTGCCAGCCTTAGGTTGGAGATTTTAAAATCAGATGCAAAAGATGTTTCTCTATGTTGACTTCACCTTTGTTTATTTATTTTGGCAGTACTGAGTTTGAACTCAAGGCCTCGCACTTGCTAGGCAAGTACTCTATCACTTGAGTTACACCGCCAGCCAGTCCATTTTATTTTGATTATTTTTGAGATAGGATCTTGCTTTATGCTTGGAGCTGTCTGGACAACCATCCTTCTATTTATGCTCACCCATATAGGTGGGATGGCAGACATGCACCACTGTGTTCAGTCATTGATTGAGATGGGAATCTCACAAACTTTTTGCCAGGGCTAATCTCAAACCCTGATCCTCCCAATCTCTACCTCCCAAAGTAGCTAGAATTACAGGCTTGAGACACCAGCCCAGCTCTCTACATTAACTTTAAATAGTCAATTGTCATTTAAGCCACAAATAGAATGTAAGAAATTGACTGTTGAAAGTGTAGTGCTGTCACTATGAGATGTGTTACTTTGCTTTCTCAATCCTTCCCAGTATGTAATTGCTAGTCTTCAGTGAGAATTTGGAGCTGACCTAATCAAGATTCCCTTTCCATGACCTGAGTAAGGTGAGAATGTGGAGGATTGGGTGTGATTTATAATCTTCTCTTCTAGTTTTGGATGTGCATAAAATTAATGTCAAAATTAAGAAACTCACAAAATTTCCCATTTCATAGTAAATAATTTTTTTCCCTCAAGTCCAAATCCCCAATTCAAGTCATTCCAAAAAACCCCTGAAGAATGGATTTTTTTCTTCTCCTCTTATAAGCATCAGTGTCAATTCAATCTCTGAGCATAAGATGTCTGAGACATCCTTTCTCCTTATATAAAATCTTATAATAGAGTTCTTCAAATTTGTATTTTAATCACATGCTTTTTGTCTTAAAGTAATGAAGACTATCACGTGTTTTCTTCAGTATTTTTTGTTAACTAGAGCCCCCAACTATTGTGAGCTTGTTCATGGTGGGATAGAGGAGTACAAGGAAAAAATGAAATCCATTTTGTAACAAAAAATTTGGGTATAAAATGAGAGCTCCTGAGAAGAAGGAGAAGGTCATGTTTCAAAAAGATGGTGAGTGCTGCAATCTGTATCACTGTACCTGGAGCAAGAGAAGTTTTCTGACGGCTAGTCTGAACTTCAGTCATTTGAGGGTCAGGAAACATTTTTGTTGTTGTTCTTGGTATTGGAGTTTGAACTCAGGGCCTTGTATTTGCCCGACAGTGGCTCCACCACTTGAGCCATGCCACTAGCCCCAAGAAAATTTTTTAAAAATTTAATGGAATTTTAATTTTTTTTAGCAAATAAGCAATTCATGAGCTGGGCAACAGTCAGACTGAAAATGATGCAGTGCTCCCAAGAAACAAAGGATAATTCGGAATACTTGTATTTGGACTGCAAATACAGCCTATTTGTTTAGAATTGTGGATTGAGAAGACATTTCTCAATGATACTTTTATCATTGGTTAGTACAGTGAGTTGAATAGTGCCCTCAAATTCATGTCCACCTGGAACCTCAAAAAGGGACCTTATTTGGAAATGGAGTCATTGTAGATGTGCAATCAAGTTAAGATGAGATCATACCAGATTAAGGTGGGCCCTCCATCCAGTGACTAGTGTCATTCTAAGAAGGCCTTAGGAAGACACAGAGACACACTGAGAGAATGGCCAAAGGATGCTGGCCACTGCTAAAAGCTAGATGAGAGGCAATAAGGAGTGTCCTCTCAAGCCTTCAGCTGGAGCATGGGCCAGCCAGCACCTTGTTCCCAGTTGTGTGCTGTCCAGAAGAGCAAGAAGAACAGATTTCTGTCAATTTAAGCCATCAAGTTTATTACAGCAACTCTAGAGTTAGGTTGAGTAAACAATGGGGATCAAAGCACTGTAAGAGTTGACATTTCTATAAGTGTTATTGTGACAAGCCTGTAGTGGAGCCTGAATGAACCAAAGAGCTTCCCTCCCCCACCAAAACCCCATAAATAACACTGAGCTGGATGTGTGGCTCAAGTGGCAGAGGGACCCTGAGTTCAAGTGCAAACTCCAGTGCCATCAAAAAAAAAAATATATATATGGCTATGACCCCTTCTAATTTTTGTAGGCAAAGATAATATTTCTATATTTCAGTAACTATAATCAAAGTATAGAGATAATGATCTGTCATGTTAGAAATGTGAACAGAAACTTAATTCAGTATTTTACTAATGGTGAATTCGCCAGCCACAGTCATCAGCTTCCACTGCCCGGTTTGCCGTTATAAATGTAGTGTGCTGTTGAAGATACACTCTTCTGAGCATTAGTATCACAGGAAGTTGCTATGGCACCATTTGCACTCAGACCCAGCGTGGTAAGGATTGCTCAGGACTAATTTCCTGTCAGTGTGTAGGCTTTCTAGGTGGATTAATGTCCACTTTCCTCCTTTTCTCAGTTCAAATCTCACCTTTTGCACTTTCAATTTCCTTTTATATAAAGAATGAATTCCTTGTTCATACATGTATGCCTGAAATGGGAAGCTGACATTCCCTTTGAAATGGGTCCCCTTGAAGCCAACAGAGGGAAGTAAAACAGAATGGAAAGCGAGAAGGCCCTTGATTGACACTGCTTTGCAGCTACAGTTGAAACTGAAAACCACTGGCTTAGTGTGGCCATCAAGCTATGTAATCGTTAATACTAGGCATTTGTCCTTTGGTGGTATTTACCATGAAGCACGGTGAAGTGGTGAAGTTGAGTCTAACACCTGGCTTAATGTTTTGAGTTTTTTTGCTCCTATGGTGTGAACTTCAAAGAATAGGGTTGGTGTTTGTTTACCTGGATGACCACAAGATTTCAGAAAGCCTTTGACAGGAGAGGGAATTGTGTGAACTATGCTGTTGAGTTAGATGATCTGAAACTTTGCTGGCCTATGGAGTGAATGTCTGTGGTTGTCATGGTAGAGGAGGTGTGGATAGTTTCCATGCTGAAAAATTAAATATAGCATTTAAATTTACTGGCCAGCTAACACAGGACATGTATTAGATTTTATAAGCCAGGATTTTAGAATATGAAAGATTTAGGGTATCATGTACAAACTTTTGTTAATGACAGCTCCAACTGGTAGCTGTTAAAGATTATAAATCCAGGGAAAACAAGGAGGAAGAGAGCTGAGTTTTGAGTTTTGGAAGTGACGACTATGAATAGTGGCTTTAACCACTGGGGGACATGCTAGCGATTGTCTTGAGAAGAAGATGGTCTGTTAGGTCACCAACTCTATAGACAGTATGAAGGAGAACAGAGTGAATAGTTAAAATAAAGGTATGAAGAAGTGAAACAAACAACAGGACTGCAGAACTCTGGCTTATAAAATGTCACCCCACATTTCATTGGAACAGTTGTCACCTTTTCTCTACAAAGCACCTAGTTACATCTGTTGGAATTGTATGTTTTTCTTTCTTAACCGCTAACAAATTGCTTTTGTTAGAATTGGGAGGTGATATTTATGATTATAAGCCCTAAAGTTCTTAGACTTTTATGTCTCTTTATATAAGGTTAGACTTGTTTGCCATTGTGGTTTCAAAACATAAAAAATAAAAAAAGGTCCTGCAAAAAGTTGTAAGTAGGACGCCAAAACATGTATTTGTATCCCAATTTGTCATCTCATTGTGGGGAGGGGCATGTGAAGGAAATTTCTCATTGCCTGCCTAGGGGAAACACATTGCAGTCCAACTCAGAACAAATCTGAATAAAAACATTACTTCACCTCAGGTCTTTCTGTCATTTCAGGATCTCACTGAGTTGGCACATGTCACTGTGTTACAAAACTAAGAAGGAAATTGAATCAAAGGGACTATTTACTGCTAAAAATTACAAGACTGGTGTGTGGTCCATGCCTGTTTTCCCAGCACTTGGGAAGCTAAGATAAGAGGATTCTGACTTTGAGACTTTGAGGCTAGTCTGGGCTGCATAGTTAAGTCCCTGTCTCCAAAAACCAAGCAAGCAAGCAAAGAAGTAAGCAAGCAAGTAAGCAAACAAACAAAAGCCTAACACCACCCCCCCTAAAAAAACCCCAAAACCAAAACCCAAAACCCCAAAACAGCCAAAAGAAATATGAGAAATAGTGCTTTATTTTATGATTTCTAGGCTTTTTGAAAACTTTATATAGTCGTAACAGCAAGAATTTCATCTTCCCTTTCTTTGTGTTAGCTTTTTGGGCAGCCTCCACTGTGACTAACTATATACAACGGCTTAATAAGAAGAGAGATACCTAGACATTCACAGTATCTACCAAGGACTGTGAGTAGGCCATTCTTCACTATAGAACATAGTTTATTGTTATTTTTGTAGATTTGACCTAGAGATGTATCATTATTATTATTGTTATTTTTCTAGGTAGAGTCTTGCTATGCAGCCCAGGCTGGCCTGGAACTCAACATCCTCCTGCTTCTGCCTCCAGAGTTCTGGGATTGCAGGCATGTGCTACCACAGTTGGCTAAAATTGAGCTATATTGCTAAAAAAGCTATGTAGTTTTTTAAAGTTATATGCTGAATTTTGGGAGTTGATTATTAAATTTATAATTATTATTAAAATTTAAATAATTGAACTTTAAGTACAAAAATGTGATGAGTAAGCAAGTATCCCAGGGGAGTAAAGGTCAACAGCTACCCTAAGGCAGATTTATATACAGCTCTGTTAGATACTCACGTATGTGCACATAGGTGCATGCAGGTATGTGTGGGTGAATTTGCTACAGATGGGGTGTTTTAGCCAAAGAAATGTGTTTTCTCACAGTTCTGGAGGTAAGAAGTCAGATTAAGGTTTTGGAAGAGTTGGTTTCTTCTGGGGCCATTTTTCTTGTCCATATCTGGTCATTTTCTCCCAGTGTGTTTACTTGGTCATTTCTTTGTATCTATCTGTGTTCAAATCTTCTATAAGGATCCCAGTCATACTGGATTGGGGCCCACCCTAATGGCCTCATTGTAATACCATCCCCTCCTTAAACTCCAAATACACCGTCATATTCTGAGGCATTGGGGTTAGGACTTCAACATAAGTGAATTTGTGGTGGACCCAATTCCGCTTATACCTGTGGGCATTTGGCTCTAACACTTTTATTAATAAATAACATGTGAGCTATAAATCTTACCCATCTTAGGTTTGTTGAGTTTTAGTAATTTTATGTAGCTCTGCCATTGTCACCACAGTTCCATGTTCTCAAAGAACAAGGTGATGCAACCAGAGTTTTATATGCCAACTCAATTATTATATTCTCAAATTACTTACTGAAATCCATATTTTAATAATGAGTTAAATGATTGCTTATTAGCCTGAAAGTTTTCATAATCATTTATACATTTTTCGTATCAGTTGGTGTTAACATGCTTTATAGTGAGCAATCTTTTTGTCTATTTTATTTGGCCTTCGGCCTATTTTATTTTGTAAGAGTGAAGACACAGGTCCTAAACCAGCATCTTAGACAGGAAGAAGTTTTGTAAGCTTTCATATGAAGGGTTTTAGCTAACTTTGAGAATCAGTTTGATAGAATGGGAAGGTCACTGGACTAGGAGTTGGAAGACCTGGGTTTAGTCCTAGCTCTGTGCTTTCTAATCTGAGCCCAAGTCTCAACAAAACAAGACCCAGCTCACAATGCAAGATTGTTATGAGTCACATGAGGTTGTGTAGTATATAGGGCAAAATTCTTAAAAACTACAAATTGTAATGTAAGTGTAAGGTGGTATTACTTTTTGGAGAGAAATAAAATGTGGCCCCTGATTGGGTAATTAAAATTGCCTGTTCTGAGTTATTAACAGTTGACTCAGTTGACTCTGAATCATAGCTTTCTTGACAGAACCTCACACTTTAAATGGATTTATGATCTTATTACTAATGTACCAGATAAGGGAGGCCAAGGAAATTGGCTCAAACGAATTAGAGTTTATGCCAACTGTCACAAAATCAAATTTCATACTTTATAACTTTTACATACATCTCGTTAGACTGCACTTAAATACTTCAGGAACTCAGTTTTCCATTGGAACCTTCCTTTGCTTTGCTCACAGGGTCCTTCCCAGAAGTGTTATGCATTAGTTGAAAAATAGGATATGAAAAAGAAAAAAGAAAAAGTCACTCTCACCACTGGACCTGGAAGTCACTTACACCTGGATTCAGATCATCCTGACTGCAATCAAAACATTCCAACACTAAGATCAAATTTTGGCCTTAATTGAAATATATGTATATACTGCTGTAGTGCATGATTTTTCATTACATAAGTCCTCAACTTATGTAACTTTACATTAAAACTGAGGCGGGGATATGAATGTATAGAGTGGGTGTGAGTGTGTGAGCAGCCCTCAGGCAGATATTTCAGGAGTTGCTATTACTCCCACGAAACTCTCTATGTTTACTTACCTCTTTCTTGTGCAGTAGTTCCTTGAGGGCCATACATGTGAACCCCCATTTGTGGACCAATGGGGTAACATTTGCAACTTCAAGTAAGCTAAATACCAGTTAAGTATATTTGAAACTTATGATTGGCAATTCTTAGATTGAATCATTCAGGCTTCTAAAGAACTGAGTCATTTTTAACCGCGTTAGGTTTTCACATTGTTTTGTAGAACTTCTTTCTAAGTGAATTTGCATTTGTTCCAATGGAAATCATTAGCATGTGAAAAGAAGTCAGATAATCGAACATTTTGTTAGTTTTCCTCAGGATGTTGATTTTAAATACTCTTCTTGTAAACAGGTCCATCTCAGCATGCTTGCTTTTCCTTCACTGAAACTGAAGTCTAGCCTGACAGTAGTTTTTAATGTCTCCACACACACATATCTCTTTCAGGAAAGCCATGAAAAACAGCTGGGGTGAAAGAAGACTCCGGAGCCCAAGGTCACGGCTAAAATGCAAAAGCCAGGCAAGTGTCCAGCTGCAGGTTCCGCACTAGATGGCTATCTCAAAGGAGCAAAATGCCTCTCCTCCTGAACCCCACATTGTACTTTGCTCTGTAGGCAAAGCGGGAGGAAAGGGACCTTAGAATTGTCTGAGATGCAACCTTGAGAGCTTTGTGAGATTATACTCGTTAAAAACAACCTCGGTTGGAACTTCAGACACAGAAGATGCCAAGGGAGATTGTGGCCTTCTGGTTTCTAAGTTAATTACAAAATCTGGCACTAGAACTTGTCCAAGACATGGGATTGGTGAAACTGACGCAGGGTTCTAATCAGACACTCTCTTCCCCTTATTCCTCATGGTCTTTTAAAGTAGTTGTGAATAAAAACCTAATCGAGTCATTAGTTTTTCAGGCCTAAACTTCTGTTTCATCAAATGTTTTCAGGATAGTTATCTCTAAACCACTCTCTGATTTGTGAGATGGGGAAAATCAGAAAGTCGCCTGCTTCTAAGGAGATCTGGAATTATGTCAAGGGATCGTTTTAAACCCAGGTAGTGCAACATGAGCTTCCGGGTTTGTTAATTATTACTCTGAGTAGTGTTTCTGGTGGACACTGGCAACAGAACTTTGTTTGTTTTCTCTGACTGTAGGGACACCAGAGTGGTACATTCTTGTACTGTAAGAAGCTGCCCTATTTCTCCAGGTTTGAAGTGGTGTCACGATTCCATTCTCATTCTGAGGGCATCAGTCTTTCCCTTGTGCAAGATGGTTCCTGTTTAGCAGAGGACTGGGCCCATTTTCTCCTTCATAGATGACAAAATTTGTGCCATTGCTGCTGGTAGAAGGCTTTAAGGACATCTCTGTGAGTGCATTGGGCCACTGTAGAGAGAATGACACCTCCTTGGAGAATGGCCCTTGAGGAAGACCTTAGAGACCAGGAAAAAGGTAAGGAAACTCAAATCCACAGATGACCTTCAGCAGTAATGATAGGGGGGAGGGAAGAGGGAAAAATTATAAATCAATTCTAAATGAAATACATTGAAGGTCAAGTTTTTCAGATCAGCTTGGTGCTCAGTTTGTGCATGGCAATAACTTTTTTTTTTGCGGCACTGGGGCTTGAACTCAGGGCCTCTACTTTGTACTCCACAGCCCTTTTTTGTGAAGGGTTTTTTTTCGAGATCAGGTCTTGTGAACTATTTGCCCAGTATGGCTTTGAACTGTGCTCCTGATTTCTGCCTCCTGAGTAGCAAGGATTATAGGCATGAGCCACTGGCGCCCGCCTGGCAATAACTCTTGTATACTAAAGAGGGGGATGGATTTCTCATTACTACTTGCCAATGTCAATATATTTCATTCAGTAAATATTCATTATTGTCAAATGTATCCCAGGACCCTGTTGAATTTTAGTCTTGTTTTTTTCCAAGATAAGACTTAAATAAATAAAGGAAATTTTGGTAATTTCAAAAAAAGTGTTCTTGCCAGGTACCTGTGGCTCACGCCTGTAATCCTAGCTACTCAGGAGGCAGAGATCAGATCGTGGTTCGAAGCCAACCCAGGCAAATAGTTGGTGAGACCCTATCTCGAAAAATCCCTTTACAAAAAAGGGCTGGTAGAGTGTCTCAAGGTCTGTAGGTGCTGAGTTCAAACCCCAATACAGAAGGAAAAAAAAAAGTGTTCTCTTGGTTTTAAATAACCTCATAATAAGACATTAAGACAACTCCCCTACATATTTGGATTGCTGTTCAAGGTAATAATATTTATTTGTTACTCTACAGTACTATGATACTAGCTATGTATTAAATGAGCTCAGTTATATCAGTGAAGAGATCATATGTTTTCTATTTTATTTTATTTATTTATTTTTTTATTAATCATATGTGCATACAAGGTTTGGGTCATTTCTCCCCCCTGCCCCCACCCCCTCCCTTACCACCCACTCCACCCCCTTCCTCTCCCCCCCACCCCCTCACTACCCAGCAGAAACTATTTTGCCCTTATCTCTAATTTTGTTGTAGAGAGAATATAAGCAATAATAGGAAGGAACAAGGGTTTTTGCTGGTTGAGATAAGGATAGCTATACAGGGCATTGACTCACATTGATTTCCTGTGCGTGGGTGTTACCTTCTAGGTTAATTCTTTTTGTTCTAACCTTTTCTCTAGTTCCTGGTCCCCTTTTCCTATTGGCCTCAGTTGTTTTTAAGGTATCTGCTTTAGTTTTAGTTTTAGTTTTCTATTTTAATGGTAGCTGAAAAAAGCCTTATTATGACTCCTTGATTTGTGCTGGATGTATGAAAATGAACACTCAATTAAATATTAAGGCTTTTTGAGGAGAAAATCACTGAGAGAACTCTTTCATAGTACTTGGCTTCCACTCTGTGTCTCTCCTGTCTGTTTCGATGAATGCCACACACAAATATGCTTTGTAAATATTTACTTTCTCAAATAAAAGAGAAATAAAAAAATGACTCATTCTTGTACTAAGAACAAGGAAGTGCATCAACACAAATCATTTGGTAGCACCAACAATGGCAGACTGCAACTTTTGACATCAATCCTGAATGTTCCTGTTGTCCTGAGTGGCCACAGAAACACCACTGAGCCCTGAGTCCACCACCTAACAACCCCATGGCATTGCACAGTAGACTGAGTGTTCTGCTCTTTCGATGTCGAACCTGAGCCCAGGGGAGGGAAGGCCATCTTTACTGCTTTAGGGTGAGGACCAGTCCACAGAAATGACTAGAATTCTTGACTCTGTTCTGGCCCCTAGCTCTGGTTTTCCCCTAAATTAGATCATAGAACATAATTTTGGCTCAGAGAGAAATCTTATTCATTAATTTTAAAGTTTAGTCTCCACCCCTCAAATGCACAGTCAGTTTCTACAATATCAAAATACCACATGCCAAGGGAAGAAAATGCTTTTACATTTTCTCTAAATACTAAAATTATTGGACTTAAGGTACAGTGCAACAACTACCCATAGAGCTAAACATGTTGGATTTAAAAGTAAAATTTAATTTTTATTAGTTTCTGTTCAGTCTGAAAAACCTCTTAATGGTAATTTAAAATATGTTATAGAAGACTATACCAAGTCTCAAACTTTAATCCAGTCACTTGTTAGAGTAGACATTTTATAAATAAAAAGTATTTGTTCACTTCTGCTGAATGAGGCTCTCTGGAAACACACACTTGTTCATTTTTTGTGAGTAAGGCCAACGTTGACAAGTTTCCAAAGTATTTTACGAAGGATTATTTCAGAGTGTTTTCACTCTGAAAAAACAATTGGTGATGACACTTGTCTCCTGCTCTGGGGACAGGAAATGTAGATGCTGCACCAAAAATAACTACACCAGCACTATAAGCTTGCATTTCCTTTATTGTTTTAAGAAACACAGCGTGAACGTGTAATTCAGAGCGAAGGTATTTGATATTATAATTAGCCATAGAAAACTTTTACCCTGAAAATTGCTGCTGTCTAAAAATGTGTGTTCAGTTGTGCATGGTGGTAATCCCAGCACTCTGGAGGCTGAGGCAGGAGGATGGAGAGTTCCAGGCCTGTCTGGGCTACATAGCAAGACCCTATTTCAAAAAACAATAAAACCAACCAAACAAAAATGTGTATCCAGCTTTTAACTCATTGTATTCTGATGTTTCTGATTTTGTCTGTACTAAAACTACTTTCACATTTCTTGGGAGTAGAAATGCTTACCTGCTAGGTAAATTCAGTGGAGTCCAGAGGTGCAGGGGTCCAGAGACACTTGGCCATGGAAAAAGAGGGACAGACCTATTTCTGAAAGGATGTAGTAACATACAGATAACTTCTAGGAGGTGTAGCTTGGGTGTTGGAATATTGACACTTCTGAAACATTTAAATGGTTTATGGGAATAACAAGGCAGAATCTTTTATTTCAAATATTTTGGGCATTTAAATTCTGTTTGTATGTTCAAATATTTAATATTTAAAATATCAAAATATTTCAAAAATACAGAGAAAGAATGCATTCACTCATTTAATAAACATCTATTGAGAGTCCGAATGATCTCTAGGTTTAGGATATATTGGAGAATCTTATAGCAGAAATCTGTGGCTTTATGGAGAAAATATTCTAGCAGAAAAGTCAGGTGATGAAGAATTACTGTAGACAGTCTTGAGTAGGTGACAGATTAAGGCACCTTGTGCACAAACAATGGATTGGATTTCGATAGCCCCTCTATGGAAGTGGGCAGTGTCTGTATGTGGTAGAGACACTGGTGAGTGGGTGGATGGGGTGAGGTGAGGTGGGGGAATTCTGATGACATTGGTGTTCTCTGGGGATAAGAAGCAAGGTCCTCCTGGTAAGTGAGGATGGGGGAGGAGTGTTAGAGGGTTGAGGAAAGAACTAAAGGTGTGAAAATCTTAGTATGGAAAATGATATAACACTCACAAACAACCACTGAGATTAAGTGGGTAACATTTTGCCATATTTTGTTCAGATTTTTAAAAAAATGGTTACAGAAATCATCAAAGTAACCCTCTAGTAATGATTCAGTCTGCTGAAATTGGCGAGCACTCTCCTGAAGCGGGTGTGGCTTGTTTCTCTGAGAAACTGAATTTAGCAGGCCTTGCCACTCCCAACCCTCAGTGCTTTGACTGCTTTGCTTTTTCAGTGAGATAAAATATGCCTAGTACTGCCCCCGTCGTTTTACCCTCTGCAATTGTGTGACTACATCACGTGCTTTCCCGTAATGTTGTGTAGTCATCATCACTAGCTATATCCAGAACTCGTTTCTCTCATTTGGCAAATAAACCGTGTACTCAGTAGACCATGACTCCAGTGACTCCCCCACTCCACTCTCCTGTAATCTCCATTCCATTTTCTGTCTCTGTGAATTTTCGTATTCTACGTGTGTCCCATAACTAAAATCATGCAATATTTGTTCTTCTTATCCTGCTTATTTCACTTCGCATTATGTTTGCAAGGTCTGTGTTGATGCATATATAGAAATTTCATTCCTTTTTATGCCTTATTTGTCACAGGCTTACTAGCAGCCTGGAGACTTACTGCAACACCCATAGCTAAGGATTAAAAACACATGGTGATGTCGTCTGTCTTCCTCTTCGGTGTCTTCCATCATCCTTTCTACAACATCATTTGTCATGAGTTCTTTTTGAGCTATTTCATTAACATCATGTGTAAACCATGCTGAATGTCATTTGCTAAGGCAGGACCTTGTTCTCCATCAAGATATCGAGGCCTGGAAGGTTGCCCAGCTCCCAGCTCTGGGCCATACTTGCTGCCCATAGTCTCTGAGGGGCTGAGAGTGGCAGGTGTTGAGGAAAAGGCAACTGGATATCCCCAGCAGCTGCTGTTTGCTGACCGGAAATAGGACGAGCCCAATCTGGGGGCTGACAAGAAACATTTTGGGTAATGGGTTCCATAATTTCTCTCCTAGAGAAGAAATAGCCTTTGAAATGGCAGAGCCACATAAGAGAAAACACGATTACAGTGGTTGTACTTTGTATAGTTTTGTATTCTGCTGCATAATAGGATGACTTTTCGAAGTTTGAAAGACTTGAATTCCCTAATACCGAAACTTAAATTCGTTCGAACATTTACCTGAAATCAGTGACAATTAATGTTTTAGAAGAGATACTACTTCACTTTTTGGATTTCTGTCATCAGAAGAACTAACGCTTGAAAACATTTTCTGGAATTTTTCTAATGCAGAGTTTTCCTTCTGTTCTTATTCTTATAAATTATAGTTTTATGGGCTTCCTATATTACAGCCTGTCCTATTTCTTCTGCAGTGTCACTAATGTCACCAAAAGAAGGAAAACCTTTTTTGTGGGGAAGGCTTGGTGCATGCCCACATAAGCATTTTTATATACACTTTTGCTTAATATCTGCAACTGTTCTGTAAAGTGATTGGCATTGCCTTCATCATTCTCATTTTCTAGAAAGGGAAGCCGAGGGTTATCATAGGTGACAACATAAACAGCAAAGTCACGACTCAAGCCAGCATTGCCAAATGCCAGTCACCTTAGTCATAGCCACTGCACACATCAGATTATCAGGCAGGGTTCAACACAGATTGGCAAGTAAGTAGAAGAAGTCAGCTTGTTAAGCAATTGTCTTAAGAATCAGGAGCCCAAGGCCAGAACTGCTCTCAGGGCTGCTCTGAGCTCAGCGCTGCTCACTCAAGATTGAGCATGGCTTTTTGCAAATGGCTTCATATCCGACGGTTTCAAAAGAAAACTCTTATAGTGAGATCCCGCCTCAGCAAAACAAAACAAAAAACGGAAGAACATTTGTCAAAAAGGGGTTCCCATACTTGCTACTTGATAACCATGAAGACCCTGTGATATGTGAAATAAACCAGACACCTAAGGGAGAAAAAAATTAAACAAGTGGAGTTGGAAGGTGATATAGGCATGATTTCTAGAAAGTGAGAGAAAGGCATGATATTTCAGGGTGTTTGTTCATTGTGCAACCACATTCAGTCAGAAGGTCTTTCTTCTGCATTCCATCCTGTATGACTTTTCTCCCCATCTCGCCTCTCTTTTCTAGCTTTGAGGTTTCCCGTTAATAGTGAAAGATCCCATCCCAAAGGCAGTACTTGGCTTTGGATCATGGTGCTATCAATTAAAAAACTCCAAATGTTCATTATATCTGCTAGAAATAAATCGAAGTGAAATCCAAAGCCAGGAGCCCATGTTGGCAATAATCCTTGCTTGGGTGGCTGCTGTTTGAGCACTAAGACTGGTCCCCAGGTAACATTTATTTGTTCCATATTTAGTGTTACTGTCCAGTGCATTTTTCATTTATTTTTAGTCTCCATTTGCTTTTGTTGTTTTCTATGGCAGCCATCAGTTTATTTGCTGCTGTATTTTCGGGCCTTGGGGGTGGAGGGAATGGAACAGTAAGCATGTCCTTAGGTCTGATTCAGCTCATACGCTTCTGGCCAAGCACTCCTGTGAATTCACTGGTATACTCAAGAGTCCCATTTCTGCTAAGGAAACACGGAAGCTAAGCATCAGATGCTGGGGTGGCCGAGGCTGCTGTTGAAAACTAACAACATAAGCCCCTCCACCTCCCCTCAAAGCTGGGCCCTTTATGTCTTAGGAGAGAGTGCCTAGAACCAGACAAGATCTTGCAACTCACGAACCAAAAGGCCAAGGACTTCAGGACGCAGCAAGGGGTGCAGTGCTGTACAGAACCCACCTGGGAACTGGCTGTAGTGGTCGTTTCATCTGCAGAGCATAAACCTTACATAGCAAAACCTCAGCTTACAGGAAGTCACGACATGCAACGTTCTCATCAGCCAGTGATGCCTGCCACTTATCAGGCTTTGCAAACAATCGTACTTAATGTTCTTGCTGCTAAAAAACCCCACGGCTCAATTTTCAGAAAGTACATGGTGATTGGTGCATGGCTGTAATCCCAGCACTTGGTAGGCTGAGGCAGGAAGATTGAGAATTTGAGGCTAGGTTACATAGTGAGTCTGTATCCCCAAAAAGAGAAAACAAAAACAAAAAAGGGTATCACTTGGTATGCATTTCTATGTAGTACTCACATGTAGTACTTTTGACCTTTTTTGTTATTACTATACCTTTGTCTTAATCACATTCTCTATTTTTATCTTGTAGCATTTGTACTGTGCATTTTTACAAATGGCTTCAAATGCCTTTTTTTTTTTTCCCCAGTATTGAGATTTGAACTCAGGGTCTCATGCTTGCTAGGCAGGCACTCTACCATTTGAGCCATTCTGCCAGTCCTTTCTTTATGTTGAGTGCTTTTGAAATAGGGTCTGTGACCTATTTGCCTGGGCTGGCTTCAAACCATAACCCTCCTGATCTCTGCCTCCAGAATAGTTAGCATTTACAGTCATGAACCACTGGTGCCCAGCCAAATTCTTTTCTTTTTTTTAACAACAAAAAAAGTAAGGTAATTTAAAGTATACATTTCTGCAAAATATGGCCTCCTTAAATGGTTCAAAGAGGTGATTTCTTTTTCTGTGTGTGTATATCTGTGTAGGGCTGGAGACTGAACCCAGGGCCTGATGCATGCTAGGCAAGTGCTCTACCACTGAGCCACATCCCAGGCAGGTGGCAATTTCTGATAGCTGCTGGTCTCCATGGGCCACTGCAACTTCCCATAATTTTGTACAACAATACCACTGTCTTGTCCTGACATGTCTGAAACCTAGCTCTTTATCTGCAAGTGTATATCCTGTTTTCCTTTATTCCTATTTGCTATCTCAGCCTCATGGAGCTGTTGCCTTTGGGTCGAGGGCTTGAGGAATGTCCTCGCTGGTTTTATTTTATCTCAGATCTTCTAAATGCACCTTCTTGTAAATGATCTTGCAAATGCATCTGGGAAGTATTTCCAAAGCCAACCTTGTTCATTTATTTCCTTGGGTGCTGATTTTGTTCAGTTATGCTTTACCTCTCTGTCCATTGAAGGAAATAAGTCCTTTCCTTTATATTTTAAAGGGTACAGTTCTAAGTGGCTTTTAGTGTATTCACAAAATTGTGCTATCGTCACCACTGTCTAACTGCAGAGCATTACCCTCACCCATCAAGAAAACTCATTTTTATCAAGGGTTGCTCCTTGTTTTGTTTCCCCAGTCCTGCCAACCATCAATCTACTTCTCGCTAATATAGATTTGCTTATTCTAGTCCTAAAAACCGAATAATTGCTCACAATCTTTTGTGGTGAGCTTCTTTCACATAGCATGTTTTCCACATATATTCATGTTGTAAATGCATCCATTCTCCATTACTTTTTTTTTTTGGGGGGGGGCTTGACTCAAATTTATCATGTAGTCCATGCTAGCCTAGAATTTACAATCCTTCTGCCTTAGCCTCCCAAGTGTTGGGATTACGGTCATGTGCCACCATACCTGGTGTCATTCTTCATTACTTTTTATGGCCAAATAATATTCTATGTCTGGATGTACTGCAGCTGTTTATCCATTCATCAGTTAGAAAACTGGGAATTGTTTCTTTATTAATAAAATCTACTGCCCTCTTGACTTTCTTTCTTTTTTTTTTTTAAAACAGAACAAATCTAGTTTTAATATTTCCTAGTTGTTAGTGATTACACTTACTTTTGAAGTACCATTGGTAGCAATCAAATTAAAGACAATGTTACATTGCCTTACTTGGAGTTTGAACTTTTTAAAATTTGAGTGCTTTAATTAAAATCGAAGTGTTTCTCTTTTTTTTTAATTATGAAAAACTAATTCTATATTAGGAGACATTCCATTCATACTTAGTGCTAATTTCCCTCAATTGTGAAGATGTGGGTTAGGTAAATTTTTAAAACATGCACTATCTTTAAAAATCTAGCTCTGGATTATTTGTACGTGAAATTTACTGTGGAAAAAAATGTTTTCAATCCTAACCTTTTTTTTTAAATTTTATTATTCATATGTGCATACAAGGCTTGGTTCATTTCTCCCCCCTGCCCCCACCCCCTCCCTTACCACCCACTCCGCCCCCTCCCTCTCCCCCTTACCCTCTCAATACCCAGCAGAAACTATTTTGCCCTTATCTCTAATTTTGTTGTAGAGAGAGTATAAGCAATAATAGGAAGGAACAAGGGTTTTTGCTGGTTGAGATAAGGATAGCTATACAGGGCATTGACTCACATTGATTTCCTGTGCGTGGGTGTTACCTTCTAGGTTAATTCTTTTTGATCTAACCTTTTCTGTAGTCCCTGGTCCCCTTTTCCTATTGGCCTCAGTTGCTTTTAAGGTATCTGCTTTAGTTTCTCTGTGTTAAGGACAACAAATGCTAGCTAGTTTTTTAGGTGTCTTACCTATCCCCACCCCTCCCTTGTGTGCTTTCGCTTTTATCATGTGCTCAAAGTCCAATCCTATTGTGTTTGCCCTTGATCTAATGTCCACATATGAGGGAGAACATACGATTTTTGGTCTTTTGGGCCAGGCTAACCTCACTCAGAATGATGTTCTCCACTTCCATCCATTTACCAGCGAATGATAACATTTCGTTCTTCTTCATGGCTGCATAAAATTCCATTGTGTATAGATACCACATTTTCTTAATCCATTCGTCAGTGGTGGGGCATCTTGGCTGTTTCCATAACTTGGCTATTGTGAATAGTGCCACAATAAACATGGGTGTGCAAGTGCCTCTGGAGTAACCTGTGTCAGTCTTTTGGGTATATCCCCACCTCTTGACTTTCTTGTTCGAAGGAATAATCTGTTCATGTCCAGAATTTTCTTAAAGGTTGTTGACTTCAGCTGGGTTCCGGTGGCTTGTACTTATAAATCCTAGCTACTCAGGAGGCAGAGATCAGGAGGATCAAGGTACAAAGTCAACCTGGGAAAATAGTTTGAGAGACCCTATCTCAAAAAATACTCAACACGAAAAAGGGCTGGTGGAGTGGCTCAAGTGGTAGAGTGCCTGCCTAGCAAGTGTGAGGCCCTGAATTCAAACTCCAATACTATTAAAAAAAAAATTGCTGATTTCAACAACCTGTGAAGGTTCCTAGCAGCCCTGTTACAGAATGGGTTTTCTCTCTGGCTCCCATTTCAGGTTCACGATCTGTTCCACAAAAGAGGCCATGTGTGGACATGTGTGACATGCTCCTTCCCTGACCTGGGTCTCTGCTCTGATGAGGACATCCTTCTTCTTCCTCAAAAGTTGAATCCCTCTAGTATCCTCTTGGGAGCTTTCCCCAAGGACCACTGAAAGAAAACGATGCTTCTTCACTTCTACATTTTCCTTAGTTAAAATGCCATTGGTAGCTCACACCTGTAATCCTAACTTCTCAGGAAGCAGAGAGATGAGGAATACTGTGATTCAAAGCCAGCCTGAGAAATAGTTCATGAGACCCTATTTCAAAACCAAAACCAAAACCAAAACCAAAACAAAAACCCCATTACAAAAAAAGAACTGTGGAGTGGCTCAAGCAGTAAGAGCACCTACCTAGCAAGTGTGTAAGCCTTGAGTTCAAACCCCAGTGCCGCCAAAAAAACAAAACAAAGAAAAAAAAATACACTTCTGAGTTTGTATGGTAATTATTCAACCCTCAAATTGTAACTCTTTCATAGAGGGTGAATGTTGCTTACTTACCTTTCATTTCTCTGTCTTTTCTGTGACTGATTCCAAGAAGCTGCACAATCAGTGATTATTTAAAGAACACTCATACCTTAGCTTAGCCTTTACTTTGAACTTTCATGGAGTAATTCAAAGTTCCAGGCACTGAAATTTTCTGCTGGGAAGTGAAGCCAGCGACTTTGAGATTGGATCTTACCTCTCCCAGGAAAGCAAGCAAATGTGACTTAGTACTTGCTGTGACTGCTGCCTCTCCACCCATCCTTCAGACGATCGATGGTTCACATGTTTACACACTGTCCCTTTGGTTTAGCTATTGTTGTCTTCCTTTGAAAATAATTTGAAAGTGAGACCTGGGAACTTCAATGGCTTGCCCATTTAAGGTGATGTTCCCAGGTGGAATGACAGACTATACTCCTGCTTCATCCTGTCTCTCCTAAGCCACTTTGGTAAAGAAGGGAAAGACTTGATGGGGGTGGAGGAAGCAGAATCTCTGCCTTTGCTACATGACCGCCTGAGCATAAGTGGTACTGACCAAAACATTGTCTGTGTAAGTGTGTTTTCATCAAGGAGAGATCTTTTCCCCCACCCGTTTCTCCCTACAAAATGCACATTGATAGATAATTCTGGGGAGAAAGACCAGACAGTGTGCTTGGGCATTTTGAACTTGCTTACTGACTTTCCTGCAGAGGAAGCTTTGGCTTCTGGGCTTAAAAGCATGAAGGTTTGCGAGGCAGAGCTTATCAGGGAGTCAGAGTAAGGTCCAGTGCATCATGTACTGGACCCAGTGCAAAATGGCAACACAGTCTCCTTGTTCGCAAAGTCTGCAGCATTTCAAGGCAGTGACAGCAGAGCATTAAACCAAGCAGGTACCCTTCTGAGATGGGGATGGAGGTCCTTCCTGTACAGGTTACAAACCCACCAGGCTGGCCCTGGTCAGAGTTATATATCCAGATACACATCTGTTCTCAGGATGGTGAAGATGACAGCAGTAACAACCATCATGACCCCAACATATATTCTTTTCAGGAATGTGGGCTCCAAACCATTCCTTTTTCTCCTCTGAGGTAGCTTGTATAATGATTACACTTTCTATATGCCCAGCACGAACATAAATGCTTTACAAATACTCATATTTATTTTCTTGAAAAGGATAGGTAGATCCTGTTATTATAATGTCCATTTTATAGATAAAGAGACTGAGGCATGGGAGTTCAAATAAATTGAGTCAAAGTTTGCATCAGCCATGAGGATGAAAGACTGTGCCTCTGGAATAAACTCCAGACCTATTCACTCCTCTATACCACTCTGCTACCAATGTGTTTTGGAAGATGACAGTTTTGAAGTGTATCTTTTTTTTTTTTAATCCTAAAAGAGAGGGGATTTTAACTAATTGCAAATATCTGTCTAGAATTGCAGAGGGCATGAGGGTTCCTGTAATCCAGTCTGTCTGTGTCTGATCTTAGCCTCAGTGTCACACTATCTTCCTTTTCTTTGGCTGTTTTATTACTTCACAACTACTGAAAATCACATCTGAAAAACAACTGAATACACAAAAATTCATCTGTAAATAAACACCAATGACTCCTACTAGCCCTGCTTCTGTTTAGATACCAAAGTAGCTTTCAAGAAAAGCTGATAAGATCATAAGCAAATAGACAGTGTTTCACGTGAAACTACCTCTACCCTCACTGCTCAGGGAAACAGACATTTCTCTTTTGTAGTTAATTAATTAATTTTAACATCTTATTTGCATATATTAGTTGTACAGTGGGGTCTCATTGTGATATTTCTATATATGCTTACAATGTACCTTGGTGAGTTTCACCCTCACCATCATTCATCTCGTGCCCTTCCCCTACTTAAAAGGATTTCAATGGGTTTCATTGTTCTGTTTCATACAAGAATATAAACTATGTTGACTATATTCATCCTCCTTTGCCTTCTCCATTTACTCTCCTCTCACTAGTACCGATCTGCTCACAGGACCTGTTTTACATTCCTGTCCTTCATTTTTTTAAGTGTATATTAGCTGTTCAAAGCGATTTCACCATGGTTTTTCACCCATGAATATGTTATGCTTTAATCAGATTGAGTCTCCCTTCCTCTTTCTTCCTCCCCCTATTATTCAACAGCTTTCAATTGCCTTTCCTCGTGTCTTCTTCTTACACAGATGCGATGTATTTTGGTATTACTCACCATCATTCTCTTTTCCTTTCCTTTCCCTCCCCTCATTCCTCTCGAACAGTCCCACCATTACAAACATATCCTCTTTCTATATATATATATAGGATCATGTTTGTATTTATGTATATGTTTATCTTTTGGATCTATCTTCAAGGTATGAGAGAAAACATGTGACCTTTGTCTTTCTGAGCCTGGTTTGCTTCACTTAGCATGATGTCTTCCAGTTCCATCCATTTACCTGCAAATGACATAATTTCATTCTTTATGTCTGAATACTACTTCAGTGTGTACATATACCACATTTCATTTAATCCATTTTTCAGTTGTAAGGCATCTGGGCTGTTTTCACAGCTTGGCTATTACAAATTCTGCTGCAAAAGAAAAAAAAGAAAAAAACCCATGGGTGGGCAAGCGTCTATATTGTATCTTGACTTATGTTCCTTTGGATCTATATACAGAGTGGCACTGCTATATTGTCTGGTAGGTCTTTTTTAGTTTTTTTGTGGAACCTCCATATTGCTTTCCATAGTGGTTATCCTAATCTACATTCCCGCCAACAGTGTAAAGGGTCCCTCCATTCTGACTGGAGTTAGATGAAATCTCGGTGTGGCTTGGATTTGCATTTCCTTTATGTCTATGGATATCCAGCACTTCGTCATGTATTTATTGCCATGTGAACTTCTTCCTTTGAAAATTGTTCACTTCACGTGACCATTTCTTCATTGGATTGTTGATTCTTTGGGAGTTTAGTTTTTTGAGCACCCTGTAAATCCTGGTTATTAATCCCTTGTCAGATGTACGACTGACAAATATTTTTCTTCCATGCTGTAGGCTGTTTATTCAGTCTAGTGACTGTTTCCTTTGCTGTGCAGAAGCTTTGTAGTTTGATGCAGTCCCATTTGTCAGACCTTTCTCTTGTTTGCTGAGCTACTGGAGCTCTATTCAGGAAGTTATCACTCATGTCTATATGTTCCTATGTTTCCCTATTCTTTCCTGTAGTAGTTTCAAAGGGAAACAAGCATTTCTGAATGTGAAGAGTGGAAAAGGTTAAATCAGATCTTGTGCTATATGAGAGCAAAGCATAAAGGAATTGTAAAAGCATTTTATTCAAAATGTTGAAAATGAACCCAGATGGTATATCTGGATTAACTTTAATTATAGGGAAGCTTCATATACTCCTCCCCAGTTACCTTTTGTGAGAAGTTAGGTGAATGTATTGTTTCTGTCTTTTACTTTCATCTGTGAACACTTTAGCTTCCTGAATCAGAGATAGGGTTGTGGATTTCTGTACTTCATTCCTCTTGCATAGGACAAACCTGCTACCATAAGAATAGTTCCCTATTCATCTGTCACTGTCAACTTCTGGTTTGTAAATGACTTCCTAGTTTCCCAACACTGGTTTTCCGTGACTGTCTCATCCTTCCCCACCTCTCTCCAATGTGTGATGCCATTATCCATGTAATCTCATCAGAACTGCATTTTACAGAAGACTTTTTTCTAATAACAGGTGCAAAAAGAAAGAAACTCTCCCATGGACCAACTCCTAATCAGAATATCCATTCTGGTTTCTTATGACTTCACAAGTTTGAGACTCACAAACCAAAGATTGCCTCCTCTTCAGGTACTGGAGTTTGAACTCGGGGCCCTGTGCTTGCTGGGCAGGCGCTCTGCCACTTGAATCATGCCCCCCACAGGCTGCCTCAACTTGAATGTGTTCTGTCTTCTTTCCTTGGCTCAACAGACTTGATTGCAGGAAAGTCCAATGAGCCTTGGGAGTAATATCTATCTATCTTTTCTTTGAATTGTAAAGTTAAAAGAAAGGAAAATAATTCAACAAGCATTAGCACTCACAGAAAAATAAACTTTTGTCATTTTATTATAAAGTTAACAAATATTATTGATGCTGTTGAAGTCCCCTTGTTCTCCACTCTAGCCCCATTTCCCTTAATTCTTCCCCGGAGGCCGCCCCCATGAGAATTTGGGCGTGTTATGTCATTCCATACTTTTTGTTTTGCTACAAACACTTGCTTTTAAAAAATTTTATTGTTGTGCTGGATGGGGGCACACTGTGGCATTTATGTTCTTACAATATGTCAAGTACGACATACTTAAATTCACTCCCTCCACCATTCTCCTTCATCCTCCCTCCCTCTGTTCGAGAAATAGTTTCAACACGTATCTTTTTTCCATTTGCATTCATGTGTACACAGTATTTGCACCATATTCAGCTTCCTACACCCTTTCTCCTCTTCCTTCCCCCTCCCACTGGTATCAGCCACTCCAGGATGGACCTGTTCTGTCCTCTTGTTCTCCAATTTTGCAAAAGAAATGATGTTTTTGCTTGTTTAAGATAGTTACATAGGGGTTTTCTTGTGTCGCTTCCAAGTATGTATTCATTTTCTGTATTTTTTTTCTTTCTATTTTAGTCCCTTTCTTATGGTTATTTAACCAGTTTAACATTCTTTATTCATTCTTGTATAGAGAGTACACCAACCTTCTTCACCTTAACTTCCTTCTTTTATCCTCCCCCTCTTGTGTGTGACCTCCCCTTAGCATGTATCTGTTTTTTATAATATTGCTACATTTGTAATAGGTCTGTATTCCACATGTGAGGGAGAACATGCAGCTTTTGGCCTTCTGAACATGGCTAACTTCACTTAAGATAAAGTTCTCTAGTTTCATCCATTTACCTGCAGACAACAAAATTTCATTCTTCCTTGTGGCTGAATAGAATTCCATTGTATATAAGTACCACATTTTTTAATCCATTCGTCATACAAGTACCTACTTTTTATGAGTGGTATATGAGTATTGCTTGGGTGTGGCATTGTCTCTTGTCATGATCAGAGTGAACCAGTTTTACCTCTGGGAATGAGAGAGGATGGAATTTCCTTAAACGACAGTCCTGTTTTAGAAGCTGTTCCTTAAGCAAGTTTTAATCTCTGGAGTGATCAGAGCAGCAAATCTCCACTGCTGAGAAAAATTCTGGAGAGCAGTCCTTTTTGCCTTGGTGACTTTCAAAGATTGTGCTGATTGGGTGCTAGTGGTTCACACCTGTAATCCTAGGTACCTGGGAGGCTGAGATCAGGAGGATCACAGTTCATGGCCAGCAAAAAATTAGTGAGACCCCCATCTCAACCAATAGCGGGCTGCAGTAATGCATGTCACTATCATCCTAAGCTATGGGAGGCTGAAATCCAGAGGATCATGGTTCCAGGCCAGACCCTATCTCTAAAATAGCAAGAGCACAAAATGCTGGAGACGTGCCTCAAGCGGTAGAGCACCTGCCTATCAAGTGCAAAGCCCTGAGTTCAAACTCCAGTAATTCTGCTCCCCGACCCCCGCAAAAGAAGTTTTGCTAGAAAAAGACAGTGGCTTATGATTATCTCTTATCTAAGATTTGTAAAACTTGGGGAAACCTTGCTTTCTGAATGTTCACTTAATCTTTTTTTCTACATGAAAAATATTGTCAAAAGTACACGTGAGAAATGAAAATTCTTCAAAGATATGTACTATATGTCAGTCTTAAAGAAGACCAATGGTACTACGAAAAACAGGTGATTCAACAAAATCAGAGAAGAGGGCAGAACAGGTTCTGCCTGAAATTGGAGGGAGCGGGGAGGGGAGTGGGTGGGAGGTGGCACAATGTATACACATGCAAGTAAATGTAGAAACAATAAAATAAAAGGAGAAAGGAAAAAAAATACCGTGCTGATTTGAAAAGCTGTTAACTAAATTGAAAATAAAGCAATGACACTGAAAAAAAAAAAAAAAAGAAAAGAAAAACAAGTGACTACCCAAATAATTAGAAAGTAATGTCTCTTGACATTAAGGTGATTTTAAAAAACATTGTTTGATACATCTGGTAGTCTAGTGCCACCTAGTGACTGAAACACTCAACTACGTGATGTTAGAGTTCAGTGTAAAAACTTTATTTCTTGAAATGTGTAATCATTCAGTTTCCACTGTTTATTGTAATTGAATTGAGATGTCTACTCCTGGAATGATAAGATGTCCCAGTTTTCCTGGGACCGAGGGACCAACCAGGACAGGACACAGTCGTGGTCAAACAAGTATCTGTTGGTCACCTTACTGCCAGGAAAAAGCACTGGGGAGGCACTCAGGACACAGGATGAGTAAGTAGGTTAGATGGGGCACAGATCTCCTGGAGGGCATGCTACTGTGGGGCGGGAGGAGACGGGCCAGGTGTAAGCAATCATGTAGAATATCAGACAGCTGTAGATTACCGAGGGAACTAAAATAGGTTAATGTCATAGGAAGTGACTTGGTAGCTATTTCAGTTAGAATACTTGGTTATGTGGGAGGTGACATTTATGTGGAGAGAGGACTGGCATGTGAGGGCTGGGACAAGGAGGTAAAATGAAAATTATTTCATGCTGAAAATGTAGCTCTAAGCTCATATGAATGCATACATAGATTTATTTTTCTTTTCTAGGCAAATAAGTGGTCTCATGTTTAGACTTCCAGGTTAGGCCGAGGTCACAGAAACTCGGTTAAAAAAAATAACCTTTGTGATTAAAGGAGAGGCAAGCTTTTTTGTTATTGTTTATTTTACTTTTCGGTTTAGGTGGGTTAGAAAGGCCAGGAAATCCACAGGGCCTAGTCCACATGTCCTCTCTTACATTCCAGTCCATATTATTTCCCCAATCTCTCTCTCCTGCTGCTGTCCTTTTCTGGGCTGACCTCGGGGCTGTACGTAAGTGTGAGAATCAGCAGTCTCTTCAGAAGCCAATGCCCAAAGACATAACATGCCTTTTCTTTTCCATTCCCTCCAGAATGTGAGTCAACCACACAAGAGCATCAAGGAGATAAAAGCTTGGGGTCTTTCTTCTAGTGTGGAATCATTGCATAACATGGTGCCAATGAGCAGCTGTCTTTGGGCAACATTAGATGTTTTATTTTAAACAAAAGATTTTAATCAGTTTATTTTATCATTTACAAAGAGCAGAATTTTTTGCCACTACATGGATTCTGACAAATCTGTACAGAAGTGTAACCACTACCAAAAACATGACGTAGACCATGCCATTGTCCACCCCACTCAAAAAAATTCTGCCATGTTGTCTTTTTGTATATTGGATCTAAAGTAGATTGTATTTGTGTTTAATCTTGGCACTTGATCTATATCAAGTAGGTGAATCTGAAGGAAAATTAATTGGCCACTCTCTGTAATGCTAGTGGAAGAAATCCTTTTCACTCTGGGTCCACCAGTACCACAGCAGCCCCCTATAAAGTGACCACGGATGTTTTCTGTGCCCAGAAGGGATAGGGTTGCTCTTTTATTTAAGACCTTGCTGATATTCATGGGACTTCAGTTCTCTTTATGTTTCTTCTGTTCTTTGTCATAAAACGGTTTTTGGTTTCATCACTATTTTTACTTCTTTTTAAATGGGGTAAACAACTCTGGAAGTATGGAATCCACAATGACAACAAGATCACAGGAGTCAGTACTGTGTGCTGTGAGCTTAACACGCACACTTTCTTCCTCTTAGATTCTGTCTAAAACTGCAGTAACCTTTTCTTTTTTCACCCTCCCTTTTCTTTCTCCCCCCCATCCTTTTCCTCCTTTTTCTTTTTAACTCAATGCCTCATGTATGCTAAGCACCTGATTTGCACTGAGCTACATCCCAGCCCAGCCTTTTTTTTTTGTTTTGCTTTGTTTTTCAGATAGTCTCACCATGTAGCCCAAACTGGCCTTGAACTTGAGATCCTCCTGCCTCAGACTTTAAGTGCTGGAATTACAGATGTCCATCATCACCCTTGGCTTAGCCATTTTTTTTTATTAGTCATAATTTACTGTTTATTGACAATGAATACACTGGTTAATTAAACAAAATAAAAACATTTAACTCATGACTGCTAACTCATTAGTCCTTATTCTGTACCTGTGGCAGAGTATTTTTGAATCCAAATAAAGACTTTTAAATTTACCCTTATAATGATTTCAGAGTAAATCTGGCCTAGGTCCATTGTGTTAAGATAAATCTAGATTCTAGTTCTGTGACATCGTGTGTGTGCCTTCCTTGCTCGACTTTCCAGTGAGGATGGAAAGGAGACTAGCATTTCTTGCTCACTGACTTGTCTGCCTCTGTTTAATCAGGATTTTTCACCATTTTGTTATTTGCTCCTGTCTCTTCAAAAGTGGAAGGGACCACAGTGGAGTCACCTAAAAATGTAAACACAAAGGGGATCCATCCAAGGGGTACTGCAGGACCTGCAACTCTGTGAACAGAAGTGTTGGTAAAAAACCAGTTGTCTCACAGTTGAGACTATTGACTTCTCAAGATATATTAGGTATTTATAGAAGGAACAGGGCCTGGCCCAAAGGATAAAAGGTATAATCTCAGTACCAGCTACTAGTGATATTTCATCAGCACATACTTAGCGCCATTTAAAGGGGGACAGGCAGATTGGATTCAATCATAAGGAAACTTACACATATGCCACTCTTCCATGTGTGCTTTACTAAGAAAGCAGTGAACAATATTTTTTCCTTTTGTAGGCCCTGTTTCTAGGACATTCTTTAATTCTTTGCTATGACTCCTTTAACATCACCCCATTTTCCTCACTTCGTAGTGCCTGGCAAGCACCATTCTGCACTCTGTTTTGATGAGTTTGACTTTTTAGATTCCAAATGTAAGTGAGGTCATGCATTGTTTGTCTTTCAGTGTCTGTCTTATTTCACATAGCATACCAGCAGGCTGTCCTCCAGATTCTTCCATGAGATAGCAAATGGCTGGATTGCTATCTTGTGCTTTCATTTGCATTTCCCTAATGGTTAGTGATACTAAGCATTTTCATATTCACATTGGCCATTTGTATGTCCTTCTTTTGAGAAATGATCTATTCAGGTCTTTTGCCCATTTCAAATAAAATTAAGTCATTTGTTTTCTTGCTATTAAGTTGTTTGAGTTTCTTATCTACTTTGAATAAACCATCCCTTATCAGATGTTTGGTTTGCAAATATTTTTCTTCCATTCCATAGGTTGTCTCTTCACTATGTGGATTATTTCCTTTGCTGTGCAGAAGCTTTTTAGTTTGGTGCAATCTCATTTGTGTATTTTTGCTTTTGCTGCCTGTATTTTTAGGGTCAGATAAAAAAAAAATCATTGCCCAGGTCAATGTCATAAATCATTCCATTCTTTCAGTTTCAGGTCTTATATTGAAATCTTTAATCAATTTCAAGTTGATTTGTGTACACTGAATGAGATAAGGCTCCAGTTATGTTTTTTTGTAGGTTGAATTTCCTGGGCTGCACTGCCAGTAATACGTTTAGTAGGAATGGACATCCATGCTTTATTCCCAATATTACTTAGGAGAAAAATATTCAATTTTCACCATCAATTTTTATATAATTGTGGGTTTTTCATGTATCAGTTTTTCCCTTATCAGTTTGAGGCAGTTTTCTTCAATTCCTTCCTTGTTTGCTGAGACTTTGTATGAACATGTATTGAATTTTGCCAAATAAATGAATGTTTTACATTTATAGAAGTAATTATGTTTTTCTTTTATTTTTTCTCTTCCTCTTATTTTTGAAAATAGTGATTTTTTTTCTCTTTTGGTTTTAGATTGAATTTTGGATATTAAGCCAACCTTGAGCTTGTGGGATACATCTCAATTGGTTATGATATGTTATCTTTTTAATATATTTCTGGAATAAATTTGCTAGTATTTGGTTCAGGTTTGTGAGCCTATGTTCATGAAAGACGTTGGTCTTTAGTTTTCTTTTCTTACAATGTTTTGTTGGTTTTGTTATCAGAGTGATTACTTACCTCATAAAAGAGTTGGGAAGTTGTCCCTCTTCTAATTCTCTGTAGGTGTTTGTGTAGGATTAATGTACTTCCACATTTGATAGGATTCCCTGCTTACCTGAGTGAAGTAGTTTTATTGTGGGATGGTTTTAAATTTTCAGTTCATTTTTTGTAGATATAAGGTTCAAGAATATTTATTTCTTTTTTGTTTTATATTTTCAAGGAACACAAGATTTCATTTAACTAGTTGAATGTATTGTTTTAACATTATTTCTAATTCTATTTTTATGCTTTTCATGTAAGTAAACCTGTAATCATGTCTCTTCTTTTCAATCTTGATATGGCGATTTATACCTCCTCTCTCTCTCTGTCTCTCTTCTCTCTATGGCTTATCACTTTTACTGATATTTTCAAAGTACCTTATTTGTGTTACTGATATTCTCTGTTGTTTTTTTCTGTCTTAACATTACTGATTTTTGCTCTAATCTGTGGTATTTTCTTCTGTCTTACATTAGGCTTAATGTGTTCTTCATTTTCTAGTTTAAGTTGAAAGCATAGTTCATTAATTGGAAATATTACTTTATTGGCCGCATAAGCTTTTAATGCGATAATTTTCCTTGGTAATTTTGATAAATTACATTTAAATTTCATCCATTTACATTGCTTTATAATTTTTCTCAGGTTTATTTTTTGATACAGTGGTTATTCAGAAGAAAGTGTGTTGATAAAGCGAGAGCACATAAGGGAGGTATGAGGATAGGTAAGACACCCAAAAAACTAGATAGCATTTGTTGCCCTCAACGCAGAGAAACTAAAGCAGATACTTTAAAGTCTTCAATAGGAGAAGGGGACCAGGAACTAGAGAAAAAGTTAGTTCAAGAAGAATTAATTTAGAAGGTAACACACATGCACAGGAAATCAATGCGAGTCAACTCCCTGTATAGCTATCCTTATCTCAACCAGCAAAAACCCTTGGTCCTTCCTATTATTGCTTATACTCTTTCTTCAACAAAATTAGAGACAAGGGCAAAATAGTTTCTGCCTGATAGTGAGGGGGTAAGGGAGAAAGGGAGGGGGTGAGGGGGTGGGGAGGGAATGGGGGAGAAATGTCCCAAACATTGTATGCATATATGAATAAAAGAAAAAAAAAGAAAAAAGTGTGTTATTTGTCAAATATTTAGGCACGTTCTTGGTATCTATTATGGATTTCTAACTTAATTCCATTGTGCTGAGAGAATGTATTTTGTGCGAATTCAGTTCTTTAAATGTGTTAGGCTTGTTTTATGTCTCAGTATGCAGTGAGTTTCAGAAATGCACCTGGAAAGAATGTGCCTATTATTGTTGATGAGAGAGCATTTTTATCAGTGTAATTATATCAGGCTGATTGACAGTTTTATTTAAGTCTTCTGTATCCTAATATTCTGTCTACTTACTTATGTACATATTTTGTTGCTGCAGATTGAACCCAGGGCCTCACATATGCTCTACCTTGAGCAACACAACTAGCCCCTGTGTTGTTGTTGTGTTCACTAAGAGAGAAATATTGACCATTTTTTGCTAACATTGAAGATTTATCTATTTCTTATTTCAGTTCTAATTCTGCTTCATGTATTGTGAAGTTCTTTCATGCTTTCCCACATACTTGATTTTGCTGGTGTTATTTAGCCCATAGGTAGATCCAATTTCCACCTGGAATCATTTTCATTTTGCCTGAAGAGTTTTATCTTTTCTTGAAGTGGAGGTGATTTATCTCAGCACTTTTTTTCTAAAATAAGTCTTTATTTCTACTTCTTTTTTGCATTTTATTTTATTATTAGTGTATATTAATTGTCTAAAATAATGGGTTGCATTATGACATTTTCATAAGTTTATGTAATGTACTTTTATCATATTCACTCTTTCATTATCCTCTCTTAATCCCTGCCATCCACTTCCTCTTCCTTAATAGTCCCCATTTCACATTTTTAGATAATACATGTCAGAGAGAATATATAATTCTTGTCTTTCTGAGTCTGTTCATTTCACGTAACATGATGATCTCTAGTGCTATCCATTTTCCTTTCAAACGACATAAATTCCTTCTTCTTTATGACTGAATTGGACCCATGGTGTGTATACACCACATTTTCTTTATTCATTCGTCAGTCGATGGGCACCTAGGCTGATTCCATTGCTTGGATATTGTGAATAGTGCTGAGGTAAACATGGGTGTGCAGGTGTCTCTATTATATGTTGACTTTGATTTCTTTCTGATTTCTTCATCTGCATTTTGTTATTGAAATAGAAACCTACAGATTTTTATATGTTGAGTTCGTATCCTGCTACTTTGCTGAAAATGTTTATCAGATCTAAGAGTTTTTTTGTGCAGTCTTTATGGTCTTTTAATTTAGAATCATATTGTCTCCTTAATTTTAAAGGGTACCTTTGCTGGATATAGTAATCTTGGTTGGCAATTGTTTTATTTCAGGGCTTGAAAAACATCAGTCATATTCTTGGCCTTTAGGGTTTCTGCTGAATGTCTGCTGCTATTCTGACAGGTTTGTTTTGAAGGTAACTTGGTGCTTCTCTCTTGTAGCTTTCAGTATTTGTTTTTCATACTCAGGGCTGACAAAATGGCTCAAGCAGTATAGCACCTGCCTAGCAAGTGTGAAGCCCCAAGTTCAAACCCCAATACTTCCAAAAAAAAAGACCAAGGTGTTTTTCATACTCTCAGCATTTGAACTATGATATTTGGAGAAGTTCTTTTCTGGTCATGTCTATTTGAAGTTGGATGTCCCTTGCTTTCCCCAGATTGGGGAAATTTTTTGCTATTACTTCACTGATACTGCTATTACTTCATAATACCATAATACTGTATAATTAAATAATACTATCACCTTGAATATAAATAAAATTCTACATTTAACAAATTCATTTATTAGGTGATGGTTATTTGGGTTGTTTCTACCTCCTGGCTGTCATGACTCATGCTACAATGAACATTAGTTACAAGTTTTTGTTTGAATATTAAAAAAAAATCTTTTGGGTATAGAAGTCTTGGCTGACAAAGATTTCTTCATTGTTTTCTGGCTTAACTGATTTCTCATGAGAATTTTGTTGTTATATGTTTTCTTTTTGCTGCATTTAAAATTTTTCTTAATCACTGCTTTTGTTCAGTTTTATTCTGATAGATTATAATGTACCTTTAACAGTAAGACTTTATTGAGACAGGGTTTTCCTATGTAGCACAGGCTGACCTTGAACTTGTGATCATCCTACCTCAGCCTTTTGAGTGCTTGGATTACAGGTGCCATGGTGGGCATGGTTGGCTCCCTATAATGGCCTTTTAAAAAATAAATCTTTCTGGACCCCAGCAGCTCAGGCTTGTAATCCTAACTACTTGGGAGGCTAAAATAAGGAGGATCACAGTTCAAGGCTAGCCTAGGCAAATAGTTTGTGAGACCTCATATCCAAAATAACCAGAGAAAAATGGACTGGAGGTTTTGCTAAAGCAATAGAGCTCCTACTTTGTAAGTGCAAAGCCCTGAGTTCAAACCCCAATCCCACCAAAGGAAAAAAAAATCTTTACTCTGTGGTTCATTGAACTGCTTGGATCTATGGACATAACAGTTTTCTCTTCAAGGTGTAAAGATCATAGTATTAATCAAAGAAATTAACCTTACCCCTTCATTAAAATTAACCTTCACACTCCAGTATCACACGTGCTTGACTATTTAATGTCTCACAGGTCACCTAGGCTCTGTTCATTTTTCAGTCATTTTTGGTTCTTTCTGGGTTTTGTTTTGAGTTTCTATTGCCTGTCTGCAAGTTCTCTGATCTTTCTTCTGCTGCTGATCTCAACCAGTTTCTTCTTCACTTCAGATTCTGTATTTTGCATCTCTAGAAGTTCTATTTGGGTCTTTTGTACATCCTTCTCCCCCTCACTACATTCATGTTTTTGTTTTCCTTCTTAAACACATGAAGGATATTAAGATCATTCTTATAATATCCTTGCTTGCTTCTTCCATCACCTCTGTTACTTTTGGGTTTATTTCTAGTTTTGATTTTTCTTTTGGTTATGGTCATATTTTTTGGTTTATTTGTATGTCTAATGAATTTTATTTTTATTTTGGACATAATTCATATTATGTTGCTGAGGGTTAGGTGTTTGTTCAGGTCTTTGTGGCAGGCAGTTGAGTTACTAGGATGATGCTTTTGAGACCATTTCTAGCATGATACTTTATTCTAGAGCTATTTTCGTTCCACTTTTGAGGTATGGCCTTTCTGAGGTTTTCTGCGGAATGCCTGTGTATGCAAGAAGGTCCCCTGACTATGGGAGGTGGGAGAGGTAAAGAAAACGTTAGAGAATGAAAAATATTGAAACAACCCATCTATATATGAATCTAATGTAATGCAGTGTGCCATAATCTGTTGAATATTAGGGGAGCATGTGGTAGACAGTAGGTAGTGGAAGGGTTTAATTTTATTAAAACATGATATATACAGGCCTGAAGTACCAAGGCAAAACCCCCTTGGACTATCAATATACACTTAAAAATGAAGGGCAGGAGGGAAAAATTGTTCTTTTCTGGAGGTGGGTACTAATGGGAGATGGGTAGGCACAAGGAAAGGGGGCATGAGGGTGAATATGGATGTGCTTTGTATCCATATATGAAAATAGAAGAATGAAACCTGTTGAAATTGTTCTAAGGAGGGGGTGGGGAACAGGTAGAACTATGGAGGGGGTAAATCTAACTAAGATACATTGTAAGCACATATGTAAATACCACAATGTATACCCTGTACAACTATTATATGCTAATAAAATAAAAAGAATTCAAGAAAAAGAAGGTCCCCTTGCCCCAAACTCTGCCTGGGGGTAGCCAATTCCTGTCAGTCTATGGGCTTTGGAAATTGTTCATCTTTCAGTTCCCTGTTTTTCTTTCTTTTTTTCCTCCCTCCTTTCCTTTCATGGTGCTGGGCACAGCCTTATGCATCCTAGGCAAGCACTCCACCAGTGAACTACATGCTCGACACTCGCAACTGTGGTTTTCCTTGGTAGTTGTTCCCTGACCTTGTGATGTTTCACCTCATATAGGTGCAGATCGGGTTTCAGTTAAGGACTAAGGACATCATTGCTTCATGGTCTGATAGCAGAACTCTCTTCCTTGCAGGGCTCCCTGTCTAGTTAGCATGTCTGCAGGGACACTGGTGTGCAGATCTGACAGAGGCAGGTGAAGCAGCAGCTTGTTCTTTTCATGCTCACAAGGAGCTGTTGCGTCATGCATGTGCCTCGCTCCAGCTACTGCAGCTCCAATGCGAGGAGTGGTTAGACTGTGCTGAGGGCAGCCAGCTTCGCCCAGGTCACCTTCTCACTGAAGGTGGGAGAGGTGAGGTACTGGTGCAGGCTTTCGCCTGATCATATCTGTCTGCCTCATGCTAACCGTTTCTAGTTTTTCCTTGCTATTTCCCACTTAGCTCACCTGTCCTCCCTGTGCACCACTGCAGGTCCAGTACAGAAACAAAAGCTTACACAAATAGCGTGGTCAGTTCCAGTCCCTCAGGTCAAGTTACTTTGAATATAGGGTCCTCCTGCTTCGGCCTCTTAATGCTGGGATTAAAGGTGTGCACCACTAAGTCTGGGTATAGGTTTTGATTTATGTTATACTAGATATTCAGTTTTACAATACACAGCAGAAGAAAAAAAAATAGGTGCTTAATTATGGGCTGTCAGATAACTTTAGTCACTATCACAAGATTCATAGAAATCTGCAATGCCCCACTGCCTTGTGGGGAGTGACCACAACGATTTATATCCAGCCCTGGAGCTATTCAATTTTCCTGACTTTCAGGTTGTGTTTCTTGTGTTCTGTGAATAATTACAATCAGCATCTTTTCTTAAAAATTATAAAGTACAAAGCATCATTCTGCGCAGAGCAATTGTTTTTACATCTGAAAATTACTTTCTAGTTCTTTTCACGTAAGCATGTCTTTGTTAGGGAAATTAAATGATAATTTACATAGTAGCTGAAAAAGATATCGGGACAAGTTACTGTCGCTGCTCGGTAGATGGCGCCAGACACCAGTTACAATTAGCCCATCTTCACACTTAGAAATCGCTGAGTGAAGTTTGTTAAGTTTGATAATGTCTTATTCATTACTTTTAGGAACAGAAAATTGCCTTAGATTTCATTTTTCTTTTTGGCTTCTTATTTAAAAAGGTTTATTTTTTAAAGTTTTTTTTTTATTAAAAAAACACTTCACACTTAAAAAGTGCTGTCTATTTTAGGGGGCATTAAAAATTATTTAATTAGCATATCATAGTTGTACAGTGGGATAGATTGTGATGTTTGCATATGTGCTTACAATATATCTTAATTAGATTTACCCCTCCATTGTTCTCCCTCCTGCCCTCCCTTCTTCTTAGAACAATTTCAATAGGTTTCATTCCTCTATTTTTATATTTGAATACAAAATACATTCATCCTATTTACTCTCATTCCCCTTTCCTTGTGCTCTCCACCCAAGTAGTACCTCCCCCAGAAAAGATTTTTCACTCCTGACCTTCATTCTTTTAAAAAAATTAAGCATATATTGACAGTGCAAGGGGTTTTGCCTTGGTACTTCAGGATTGTATATATCTTGTTTTAATAAAATTAAACCCCTGGGGCTTTTTTTTTTTTTCCCCGGTACCGGGGTTTGAATTCAGGGCCTACACCTTGAGCCACTCCACCAGCCCTTTTTTGTGATGGGTTTTTTTGAGGTAGGGTCTCATGAGCTATTTTCTGGCTTTGAACCTCAATCTTCCTGATCTCTGCCTCCTGGTAGTTAGGATTACAGGCGTGAGTCGCCAGCGCCTGACTTGGGGGGCATTTTTTTCAAAAAAGTTTTTATCATACTATACTTGTGGAAATTCTACAAACAAAATCATGCCTATGATAATTATTTTATGTGATGAAGGAAAAAGAGTGCATTTGTAAAGTTTGAAATACTTTTTGAATTACAACAGTAACATATTACTTGTGATCTGTATATTGATTGATGGTGAGCAATAGATTTTGAGTGCTTTTCATCTTTCAGTACTAATCCTATGAAATCTGCACTTGTTACTGTTGTGTGTAAAGATGTTATATGTCTTAAACAGATGATAGCAACTTACCTTGTAGGTGAAACAATATTTTGTAGCAACAATTCAGAGTGGGAAGTTTCTATCTAAATACCCATCTTTGGCAAGTGGACAGAACCAGTCTAAGTAACTACTTTAAATATCAGCTTAGCATTTTAATGAGGAAAATGCTAGATTAACAACATTTTTCAGTTTTTAAAAAAATTATATATTTTGAGACAGGGTCTCACATGCAGCCCAGGCTAGTTTTGGAGACACAATCCTGCCTCAGCCTCCCAAGTGCTGGGATTACAGGTGTGTACCTCTATACCCTGATAAAATGTATTTTTGAACAGTGTTTTAGGTTATGTATGAATTATTTTGAGTATCTTTAAAATGTGATTTTATATGTGAGCATAGTTTTGATCTATACATAATGGGTATATTTATATTTGGGAGGAAAGGTAGAATAACTAAAACAAAAAGTCACTCTGCCTTTACATATAGATACTTGACTGATACTTGACTCCTTTATATCTGTTAGAATATTTGGTTTGAAGTAGCTGCTCTTTACTTAGCTTTGGATAAGTATCCATTTTATCGTAGTGTTCATTTAGTATTCTACATGAAGATAGCCAGGTGAGTTATCATGCGGGATTTATAGTTAGTTGTTTGTTTCTTAGTACATACTGTCATTTATATCATACAGAAATTCATTGTGATATATAACTAAATTTTCCAGAAAACTGAAGCTTCTTCTTAGCCAAATACATAGACTTAAAAATATTTTACTCAAAAGTCCTTAGATATGTTCCTATTTTTGAAGTATGCTAAATATTTATTAATATCTTTCTTTGATAGGATGCTTAGCTTTAAAATATTAGTCATTTTATTTTTTTGTACATGTTTCTAAATTGAATATACCAATGCTGAGGCTGTAATTCATAGCTTCCTATATTTTATTACCTAAAAAGTCTAAATATGAAAAATATTAATTGGTATAGCATGGATATAGAAATCAGAACAGTAGGCAAGCACTTTATCACTGAGCTACATCTCCAATCATGGAATCGATGCTGTCTAAAAACACATGCCCAGTGATGGTCATACCAGCATCTGCCTGCTAAGCAAATTCCTCAATTTGTTTCCTCCAGTCTGATTCCTTGTTCAACAAATGGCTGATGATTTTTCTGAGTCTAGGTAGTTGGATTGCTGGAAGAATGTGCTCTGGAGATTGAATAAAGGTATTCTGGGAACCACTGTAAGGAGGTATGTCTCTCCTCCTGACATTAAATGAATGAGTTGGCATTCAATCCATTGGTGTCATGGGAGTTCAGTAGCTGGTCTGGAAAGTGAAGGGTCAACTACATTATGGCCAAGTCTCTAAGCTGGAAGACCTTCCAGAGAAACCGTCACACCCTGCCCTGCTCTGTCCTGTCCTGCTGTATCTCTTGCATTTCTCCCCTCCACTTCAGCACTGTTATCAGCAGAGTGTGAGGACTTGTAAGTCACGCTTGATGAGAATTTCTTACCAGGGACCACAGAAAGAAGCCTTGTGTGGGTCTTTTTGGATAAGACCAATTGCAAAATGAAGAAATTTGGTGATTTAAACACAGACCAGCATGGTTGCAGTTAGAATGAATACTGCAAATAAACTTTGTGAATTCCAGTTCTAGACTCATGAGTCCTATAAAACAGGGATCATAAAAGCTCCCCAGACAAGGGTTTTAGGAGTGATAATGGACACTTTCAAGGTCCCTCTCTCCATTTCCATCCCCTTTACTGACAGCATTGCATCTTTCTTCACAGGCGAAATACAGTCCCCACCTATAGATCTATTTGCTACGTCCTTTCAACCAAAACGTTGTTTCTCAAAGTATGGTTGCCAACCAATGTCACTGTCATTACACAGGATCTTGGTCAAAAATGCAAATTCTGAAGCCTCACCTCAGACCTTCTTAATAAGATTCCAGGAGGTAGAATCAGCAACCTATGATTCAACAGCCCCTCCTGGTGAATGCTGATGTTTGAGATCACTGCTATGAAGTTTGGGGATCTGACACCCAAGGTCCCCTTGACCCATGCATTCTTTCTCTGGAGACAGATAGACCTGCTACAGAAATGAAGTAATTTCTTTAAGATGTTTGGTGTGCCAGAAAACACATGAAAAAATGCTCACCATCTCTAGCAATAAAGGAAATGCAAATTAAAACCATGCTAAGATTCCACCTCACCCCTGTTAGAATAGCCATCATCAGCAACACCGCCAACAACAGGTGTTGGCGAGGATGCGGGGAAAAAGGAACCCTCTTACACTGTTGGTGGGAATGTAAACTAGTACAACCACTCTGGAAAAAAATTTGGAGGCTACTTAAAAAGCTGGACATCGATCTACCATTTGATCCAGTAATACCACTCTTGGGGATATACCCAAAAGACTGTTACTCCAGAGGCACCTGCACATCCATGTTTATTGCGGCACTATTCACAATAGCCAAGTTATGGAAACAGCCAAGATGCCCCAGCACAGACGAATGGATTAAGAAAATGTGGTATCTATACACAATGGAATTCTATGCAGCCATGAAGAAGAACGAAATGTTATCATTCGCTGGTAAATGGATGGAACTGGAGAACATCATTCTGAGTGAGGTTAGCCTGGCTCAAAAGACCAAAAATCGTATGTTCTCCCTCATATGTGGACATTAGATCAAGGGCAAACACAACAAGGGGATTGGACTATGAGCACATGATAAACACGAGAGCACACAAGGGAGGGGTGAGGATAGGTAAGACACCTAAAAAACTAGCTAGCATTTGTTGCCCTTAATGCAGAGAAACTAAAGCAGATACCTTAAAAGCAACTGAGGCCAATAGGAAAAGGGGAACAGGTACTAGAGAAAAGGTTAGATCAAAAAGAATTAACCTAGAAGGTAACACCCACGCACAGGAAATCAATGTGAGTCAATGCCCTGTATAGCTATCCTTATCTCAACCAGCAAAACCCCTTGTTCCTTCCTATTAATGCTTATACTGTCTCTACAACAAAATTAGAGATAAGGGGAAAATAGTTTCTGCTGGGTATTGAGGGGGGGGGAGCGGGAGGGGGTGGAGTGGGTGGTAAGGGAGGGGGTGGGGGCAGGGGGGAGAAATGAACCAAGCCTTGTATGCACATATGAATAATAAAAGAAACAAAAAAAAAGATGTTTGGTGTGAACTAAGGGGATTTGGAGGTGTCAAATGGTGAAAGACTGACATAGCTTGATTCATCTTTGCCCAGAGAACTAGGACGCCAGTGGATATAACTCATGGCTGAAAGATTTTTCTTTGAGAGTACTTGGGCACATTTTGTCAATGTTGGCTTCTGTATCTCTTATTAATGCTTCCCTGTTTTTAAAATGATATCTCTTTTTCTTTTTTTTTTGGGCAACACTGGGGTTTGAACTTAGGACCTTGCACTTGCTAAGGAGGTGCTCTACTACTTGAGCCATGCCCAGCCCTTTTTCCTCTAGTTATTTTTTCAAATCAGGTTTCACACTTTTTCTCAGGGTCAAGCATCAGACCATGATCCTCCCATGAGCTGGGACGAGCTAGGATTAGAGACACTCACCACCAATCCAACTTGTTCTTTGAAATAGGAGTTTGGTAATTGTTGCCTGGGCTGGCCTTGAACTGTGATATTTTTGTAGCTGGAATTGCAGGTGGAACAATTGTGCCTGTGTTTATGTACATATTTATTCTACATAAATATTAATTCATTCAATCAGATCCCCACTAGAAGGAAATGTTCTTTATTATAAAGGAAGAACCTGCATTCTATCCCCCACTGTTATGAGTTTGGAAATCATTTCCTCTTTGTATTGACTTGAGAGTTTATTTATTTATTTTTTTTCATTTTTCTTTTATTATTCATATGTGCATACAAGGCTTGGTTTGTTTCTCCCCCCTGCCCCCACCCCCTCCCTTACCACCCACTCCACCCCCTCCCGCTCCCCCCCTCAATACCCAGCAGAAACTATTTTCCCCTTATCTCTAATTTTGTTGTAGAGAGAGTATAAGCAATAATAGGAAGGAACAAGGGGTTTTGCTGGTTGAGATAAGGATAGCTATACAGGGCATTGACTCACATTGATTTCCTGTGCGTGGGTGTTACCTTCTAGGTTAATTCTTTTTAATCTAACCTTTTCTCTAGTTCCTGGTCTCCTTTTCCTATTGGCCTCAGTTGCTTTAAGGTATCTGCTTTAGTTTCTCTGCATTAAGGGCAACAAATGCTAGCTAGTTTTTTAGGTGTCTTACCTCTCCTCACCCCTCCCTTGTGTGCTCTCGCTTTTATCATGTGCTCATAGTCCAATCCCCTTGTTGTGTTTGCCCTTGATCTAATGTCCACATATGAGGGAGAACATACGATTTTTGGTCTTTTGAGCCAGGCTAACCTCACTCAGAATGATGTTCTCCAATTCCATCCATTTACCAGCAAATGATAACATTTCGTTCTTCTTCATGGCTGCATAAAATTCCATTGTGTATAGATACCACATTTTCTTAATCCATTCGTCAGTGCTGGGGCATCTTGGCTGTTTCCATAACTTGGCTATTGTGAATAGTGCCGCAATAAACATGGATGTGCAGGTGCCTCTGGAGTAACAGTCTTTTGGGTATATCCCCAAGAGTGGTATTGCTGGATCAAATGGTAGATCGATGTCCAGCTTTTTAAGTAGCCTCCAAATTTTTTTCCAGAGTGGTTGTACTAGTCTACATTCCCACCGACAGTGTAAGAGGGTTCCTTTTTCCCCGCATCCTCGCCAACACCTGTTGTTGGCGGTGTTGCTGATGATGGCTATTCTAACAGGGGTGAGGTGGAATCTTAGCGTGGTTTTAATTTGCATTTCCTTTATTGCTAGAGATGGTGAGCATTTTTTCATGTGTTTTCTGGCCATTTGAATTTCTTCTTTTGAGAAAGTTCTGTTTAGTTCACCTGCCCATTTCTTTATTGGTTCATTAGTTTTGGGAGAATTTAGTTTTTTAAGTTCCCTGTATATTCTGGTTATCAGTCCTTTGTCTGATGTATAATTGGCAAATATTTTCTCCCACTCTGTGGGTATTCTCTTCAGTTTAGAGACCATTTCTTTTGATGAACAGAAGCTTTTTAGTTTTATGAGGTCCCATTTATCTATGCTATCTCTTAGTTGCTGTGCTGCTGGGGTTTCATTGAGAAAGTTCTTACCTATACCTACTAACTCCAGAGTATTTCCTACTCTTTCTTGTATCAACTTAAGAGTTTGGGGTCTGATATTAAGATCCTTGATCCATTTTGAGTTAATCTTGGTATAGGGTGATATACATGGATCTAGTTTCAGTTTTTTGCAGACTGCTAACCAGTTTTCCCAGCAGTTTTTGTTGAAGAGGCTGCTATTTCTCCATCGTATATTTTTAGCTCCTTTGTCAAAGATAAGTTGCTTATAGTTGTGTGGCTTCATATCTGGATCCTCTATTCTGTTCCACTGGTCTTCATGTCTGTTTTTGTGCCAGTACCATGCTGTTTTTATTATTATTGCTTTGTAATATAGTTTGAAGTCAGGTATTGTGATACCTCCTGCATTGTTCTTTTGACTGAGTATTGCCTTGGCTATTCGTGGCCTCTTGTGTTTCCATATAAATTTAACAGTAGATTTTTCAATCTCTTTGATGAATGTCATTGGAATTTTGATGGGAATTGCATTAAACATGTAGATTACTTTTGGGAGTATAGACATTTTTACTATGTTGATTCTACCAATCCATGAGCATGGGAGATCTCTCCACTTTCTATAGTCTTCCTCCATCTCTTTCTTCAGAAGTGTATAGTTTTCCTTGTAGAGGTCTTTCACATCTTTTGTTAGGTTTACACCTAGGTATTTGATTTTTTTTGAGGCTATTGTAAATGGAATTGTTTTCATACATTCTTTTTCCGTTTGCTCATTGTTAGTGTATAGAAATGCTAATGATTTTTCTATGTTGATTTTATATCCTGCTACCTTGCTATAGCTATTGATGATGTCTAGAAGCTTCTGAGTAGAGTTTTTTGGGTCTTTAAGGTATAGGATCATGTCGTCTGCAAATAGGGATATTTTGACAGTTTCTTTACCTATTTGTATTCCTTTTATTCCTTCTTCTTGCCTAATTGCTCTGGCTAGGAATTCCAGTACTATGTTGAATAGGAGTGGAGATAGTGGGCATCCTTGTCTGGTTCCTGATTTTAGAGGGAATGGTTTTAATTTTTCTCCGTTAAGTATAATGCTGGCTGTAGGTTTGTCATATATAGCTTTTATAATGTTGAGGAACTTTCCTTCTATTCCTAGTTTTCTTAGAGCTTTTATCATGAAATGATGTTGGATCTTATCAAAGGCTTTTTCTGCATCTATTGAGATGATCAAGTGGTTTTTGTCTTTGCTTCTGTTAATGTGGTTTATTACGTTTATTGATTTTCGTATGTTGAACCACCCCTGCATCCCTGGGATGAACCCTACCTGGTCGTGGTGAATAATCTTTTTGATGTGTTGCTGAATTCGATTTGCCATTATTTTGTTGAGGATTTTTGCATCAATGTTCATTAAGGAGATTGGCCTATAGTTCTCCTTTTTGGAGGTGTCTTTGCCTGGCTTTGGGATAAGTGTAATAGTGGCTTCATAAAATGTGTTTGGCAGTTTTCCTTCCCTTTCTATTTCATGGAACAGTTTAAGGAGGGTTGGTATCAGTTCTTCTTTAAAGGTCTGATAGAATTCAGCAGAGAATCCATCAGGTCCTGGACTTTTCTTTTTGGGGAGACTCTTGATTGCTGCTTCAATTTCATTTTGTGTTATAGGTCTATTCAGGTGATTAATTTCCTCTTGGTTCAGTTTTGGATGATCATATGTATCTAGAAATCTGTCCATTTCTTTTAGATTTTCAAATTTATTTGAATATAGGTTCTCAAAGTAGTCTCTGATGATTTCCTGGACTTCCATGGTGTTTGTTGTTATCTCCCCTTTTGCATTCCTGATTCTACTAATTTGGGTTTTTTCTCTCCTCATTTTAGTCAGGTTTGCCAGGGGTCTATCGATCTTGTTTATTTTTTCAAAGAACCAACTTTTTGTTTCATTAATTCTTTGTATGGTTTTTTTGGTTTCTATTTCGTTGATTTCAGCTCTTATTTTTATTATTTCTCTCCTTCTATTTGCTTTGGGATTTGCTTGTTCTTGTTTTTCTAGGAGTTTGAGATGTATCATTAGGTCATTGATTTGGGATCTTTCAATCTTTTTAATATATGCACTCATGGCTATAAACTTTCCTCTCAAGACTGCCTTAGCTGTGTCCCATAGGTTCTGGTAGGTTGTGTTTTCATTTTCATTGACTTCTAGGAACTTTTTAATTTCCTCTTTTATTGCATCAATGATCCATTCTTCATTAAGTAATGAGTTATTTAGTTTCCAGCTGTTTGCATGTTTTTTGTCTTTACTTTTGTTGTTGAGTTCTACTTTTACTGCATTGTGGTCAGATAGTATGCATGGTATTATTTCTATTTTCTTATATTTGCTGAGGCTTGCTTTGTGCCCTAGGATATGATCTATTTTGGAGAAGGTTCCATGGGCTGCTGAGAAGAATGTATATTGTGTAGAGGTTGGATGAAATGTTCTGTAGACATCTACTAGGTCCACTTGATCTATTGCATATTTTAGATCTTGGATTTCTTTATTGAGTTTTTGTTTGGATGACCTATCTATTGATGATAATGGAGTGTTAAAGTCTCCCACAACCACTGTGTTGGCGTTTATATATGCTTTTAGGTCTTTCAGGGTATGTTTGATGAAATTGGGTACGTTGACATTGGGTGCGTACAGATTGATGATTATTATTTCCTTTTGGTCTATTTCCCCTTTTATTAGTATGGAATGTCCTTCTTTATCTCGTTTGATCAATGTAGGTTTGAAGTCTACTTTGTCAGAGATAAGTATTGCTACTCCTGCTTGTTTTCGGGGGCCATTGGCTTGGTAAATCTTCTTCCAGCCTTTCATCCTAAGCATATGCTTATTTCTGTCGGTGAGATGAGTCTCCTGTAAGCAACAAATTGTTGGATCTTCTTTTTTAATCCATTTTGTCAAACGGTGTCTTTTGATGGGTGAATTAAGTCCATTAACATTAAGTGTTAGTACTGATAGGTATGTGGTGATTCCTGCCATTTAGTTATCTTAGTTGTTTGAAGGTTTGATTGTGTGTACCTAACTTGATGTTACTCTCTACTGTCTTGCTTTTTCTTATCCTGTGGTTTGGTGCTGCCTGCCTTTTCATGGTTAAGTTGGGTGTCACTTTCTGTGTGCAGGATCCCTTGCAGAATCTTTTGTAATGGTGGCTTTGTGGTCACATATTGTTTTAGTTTCTGCTTATCATGGAAGACTTTTATTGCTCCATCTATTTTGAATGATAGCTTTGCTGGGTAGAGTATCCTGGGGTTGAAGTTATTTTCATTCAGTGCCCGGAAGATCTCACCCCACGCTCTTCTTGCTTTTAATGTTTCTGTTGAGAAGTCTGCTGTGATTTTGATGGGTTTACCTTTGTATGTTACTTGTTTTTTCTCTCTTGCAGCCTTCAATATTCTTTCCTTAGTTTCTGAACTTGTTGTTTTAATGATGATATGTCGTGGAGTAGTTCTATTTTGATCTGGTCTGTTTGGTGTCCTGGAGGCCTCTTGCATTTGTATGGGAATATCTTTCTCTAGATTTGGGAAATTTTCCGTTATTATTTTGTTGAATATATTACGCATTCCCTTGGCTTGCACCTCTTCTCCTTCTTCGATGCCCATGATTCTCAAGTTTGGTCTTTTGATGGAGTCAGTGAGTTCTTGCATTTTCTTTTCACAGGTCTTGAGTTGTTTAATTAGTAGTTCTTCAGTTTTTCCTTTAATTACCATTTCATCTTCAAGTTCTGAGATTCTGTCTTCTGTTTGTTCTATTCTGCTGGATTGGCCTTCCGTTTTGTTTTGCAGTTCTGTTTCGTTCTTTTTTCTGAGGTTTTCCATATCCTGGCTGTTTTCTTCTTTATTGTTGTCTATTTTTGTCCTGAGTTCATTTATCCATTTATTCATTGTGTTCTCTCTTTCATTTTGGTGTTTATACAGTGCTTCTATGGTTTCCTTTATTTCTTCTTTTGCTTTTTCAAATTCTCTATTTTTATTGTCTTGGAATTTCTTGAGTGTCTCCTGTACATTTTGGTTGACCCTATCCAGTATCATCTCTATAAAATTCTCATTGAGTACTTGTAGTATGTCTTCTTTTAAATTATTCTTGTGGGCTTCATTGGGTCCTTTGGCATAGTTTATCTTCATTTTGTTGGAGTCTGGCTCTGAGTTTCTGTTCTCTTCATTCCCCTCTGGTTCCTGTACTAATTTTTTGCTGTGGGGAAACTGGTTTCCTTGTTTTTTCTGTCTTCCTGTCATTGTCCTTGGTGTTGTTACTGTCCCTGTACTGTGTGTAATTAAGTATTTTCTAGCTTGTAATAATAACAATGGTAATATTGAGAATGGAAGAGTGAGCTGAGATGGAAAGCAAGAACTTAAAGAAAAGGGGAAAACAAATATACAGACAAGAGGGAGAAAGCAGAACAAGGTATCAGACAAGAGAGTTTCAAAGGTATAAACAGGGAGTGTTAGTGTACTAATCGACAGTAAGCTGAACAGACAATAGAGTGACAGAGAGAGGATTGAAAATCAAAGATAAAAAAAAATAAGTATATGAAAGTAATATCTATTTATAAAAATGAATTAAAATAAAATGGAAAATAGAAAATTAAAAAAAACCAAAAAAACCAAAACAAAAAACTTCCAAGTTTATATGCAATGCAGTTTCAGTCTTAATAATTTGGGTGTCCGTCTCAATCTCCAGTCCTGGAGTTGGTGCCTCAGATGTTGTTCTGTAGTTGTCTCATCAAAGGGGATGCATAAAGTAGAACAAAACTACACTCACACACACACAGAAGAAAAAAAAAAAGCCCCACCAAGTGTCCCCAGTTCAAATGCAATACAGTTTCAGTAAGTTTTTCGGCTTGCAGGTGTAATTCGGTTGTTCTCTCATCAAAGGTAGGGAGAAAAAGAAAAAAAAAGCATCTGGAGGCAGTTCTGAGAGTGGTATCTGCAACTGTGGCTTGCCTGCCTGCTGCTCTCAGCCTGTAGCTGGCGGCGTTATTTATGCAGATCTCTGGGGTGAGCTAGCACTCACCTGGTCCCACAGGCTTTGTTTGCTCAGAGTTCTCCTGTGCGGGGGAGGGGGGCCTCTGCTACAGGCTTTTCCCTTTCCAAGCACTGGGAAAGGCGACACTGCCCCGCGTTGTCAGGCCTGCGTGTTTATTTACAGTTCACGTGGGAAGTGGGTCTTCCCTCCTCTCACAAGCGTCCCCGCTCCTGGTTGCTGGTGCGCCCCGCTCCCGCCAGAGCCTCTCCGGCCCGCCCGGCTCGTTTATTTACAGTCCCAGCGCTCAGGGCGCCCCACCCTCTTTCCAGCGTGTCTTAACTGTTCTTATTGCTTATTACTCAGTTTCTCTTTTTTTCCCGGGTGGAGGTCAGTCTGTCCAGGGGCCTATGCTGCTCTGGCCCAGGCTTGTCTGTGGGGGAACCGCGGTACCGCGAAGCTCACCTGGTCCGCGTCTTCCCAAGCCGTATGGGCGCCGGCCACTGGCGGCCCGGGGGCCTCCTCGGTTCTCCGTTTAACGTGAAGTGGAGATTCTCTGCGCCGGCTGGAGATGTGGAGGAGTCAAAGTTATGCCTTTTCTCAGTGATTATGCCTGCAAAGTGTGTCTCCAGCGTCTCTCCAAGATTTCACTATAGGAGGGTCGCTTTCTGCTTCCTACCTCTAGCCGCCATCTTGGAATCCCCTCGACTTGAGAGTTTAATAGCTACAGCATGATCTTCCTTTTCACATTTCTAAGCACTTAAGACAATGTTGATGATAACAAGAGATGAAGATGGTTCAAATAGGTAGGGAAAGAAGTACATAAAAATAATTCACTCTTCTTCAAGTTGCAGAAAATAAGGATACCTTACTGTCTTATGCTTCTATGACCAAATTAATCTGCACTGCCAGGAATATGAAAATGTAATTTTCTGTTCATATTTTGAGTAATTAACCCACTTGTTTTCTATTGTCTCCAAGATAGAGAGAACAAATTCTACAACTATTTTAAAATCATCTCAAAGAGAAAAGAAAATAGAAAAGGGAATTGAAAATGGTTTATGAACTGCAAAGAGTTCATTTTTTGACAGAAATGTTCAGAATGAATCAAAGTGGAAGAAAGAGATTTTTTATTTGCATATAAAAGTTGTGTGTAGGGATACACTGTGATATTTACATGTGTACTTATAATATGTCTTAATTAGACTCACCCCCTTCATTATTCTCCCTCATACCTTATCCCTCCTCCTTAGAACAATTGCAACAAGTTAAGTTGCTCTATTTTCATCCATGAATACAAAATACATCCACCATATTCTCCCTCCTTCATCCTCTCTGTTTACCGTCCCTTCCCCCAGACTCCTGGACAGCACCTGTTTCACCTTCCTGTCCTGCATTTTTTAGGTGTGTATTGATTGTTCAAGAGGGCTTCCCCTTGGCATTTCAGACATGTATATATAGTGCTATAATCAGATTAATACCTTCTATTACTTTGTCTCCTACCTTGCTCCCTACTATTCAACAGCTTACAGTGTATTAGATGTGCTATTTCCATACACAGATGCATCATGCTTCAATACTATTTAGTATCATTCAAAGAAAGGGATTTTAATGAGTTTTCAAAAGTCTGACAACCAATCTATGGTTAAGTTGTATTTGTTTTGCAGTAAGGAACACATTCTGGGGAAGTCCATTTACCTTTACTTCTATATCATATCCCATATTCCCTGAAGTTTGGCTGACATGTTCCTGCTTATGACACAGACTGTGGTTGGTTTCCTTATTACCCATTCCAACTTCCTTCCCTTGTGTTCTTCTGGTTTTAGAATCAAGAAAGTTGAAATCTCATTTCAGTCTGTCCTGTAACTAGGTGGTCACATGACACATCTGGCCTTCAGAGATAGGCAGAAGTCTACCTGGCATGTCTGGGAAAGTTTTTGCTAATGGGCCTTCTTTTCTGATTTAGTTCTTCATCTCCTGTGGGGAGATGGTCTCAATTGCTGGGGCTTTAGAGGCCATTTGCAGCCATTAGGAAGAGGCCAAATGGCCTCAGAGTCTCCATTCTGATGTCTTCCAGCTGCTGAGGCAAAGTCATTAACTGTCTACCCCATGGGAATAAGCTTGAGAGAAAAAAAATCACTATGCATGTGAACTCTTTATTAGTTAGCTTTTCTGTTACTTGCAGCCTAATGCAACCTCTACTTGAAGAGTGTCTACTTCAAGGGAGCAAGGTAGAAAGGAATTTTTGATAAATGAGCCAGCAATGGAAGAGAAAGACTCAAGAAAAAAGGATGAGTTTTGAGGTGGGGAATTGAGGAAAGATGGGGACAAATTATCAAAAGATTCCTCTGAGATGATACTTCATCTGTTCCCATTTGCTAGTTGAATAGATGATAATTTTTTAATGGATGTGAATTCCTATGGAGGCTCCAAGAAGTCATTCAAAAGCTGATGGTAGAATTACTGCCAGACCTCTTGAATACCTTCTCAGTGGGGTCTATGCTGAACAGACATTATTTTTTTGGAGAAAATATTGTACAAATTGTTGGATGTGTGTTGTACTGAGCCTGCCTCTGTTCACTAAATAAGTATAGTGACCCCTGCTGTTTTGACAAAAATTGTATTTCCACATTTTCCTAGCAGGATGGCTATGTGCCTGGCCAAGAAATGCCTTTTCAGAGCATCTACTGCACAGACCTCATATGGATGATATTTGATTAAATGGCTCATATTCAGTAGCATGCTGGTAAATTAGCTTTCTGAACAAAAGCCTTAATTTTTAGCCTTAGCTAATTTCTATATTATAGGTATTCTAAACACAAAAATTTATGCTATCGATGGTTGAACCACTGGCTTGTAAAATTTCTAAATGTTTAATAATTCTTTCTTAAGGAGTGACAGAGCTAGCTCGGTCTACTGCTTGCTCTTAAAAGTTCGGAGTTGGAAGAAACTGAGGGAGAACCTAAAACTCCCTGTTTTGTGAAGGAAGTAAAATGAAGGTTTTCAGATAAAGTGTATATTTTTGCTATGATCCATCAGTTTTCAAATAAACAGTACTATTAAAAATTGTCCAGGGAACTTAAGGTGTGCAGTGAGTTTGCCACTAAGAGATGGTGATGGAAGAAAGTGACTCAGGTCACAGACCACTGGTCTTAAGCACTTTGCTTTTGGACTTATATAATGTCAATAATGTGTACAATACCTTCGTGCTACCTAGGTTGAACAAAGTTGGCATTTATTTTGCTGCTTCCCATGACCTTGAGGTGTAGAGGGGAGAGATGGAGCGTCCTATCCTGAGGGGTTGCTCTTCCACATGACCTTGTCTGCTGTAACTAACCAAGCCCACTGGAGAGGGGAGGAGAGACTTCTTATGGCACCTCCATTCCTCTAAGATGCCACATCTTTTTTTTTCTTTCTGTCTTTTCTTTTTGAGATAGGGCCTTGTTCCGCAGTCCAGGCTTGCCTTGAACTCTCAAGATCCTGTGTCAGCCTTTCAAGAGCTTGGATTACAGGTGTGTGATCATGACAGGCCCTTACTTATATTTTTATCTAGTACATATTTGCAGGATACAGTATAATAATTTGATACATTTATGTAACATAATATTAAGTCAGAGCGATTAACATTTCCATCTCCTCAGCTGTTTATCATTTCTGTTTTGGGATGAATTGTTGTCTACAGAGCAGAACTAATTCCTCACACCTAACTGTACCTTGGCACTCTTTATCCATCCTCTCTCCCCTTGCTTGATACCCTTCCAGCCTCTAGTGACACTATTCTATATTTACTTCTATGCAATCTAAGTGTCAATTCCACAGAGTCAGAACATGTGGTGACCATGCCCAACTAGTTGGCGCTGCTACGATTGTCATTTGTTTCAGTCCCTTGTGCCTGCCTCTTTCACCCCTGGAGCTCTCCTTGCTTCTTATACACTTTGTCGAAAACCCTCATGTTCATATGCAAAGTTTCAATTTTAGACCTAGGACAATATTTGGTTCTCTGAATCCAGGGGTTCTGCCAACCACAGATCAAAAACATTTAATTTAATTAATTTATTTTTACTGTAACTTAAGATTTATTTTATTTAATTGAAAATGTTTTGGTTTCAATTAGTAATTTCTATAATGAATCATTCCTTAAATAAGATCCTAAAAGTAATGATATTGGAACATTTGTCATTATACTTACTCTTGTCTAAAAAAATATACTAAAGCTGTCATGATTTAAGCAAAAAGGGTACAAAATTTCTCGCTATTCTAGTCCTAAACTTTTCTAAAATTTTAACAATTTTCTTTTTTCCCTTTTTATTATCATGTTATTATTGTACTAGGGGTACATTGTGACATTTACAGAGGTTCTTACAATACATCATACTTGAATTCACCCCCTTCGTCATGTTCTTTTATCCCCTCTCTTCCCATTCCTAGAATAGTTTCAACAGATCTCATTTTTCCATTTTCATACATGAGTACACAGTATTTCCACCATATTCACCCTCCTTCACCCTTTCCTTATCTCCTCCTACTGGTGCCAATCTCCAGACAGGACCTGTTTAGCCTTCTTGTTCTCCAGTTTCAGATCAAAAATACTTTAAATATTGAGTCTGTACTGAACATCTACAGACTTGAGTTTTTTATGTCATTATTTCCTAAACAATAGTGTAAATAAGTTCTTATATAGCATTTACATTGCATCAGGTGTAATGAGTAATGTAGAGATACGATTTGAAGTAGGTGGGAGGAGTTGTGTAACTTACATACAGATGCTCTTCCATTTTCTATAAGGGATGTGAACATTTATGAAATTTGTTGTCTGTAGGTGGTTCTGGGACCAATCCTCTTCAAGTATCAATGGAGACTGTACTTAATTTAGAGGGCAGTCTAGACATTACCTATAGGAACCTTCATTGCTGGGCATAGCACCACAGGGTTTTCATGAGATTACATATAGCCTTAGTGTCAGAGCTAGGACTGGAAATGAGGCCTGCTGGTTTCTAGGCATTAATATGACCAAGGTAATTCATACAGCTAATAAATAACAGAGTCAGAATTCAAACATGCATTTGCTTACCCACTGTTCATGCTGCCTCTCTTTAGAGAAAAGAAGGTAGCTGCTGCTAGCTTTGGTTTAAGAAACTTGGTCATTTTCCAACATGTACGAGACAAAGACCAAATCTAGCATCCAGTTGGGTTGTCTCTGAGAAGTCAGACTATCAGAGCTAAGCTAATCTTGCTGTAGGATGTCCATCTTTTATAAGAAATTATCCTGATCACAGAAATTATCCCTATAACATCATGAACCTCTTCACTGTGATTTGCTCAGGTGGAACAGGGTTGACCTATTTCTAAGTGACCCACACAGTTGTCAATAGGACGGGATTCAGGTAATCTTGGGTTTGAATTTGACAGGAAAATTTATTAGCTGGCTGCCATGGGAAAGTTATATTTAAAATGTTTTAGTCTTATCACTTTCACTTGACTGCTCTAGTCTCTTGTGTCATTGTCTTTAATACTTTTCATTCTTGTATCTGTTTGCATGCCTTCCTCACTGGACTATGAGTTTCTGAATGGCATTTTTACTCATTAATGTTAGAATTCTTAGTAATAATCACAATGCCTGTTATGAAAATAGGGGCTTAGTTTTGGATAAGTCATTAAGTAGTAAGACATGATATGTCCAATGAATATAATAGAGCACCTAAATAGAGCAAAGAGCAAAATCACATGATTGCCTCAAAAAGTTTAGAGAAAGCCTCTGACAAAATTCAGTATCTTTTCATGGTAGAAGTCCTGATGAAACTAGGAATAGAAGGAATGTACCTCAACATATGAAGGCTACATATGATAAACCAACATCCAGCATTATACTAAACTGGGAAAAATTGAAAGCATTTCCTCTGAAGTCAGGAACAAGATAAGGCATCTACTCTCTTCATTCTCATTCAATATAGTGCTTGAATTCTTAGCCAGAGCTGTAAGACAAGAGAAAGAAATATAAGGAATACAAATAGAAAAGAAAGAAGTCAGATTATTCCTGTTTGCAGATGACATGATTTTATATGTTAAAAGGATCCCAGAGACTCCACCAAAGAATTCTTAGATCTGGTAAACAGTGTTAGCAAAGTACTAAGATACAAAATCAATATATAAAAATCAGCTTTTCCATATACCAACACTTGTCGGAAGGAGAAAGAAACTAGGAAAATAATCCCATTCATGATAGTCTCAAAAATACCTAAGAATTAATTTAACTAAGGAGGCAAAAGATATTTACAATGAAATCTATAAAACATCAAAGAAAGAAATTGAAGAAGAAACTAGAAGTTTTTAAAAATTATTATTGTTGTAGTGGGGGTACATTGTGACATTTACAGAAGTTCTTATAATATATCATAGTTGAATTCACCCTTCCATCATTCTTCTTTATCCTCCCACCTACTTCTGGGATAGTTTCAACAGGTCTCATTGTTTCCATTTTCATACGTGAGTACAGAATATGTCCACATTCACCCTCCTAACCCTTTTCTTATATCCTCCCCCTTCACACTGGTGCCAACCCCCAGTTGGGACCTCTTTTACCTTCCTGTTCTCAGTCTTTGAAAAAAGACACTTTGTTTGTTTAAGACAGTTTTACAGGGAGTTTCCTTGAGACATTTCCATGTATATATGGAAATGAGAAGTTTGAAACACTCTTCATGGATTGGCAGAACTAATATTTTGGAAATGTCCATACTGTTGAAAGTAATCTATAGATTCAATGACATGCTCACTAAAATTCCAATGTCATTCTTCACAGAAATGGAAAAATCAATCATAAGATTCATACGGAAGAATAGAAGACCACAAATAGCCAAAGCTATCCTGAGCAAAATGAGCAATGCTGGAGGTTATTATAATACCAGACTTCAAGTTATACTGTGGAACCATAGCAACAAAACCAGGATGGTACTGGCACAAAAACAGGTGTGTAGACCAATGGAATAGAACAGAAGAATCAGAGACAACCCCACACAGTTACAGCCACTTAGCTACTGACAGAGGCACCAAAAATACACTTTGGAGAAAAGAAAGCCTCTTCAACAAAGGTTGTTGGAAAAACTGGATATAATCGTGTAGAAACTGAAACTAGATCCCCGTCCTTTAGCCTGTACAAAATAATTAAAAAATGAATCAAAGGCCTTAATGTCAGCCCTGAAACTTTCTTTTTGTTGTGATACTGGGGTTTGAACTCATGGCCTACACCTTGAGCCACTCCACCAGTCCTTTTTTTTTTGTGATAGATTTTTTTTGACATAGGGTCTTGAGAATGTTTGCCCCAGGTGGCTTCGAACCTCAATTCTCCTGATCTCTGCCTCCTGAATAACTACGATTATAGTTGTGAGTTCCTGGCCAAGATCTGAAACTTTGACCAGGGATGGTGGCTCATTCCTGTAATCTCAGCTACTTGGGAAGTGGAGATGGGAGGATTGAGGATTGAGGCCAGCCCAGGTGAAAATTAGTGAGAATCTATTTCAGAGAACAAGCCAGGTGTGGTGGTGCACACCTGTAATCTCAGTTACATGAGAGGTAGAGGTATGATGATCACGGTCTAGGACCGTCCAGGAAAAAAACACAAGATCCTATCTGAAAAAGAACTAAAAGCGCAAAGGACTGGGAGCCTCCCCTTGGTTCCAGGTGTAAGCTCGTGCTTTCTCTCCTGCATTGGGTGCTCTGAACTGAAGATATTAAAGCCCAGAATAGCAATAATCACAGAGCCTATGTTGTGCCAATCAGACTGCGAACCTCCTAGACTGTAAGCTAAATAAACTAAATGAACTCTTTTTTCTTATAAGTGCTCCTTGTTAGGTATTTTGTGAAACTGAAAGAAAGTTGAATAATATAGTTAGGAATTTTCTTTCTGTAAGCCAAAATTTCATGAATTTCCTGAGGTGTTCAGTACTCAAAATATTTATTTGCAATTACAGAAAATAGGATGCTGTAAGACAATCAGTCTTCTGAGTTCAAACCCCAGTACCACTCCCTCCGCCCCAAAAAAAGAGGAAGAAAAAAAAAAATCAGTCTTTATTTTTCCTTGCAGCTATTTCTGAGAACCCTGAGATAACATGCTAGGCTTGATATGGCCACCAGGTGGAGCACTTGACCTAAGGTCAACGCCTATTCAAACCCACTGAGGCTGTAAACTTAGGCACAGCTGGGAATGGTGGAGCACCTGTAGCTCCAGCTGAGGCAGGAGGAGCCCTGGAATCCAGGAGTTTGAGGTGAGACCCCCATCTCAAAACAAAACCAAAAACCTCTTAGATACAAATGTCTTACGTTGCAGAATGGTCACTTTCTCACGTACAATAGCCCCACAGCTGGGATTTATATTGTCTATTTAATTTATTCTGACCCTTCAGGTATTATCTATGCCACATTCTACTCAGGAAGTAAGGCAGAGGAACAGAATCACTTTTTTTGTTGTCTTTGGTTGATGATAAGGGAAAGACCCGATGGTAAAGGGAGAGAGAACTTCAAAACTAGATCATTTATTAGAATTCACACCAGCCAATGTGTTAAACAAACTTGAAACAAAAATTCTGATGAGTATTATTTATGTTTTGTTCATCTTGCAGTCATGTGTTTTTCTTTGTTATAAAATATCCATTTTCAGAATTCAGCTTTGTACTTTAAGATGGCAATTTTATAATAGTTGAGAGAACTTTATTTTTGAAAGTTGTTTCTGAAAATGTAAACTGAAAACCAAAAGAAAGGAAGAGAAAGAAAGAACAAGTAATAGCACACTTAGGGCTCATGATGAAATTCAAGACTTCAAAAGAATATTTGAAGTATGTGACAACTATATGACTTTGGTGGCGAGAAGAATGAAGGGAACATTTTCTACTTGTGTTGGTTAGTTTTACTTGGGACAACATTTTTGGGATTCAGAACTCTTCCTTTCATTTTTTATGAGAACACACTCAAAGTTTGTGTGATGAATGTACAAAGTCCACACTCACAAATACAGGCTCATTGCAAAGCAGCTTGCTATTTATTGAGTAAGGGAAATGGTCTCAGACATGTGGCTCTCCTCTGAGGCCATAATTTCACACGCTGAGGGGAGAACACATACAGGAGGAATAGAGAAAGGTAGGGAACCTAAAACTTGAAAGTGTTTGATATGCCCACTGTAGAGGAGCTAAAATAGTAACCTTAAAGTGACAGTGGTCAATATGGGAAGCTGAGCGGGAAGTAGTGAAGAGGTCAGGTAGAGATGAACCAATGTGGGTTGCAATACACATGTGCATGGAAGCAATGCTAGGAATCTCTCTGTATAGCTATCCTTATCTCAGACTAGCAAAAACGCTATGTCTTTCTTGTTATTGCTTATGTCTTCTCTTCAACAAAATTGGACAAGAGGGCTTAGCAGGTTCTGCCAGGAAGCAAGAGGGGTGGGGGAGAGAGGGAGGGGGTGGGGGACATGGGGGAGAAATGACCCAAAGAATGTATGCACAAATGAATAAATGAATAAAAAAAATCCTTAGGACAATTTGTTTCACAAGTGTTGTCTTTGTTTAGCACATTGAGGCAGCTGTGCAATTATTAAAGACATTTGAAATAAAAAAATACAAAAGAAAGATGTGAATTATAACAGAAAGAACCTTTGGAGACAGCATTCCTTGGTTTGCCAGTTGCTCTGTGAATGGGCACAATCTCAAGGAAGAAAGTATGATGGAGAAGGTGACTTCAACTGTGATAACTTTTGTAAATGCCACAATGTACCCCAAGCACAACAATAAAAGATAAAAAAAATAAAAAAAAGAAAGTTCACTTTTTCAAAAGAAGATATTCCAAAAAAGCACATGAAAAAATGCTCACCATCTCTAGCCATAAAGGAAATGCAAATCAAAACCACACTAAGATTCCACCTCACCCCTGTTAGAATAGCCATCATCAAAAACACCACCAACAACATGTGTTGGTGAGGATGTGGGGAAAAAGGAATCCACTGCTGGTGGGAATGCAAGCTGATGCAACCACTCTGGAAAAAAATTTGGAGACTTCTTAAAAATCTAAACATAGATCTGCCATATGATCCAGCAATCCCATTCCTGAGGATATACCCAAAAGACTGTGACACAGGTTACTCCAGAAGCACCTGCACACCCATGTTTATTGTGGCATTATTCACAATAGCCAAGTTATGGAAACAACCAGGATGCCCCACTACTGATGAATGGATCAAGAAAATGTGGTATTTATATACAATGGAATTTTACTCAGACATGAAGAAGAATAAAATCTATCATTTGTAGGTAAATGGATGGAACTAGAGAACATCATTCTGAGCGAGGTCAGCCAGGCTCAGAAGACCAAAAATCATATGTTCTCCCTCATATGTGGACTTTAGATCTAGGGTAAATGCAGCAATGTGGTTGGACTGGGACCACATGACAAGGGGAGAGCACATTTGGGTAATATAGAAATAGGTAGAAAACCCAAAACATGAAAGTGTTTGATGTCCCCACTCCAGAGGAACTAATACAGAAACCTTAAAGCAACAGAGTTTATCATGAGAAGGGGATCAGTAAGCAGGGTAAAGATCAGTTAGAGATGAATCAACATGGGTCATAACACATGTACACGAAAGCAATGCTAAGAATATTTCTGTATAGCTATCCTCAACTCAGCTAACAAAAACACTTTGTCTTCCTTGTTATGCTTATGTCTTTTCTTCAACAAAACTAGTGATAAAGGTAGAACAGGACCTGCCTGGAACTGAGGGGGAAGGGGAGAGAGGGTGGGGGAGGGGGCAGGGGGGAGAAATGACCCAAACAATGTATGCACATGTGAATAAAAGAATAATAATAAAAATAAAAGAAAGTTCACAGTGGAGCTTCCATTGTGATGGAGATTTCAGACACACCCAGATGGAGGTAACGAGAGTCAATGCATAACATATAAATCATGCAGTCAGACGAGAGTTAATATTAAAATCTATAAGCAGAATGCACGTAAGAGTGGGTAATATTCTAGGGTTATGTAGGGTTGATTACTTGGGCTGCAGTGGCATCAGAAAATTTCCAATCATTAGTAGAATTTTGAAAAGGATGGAAGAAGGAGCTATTTCTGTTATGGCGAACAGTGTGAGCAAAATATTGGAGCACTATTTACCTAACAACAATAAAATGTAACCTTGACCAAAGTGGGTTCAGAGAGTGGAGGAAAATTGAGGCTGAACAATGCGAAAAGTGTCAATGCCTGGAGGTGGTACATTTAGAGAGAATGACAATCAAAATGACCTTCCAGACTGCTGCTACTTAAGAAGATTTAGATTGGGTTCGTTTTCATCCCCGCATATCTATTTTTCTTTTTTGGGTGGTACTAGGGTTTGAACTCAGGGCCTTGCACTTGCTAGGCAGTTGCTCTCACACTTGAGCTGTGCCATTAGACCTTTGTGCTTTTGGTTATTTTTGGGACAGGCTCTTGCTTTATGCCTGGGCTGGCCTGGACCTTGATCCTCCTATTTATGCTTCCTGCATAACTGGGATGACAGGCGTGTGGTATGATGCCCAGATTTTATTGGTTGAAAGGCCTGCTCGGCTGGCCTTGCACCACAATTCTGGTCTCTGCTTCCCAAGAACTAGGATTGCAGGATTGAACCACCATACCCATCCCACAATCTGTTTTTTATATTTATAGTCTTGTCTTTTCTAGAATGTTATACAGTCCCTGAGTCTGGCCACTTTCACTTACCATAATGTATTTATAGTTGATAAATAAGATTGGATACTTACTCTGTCCTTTCTCTTGCTGTATTGGGAACAGGTCCTGAAATAGAAGCTGCATCAACTGAGGAGTTGGAGATCGGAGTCTCAAAGTCAAACAGAAGAAGGGCTGATGGGCCTAAAGATGACTCAGTAGTGACTGCATTCATGAAGATATTCTCTCCTACACCAGAGAACTTAGAAAGGAACTCATAGCAAGAACAGAGTCAATTCTGTCTGCTACAGAAAATTCTAACCGAGTGGCTGACCTCAAGTTCAAGGTCATAGATTGCAAGATAGACAAACTATAAGTTGATGTCTCCTTTATGTATTCCAGATACATGCAAGGAATACCACTTATTGGAAAATTTCAGCCAAATCTTGTTCAATCTGTTTCAGCCCTTGCCCACTCATGATGGTGATGGCAACACTGGCCAGTACACCTAGACTACTAATATAATATGAGATGACCAGTAGAAGAGAGCATTTGGCTAAGTAATGAATGACAGTCTTCAAGATGGACAGAAAATCTATATGCCCCCTCCCACTGAGACTCAGTGCACTCCACATACCTCCACCATGAACAATCAACAGGGATACAACAGTAGCTCCCTCCCACCTACACCTTCTTCCCTGCCATAGACTCTGATCATGGCAACCCATCAAGCATGGCCCCTGTCCAGCCCACAAGCTCTGGGCTTTTTTAATGACTTTTTAAATGTCAGGATTGATAAAAAAAAAAAAAGGAGGCAAATAGTTTCTTAGGTAGCCAAGCAAACAAAACCCAAGAAACTTTATTCATATTGTTATGTCTTCATTTTTAGTGCTGAGTAATATTTCATTTATGGATATACCACCATGGGTTTGTCTATTTACTACCTGGAAAAATTTAGATTGTTTTCAGGGTTTGGAGACAATGAATGAACATTTGTGTAAAGGTTTGGCATTTCTTTTAATACCTGGGAATGGGCTTGATTGGTTGGCCATATGGTATGTTTACTTTTATAAGAAGCAGCTTGGGGATATAGCTCATTAATGGAGCATTTGCCTAGCATGAGTGAAGCCCTGGGCTCAGTCCCCAGTATTGCAAAAAAGAAATGACCAAATTGTTTTCTCATATGACAGTAATCTTTTTTAGGGATGGTAGCAGGGTCTCTTTACGTAGCCCAGGCTGATCTGGAACTCATGATGTAGCCCCAGTTGAAGCCTAAGCTTCCCAAGTGCTGGAATTACAGGTGTGCACCACCATGCCTGGTGACGGCGGAAACATTTTGAATCCCATTTTATGGAGAACTCACTCCACAAAATTTTATTTATTTTAAAAATTTAATTTTACTTTTTAGAACAGTTTTAGATTTACAGAAAAAAATTTGACGATAGGTCCAGTGTAGTGGTACATTGTTATAATCCCAGCACGCGGGAGGCTGAGTTAGAAGGATCACGAATTTGAGGCCAGCTTGTGAATTCCAATCCAACCTGGGCAACAAGGTGAGACCTTGTCTTAAAAAAGCAGTAAAAAAATTTTTTTTTGAAGATATTAGAGTTCCTGTGTGTCTCACACCACTTCCCTTTCTGCGAAGGTCTTTAACATGATGCAGCTGTTACAAATAATGAGCCAATGCTGATGCATTATTAGAAGTTTACTATTTACTCAGATTTCCTTAGTTTTTGCCTCATGTTCTTTTGTTGTTCCAAAATGCTATTGAGGAATTCATACTGCATTTAGTCATTGTGTTTCCATAGACCTCTCTTCACTGTGCCAGTTCCTCAGGCTTTGTTTTTGATAATCTCAATTTCTCTGAGAAATGCTAGTCAGGATTTTTAGAATGTCACTCCAAATCCAAAGATGGATTTGCAGAATGTTTTCCTCAGTATTAGACTGGGAGGAGGATTGCAGACATAAAGTTCTGCTTTTATATGGCGACCATGGTGCAAACTTTCAATGTGAGTTATCACTGTTCATGCTGACCTTGGTCACCTGGCTGAGGCTCCTCCCTTCTAAAGTTACTTTTCTCCCCTTATTGTCATATGTGGTTTAAAAATATTTTTAATTAGCAAACAGCAGACAGAGAATTAACATATATTTGCCTCACTCTTTTTTTGTGGTGAGGTATTTAGAATTTACACTCTTGGTGATTTTGAAATTACATTATTACTAACTATATTTTATCATGCTGTACAATACATCTCAAAAACTTATTCCTCCTGCATAACTACCACTTCGTATTCCTTTGATCTACATCTCCCCTTCCCTCTCCCTCACCTTTAGCCTCTCTCACTACCATACTACTTTCCACTTAGAATTTTGACTTTTTAGATGCCACATGTAAGCAAGATCATGCAGTATTTGTCTCTCTGCACGTGGCTTATTTTGCTTGGCAATAATGCCTTTCATGTTCAGCCAGGTTGCAGTGACAGAATTTCCTTCTGTGTTAGGCTAGCTAGTATTTTATCGTGTGCATATTGTGTCTTTTCCACCCACACTTCAGTTGATTCCAACCTTGACCAATTATCAACATGGGAGGACAGGTCTCTCTTTGACACACAGATTTCATTTCCTTTGATATATATCCAGACATGGGATAGCTGGGTCACATGGCAGTTCTATTTTTTAGTTGTTTTTTTAGGAATCTCCACACTGTATAATAGCTATCATAAATTGATGTTCCCACCAACAGTGTACAAGAACTCTTTTTCTTTTTTTTTTTTCATTTTTCTTTTATTATTCATATGTGCATACAAGGCTTGGTTCATTTCTCCCCCCTGCCCCCACCCCCTCCCTTACCACCCACTCTGCCCCCTCCCTCTCCCCGCCTCAATACCCAGCAGAAACTATTTTGCCCTTATTTCTAATTTTGTTGTAGAGAGAGTATAAGCAATAATAGGAAGGAACAAGGGTTTTTGCTGGTTGAGATAAGGATAGCTATACAGGGCATTGACTCACATTGATTTCCTGTGCGTGTGTGTTATCTTCTAGGTTAATTCTTTTTTATCTAATCTTTTCTCTAGTTCCTGGTCCCCTTCTCCTATTGGCCTCAGTTGCCTTAAGGTATCTGCTTTAGTTTCTCTGCGTTAAGGGCAAGAAATGCTAGCTAGTTTTTTAGGTGTCTTACCTATCCTCACCCCTCCCTTGTGTGCTCTCGCTTTTATCATGTGCTCAAAGTCCAATCCCCTTGTTGTGTCCACATATGAGGGAGAACATACAATTTTTGGTCTTTTGGGCCAGGCTAACCTCACTCAGAATGATGTTCTCCAATTCCATCATTTACCAGCAAATGATAACATTTAGAACGAGGAGTCTTAATGGGACAGGAAAACATGCTTTGGAGTTGGTTCTTAGCAACTCAGTTGCTCTGTCAAGTTAATGAATGTGAGCCTTCACACATCCCCTCACAAGGCTCTGTGTATTCTACTGATAAAATATTAAAGATAGCTAAGGGAAGTAGGTGCTCTCAAAATGCTTTTAATTCTAGAGAAAACTTGACATTTGAAATAGACAGAGTGGGTCCTCAGTCTATAAATGCTGGTTCTTTCTCTTCCCATTCCTTTAAAATTTATTTCAGTTAGTAAATATTTCCTTAGAATCCATTCCATAGATGCTTTGACAATTCAAATGTGTGTAAATATTTTCTTTTTAGGCGGACTTCATAGTGGAAGAGAAGGACTGAGAAATAATCAGGCACTTGTAGAATAGTAGGAATGGTCCTGCCTTAGGGGGAGTATACAAGGTCAAGTGCTTTCTTGGGGGTGGGGGAATTACCATAGCCAGAAAGCCCAGGCAATGGGAGGAGACTCCCTCTGTGTTTTCTTTTCTCAGGGATCACAGATTTGTGCTACTTGCTATCCAATGCCTGATGATAGCTCTTTCTTACATTTTTGTCTAATTTTTTTATTTGTTTTTAGTGTGGAGTAATTAAGAACTGTCTGGATGCCCAGAAGAAGTAATTTAAATAAATAAATTGTTAAAAATCTTTGAACGATTAATTTTGCTCTATGATATTTTCTCAAAAATAGGTAACTAGGAAGTTTCAGAAATAGACCTTACAGAATGTAAAGCTCACATAGATTATTCCATTTGTTCAAAGTGAGTAGGTGATTCACTTAGGCAGTGCCAGTTCTCTGGACACAGAGCACAGGGTGCACCAAATATATATACTTCTTAAGGGCCAGGTGGTCTCAGTTTTATTCCTCAACCAACATCCCTTTGCAGACACATCCTTCTTTTTGGAATTATTTAATTAACTATTTCCTTAATGGGCAGATTCTTGATAGATCAAGAGTCTATGTTATGTTTTAAACAATACTGTCATCTTTACTTACCTAACATACTGTGGGAAGAGAAAGTTAAAAATGCTTTTTCTAACTTTAAGAGACTCTTTAATATTCTTACACTGACTGAAAAATTCATTTCACAGTAATGAACTCAGAGTCAGTGGGAAAAGAGTAAATTTAACAACCACTTATTGAACAACTATTGTAATCTGTGTAATTTGCTGTGGTTGAGATTGGGAATATTAGTAACAGGAGCACCAATAAAGAATAACAAAGATTCCTGTCTGAGGATCCAGGGCAGGTGTCTGTGTTTACAGAAATAGACAGTAAACATAATCAGTTATATTAATTAAGTAAAGCCATGGTATTTTACTAGGCAATAAGTGATAGTGAAATGCTATAGAAAAGAAAACAAAAGGTCAGGTGAGGAGAGAGGACGGTGGATGGGTAAACAGGTTACAGTTTTAAAGATGGTGGTTAGAGGTAGTAGACCTGTTGTGAAAGTGATCTTTTGGCAAACACTTGAAGGAGGTGAGGCAATTAACCATCTGATGTCACAACAGAGTGTTCCAGGGAGAAGGGCTCTGATAAGAACATTTCTCAAGTGTTCTGGGAAAGGCTGAGAAATCAGGGTGACTGGAGAGGCATAAGACTGACAGTACAAAGAAATGAAGTTGGGAGGGGAACAAGGCAGAGAGACAACATAGGGACTTACAGATCACATAATTTAGCAAACGTTAATGGCTAACTTCATCTTTATGCTTTCAAAAGTATGTGATGTGTACAAATAGCTTCTTAAAGATTGCTTAAATGCTACTTAACATACATACTTCAAAAAAGAATTTCACCTTGACTTAACAGAAGAATTTAGGTTTTATAGTTATTTGGTACATTTCCTGACTTTTCGTCAAACATGAAGGAGGATGCAGGAAAAGACCACAGAAAAAATAACAGAAACCACCCTTCCTGGCATAAAAAGACCAAATGTATCATCTGTAGCAAGTAAGTACATAAAATACACAGCTCTTTTTTAAAAAATCTTTTATTAGCATACAATAGTTGTGCAGGGGGATATATTGTGATATTTACATACGTACTTACAATATATCTTAGTTAGATTCCACCGTCCCCTTTTCTCCCTTTTCTCCTCTGCCCTTTATTAGAACAACTTCAACAGGTTTCATTCTTGTAGTTTCATATATGGATACAAAATACATCCACCATATTCATTCTCATTCAGCCTTTCCCTATGCACCCTCCCCCGGTGGTACTCATCCCCTGAAAAAGACTTGTATAACACTCCTGTTTCTCATGTTTTTTTTAAGTTACACAGTTTTTCTTAAAAGAGAAATATTTGAACTTTCAGCAATGTAGCAGTCTGAATTTATGCAAATGGGTCATCTTATAAACAAATGACTGTAATCATTTGTGCTCAAAACAAAAACGGAAATGGAAGGAATAGCCCGGACAAGCGGAGGCTTAGAGACTGGGCCCAATGGAGACCGGGTATTCAATGGGCAAATATGGTTGCAAGTTCACATGACATCAAACAGCTAGCACTGAGTGCCATGTGTGAATCTCGAGCTCAACATACTGCTCTGGCTTGTTGAACTAAAGGACTTTTCTGAGTAAGTCTACTACTTACTCAGGGTTTGAGAGATGGAAAATAGTTATCTTGGAGAAATTTGGTCCCCTTTTGAATGTAAAATAAAAGTTTTCCCATTATCCAAGAGACTGTAGAATAATTAGTCACTGTCAAAGAAAGTTAAATAATATTAAAACTTCCTACAATAAATTCACATATCAAACTTTCACATTGTACTTCAGAAATACAATTAAAAATAAAATTAGACCTTAAGTTGAAATCCCAATACCACCAATAAATAATAAATAAATAGAAATAGAAAAATCCAGTGGAAAAATCAGTCAATGCCACAAACATGAGTAATAATTCCATAAGAATTGGAACAATTGACCAAAATGTTTGACCATTTGACATTGACCAAAAATGTTTAAAATGACAAGAGGCGCTTGCATGTTGCTTAGCAGGAGTGACCACGTGCTTTCACCTTCTTGATTAAGAGAAAATTGCCTTGTCAAGATTTTCTGTCTCACCCAAAAAATTAGCTAGCATTTGTTGCCCTTAACGCAGAGAAACTAAAGCAGATACCTTAAAAGCAACTGAGGCCAATAGGAAAAGGGGAACAGGAACTAGAGAAAAGGTGAGATCAAGAAGAATTAACCTAGAAGGTAACACACACTCACAGGAAATCAATGTGAGTCAATGCCCTGTATAGCTATCTTTATCTCAACCAGGAACACTTGTTCCTTCCTATTATTGCCTATACTCTCTCTTCAACAAAATAGAGATAAGGGCAAAACAGTTTCTGCTGGGTATTGGGGGTGGGGGGAGAGGGAGGGGGCAGAGTGGGTGGTAAGGGAGGGGGTGGGGGCAGGGGGGAGAAATGACCCAGGCATTGTATGCACATATGAATAATAAAACAATTAAAAAAAAAAGATTTTCTGTCTCTTGTGTGTCTGTTTTCAGCACCAGAGGGCTATCAATTCCAACAATTTGGGGGCCTGGTCTAGGATTTTACATTCCGTCTGGGAAGGGGGTCATGGCCCTTCCTCAGGGAGACATCTCCTGCTGCCTGATTGCAGTGGCCCCAAGGTTCGGCCCAGGACGACAACTTTCCGGATCTGTGGAAGAACTTGGACTGCAGAATTTCTTGACAACTCAGGTAAAAGAGCTCTGAAGACAGGGACTGCAGCGACCATGAAAAAAGGACTTTCCTGTTCATCCACACCAGCCTGGCAATTATGTACTAATCAAGACCTGGAAAGAAAATAAGCTTGAGCCAGCTTGGGACGGAGCCTTCCTAGTCCTGCTGACCATGGAGACAGCTGTCCAGACTGTGGAGTGGGGATGGACTCATCACACACAGATAAAGAAGGTGCCCTCACTGACCAGAAGGAACAGAGGGAATAACTGACAAATGTGGAAAACCTGATGGGATGCAGTGAAAGCCAGTCCTTCAATAGCTTCACAAACCAGTCCACACTGTCAGTAGGCAAAGCCGATGTCTGGTGGTACTATGGAGGACTTTTACTTGAGATTCTCCCAGGTAACTGCACAGGCACCTGTGCTTTGGTGCAGTTGGCAATTCCTTTCATCCTAGCATTTAGATCCCCAGCCTGGGCCACAACATCTAGAAAAAAGGGGAGACATAGACACAGACACTGCAGCCAACCGCAGAGGCTCCTTTGATCCCCATGTTTACATTGATGCCAGTGGGGTTCCTAGGGGAGTGGCAAATGAATTTAAAGCCAGAAACCAAATTGCAGCAGGGTTTGAATCAGTACTCTTTTGGTAGTCCATCATAAATAAAAATGTTGATTGGATTAAGTATATTTATTATGACCAAGAAAGGGTTGTTAACTATACCAGGGATACCATCAAAGGAATAGCAGAGCAATTGGGACCAACTAGCCAGATGGCTTGGGAGAACAGGCTAGCATGAGACATGATGTTGCCCAAAAAGGGAGCAGTTTGTATACCAAACAACACAGCCCCTGGGAAGTATTACTAAGGTCCAACAGGGATTAACTTCCCTATCTAACAAGCTAGCTGAAAACTCAGATGTAAGTGATCCCTTCACTGACTTAATGGAAATTGGGTTGGGAGATGGAAGGGCTGGATGACCTCGATCTTAACCTCCTTGATCGTAATGGCTGAAGTTTTAATTTTAGCAGGATGCTGCGTAATTCCTTGTGTCTGAGGACTAATACAGCAGTTAATTGAGACAGCCCTCACCAATCACCCCACCCTACCAAAATAACTTGTTTCTATTAGAAACACAGGAACATGAGAACCAACAGCTCCTGAATGAGTTTGAGGAAAAGAATTTAAATTAAGAGAGGGGGAAATTGTAAGAAAAATGATCTTTTCTATCAAAGTATTTGTTACCCTCTTAGATTACTTAAAAATTCCTCAGGTCACCATCTTGGGTGACTTGCATGTTTAAAGGGCCCTTGCTTCTACTTCCAGATTTCTGTATGACTCCATTGCCTGCCAAACTGCATGCTCTAATCCATCTCCCAAGCCTTTTAGCCAATCAGGAAGATTGTGAACCCTTGACCGGGACAAATCCTAGGTGAAGGACAGATACAACTGCATCAGGGATATAAAGAGGAGCCACTGTCAGGAGTGAGCATATGCTTGTACCCTCTTGATCAGGAGAAATTGCCTTGTCAAGACTTTCTGTCTCTCATGTGTCTGTTTTCAGCACTGGAGGGTTAATAATTCCAACATGGCTGAGTACGGGGCTCCAGAGGAAAAAATAATGCAAGTTCCCTTTAAAGAGAATGTGGAACATGCCATCTGTGACATCACACCCCATGTACCTATGTGAGAATAGCTAAACTGAAGGAGTTGAGCCAGAGAACTAACTTCATCCAAATCTTCCAGGAGTTAAATTCAATCTTTGGTAATATACACTGGAGCTGAACTGTTTTGACCCCCAAGGAATGAACACTCTATATATTACAGCCTCTTAAGTGAGTTCTCACCCATCCCAGCTTTGGGGCTGTGTACTACTTTGTCACTTGCAAGGACTCACTCTTAAGGGCTCTTATGGTAACTATACTTCTCAATCTGTACACACAAAATGCCAAGGGTATGCACTGTTGAGAAGGCAAGGAAGAAGAAAGTCTGAGCAAAGGAAGGAAGATGATCAAATGGGAAACTGGGGATTCAGCATCCTGAATATCATTAAGAGGAAAAGATGCTGATTGATGTGAAAATGTTTTATTTGACCTTGGTCGGAGGAGGCAGACTGCTGGAATCATGTGTTGCCAATCAGCTTCATTAAATAAGATCTTCAAATACAAAAAAATGACAAAAAGAGAAAGAATAGGTTTCAAGTGAAACAAAAGATGAAAAAGAACATGAACAATCAGAAAATAAAGCCCTATAAATGAAATGAAATATAGACTGACTAAAATTAAATACTCATTGAATGAGCTAACAGCAAAGTGCATATAAATAAAGAGAATTCTGTACGTATGGATACATTTGAAGAAATCATTAAAAAACATCACAAGTGACAGAGAAGGGATATATGGACAGATATAGGAACTAGTGGTAGAATGTCCTTATGCCTGTGAGCTGGGCATTAGGCCAGCATGGCCGAGTATCCCTGGTCCCAGTGTGTCATAATGTATTAGCTTCCTATTACTGCTATAACCAAGGACCAGACTTTCATTGCTTGATTTGTCCATCACTGCATCAATACCACACTATCTTAATACTGTAATAACCTGTTACTCGGTAGTGCAGAAACCCCAATTTTGTTGTCCAAATTTGCTTTGATTGTTCCAGGTCCTTTTCACTTCTATATCAAGTTTAGAACCAGCTTATTGATTTCTGCAAAACACCTTAGATGATTGGTATAACATATAGAGAGATTTGGGAAAGAATTAGCATCATAATCATGTAAGTCTTTTAATTCATGAATATGGTATATTCCTCATTTAAGCATTATCTAATATTTCTCAGCAATGCTTTTTAAATTTTTAGTATGTCGATGTAACACATCTTTTGATAACTTTCCCCTACATACATAATTTTTGGTGGTATTGCATGTGGTGCTGGTTTTATTTTATTATCTTTTGTTAATATACAGAAATACAATGTAGTAAACTTGTATCTAGAAATATTATAAATTCACTTTTAAATTTTTGTAATTTGAGTTCTTTTGGTTTGTATGTATACACTCATGTTACTTGTGACTAATAACACTATTGTTTATTTAAGAAAATCTTTATATTGTTTATGTATTTTTTTCCTTATTGCATTGGCTGAAATTCCCTTTAAAGTATGATACAAATGATAGATTTTTCATACATGTGTACATACATGTGCATTTACATACATGTGTACAAAGTATTTCCATCATGTTCCCCATCCTACACCCTTTTCTTATACTTCCCCCCATCACTGGTACCAATTCCCAGACAGGACCTATTATTCATTTTTGTAAAAAAATGACATTTTTGTTTGTTTAAGGTGGTTGTACAGGGTGTTTCACTGTGACATTTCCATGTATATATGTATTACAACTTGAATTGGTTTATCTTCACTATTTTTCACCTTTTTACCATAGTCCTCTTTTTATGGTTATTTCAACAGGTTTAAAAATTCGATATTCATTTTTGTATAGAGAGTACACCAATCATATTTGCCTTCTTAACTTCCTTCTTTTACCCTACCTCTCTTGTATGTGACCTCCCCTTAGCGTGATCTGTTTTTTGTATTGCTTGTATATGTGTTGGGTCTATATTCTACATATGAGAGAAACATACGTGGCATATATGGCCTTTTGAACCTGTCTAACTTCACTTAAGATAATGTTCACTAGTTCCATCCATTTACCTGCAAATGACAAAATTTCACTGTTCTTTGTGGCTGAATAAAATTCCATTGTATATATTACCACCCACATTTTCTTAACCCATTCATCAGTAGTGGGGTATCTTGGTTGTTTCTTTATTAGCTATTGTGAATAATGCTGCAATAAGCATAGATGTGCATGTACCTTTTGGAATCTGACTTACATTCCTTTGGGTATAATCCCACCAGTGATATTGCTGGATCATATGGTAGTTCTATGTTTAGTTCTTTGAGGAGCTTCCATACTGTTTTTCGTAGTGGTTGTACTAATTTACATTCCCACTAACAATGTATGAGGGTTCCTTTTTGCTCAAATCCTTGCCAACATTTGTTGTGGTTTGTGATCTTGATAGTAGCCATTCTAACAGGAGTGTGGTAGAATCTTAACATGGTTTTGATTTGCATTTCCTTTATGGCCAGAGATTCATTTTTCTCATTTATTCTGTTAATATAATAAAAATACCTATGAATGTACAATAAAGGAAAATTAAATGTGAACTGCATAATGAATCAATCTTAAATTTCTTTATTATTATAAAAGAATCCCATTTATGTAGGAGAATGCCTTAGTGCTTAGGAGATGCATGCTAAAGTTTTTCTCTCTAAAATTTATTTCTTAAATTCTTCTTTAAAACTAATATCTATCTCTATATTGAGATACACAAAACATATACAACATGCATCTATCATCTATTTGTCTTTCTATAAATGTAGAAAAATGCTTACACAGTCTAGACAAAATGTATATCAAAGTTTTCTTTAGTCTTACTGTAAGTTTGAAATTTTTCCAAATAAAAAAGTTTGGGGAAAAATAAGGATGACTTGAATATTGACTTTTTTTTTTTTGAGTATTGACTTAAGATTGAATTTTTCCTGTCTAAGTGCCTGTATTTCCCATTGCCATTTAATTTACATATTAAACCCAAAGAAAATCTCAATAAATGTCAATACTGAGTTTAAAAAGGTATGATTACCATATAAAATGAACCAAAACTAAAAATTAACCATACATGTTTAACTAAAAATACAATCATTTTTGGATTAAAGTTTAAGTGAAAACTTCATTATTTAGAAATTAGCAACAAAACCAGCCATACCACTTCAAAATTGTGGACAGACCAGTAATCAGAGTCACATTTCAAATATTTTATTTAATTGTTTCATAGAAGGAATAAACACTTAGCTAATTAAAATATTCTAGGAAAATAACAACAAAATATTTTAGATTTTGTTACTTGCAATTGACATTTCCTTAATTATTTCTGTTCTGAAAGATATTTATGGTATAATACAGTCTATAAAAGTAGACCTTGTGTTTTTCACATTTTTGCTACTATGAGCAATACAGAATAACAATATTTATTGAATATTTATTAGAAATTAAAAAAGACTGTAGAAAAAACTTCCTTGTGGTATGAAGCATGCAAATAAACTTATTCTCAGGAAACAATCATAGTCATGTTGAAAATAACTTTCTGGGCTATTTAGTATACAAATATTCATAATAATGCAAATAATGCAAATAATTGACATGTTTAACAATGAAATACTTTGGAGTACTTGCTTGGATCTTCTGAAGATTGTCAAACACTACTTAAAGAAATTTCAGGAATCACATTTTTTTCTCTAAGATTTCTTTGTTGAACTATCTCCTTCTATGATAGGCATTAGCACAATTTTTTTATTAATGGTAGGCTTGAAGCTAAATACATAAACATTTTCTTTTCAGGAGAGGAATTAATTGAATGGGTCATAGATTTGCCTTTTCAAATAAATTAAAATGTCATTATTCAAGTGGCAATCTGAATATGGTTTGCTACTCATAGGCATTAGTTAATTCCTCTACTTGACCTTAACCACTAGCTGATATTAGATGCATGGCATGAGAAATGTTGTATATTATGGTGCAATTGACCTTCAGCTAAGCGATGACTGTTGTGCCAGGAATAATTTAAAAAATCTTAGTAAATCCATTAAATATCAAGTTTGAGTCTATTTCTTAGTATGTTTATGTGACTAAGAGCATTGTACTGCCCAAATGAAAATATAAATCTGCAGTCATAAATAATATTCATGAGAAACTTTATTCACAATAGCATAATTGTAGAAAAGTCATTCATACCTGCTCCAGGAAATAAGAAGGAGTATCCAGGACAAATCACCTTGTATGGCTTGCTCTCAGCTGAACACAGTTAATTTTCATTAAGTTCAACATTGAAAGAACAATTCAGAAACACAAAGCCTGAGAAGAGAGTTGTGTGACATTTGTGAAAGACAAGCTATCCTTTTATTTAATGTGCACTTTCTTGGCACCTGTGGTGAGTGGATTATGAGAAGCCTATGAGAATTTGACATAAGTGCAGTTGTGCTCAATGACAGGCTGAGTTTGGCATGGTCCCAGCCACAGAAAAGAGTGAGAAGGCGAGATGCAGTACAGCTGCTTTTCCTAAGTTGTTTAAGTTCAGAGAAGTAGGAATGCGGATTTTACTTGTTACAATGTCACACCCCCTCCTTGTTTATCACTGAATATAAAAGACTCTCTGAAGGAGAATGGGAGGTTTTTTGATGGGGGATTGATGGAAGGTTTTTATTTTTTTCATTTTTCTTTTATTATTCATATGTGCATACAAGGCTTGGTTCATTTCTCCCCCCTGCCCCCACCCCCTCCCTTACCACCCACTCCACCCCCTCCCGCTCCCCCCCTCAATACCCAGCAGAAACTATTTTGCCCTTATCTCTAATTTTGTTGTAGAGAGAGTATAAGCAATAATAGGAAGGAACAAGGGGTTTTGCTGGTTGAGATAAGGATAGCTATACAGGGCATTGACTCACATTGATTTCCTGTGCGTGTGTGTTATCTTCTAGGTTAATTCTTTTTTATCTAATCTTTTCTCTAGTTCCTGGTCCCTTTTTCCTATTGGCCTCAGTTGCTTTAAGGTATCTGCTTTAGTTTCTCTGCATTAAGGGCAACAAATGCTAGCTAGTTTTTTAGGTGTCTTACCTATCCTCACCCCTCCCTTGTGTGCTCTCGCTTTTATCATGTGCTCATAGTCCAATCCCCTTGTTGTGTTTGCCCTTGATATAATGTCCACATATGAGGGAGAACATACGATTTTTGGTCTTTTGAGCCAGGCTAACCTCACTCAGAATGATGTTCTCCAATTCCATCCATTTACCAGCAAATGATAACATTTCGTTCTTCTTCATGGCTGCATAAAATTCCATTGTGTATAGATACCACATTTTCTTAATCCATTTGTCAGTGGTGGGGCATCTTGGCTGTTTCCATAACTTGGCTATTGTGAATAGTGCCGCAATAAACATGGATGTGCAGGTGCCTCTGGAGTAACAGTCTTTTGGGTATATCCCCAAGAGTGGTATTGCTGGATCAAATGGTAGATCGATGTCCAGCTTTTTAAGTAGCCTCCAAATTTTTTTCCAGAGTGGTTGTACTAGTCTACATTCCCACCAACAGTGTAAGAGGGTTCCTTTTTCCCCGCATCCTCGCCAACACCTGTTGTTGGTGGTGTTGCTGATGATGGCTATTCTAACAGGGGTGAGGTGGAATCTTAGTGTGGTTTTAATTTGCATTTCCTTTATTGCTAGAGATGGTGAGCATTTTTTCATGTGTTTTCTGGCCATTTGAATTTCTTCTTTTGAGAAAGTTCTGTTTAGTTCACATGCCCATTTCTTTATTGGTTCATTAGTTTTGGGAGAATTTAGTTTTTTAAGTTCCCTGTATATTCTGGTTATCAGTCCTTTGTCTGATGTATAATTGGCAAATATTTTCTCCCACTCTGTGGGTGTTCTCTTCAGTTTAGAGACCATTTCTTTAGATGAACAGAAGCTTTTCAGTTTTATGAGGTCCCATTTATCTATGCTATCTCTTAGTTGCTGTGCTGCTGGGGTTTCATTGAGAAAGTTCTTACCTATACCTACTAACTCCAGAGTATTTCCTACTCTTTCTTGTATCAACTTAAGAGTTTGGGGTCTGATATTAAGATCCTTGATCCATTTTGAGTTAATCTTGGTATAGGGTGATATACATGGATCTAGTTTCAGTTTTTTGCAGACTGCTAACCAGTTTTCCCAGCAGTTTTTGTTGAAGAGGCTGCTATTTCTCCATCGTATATTTTTAGCTCCTTTGTCAAAGATAAGTTGCTCATAGTTGTGTGGCTTCATATCTGGATCCTCTATTCTGTTCCACTGGTCTTCATGTCTGTTTTTGTGCCAGTACCATGCTGTTTTTATTGTTATTGCTTTGTAATATAGTTTGAAGTCAGGTATTGTGATACCTCCTGCATTGTTCTTTTGACTGAGTATTGCCTTGGCTATTCGTGGCCTCTTGTGTTTCCATATAAATTTCACAGTAGATTTTTCAATCTCTTTAATGAATGTCATTGGAATTTTGATGGGAATTGCATTAAACATGTAGATTACTTTGGGGAGTATCGACATTTTTACTATGTTGATTCTACCAATCCATGAGCATGGGAGATCTCTCCACTTTCTATAGTCTTCCTCCATCTCTTTCTTCAGAAGTGTATAGTTTTCCTTGTAGAGGTCTTTCACATCTTTTGTTAGGTTTACACCTAGGTATTTGATTTTTTTTGAGGCTATTGTAAATGGAATTGTTTTCATACATTCTTTTTCCGTTTGCTCATTGTTAGTGTATAGAAATGCTAATGATTTTTCTATGTTGATTTTATATCCTGCTACCTTGCTATAGCTATTGATGACGTCTAGAAGCTTCTGAGTAGAGTTTTTTGGGTCTTTAAGATATAGGATCATGTCATCTGCAAATAGGGATATTTTGACAGTTTCTTTACCTATTTGTATTCCTTTTATTCCTTCTTCTTGCCTAATTGCTCTGGCTAGGAATTCCAGTACTATGTTGAATATGAGTGGAGACAGTGGGCATCCTTGTCTGGTTCCTGATTTTAGAGGGAATGGTTTTAATTTTTCTCCATTAAGTATAATGCTGGCTGTAGGTTTGTCATATATAGCTTTTATAATGTTGAGGAACTTTCCTTCTATTCCTAGTTTTCTTAGAGCTTTTATCATGAAATGATGTTGGATCTTATCAAAGGCTTTTTCTGCATCTATTGAGATGATCAAGTGGTTTTTGTCTTTGCTTCTGTTAATGTGGTTTATTACGTTTATTGATTTTTGTATGTTGAACCACCCCTGCATCCCTGGGATGAAGCCTACTTGGTCGTGGTGAATAATCTTTTTGATGTGTTGCTGAATTCGGTTTGCCATTATTTTGTTGAGGATTTTTGCATCAATGTTCATTAAGGAGATTGGCCTATAGTTCCCCTTTTTGGAGGTGTCTTTGCCTGGTTTTGGGATAAGTGTAATACTGGCTTCATAAAATGTGTTTGGCAGTTTTCCTTCCCTTTCTATTTCATGGAACAGTTTAAGGAGGGTTGGTATCAGTTCTTCTTTAAAGGTCTGATAGAATTCAGCAGAGAACCCATCACGTCCTGGACTTTTCTTTTTGGGGAGACTCTTGATTGCTGCTTCAATTTCATTTTGTGTTATAGGTCTATTCAGGTGATTAATTTCCTCTTGGTTCAGTTTTGGATGATCATATGTATCTAGAAATCTGTCCATTTTTTTTAGATTTTCAAATTTATTTGAATATAGGTTCTCAAAGTAGTCTCTGATGATTTCCTGGACTTCCATGGTGTTTGTTGTTATCTCCCCTTTTGCATTCCTGATTCTACTAATTTGGGTTTTTTCTCTCCTCATTTTAGTCAGGTTTGCCAGGGATCTATCGATCTTGTTTATTTTTTCAAAGAACCAACTTTTTGTTTCATTAATTCTTTGTATGTTTTTTTTGGTTTCTATTTCGTTGATTTCAGCTCTTATTTATTATTTCTCTCCTTCTATTTGTTTTGGGATTTGCTTGTTCTTGTTTTTCTAGGAGTTTGAGATGTATCATTGGGTCATTGATTTGGGATCTTTCAATCTTTTTAATATATGCACTCATGGCTATAAACTTTCCTCTCAAGACTGCCTTAGCTGTGTCCCATAGGTTCCGGTAGGTTGTGTTTTCATTTTCATTGACTTCTAGGAACTTATTAATTTCCTCTTTTATTGCATCGATGATCCATTCTTCATTAAGTAATGAGTTATTTAGTTTCCAGCTGTTTGCATGTTTTTTGTCTTTACTTTTGTTGTTGAGTTCTACTTTTACTGCATTGTGGTCAGATAGTATGCATGGTATTATTTCTATTTTCTTATATTTGCTGAGGCTTGCTTTGTGCCCTAGGATATGATCTATTTTGGAGAAGGTTCCATGGGCTGCTGAGAAGAATGTATATTGTGTAGAGGTTGGATGAAATGTTCTGTAGACATCTACTAGGTCCACTTGATCTATTGCATATTTTAGATCTTGGATTTCTTTATTGAGTTTTTGTTTGGATGACCTATCTATTGATGATAATGGAGTGTTAAAGTCTCCCACAACCACTGTGTTGGCGTTTATATATGCTTTTAGGTCTTTCAGGGTATGTTTGATGAAATTGGGTACGTTGACATTGGGTGCATACAGATTGATGATTATTATTTCCTTTTGGTCTATTTCCCCTTTTATTAGTATGGAATGTCCTTCTTTATCTCGTTTGATCAATGTAGGTTTGAAGTCTACCTTGTCAGAGATAAGTATTGCTACTCCTGCCTGTTTTCGGGGGCCATTGGCTTGGTAAATCTTCTTCCAGCCTTTCATCCTAAGCATATGCTTATTTCTGTTGGTGAGATGAGTCTCCTGTAAGCAACAAATTGTTGGATCTTCTTTTTTAATCCATTTTGTCAAACGGTGTCTTTTGATGGGTGAATTAAGTCCATTAACATTAAGTGTTAGTACTGATAGGTATGTGGTGATTCCTGCCATTTAGTTATCTTAGTTGTTTGAAGGTTTGATTGTGTGTACCTAACTTGATGTTACTCTCTACTGTCTTGCTTTTTCTTATCCTGTGGTTTGGTGCTGCCTGCCTTTTCATGGTTAAGTTGGGTGTCACTTTCTGTGTGCAGGATCCCTTGCAGAATCTTTTGTAATGGTGGCTTTGTGGTCACATATTGTTTTAGTTTCTGCTTATCATGGAAGACTTTTATTGCTCCATCTATTTTGAATGATAGCTTTGCTGGGTAGAGTATCCTGGGGTTGAAGTTATTTTCATTCAGTGCCCGGAAGATCTCACCCCACGCTCTTCTTGCTTTTAATGTTTCTGTTGAGAAGTCTGCTGTGATTTTGATGGGTTTACCTTTGTATGTTACTTGTTTTTTCTCTCTTGCAGCCTTCAATATTCTTTCCTTAGTTTCTGAACTTGTTGTTTTAATGATGATATGTCGTGGAGTAGTTCTATTTTGATCTGGTCTGTTTGGTGTCCCAGAGGCCTCTTGCATTTGTATGGGAATATCTTTCTCTAGATTTGGGAAATTTTCCGTTATTATTTTGTTGAATATATTACGCATTCCCTTCGCTTGCACCTCTTCTCCTTCTTTGATGCCCATGATTCTCAAGTTTGGTCTTTTGATGGAGTCAGTGAGTTCTTGCATTTTCTTTTCACAGGTCTTGAGTTGTTTAATTAATAGTTCTTCAGTTTTTCCTTTAATTACCATTTCATCTTCAAGTTCTGAGATTCTGTCTTCTGTTTGTTCTATTCTGCTGGATTGGCCTTCCGTTTTGTTTTGCAGTTCTGTTTCGTTCTTTCTTCTGAGGTTTTCCATATCCTGGCTGTTTTCTTCTTTATTGTTGTCTATTTTTGTCCTGAGTTCATTTATCCATTTATTCATTGTGTTCTCTCTTTCACTTTGGTGTTTATACAGTGCTTCTATGGTTTCCTTTATTTCTTCTTTTGCTTTTTCAAATTCTCTATTTTCATTGTCTTGGAATTTCTTGAGTGTCTCCTGTACATTTTGGTTGACCCTATCCAGTATCATCTCTATAAAATTCTCATTGAGTACTTGTAGTATGTCTTCTTTTAAATTATTCTTGTGGGCTTCATTGGGTCCTTTGGCATAGTTTATCTTCATTTTGTTGGAGTCTGGATCTGAGTTTCTGTTCTCTTCATTCCCCTCTGGTTCCTGTACTAATTTTTTGCTGTGGGGAAACTGGTTTCCTTGTTTTTTCTGTCTTCCTGTCATTGTCCTTGGTGTTGTTACTGTCCCTGTACTGTGTGTAATTAAGTATTTTCTAGCTTGTAATAATAACAATGGTAATATTGAGAATGGAAGAGTGAGCTAAGATGGAAAGCAAGAAGTTAAAGAAAAGGGGAAAACAAATATACAGACAAGAGGTAGAAAGCAGAACAAGGTATCAGACAAGAGAGTTTCAAAGGTATAAACAGGGAGTGTTAGTGTACTAATCGACAGTAAGCTGAACAGACAATAGAGAGACAGAGAGATGATTGAAAAATCAAAGATAAAAAAATAAAAAATAAGTATATGAAAGTAATATCTATTTATAAAAATGAATTAAAATAAAATGGAAAATAGAAAATTAAAAAAAAAAAAACAACCAAAAAACTTCCAAGTTTATATGCAATGCAATTTCAGTCTTAATAATTTGGATGTCCGTCTCAATCTCCAGTCCTGGAGTTGGTGCCTCAGATGTTGTTCTGTAGTTGTCTCATCAAAGGGGATGCATAAAGTAGAACAAAACTACACTCACACACACACAGAAGAAAAAAAAAAAAAAGCCCCACCAAGTGTCCCCAGTTCAAATGCAATACAGTTTCAGTAAGTTTTTCGGCTTGCAGGTGTAATTCAGTTGTTCTCTCATCAAAGGTAGGGAGAAAAAGAAAAAAATCATCTGGAGGCAGTTCTGAGAGTGGTATCTGCAACTGTGGCTTGCCTGCCTGCTGCTCTCAGCCTGTAGCTGGCGGCGTTATTTATGCAGATCTCTGGGGTGAGCTAGCACTCACCTGGTCCCACAGGCTTTGTTTGCTCAGAGTTCTCCTGTGCGGGGGAGGGGGGCCTCTGCTACAGGCTTTTCCCTTTCCAAGCACTGGGAAAGGCGACACTGCCCCGCGTTGTCAGGCCTGCGTGTTTATTTACAGTTCACGTGGGAAGTGGGTCTTCCCTCCTCTCACAAGCTTCCCCACTCCTGGTTGCTGGGTGCACGCCCCGCTCCCGCCAGAGCCTCTCCGGCCCGCCCGGCTCGTTTCTTTACAGTCCCGGGAAGGCTTCCCTTCCCCCAATCTTCAGCGCTCAGGGCGCCCCACCCTCTTTCCAGCGTGTCTTAACTGTTCTTATTGCTTATTACTCAGTTTCTCTTTTTTTCCCGGGTGGAGGTCAGTCTGTCCAGGGGGCTATGCTGCTCTGGCCCAGGCTTGTCTGTGGGGCTACCGCAGTACCGCGAAGCTCACCTGGTCCGCGTCTTCCCAAGCCGCATGGGCGCCGGCCACTGGCGGCCCTGGGGGCCCTCCTTGGTTCTCTGTTTAACGTGAAGTGGAGATTCTCTGCGCCGGCTTGACATACGACCTTCAGTTAAGTTACTTGCTTTCTTCGTGCCTCGGTTGAGTATCTTTTTTTTTTTTTTTTTAATGGAAGGTTTTTTGATGGGGGATTTTGATTGGCTGACCACTGCTGCTGCCACTGCTGGCTGCTGTGTCTCCACCAGAGCAGATTTCTGCACTGAGAACTTTATACATAGGCTTTAGACAAGCTAAGCTAAAGAAAAGCTAAAGAGAACCTGGGATAGTGCAGGTCTAAGGACTGAGACTTTAAGAGTTATGCTAATGCAGGTTTTAGACATGGCTGCTGTTGTTTGTCTGCAAGTTTGATCACTGAGACTTTAAGAAAGCTAATGAGAGAACATGGGACAGTGCAAGTCTGATGGGTCAGTGAAAGTCTGAGGGCAAAGACTCTAAGAGAGATTATGCTAAAGAAAAGCTAAAGAAAACATGGGACAGCACAAGTCTAAGGAAAGAGACTTTAAAGAATAGAAAAGAAGCAAGGTTTTAAAGAAAGACTTTAGAAGCAAGGTTTTAAAGAATTGTAAAGGACTAAGGTCTTAAAAAAAGATAGAGAAAAGAAGCAGAGTAAGGAGAAGAGTTATTAGAGTAAAAAAGCAACGAGACTATTGTGCGTTTACATTGAGCACCCAGCACACCTGGCCCAGCTTTGTCCTCTATCGTTTGTCTTTTCTGCATCTCCCATCACCCAGTTAGGTTCAATAGTAACAGGAGTGAGAGAAAGCTCACTCCAGGCACCCACTCTACAGAGGTACTACAGCATGGACTCCTTTCCTCCTTTATCTAGCATTGCTCACCTTTCCTTCCTTCAGCGTCCTCTTCTTGTGGCCATGGGCTTGTATAATGTGGTACTCTTCCCATCCCATCCATATTAACCCAGGTGGTTACAGGTAGCTGGCTGTCCCAGGAGTTTATTCCATGGTTGTGACCATAGTGTTTGATTTAGAGGTAGATAAAGGCTTAAATGTGACTGACAAGAATCCCAAGAGCTAAGTGGGTATCAATTAGAGAGATGGGGACTCTCTCTAATGGAGCCTTGACAACATTGAGACCCGGGATCTAGTCATGCCTGAAGCAAGCTGAAGTTGTGGATTTCCCAATTACTTAGGACATAATTTTCCCTAAATATTGGGAGTATTGATAAGGATTATTTGGGAAAATAAATTAATGTGTTTAAAATTAATAAAGAAACTAAGATAACTATGTTCTATTTCATGAATTAAAAAAAGAAAGCAAAACAGTTGTATGTAAAGAAAGGATTGAAGTGAAGAATCAAGTTGTTATTTCCAGGCTCAGATCATGAGTGAAATTTTTCTTTTTCAATCTTTTTTGCACTTTTCTTACACTTTTTTTCTTTTGGTGGTACTGGGATTTGATCTCAGGACCTTGCACTTACTAGGAAGACACTCTACCATGACAGTCATACTCCTAGCCCCTGCGTTTTACCTATACTTGACTTTAAATTCATATTACTTCAACAATTACCAAAGAAACAGATATAAATACACATCTTTCAGAATTATAGTTGTCAAATGTTGGCAATTTATATCATCTTAAAAATTCTGCTACCCTGGAAGCCAGTAATTCCTTTGCTATTAGTCTATTTTAATGATTTAATATGAAGCACAGACAATAAATAAATACATTCATTTCATCTTTTAAAATGAACATGTAAGTTATATAAACTTTTTATAAATTGCTTTTATTTGTAGTGGGATTTCGTGGACAGTATCCTTACAGATTGAACTTTTTGTTTTTATTTTACCTTTTTAATGACAGTAAGTCAATCCATCGAGGAAAATTACAAAAAACATCATAAAAGCAGAAAGATGTATCATTGTAAATGTAGCAAAAAATATCATAAGGATGGCTAGGTACTTGGCGTATGCCAGGAAATATTTTTCAAATGTGTGAGTCAATCAATAGGTTAGGGCAGACTCATGGTTTTAATAAGCTCCTGATGGATTGGATTTATGATGTTTCAGTGCAAGTTAAAACTTGGAATTTCTTATGATAACCATTCTCTTATAAACAGTTTGCATGATGACACTGTGACTATAAATAGGACTCTCCATAAAGCATATAAATTGCGTATGAGTAAGGAAATGAATTTTTTATATCTCATAGAATTTTATATACATTAAGAGTGAAGTTAAATTTGATGGCATGAGAATGAGAATCATTTTGTTTTATCTCTATATTTTTAAAACTGCTATACAGCTGTGAAGTACTCTTACCATGTCTCAAGACATTTGTCATTCAGTGTACTATGCAAATGAAACTTGGCAGAAGCAAGAATTAGAAAACTTGAGGGTCAGTGCTGATTCCCAGCAGGAGGTAGACCTGCTTCTTAGGAGGAGATGGAAGTCTAGGAATCAGAAGTAGCAGTGGGAAGGGAGTGGAATCCTAGAACAATCTGACATCAGCAGGAGGTAGCAGGGAGAACTACTGGGGATTAAGTTCAAATAAGGACATGTAATTATAAGCACTCCCAAGTAGGCATTAAATGTCTACTGATATTAGACATCTACTGATATTAAATAAGAAGGGCAAAGTGAAGACTGCAATGTCGATCAAAAAAATTCCTTTTAGAAATTCAGTCAGCAATTAGATTAGGGAGAAAAACAAGAATAACCCCTAATAGAAGATTCTACATAAAATGTGAAAAGGAAAGGCTGTCTAGTACCTGAACTTTCTAGGTTTGCAGAGATGTTTATGGGGGACATTAAATAAGAGTCCTGAAATTAAGGTGTCAGTGCCAGGTTAATGTTAAGCAACATCAACACAGAAGGAAATACTGACACTTGCAAGAGCATAGGACGAAGGAATGGGGATTTTGTCACAAGAGCAGCCAAATCAAGATGTGAAAAAATCAGAGCAGTTATCCTTACTTCTGACACCATAACACACACACATAACGTGGAAAGATGGTTAAAACACAGATTGTTGGGTTGTTGCCCTAAGTTTCTGATTTTAGGGTACAGTGAAGCCCAAGAATTTGCATTTCTAGCACATTCCCAAGAGATACTGGCACTGTCAGCCTGAGATCACACTGACGCCAGTTTATGTAGGAGGCTGGTAGGAAAAATCAGGATATCGATCATGAGGTGGTAGGGACAGGAAATGCAAACACATTGGTGCTACTCTGAAGACACTGAACTCTAACTGGTATACCTGTAGTATACCACACTTGGGAGTGTGCCCTCCCAAGTATAGATATGCAGAAATTCAGCTTCAAGGAGGTGGAACAGAACTCCCCAATTCTTTCTTTTTTATTATTATTATTATTTTATTTTGACTTTTACTTTATTTTCATTTTGCATGTGCGTGGTGGTGGGGATCAAATGAGGGCCTCAGGCATGCTAGGCAAGCACCCTAGCCCTGCCTACACCCCAGCCCTGGTTTATATTTTGAGTAAGACAGGAAGCTACAGAACTTAGGAGTGACACCATCAGACTTTGAAGGAACTTTGGTGTGATGTAGGTAGGCTCTGACAAGAGGGGTTCAGGTGGATGGGGAGCAGACCACAAAGAGCTGTGCTTTCCAGTATGACAGCCTGTAACCACAGGTGGCCACTTAAATGTCAATCAATTAAAATTTAAACTAAGCTGGGCATATGGCTCTTGCCTGTAATCATTGCTACTCAGGGCTCAGGAGGATCAGAAGGATCATAGTTCAAGTCCAGCCAGGGCAAAAAGTTAGTGAGACACCTATCTCAACCAATATGCCTGTGTGCCCATCATCTCAACTACGTGAGCTGTCTGGGAACACAGTAAGAGAATCAAGTCCAGGTTAGCCAGCCATAAACACAAGAGCCTATCTGAAAAGTAATCAAAGCTAAAGGGGTTTGGCTCAAGTGGTTGTACCTGCCTCACAAGTGCAAAGCCCTGAGTTCAAACACTAGTTCACAAAAACAAAACAAAACAAAAAAAAACCCAACGTTCATTTCTTTAGGGACAGAGGCACATTTCTAGTGTTCAATAGTCACATGTAGTTAATGGTTGCTGTATCAGGTGGATGATGAGATGCAGGTGAGTTCCATCATTACGGAAGTGCGCATATAGTCTTAGTGCCTTTATAGGGACTTTGGGTTTTGCTCTGTGTAAATGGAAAGCCAGGAGTTTAGGTTTTGTTTCTTGGCATGTTTTTTTTAAAAAACTGTTGTGCTGGGGGTACATTTACAAAAGTTCTTACAATATATCACAGTTGAATTCACCCCTTCACCATTCTCCTTTATCCTCTCCCCATTCCTGGAATAGTTTTCAACATGTCTCATTTTTTCCACTTACATATATGTGTACACAGTATTTGTACCACATTCACCCTCCTACACTCTCTCCCCTCCCAAGGCAGGTCCCCAAGGCAAGACCTTTCTGCCCTCCTGTTCTCCATTTTTGTAAAAAAACGAAATGACATTTTTGTTTGTTTAAGATAGCTCTACAGGGAATTTCCTTGTGACATTTCCATGTATATATGTATTGTAACCTGAATCAGTTTATCATCTCTATTTTTCTCCTTTCTACCTTAGTGCCCTTCTTATGGTGATTTCAGTAGGTTTAAAAATTCTATATTCATTCTTGTATAGGAAGTACTTCAATCATATTCACCTTCTTAACTTCCTTTTTTTGCTTTCCTTTTCTCATTTGTGACCTCACCTTGGTGTGACCTGTTTTTCATAATATTGCTTGTCTTTGTATTAGGTCTATATTCTACATAGGAGAGGAAACATGTGGTCTTCGGCCTTCTGAGCCTGGCTAACTTCACTTAAAATGATGTTCTCCAGTTCCATCCATTTACCTGTGAATGACAAAATTTCATTTTTCTTTATGGCTGAATAAAATTCCATTGTGTATTAAATACCACATTTTCTTTATTCATTCATCAGTAGTAGGACAAGCCTCAAGTTTTGAACAGAGGAGGAACATGCTCTGAGTTAGGACCTCACTGCGTGAGGACAGAATGGTAAGGCTCAGAGATGACCGGTAACCTAGATGATTGCACCTTAGGGGAGGTGGTAGTGGTGATGAAGAGGAGAAATTGCTTGGTTCTGATATATTTTGAAAGCAGAACCAGGAGATTCTCTGATGGAATTGATGTGTGGTATGAGAAAAAAGTGACAGAAGTGTGAGTGAAGACAAAGGAAGAGAATGCAAAGCCTGAGAAGGGACTGATCTCACCGAGGATGAGTCCACTCATCTGGAACCAGGAGGGAAGGCAGAGCTCTGGGGAAGGAGGAGGCCTAGAGAGCCCTCATGGAACAGAGGGAGATGGAGGAGCAAAGGGAAGCAGGTAAGGATGATGGAGAAAGTTTCAAATAGGTATTGGAAAGCGAGTTAAACAGAGAAATGTGATACAGTTGTTAGTGTTAAGGACCCACTGGAAATGGGTGAACCTACCAACTTTTCAGATCACCTCACAGAAGAAGGGGGAGAGGAGGTTGCTGGGTTATCCATGGCTGGTTTTTCCTAGCTGTTTTTGTAGAAAATACTGAGAGGAAGAGAGTTTGAGGACTTGGCAGAAGGGTATCACAGTAACAAACCATGGACTCTAAATTAAATAATCAGAACAGTAAAAAAAGCAGAGGGCTGATGAGTTGGGAAAAGAGGGGTCAGTGTAGCAGCACCCCAGCATTTCTAAGAACTGTTGGAGTTGTTCATCATGCAGGTTGGAAAGAGAGATACTTATCGAATTTGCTGAGTGCTTGAATCAGTAATTTTGCAGGCAGAGCCATTGTTGGTGATGACAAGGTTGGCCCTTTGAATCTGTCCAGATAGATCTTCATTATAGGCTGATTGGCCAAGACTCAAAGTCCCACATGATTCTCACTGTGGCTTCCATTTAAGGATAACAGCACAAGACCGGGAGCCCAGAGAGCTGCCCTATATTTCTGGACCTGTCATAGCCAGCTGTGCAACTCGGACCTTATGGTTCCTGCTTCTCTAGTTTGTGACTCTAGTGCCTCATCCAACACTAACTTTCAAGATGGTCCTGGGGGATTTGTCTGAAAAGTCGGCAGCTCTGCAGGTTTTATTCTGCTGATGCCTCTTGGAATATCAAATGCTGGGTCACATCCTGGAATCCTGACCACAGAGCCATTTATGTGGGAGAGACAGGAATGACACACCAGCACCTCATGTGGGGATGACTGGACCGGTTCTCATCCTCTCCCAGTCTGCCCGACCACACTTTACTTAGTGCTGTCTAGGACAGCTAAAAGTGACAGTGCTGTTGCTCTCAGGATCAGATGCAGCACTGTGACCTGTAAATTCCTGCTAGCATTTGAACACTTTAATAGTATTTATTCAGGAGAGACTCCGGGAGGCAAAATCTCCATTGCTCTTCCCTCTCTATGGTGCAGAGAGAATCAAGAACAATCTGAGGTCAATTTTTAACAAGATGGTCCTGCTTGAGCTTTGTAGGCATGTGATGAAGTAAGTAGGAGTTTTTTTTTTTTTTTTTTTTTTAAGTAAAATAGCCACATTGTTTGCAGTTCTCTTCTGTTGAGCTTCCCAGGGTCCTTACCTGCTGTTTGAACTGGGTGAGCCTCTTGAGGGACAGACAGAAAACAAAAGAAGGGTGTTGAAATGCAAATAGCTCTGAGTTCCAGTCCCAGTCTGCATAATAAAGCCACCCCTGCACCAGTGTCTCTCTCCACAGACATCTGTAGAGAGGATCTCAAAAAATCTCCCTAGATGTACTTCTCCCTAGATGTACTTATTTTTAAGACAGGGTCTCCCTATGTGGCCCAGGCTGGTCTCAAACTTGCAGTCTTCTGAGTACCGGAATTACAGGTGTATACTGCCATGTCTGGTTGAACTCCCCACTTCTTAAGTGGTGACTTCCAAAAGGTACAGTATGAAAACAGGGAAAAGAAGAACAACTTTACTGTGGAGACACTTGGCAAATACTGTTTTAGCCAGGTGATTAAGGTAAACATCATCAGTGATAAGTGATGTTGATAGCTACATCCTTGATATACTCTGATGAAAAATTTCACTTTTCCTCCCATGATCTTTCTTCATCAAATACATAACCATAGTGTAATCGTGAGAAAAATATAAGACAGATTCTCATTGAGGGATGGCCTACAAAATACCTGACCAATATTCTTGAAAATGCTCAATGTCATCAAAACCAAGAAAAGACTTAGAATTTTTCATAGCCAAGAGAATCGTGATGGCTCAATGGAATGTGTTATCCTGTATGACATCCCAGAAGGCACAAGGGGCATTAGGTGAAAAACTGAGGAGATCTGAATTAGCTATAGACTCATGTTATTAATAATGCAGCAGTATAGTTAGTTTAGTTAATAATAATGTAGCAATATACTAACTTACTTAGTAGTAATGTAGCAATATTGGTTCATTAATTGTAACATTTATCATACTGTATAAGATGTTAATAGGGGTCACTAGGTCTGTAACCCAAGATAGTAGATCTTGCAATTTTCTGTTCTAAAATATCAAGTTTGTTAAAAATATGTATCCAAAGATCAGAAATGAGGCAATAAAAAGTGGCATGCCACATTTCATCCTGATATCCAAGATAGAGGCAGAGCACAAGAATTGTCAGAGGATGAGAAAGGCCGTGAAATTGCCTTTTAAATTTGTTAGTATACTAGCTTTCACATTACGCTGTTCAGGAGGATCCTTGGAGAAATTTCTCTAATCCCTTTATGTTGTGTGTCTCCTGAGCCACTGAGTTGTTGTTTATGGATAATATGATAATCCGAATTGGCAACAGATGGTGTCTCTTTCTTTGTGATGCAGCTAGACAGTTCTGCAATCTAGTCCTGTTAGCATGCATACCATATGCCAGTAACAAGCCTGTTTCATGCCACCTTTGTTCTTACATTCTCTTTAAATTTAATTAAGTCACATTTGGTCTCTAAATAATAAAGAAGATGATTTTTTTGAAATTATCCACAAAGTAATTATAAAGTGGTTTGACGTATAAATAGCAACTAAGTGACAACCCATGTATATAACTTCCAGTTGAAGGAAAAAGATTAGGAGTTGCTGATTATCCCTTTGAGCCCTTGCTCAGCTAAAATCCACTCACTTCCTCTCATACTCTTTTATAAAATTTATTATTAATTGCTGTCATTGATGTATTTAAAACTTAACTATATGTGTGTATCCCTCAGCTATATAAATGACTTCCTACACGTTTTTAAACTTTTTTTCTTTTTTTTTGTGGTACTGTGGTTTGAACTCAGAGCCTCATGCTTTCTAGGCAAGCACTTTACCACTTGAGTCAGTCTCTTTTTTTTTTTGAGACAGGGTCTCACTATATAGCTTAGGCTGAACTGGGTATTGAGATCCTCTTGCCTCTACCTCCTGAGTGCTGGGATTATAGATATATGCCACCACACTAGGCTATTTTAAAATTTCTATCTATAATAATACATTATATGTGCAATGCACATATAGTAACATGTGTGCAGTAATATACATATATATGTATGTATTCAACAGCATTATGTTTGTGGGATTTATTAATGTTGATACATGAAGCTCTAGTTCATTTATTTTTATTATTTATAAATTTCATTGTAGGTATATATTTGAGATGCTTCCAGTTATTCACTATTATAAATAATGCTTTATGAAGTTCATAAACACAGCTCCTAGATACCAAGGAGCAGAAATGTCCTCAAACTTTACTAAATATTTCCAGTGACTTCTCAGCATTTATACTAATTTGTATTTTCCTACCTTCACTGGAGGAAAGTTTCCATTTCCTCTCCAATAAATGGTGTTGTCAACATTTAAATTTTTGTCAAGTTTATGAGTTTGAAATGTTATAATTTTTGGGGTGTTATTTTGCATTTCCCTGTTACCTGATGAATTTGAACAGTTTTCCTTACGCTTTTGGCCATTGGGTTTCCCTTCTGTAAATTACCTACTTATTTCCATTGCACTTTTTTCAAGTTGCTTTTTGTTATACTGATTTGAGGCAGCTCACTTATATTTACTATCTTTTTGTTATTTATATATACTCCAACTGTTTGTTTTTTTCCCCATCCTTGTATTTAGCTGTTGATTCACTAGAGTTTTAATGTTAATTTAAATATACTCTTTTCTTTCCAAGCCTACTTCCTGCCTGAGAAATTGGAAGCCCAGAAGTCTTTTATACATGCTGAACAGGCTAGTACAGCTTTTGCTAATACATCTCTCTTGAAAACCATTTTATTTTCTAAAAGCATTTATTGTTGATAAGATGGTCTCCTACAGCCAAGAAGTGATGGTTGCACTCTTAATTTGATCTTTGACCCAGGCTGTACCTTAATTTGAGGATCTTCTACTAACTGGAAGGGCTAGAGATGAGAAATGGTTCAAATTTTCAACCAATAAAGCTGTGGTTTTCTGTATTTCCTCTAATTCTGTCTGCTAAGTGCTCAGTTCTGTTTTTGAGGTCATCCCCTTCTTGTAGAACCTTTTCAAGTGCACCTAGAAGCAATCTGTTCATACTTTTCAACATTTTGCCTGGAAACCACCTACGCTGTCGACAAATTTATTTTCTCTCTTCAGGTTATCACAGGTGACGATTTTGTCTATTTTTTGGCCACATAACAGAAGTTGCCATTTTTCTAGCTCCCTATGACAACTTTCTCACAATTTTTCCAGCCTGCTGTGGAGTTGCTTTGTAATCTGCTGCCCTGCCCCTAAATTAATATAATGTATTTTAGATTTTAATTTTTAACATTTTATGTGAATGAAGTCATGTAATCCTTAACAATATTACTGAATAGGCACTGATATTACCCTCTTTGTGGCTGAGAAAATGAGGACACTCTTCTGCAATAAGAGTTTGACATTAATAAACAACTGAAGATTACCTAAAAAGCAAATAAATAAGTAAATGGTTTTAACTTGTTTAATACCAAAATTTGAATATCTACTCCATATTTCAACTTAATTTTTTGAAATTTAGTGTACGCCTCACTGAACATAAAATTTTTTTCCACTAAAGATAGTACTACCATATGATGCTGCTAACCCACTCCTGGGCGAATATCCAAAGGAGTACAAGTCAGCACACAGTCAAGATTCCTGCACACCCATGTTTATAGCAGCACTATTTGCAACAGCTAAACTAAGGAATCAGCCTAGATACCCACCAACCAAAGAATGGAAAAAGAAAATGTGGTATATATACACAATGGAGCGTTGTTAAAGAAGAATGAAATTATATCATTCGCAGGAAAGTGGGTAGAACTACAGATCATCATGTTAAGCGAAATAAGCCAGACTGAGAAAGACAAATAGCTCATATTTTCTCTCATATGCTAAAATCTAGTCATTACAAATGAATGTCAGTTTGGGGGAGGGTACCACTGGGTGGGGGCAAAAGGCGTGCATGAAGGGATGTGAATATGGTCGAAGTACTTTACATACATGTATGAAAATAAAATAATGAAACATGTTGAAATTGTTTTATGAAGGGGGAGGTATACAAAGTTGGATTTGGCTGTGGTTCATTTCATGCATATATGGAAATATCACAACAAAACCCCTTTGTACAACTAACATATGCTAGTAAAAATGAAAAAAATGTTTTACTCTTGTGTCATTTCCCTACCCATCTCACTTCTTTCTTAACTGGCAACCGTCCCCTAGATATGCCAGGCTGCATTGTCTGCTTGGAACATGAATACTGGAAAATATTTCCAGAAGAAAACAGTATACAAAATAACAGTCTAAAAAGGGACAGAAATTACCAGCAACAATCAATTTACAGTTATAGATTTAAAGACAATTCTGAAAGGAAACTGAAAAAAAAGATTTGGCTTTCCAGAGCAGAAAATGACTCCAAAATAAATTTGTTTTGGTGCCAGCATTTTGCCAACAATTTAATTTCCTTATTATTCTGCAGACATTCTCATTCTTCAGGATATAAGAAAAATTAATGAAGTAAATGTTTGGATTTTGTTTTTCATGATAAACTTCGCAGCTATTTATAACTAGTAAATAGCATTCCTAATTATTTGTGTAGCACCAGATGAGTCAAAAGAGATTGAATGTATAGTTCTGTTCCTCATGGTGTTCCAAACTTATTGAAGAGGAAGATAGGACTACCAATGCCAGATAACTACAGAATAATGGTGATATTAAGTTGCTTTAGATAAGAAAAGAGATGAGTTTAAGTGTGTTTAAAGTGTCCTTCAAAATGTTGATGGGATTTGAAAATACTGATAGATTTGATACAACTAGGCAAAGGTGAACATATGCCAATGACAATAATGCATCTTGTATCTTGATATGTAAATTATCTGAGCTCTATAGAGCTGGATAGTTGAGGCAGGAATCAGGTCTGGATTAAAACCACAAGTTGGTACCCAGTACTGGCTGGGCACATACTAGCCACTTGATAAGTACTGTGTAAATTGAAGCTGAGATACCTTGAGAAACCCCTTTGAACACCAAATTTGGAATTAAAAATGAAAGACAGGACTATAAAATAGGTACAGAGGAGGGTACATGTGGGAGGTGGGAGAGTAAGTGGAGGAGATGAAGGTGAGAGAACATGGCTGGTGGTTTTGTATATATGAAATAGAACAATGAAACCTCTTGCAATTGTTTTAAGTGGGGCAGGGAGGGGGTTGGTGGGGGAGATGGTGGGCACGATTTAACCAATGTACAATGTAAGGCTATTTGGAACTGTCATAATGAATGCCCCTGTATAAGGAATATATGCTAAGAAAAGTGAAAAAAAGAAGCACAGTTTCCCAACTCACAAAAAATAATGATGAAAAGTAAGTAGATAAACTGCATTTATTCATTCACAAAAATGCTGTGTAAGTTGAATGGTTGAAAAAAGGTAATATGGAGAGAAAAAAGTCAACTTTTGTTGGACTTTGACTGTCAGGTCAAAGAAGTTAGATTTGATGTCATATGTGATGGGAAACTTCTTTTTTTTTTTTTTTTTTTTGGCTCACACTTATTAGTAACTAAAACTACTCACCTCCAGGCATGAAACATGGAGTAATCATGTGTACATTCTGATTTTTAGTAAGTGTTACATTTTGATTCTTCTCTTTTCTCATTGCCAGTGCTCCAAGTTAGACTAACATATGTTCATAGCTTTACCACTGATGAAGGTTCCTGATGGTTTGAGATCTATGTCATATACTCTTCCTAAGTTAAATAGTGTTGTTATAATTTCTGTGTTGCTCAACAGCATACAAAGTCTTTTAAAGTTATTCTGTATAATTCTGTACAATCCTTATTTACCACTGGCTTCCCACATTGCCCTCAGAATCTTTCTCTTCAGTAATTATGTATACCCTATTGTCCCCGATTCACACTAAAGTTTATTCTAGAATAAGTTAGTTCATTATAATTCCCCAGTCTACAGGGTTGTTCTTCTAGTCACTTACACTTAACTCATCATTTATTAATTTTTCAACTAGTGTTCCTCATTCAAAAGAAAATAATGGTTTTAGAACACCTTTATTCCATCTCCCTAACTCCCAGATATAATCAATAAACAAACATAAGAAATATAAGGGGTGCAGTTCCTTTTCCTGTCTTTGTACCAATCATATACATAAATGAATAAATAGTGAGCAGGTGGACTGACCTGGGTACACTGTACGGATTTAATGTATGTTGATTTATGGCTGGACAGAAGCAGAAAACAAATGAGTCAACCCCATAGAGTTAAGAAATGTGAGACTTGCACCCACCATAATAATGACTCGAATCTATTGCACAAATAGGAAACACCAGTTTGCATATTTATGATACACTAACAATAGTGATGATGTGCTTGCCTTTTCCCCATTTAGTATATATTTCTTTTTACCTGCTTCCCTCTCCCTGATAACTAGAATGCCTTATCGTTATCATTGTTTGAAGTGATCTGTTGCTTTCTATCCTTCATTGATTTGAACTTAATAACTTGTAGTATCCATCAACCTTTTTCAGTTTTATTGAGATAAAATTGATAAATAAAAATTGCACACATTTGGTGACTGCATCTTGAAGAGGTTTTACATATGCATATACCCACCACCATCAAGTAGTAATTAGATCCATTACTTGCAAAAATTTCATTGTGTTCTTTTGTCCCTTCAAATTTTCTATCGTAGTTTTTTGATGTTGAAGATCAGTTTAACCTAGAAAGTAAAATATTGTTTTGGGAATAAAAAAGTTCTGCACTCCCCCCGCCACATTGGCATTTTAACTTATTTTCATTGTTTGGAAAACCAAACACAGTTAAAAACCCCAAAAGATCTTTCTGTGATTTACTGGATCTGCAGTTGACCTCAGAGCCCTGCAGAACCATGCAGAATAACCTCAGGACAAGATTCTGTTCCCTCTCCACATCACTCACTGCACTAGTCCTCACAGCTCTGTCCAAGGCTTACTTAACCAGACTCAGCAAAACCAGGTCATCCTAGATGTAGCCCTCTGCGCAAGAAATTAATGAACTTGCAACTTAACCCCTCAGGTTTTATGCAGCTTCTTGGCAACTGAGCTTTTAATTACAGATGTGTATTCAAAGGTCTCCTGTTCACTCCTGGACCTGTGTGACTTAGTTAATTGCTACTCAGTTAATGCTTACAAAAATGCAGGACCATGAGTTACCACTCCTCCCTGGTCATCACCAAGGGGAGTAATAAAAATGGTGAGGAGCTGACACTGTGCACTTGTGCCAAGCTGGTTTCAAGAGTCACATCTTCTCTCCTTTGTTTTCCAGCTCTGGCTGACATTATGCACCTGGAAGGTAGGCTAGAAGCTTTGATTTTGCAAATCAAAACCACATTGAGATTTTACTTTAGCCTACTCAGAAAGGCTATTATTAAGAAAACAAATTGCAACACATGCTGGTAGAAATGTGGAGAATAAGGAACTCTCCTATACTGTTAGTGGGAATGTAGTAAACCAGTGCAACCATTATGGAATCAGTATGGAGGTTCTTCAAAATATTAAAAATAGAACTCTGATATTATCCAGCCATACCACTTCTGCATATATACCCCAATGAATCAAAGTCAGTTTCTCTAGAGATACCTAAATCCCCAAATTTATCATGGCACTATTTATAATAGCCAAATTCTGGACTCAGTCTAGGTGGTCATAACAAATGAATGGATAAGGAAAATGTGATGCTGTTAATCCTTACTTGAATTTTCCACATTGTTCCTTGATGTTGACAGTTGGCTCTTATTCAACAGTCCATCTCACACTTCAAGGTGTACTTATGTTTTGCTAAGAAATCACTGTTTACTATCTTTCTATTCTTTGTGATTCTTTTGCTGTGTGGTTCTTCTTCCACACTTGAGGCAGCATCATAAACTTAGAAGCTGTATCCAAGAACTGAAGAAATCTTGAGCACCTCATATCTGGATTAACTAAAGGGATAAGTTCTATTCTCACCCTTGTTGGCTAGAGAACTGCATTCTGATTTCCAGTTTTCCACTTTTAGTTTGTGTCTCCTCCTTTCCTAACTTCTGTGGTGACTGAACACTCATACTTTCCTAGATTTCGGGATTGGTGGTAAGTTTCCAACACATGTCAAGTCTTCACTTATCATTCTCCATGTTGATCCTTTGCATGTTTCGTGGGATATCATACCTTTCTGTCTTGATTTGGGAACTCATGTGATGAGATTTCTTACTATTTATCACATTAGTCCTCTCTTTCAAGGTCACAAGGTATAAAGTAAGGAAAACTATGGCAAAACTATGCATTTCACTTCTTCCTGAACTGAATGCAAATTAGAAGACATCTAACAGATCCCTCTAGAAAGTCAGGAGACCCAGCTCAGGTTCCCCAGACCTCCAAGATTAGAGACCCTTGGTACCCACCAAATATTGTGGGTATTTATTTAAAAGGACAATAAGATTTAAGGATACCCTGTTGCTGGGCATGCATCCAGTGATAACCAGGGTCATCATGAGCCACAAAATGTATGCCCAACAGTTTACCTAAAGATAGAAGTCACAGGGCAGAAGCCCTGACAGAATGACCTGAGATCAGGACAGGACGCTACAAAACAGGAGGACACTTCTCATATACATATATACACATGTAAGTAGCCTCTGAGGGTATGTCCTCAAACTTTCTATGGTAGGCTTTATGCTCTCTTCTTCTCTCTTCCAGAAATGAGGAATATCTTGGGATCCACCATTGGAGGGAATTTGACTCCATTGCTTGACCACAATATACCCTAAGAGATGGGATGTCCTGGCCTACCAATGAGTCTCTTGATAAGAACATCCTACAATTCAACCTATTCTGTACAAGATGGGAGAAATGTTCAGAGGTGCCATATGTCCAAGCATTCATGGCTTTAGAGCCACAAATAGATCATAAAACCAAAAAGAAAGTTTTCACTCTGACCTTTCTCTTAGATCTGACCTCTTTATCTTAACCTTCTAATATGGAAATCCCCAACTCCTGATGGGGACTAACTGGCTACTTTAACCAAGAAGAAGATAGAATTCCTGCCCCAGTTCTTTTTTTTTTGCATTTTTTTTCTTTTATTATTCATATGTGCATACAAGGCTTGGGTCATTTCTCCCCCCTGCCCCCACCTCCTCCCTTACCACCCACTCCGCCCCCTCCCTCTCCCCCCCACCCCCTCAATACCCAGCAGAAACTATTTTGCCCTTATTTCTAATTTTGTTGTAGAGAGAGTATAAGCTATAATAGGAAGTAACAAGGGTTTTTGCTGGTTGAGATAAGGATAGCTATACAGGGCATTGACTCACATTGATTTCCTGTGCATGTGTGTTACCTTCTAGGTTAATTCTTTTTGATCTAACCTTTTCTCTAGCTCCTGGTCCCTTTTCCTATTGGCCTCAGTTGCTTTTAAAGTATCTGCTTTAGTTTCTCTGCGTTGAGGGCAACAAATGCTAGCTAGTTTTTTAGATGTCTTACCTATCCTCACCCCTCCCTTTGTGCTCTCGCTTTTATCATGTGCTCAAAGTCCAATCCCATTGTTGTGTTTGCCCTTGATCTATTGTCCGCATATGAGGGAAAACATATGATTTTTGGTCTTTTGGGCCAGGCTAACCTCACTCAGAATGATGTTCTCCAATTCCATCCATTTACCAGCGAATGATAACATTTCGTTCTTCTTCACGGCTGCATAAAATTCCATTGTGTATACTGCTTCAGTTCTAATTAGACCTAAAGCTCATGCCTATATATTGAAGATGGGTTGGAATGCCTACTCTCCCTCTTCCCCCACACACAGCCATTTAAGATTGCTTTCTTCCTGGGACTTACCCTAATTTTCTATGACTACAGCAACAAGGCTATCCTAAAACATTTGTTCTGCTCTTAGTAACATTTGCAAACAAATTTGTTAAAGGACAAAGATTTTGTGTTTTATCAGGTTAATTGTTTGTGTTTTCTACTAATTTTGTCAGGCTTTTGATGACTTAGGAGACTGAGTCTTAACAAAGCCAAGGCTCATTTAAATACCTGTTATGTCAAAGTCTCTCTTTTTCACATGTTTATGAACATATATTAGTCATACAGGAGGGTTTCATTGTGTCAGAGTCTCTTAAATAACTACTTTATAACTGTGGTCAAATGAACAACTGTTATTTTTAGTGATTATATATATTTAAAGCCCCCAATGTGTATTCGACTAGAAATGTGTAAACTTATGTGTCTAAACTTTATTTGAAGGCTATGAAAGCATTTGCAGATTTAAAACATATGCCATCTTGAATGCATATGCCCTTTCTTCAACAAAATCAGTGATAACACCAGAAAGGGACCTGCCTGAAACTGAGGAGGGGAGGGTGGGAAGGGTGGGGAGGGGGGAAGGGTGAAGAAATGACCCAAACAATGTATGCACATGTAAATAAATAAAAAAATATGCAAAGTGACTAACAAGTTTTCCTCTTTATACAATATGCATAGTATCTGACCTTTCAACATGTAAAATGGTCAACAAGTTCTTCGGCATTTTTTAAATTTGTAATTAGGACCATTAAGATGGAAAAAAATTACTCTGACTTTAGGGCAGTCCTACTATTTAAAACCTGGCCTACATTTATTTGCTTTTACTAAGTCAATTTTGGGTCATTAGCACTGTTCCTCAAACTTGTAAGAGGAGCTGGGTGCCATTGGCTTACTCCTGTAATCCTAGCTACTCAGGAGGCAGAGATCAGGAGGATCACAGTTTGAAGCCAGCCTGGGCAAATAGTTCTGCAAGACTCTATCATGAAAACCCTTCACACAAAAGGGCTGGTGGAGTGGCTCAAGTGCAGATCCTGAGTTCAAGCCATAGTACTGCAAAAAAAAAAAAAAAACAAATGAACAAACAAACAAAACTTGTAAGAGGGCTAAAGCTTTGATTTTTGTCAGTACTATACACTTCTTATCCTTCTTAAAATGCTATATGCAATGGAAATAACTAGACTGCTTTGTTAATTGCTAAACAGTTTCTCAAAATTCTAGCCATAGCTATTCAAAGACTCATGTCATCTACAGTTTGGTCTTTTTCTGGTATTTGTAGACTGATTGGTAGAGTATGACTCTTACAAGCATTTATTTGTCAAATGAGTTAGCTTTTCTTTAAATATTTGCTCTTGTTTGGTATTTTCTTTGTAAAACTCTGTAACTGCTACCTGTTGACATTCTGCAAAAGTACAACTTCTATTTTGAGATTCTAGGACCTACAGGACAAACAGAATTAAACTTAAGAATGGATTTCAGTGTTCAACTTTCCTGGCTATAAAAGAGATGCAAATTAAAACAATACCAAGATTTCATCTCACCCCAGTTAGAATGGCCATATTCAAGGGCAAAAACAACAACAAATGCTGATGAGGACATGGCAAAATAGGAAATAGGAATTGTTGGTATGAACGCAAATTAGTATAACCATTATGGAAAGCAGTATGGAGATTCCTGAAAAAGCTAAGAATAGGAGAAAAAAATGGCAACTAAGGTAGGGAATCATATCTCCTAAGCTCTGCAACTTCAGAAACCTCCTTGAGGTGCTGGATAATTCTTGACACTTGGGTAATTCTGATTGCTCCTAGCCAAAATAATATCTGCCATCACATTAGGTGTAGATAAAATTCAAGACTGACCCTTAATCAGCCTTTAATTGCAACTAACAGCTGCAAAAATCCCACTCAGCACAGCCAGTAAGGTGTGTCTGGCCTCTGGCCCTGGGAAAAAAGCCCCCAGCCACATCTCTTTTCTTTCTCTTTTTCCTTTTCTTTTTTCTCCCAATAAGCAAAAGATGGAGCATCCATCAGAATCAAACCCTGTGACATCTTAGACCCCAAACCCATGGAAAACCTCCCTAGGCTATACCACACTGAAAACAACAGCGCTATTTTTACCTGCCAGCTGGCAGTGAGCATCTGGTATCATGCGTGGCTCACCTACCCACACCCCTCATCCTGGGAAAATAATCCAGCACAGCCTCTGGGCAGACCCCCCACCCCAGCAAAACTGAAAGCCATAAACCATGAACTATAATCTAACACCCACATTGGAGGTGAGGGTGGAATGCTGAACCTGCACTGGAGAATGGGGGAGGGGCAAACAGATGATCTCTCACTGCTGAACTTTCAGGGGTGTGGCAAAGAACCAAGCTCTCAGTGCTGAATTCTCAGTGATGTGCCATAAAGCAGCAAAAGCTGTAAGCAGGGGCAGGCCGACAAGCTAACCCCCCAAAACAGGGCAGGAGGTGGATCACAGAGCTGATCTCTGGGACAGAGTGAAGCATTCAAAAGTGCTGGGGGAGGAGCTGACCAAACAGAGCTGCAGCTGAAGAACAACACAGCTGCCACCTGCAGAAAACTGCTCTGAGCTCCCTTCATGAGCTGTCAGTCTTACCTCACTCAGCCAGACCTCCAACTAATCTTGTGGACAGAAGGTCCAAACATACTCACAAGCCAGTCACCTGGTGAGACCACATCAGAGATTCTGTTTGAACACCAAATACCAACATTGGAACCTAAGGACTAACTCCAGAACTTTTATTAATAGACTGAACTTTCTGAGGTTCCTGAACCTGGTGTTTTTTTTATTGTGTTTCTTTTTTTTCTTTGTTTATTTCTTTATTATTAACTCTATCATCACTATTCTCTTATTTCTATTGTCATCCTCTTCACTCTCCCTCCATCTCCTGTACTACAATCCATTGTTCTCCCTACCAACTACTTACTGCACCTTCTCATCCATTTTTTCCCTTGTCTTCACCTCCCCTTCTGCCCCCAATCTGTCACCACACTATCCCTCCCTCCTACACACTCACCACCTGCTGACTAGTCTAGTGTATGAGCTGCACATCCCTGACACAAGCACCCTGCACTACAACAACAGAAATATACCCAAACACATGAAAGGGCCACAAAACCTCTCAACCCACCCACCCAACTCCTTTTTCTACCCCCTCTTTTTTAAGTGCCACCATTACCAATTCTGTATAATCTATAACTAGCTCAATAACCATTACCTCTCCAACTATTTATAGATATTATCATCAAGGGGTTTTCTATAGAATATATTAACAACTGGTCTGGCATTGAACCTGTGAACTTGTTAATGCTAAATTACACCTCCAGACCAGGGTCAGATAGAGCACATCAACCTAGCTAACAACCAGGTCACTAACAACACAAACATTAAATCAGGGAAAGAAATCAGGCACTCAAATCCACCAACTTGCCTACCAAAAGAGTAGTGGCACAGCATCAAGGGGAGTGATGGGAAGAAGAAGAAGAGATGGAAACCACTCTACTCAAAAAAATAATTCAATACAGGATTCAGTGAGAAATGAAGAAAATAGACACCCAGTTACTGACCTTGACAAAACAACAATAAATGTAGCAAAGGAGCTCAGCGATGCCCACAAAAAAACTCACAAAGAAGAAATCTGGGAAGAAATCTCTGAGAAATTCATGGAGAACATATTAGACATGGCTAACCAGAGTGCACAAGATGCACTCAAGAAATTTCAAGACATCAAAAATAAAGAGCATGAGATAACACAGAAACAAGTAAAGGAAATTAGAGAGGACCTCAACAAACACCAAAGTGAAAGAGAGGTACATTAATTAAAGAGGACAACACAAATTGTAAAAGAAGCATTGAACAAAGATTTGGAAAACCTCAGAAGAAAGAATTGAATGGAAATCCTGGAAATAAAAAGTCCCTATGGTTAAACAAAAAACACAGTGAAAGGCTACTCCAGCAGACTAGAACAAGTGGAAGACAGAATCTCAGAGCTCAATAAAACAGAAAGTAAATTAAAAAACAAAAAGAAGAAATCTTAGCTCATCAACTCAAGAGCTGTGAAAGGAATATGCAAGAACTCAGCAACTCCGTCAAAACACCAAACTTGAGACTCATGGGCATTGAAGAAGGAGAAGAGGTGCAAGTCAAAGGGACACATAACATATTCAATAAAATAATAACAGAAAATTTCCCAAATCTTGAGAAAGTTTTGCCCACTCAGATACAGGAAGCGTCCAGTACACTAAACATACTTAACCAAAATAGAACCTCACCATAACATATTATCATTAAAACAACAAACACAGAGAACAGAGAAAGAATATTGAAGGCTGTAAGAGAGAAAAAAACAAATAATGTATAAAGGTAAACCCATCAAAAATAGCAGATTTCTCAACAGAAACCTTAAAAGCAAGAAGGGTATGGAGTGAGGTATTTCAGGCACTGAATGAAAATAACTTCAATTCTAGGATACTCTACCCAGAAAAACTATCATTCAAAATTGACAGAGCAATAAAAATCTTCCACAATAAACAGAAACTAAAACAGTATATGACCACCAAGCCACTACAACACAAGATTCTGTAAGGAATTAGGCACACAGAAGATGAAAGCAGCAAAACAAAACAAAAAACAAACAGAAGAAACCCATTAGAGGATGGAAATCTTCAAAGCACAGGAGAAGACAAGTAATCAGAGAATACCATTGATTCAACTGCACATAATCAAATCCTTAAACAACAAACACAACTAAATGGCAGGAAACACCACATACCTACCAATATTAACAATGAATGTTAACAGACTTAACTCCCCATCAAAAGACACCATCTGGCAAAGTGCATTACAAAGAAGATCTGACAATCTGTTGTTTACAAGAGATCCATCTTGTTGACAGAAATAAACACTGGATCAGTGTGAAAGGCTGGAACATAATAACCAAGCCATTGGTCCCCTGAAAACAAGCAGGAGTAGCAATACTTATATCAGACAAAGTAGACCTCAAACTTATATTGGTCAAATGAGATAAGGAAGGACACTTCATAGTAATAAAAGGGGAAATACACCAAAAGGAAATAACAATTATCAACCTACATGCAGTGTACTCAACTTCATCAAACATACACTAAAGGACTTAAAAGCACATATACACTCCAACACAGTGGTAGTGGGAAACTTTAATACTCCTCTATCAACAATAGAAAGGCCATCCAAAGAAAAATTCAACAAAGAAATCCTAGAACTATGACACCATAAATCAAATGGACCTAACTTATGTCTACAGACTATTTCCCCCAACAACAAAACAATGTACAAAAAACACCAAGGAAATCCAGGGATCATCAGAGACTACTTTGAGAACCTATATTTAATAAATTTGAAAATCTTGAAGAAATGGACAAGTTTCTAGATACTTATGACAATCCAAAACTGAACCAAGTATGCATTAACCACCTAAACAGATCTGTAACACAAAATGAAATCAAAGCAACAATAAAAATTCTCCCAAAAAAGAGAAGTGGGGAATCTGACGGATTCTCTCCTGAAATCAACCAGACCTTCAAAGAAGAACAAGTACCAACACTCTTTAAACTTTTCCACAAAATAGAGAGGAAACATTGCCCAACTTATTCTATGAAACCAGTATCACATTCCTCCCAAAACCAGACAAGGATACATCCAAAAGGGAGAACTAAAGGCCAATCTCCTTAATGAACATCAATGCAAAAATCCTCAATAAAATAATGGCAAACCAAATCCAACAACACGTCAGACAGATCATTCACCATGACCAAGATGGCTTCATTCCAGGGATGCAGGGGTGGTTCAACATACATAAATCAATACATGTAATATAGCATATTAATAGAAGCAAAGACAAAAACCACTTGATAATCTGAATAGATACAGAAAAATCCTTTGACAAGATCCAACACCAATTCATGAAAAAGCTCTAAGAAAACTAGGAATAGAAGGAATGTACCTCAATATTATAAAGGCTATATCTGAGAAACTTACAGCCAACATCATACTTAATGGGGAAAAACTGAAACCATTCCCTCTTAACTCAGGAACGGGACAGGGTGCCCACTCTCCCCACTTCTATTCAACATAGTCCTTGAATTTCTAGCCAGAGCATTAAGGCAAGAAGAAGAAATAAAAGGAATATAAATAGATAAAGAAATAGTGAAAATATCCTTATTTGCAGATGACATGATCCTATATCTCAAAGACCCAACAAACTCCACCTCAAAACTTCTAAACACCATAAACAGCTTCAGCAATGTAGCAGGATACAAATCAACTTAGAAAAATCAGTAGCTTTTCTAACACCAACTATTAACAAAATTGAGAAAGAATATAGGAAAACAATTCCATTTACAAAAGCCTCAAAGAAAATAAAATACCTAGGAGCAAACCTAATGAAGGATATAAATGACCTTTTCAAAGAGAACTACAAATCATGGAAGAAGGGACTGAGGAAGACTACAGAAGATGGAAAAATCTCCCATGCCCATGGATTGGCAGAATCAAAGTAGTAAAAATGACTATCTTGCCAAAAGCAATGTAACTATTTCACACAATAACCCAAAAATTCTAATGACATTCATCACAGAGATTGAAAAATCTACTCTAAAGTTCATTTGGAAACACAAAAGACCACGAATAAACAAGGAAATACTGGACAAAATGAGCAATGCTGGAGGTATTACAATATCTGACTTCAAACTATAATACAGAGTCATAGCAATAAAAACAGCATGGTATTCCAAGATGGTGGCTAGAGGGAGGAAGCAGAAAGTGTGCCTCCTAAAGTAAAACCTTGGAGAGATGCTGGAGATACACCTTACAGACAAAACTACCAAGAAGAGGCAAAACTTTGACTCCTCCACACCTTCAGCCTGTGCAGAGCATCTCCACTTCACGTTAAACAGAGAAACAAGGAGAGCTCCTGTGCCACTGCCAGAAGCCAGCACCCAGACAGCTTGGGAAGACACATAACACAAGGTGAGCTAAGCGGCACTTGGTATTTCCACAGACAACCCTGGGCCAGATCAGCATAGCCCCCTGGACAGACCGACCCCTACCCAGGGAAAAAAGAAAAAAAAAACCTGAATAATAAGCAATAACAACAAAAAAGACACATAGCAAAGAGGGCAGGGCACCCTGAGCACCGGAGAGGGGGGAGGGGTGATCCTTCATGGAACTGTAAATAAACAAGCTGGCAAGAGAAGGCAGGAGTGGCGGCACATGCCCAGGAATGGGAAAGCTTGTAAAAGTGGTGGTGGGAGAAAAACTCCACAGGAGAGGGGAGAAAACCCCACTTCCCATGTGAACTGTAAATAAACATGTGGGCCTATGAAAGAGGGTGCAGTGTCACCTCCCCCAGTGTGCTTGGAAAGGGGAAAGCTTGTAGCAGCCATGGTTGGGCCCTGGAGAACTCTAAGTAAACAAAGCCTGAGGGGCCAGGTAAGTTCTAAGCTCACTCCTGAAATCTGCATAAATAAAGCCTCCAGCAACAGCAGGCTGACAGCAGCAGGCAGGTGAGCCACAGCCTCAGATAGCCACTCACAGAACTGTCTCCAGACTCTTTTTTTTTTCTTTCTTCCTTTGATGAGAAAACAATCAAACTACACCTGCATGCTGAAAAACTTACTGAAACTGTATTGCATTTGAACTTGGGACACTTTGTGGTGTTTTTTTGGTTTTGTTTTGTTTTATTGTTTTTTTCCCCTTTGATGAGACAATGATAGAACTACTTCTGATACACCATCTCCAGGAATGGAGGCTGAGGGACTAACACCAAAATTATTAAGACAAAAACTTTATTGCACTTGAACTTGGAGATTTTTTTATTTTTTTTACTTTTATTTTTATTATTTATTTATTTATTTTCTGTCAATCCTCTCTCTGTCTCTCTAATGCCTGTTCACCTTACTGTTGATGAGTACTCTATCTCTCCCTGTTTATATCTTTGAAACTTTTTTGTTTCTATGTTTTGTTTCTTTTACTAGTTTGTTTTCCCCTCTTTCTTTAACTTCTTTGCTTTCCCTCTCCTCTCACAATTCCATTCTAAATATCACCATTGTTATTATTACAAGCTAGAAAATACTTAATTGCACACAGTACAGGGATAATAACAACACCAAGGGCAATGACGGGAAGACAGAAAAAACAGGGAAACCAGTTTCCCCACAGCAAAAAATTAGTACAGGAACCAGAGGGAAATGAAGAAAACAGATTCTCGAAATCCAGACTCCAACAAAACAAAGATAAACTATGCCAAAAAACCCAATGAAACCCACAAGAATAAACTAAAAGAAGAAATACTACAGGTAATCAATGAGAATTTTATAGAGATGATACTGAATATGGTCAACCAAAATGTACAGGAGACACTCAAGAAATTCCAACACAACAAAAATAGAGAATTTAAGAAGGCACAAGAAGAAATAAAGGAAACCATAGAAGCACTGTATAAACACCAAAGTGAAACAGAGAACATGATTAATAAAGAGATAAATGAACTGAGGATGAAAATACACAACATTAAAGAGGAAACAACTCAGGATATGGAAAACCTCAGAAAAAAGAATGAAACAGAATTGTGAAACAAAATGGAAGGCCAATCCAGCAGAATAGAACAAACAGAAGACAGAATCTCAGAACTTGAAGATGAAATGGTAACTAAAGGAAAAACCAAAGAACTATTTTAAACAACTCAAGACCTGTGAAAAGAAAATGCAAGAACTCACCGACTCCATCAAAAGACCAAACCTGAGAATCATGGGCATTGAAGAAGGAGAAGAGGTACAAGCAAAGGGAATGCATAATATATTCAACAAAATAATAACAGAAAATTTCCCAAATCTAGAGAAATCTATTCCCATACAGATGCAAGAGGCCTCCAGAACATCAAACAGACCAGACCAAAATAGATCTACCCCACGGCATATTATCACTAAAACAACAAATACAGAGACACTAGAAAGAATATTGAAGGCTGTAAGAGAGGAAAAAACAGATAACATACTAAGCTAAAAACAGATAACATACTAAGCAGACTTCTCAACAGAAACATTAAAAGCAAGAAGAGCTTGGGGAGAGATCTTCTGGGCACTGAACGAAAATTACTTCAACCCTAGGGTACTCTACCCAGCAAAACTATCATTCAAAATAGATGGAGCAATAAAAGTCTTCCATGATAAGCAGAAACTAAAACAATGTGTGACCACAAAGCCACCACTACAAAAGATTCTTCAAAGGATTTTGCACACAGAAAGTGAAACCTAACATAACCATGAAAGGGCAGGCAGCACCAAACTACAGGAAATGAAAAAGCAAGAAAGTAGAGAGTAACCTCAACTTAGGTACACACAATCAAACCTTCAAACAATGAACACAACTAAATGACAGGAATCACCACGTACTTATCAGTACTAACACTTAATGTTAACGGACTTAATTCACCCATCAAAAGGCACTGCTTGACGAAATGGATAAAAAGAAAGATCCAACAATTTGCTGCATACAGGAGACCCATCTCATTGACAGAAATAAGCATATGCTTAGGATGAAAGGCTGGAAGAAGATTTACCAAGGCAATGGCCCCCGAAAACAGGCAGGAGTAGCAATACTTATCTCTGACAAAGTAGACTTCAAACCTACATTGATTAAACAAGATAAAGAAGGACATTCTATACTAATAAAAGGGGAAATAGACCAAAAGGAAATAACAATTATCAACCTATATGCACCCAATGTCAACACACCCAATTTCATCAAACATATCCTGAAGGACGTAAAAGCATATATTAACTCCAACACAGTGGTGTGGGAGACTTTAACACCCCATTATCATCAATAGATAGGTCATCCAAACAAAAACTCAATAAAGAAATCCTAGGTCTAAAATATGCAATAGATCAAATGGACCTACTGGATGAATACAGAACATTTCATCCAATTTCTACACAATATACATTCTTCTCAGCAGCCCATGGAACCTTCTCCAAAATAGATCATATCCTAGGGCACAAAGCAAGCCTCAGAAAATATAAGAAAATAGAAATTATACCATGCATTCTACCTGATCACAATGCAATAAAACTAGAACTCAACAACAAAAGTAAAGACAAAAAACAGGTAAACAGCTGGAAACTGAATAACTCATTGCTTAATGAACAATGGGTCAGGGTCATTGATGAAATAAAAGAAGAAATTAAAAAGTTCCTGGAAGTCAATGAAAATGAAAACACTACCTACCGGAACCTATTGACTTCCTGGAAGTCAATGAAAATGAAAACACTATCTACCGGGACACAGCGTAGACAGTCCTGAGAGGAAAGTTTATAGCCATGAGTGCATATATTAAAAAGACTGAATGATCCCAAATCAATGACCTAATGATACATCTCAAACTCCTAGAAAAACAAGAACAAGCAAATCCCAAAACAAATAGAAGGAGAGAAATAATAAAAATAAGAGCTGAAATCAATGAAATAGAAACCTAAAAAACCATACAAAGAATTAAACAAAAAGTTGGTTCTTTGAAAAAATAAACAAGATTGACAGACCCCTGGCAAACCTGACTAAAATGAGGAGAGAAAAACCCAAATTAGTAGAATCAGGAATGCAAAAGGGGAGATAACAACAAACACCATGGAAGTCCAGGAAATCATCAGAGACTACTTTGAGAAACTATATTCAAATAAATTCAAAAATCTTAAAGAAATGGACAGATTTCTAGATACATATGATCATTCAAAACTGAACCAAGAGGATATTAATCACCTGAATAATCTATAACACAAAATGAAATTGAAGCAGCAATCAAGAGTCTCCCCAAAAAGAAAAGTCCAGGACCTGATGGATTCTCTGCTGAATTCTATCAGACCTTTAATGAAGAACTGATACCAACCCTCCTTAAACTGTTCCAAGAAATAGTAAGGGAAGGAAAACTGCATAACACATTTTATGAAGTATTACACTTATCCCAAAACCAGGCAAAGACACCTCAAAAAGGAGAACTATAGGTAATCTCCTTAATGAATACTGATGCAAAAATCCTCAATAAAATAATGGCAAACCGAATTTAACAATACATCAAAAAGATTATTCACCACAACCAAATAGGCTTCATCCCAGGGATGCAGGGGTGGTTCAACATATGAAAGTCAATAAATATAATAAACCACATTAACAGAAGCAAAGACAAAAACCACTTGATCATCTCAATAGATGCAGAAAAAGCCTTTGATAAGATCCAACACCATTTCATGATAAAAGCTCTAAGAAAATTAGGAATAGAAGGAAAGTACCTCAACATTATAAAAGCTATATATGACAAACCTATAGCCAGTATTATACTTAACGGAGAAAAACTGAAACCATTCCCTCTAAAATCAGGAGCTAGACAAGGATGCCCACTATCTCCACTCTTATTCAACATAGTACTGGAATCCCTTGCCAGAGCAATTAGGCAAGAAGAAGGAATAAAAGGAATACAAATAGGTAAAGAAACTGTCAAAATATCTCTATTTGCAGATGATATGATCCTATACCTTAAAGACCCAAAAAACTCTCCTCAAAAGCTCCTAGACACCATCAATAGCTATAGCAAGGTAGCAGGATATAAAATCAACATAGAAAAATCATTAGCATTTCTGTACACTAGTAATGAACAAACTGAGAAAGAATATATGAAAACAATTCCATTTACAATAGCCTCAAAAAAAATCAAATACTAGGTGTTAACCTAACAAAGGATGTGAACAACATCTACAAGGAAAACTATAATCTTCTGAAAAAAGAGATTGAGGAAGACTATAGAACGTGGAGAGATCTCCCATGCTCATGGATTGGTAGAATCAACATAGTAAAAATGTCGATACTCCCAAAAGTAATCTACATGTTTAATGCAATTCCCGTCAAAAGTCCAATGACATTCATTAAAGAGATTGATAAATCTACCGTTAAATTTTTATGGAAACACAAGCAGCCACATATAGCCAAGGCAATATTCAGTCAAAAGAACAATGCTGGAGGTATCACGATATCTGACTTCAAACTATAATACAAAGCAATAACAATAAAAACAGCATGGTACTTGCACGAAAACAGACCTGAAGACCAGTGGAAAAGAATAGTGGACTCAGATATGAAGCCACACAACTATAACTAACTTGTCTTTGACAACTATAACCAACTTGTCTTTGACAAAGGTGCTAAAAATATACAATACAAAAAAGACAGCCTCTTCAACAATAACTGCTGGGAAAACTGGTTAGCAGTCTGCAATAAACTGAAAGTAGATCCATGTATATCACCCTACACCAATATTAGCTCAAAATGGATCAAGGATCTTAATATCAGACCACAAACTCTAAAGTTGATACAGGAAAGAGTAGGAAATACTCTGGAATTAATAGGTATAAGCAAGAACTTTCTCAGTGGAACCCCAGCAGCACAGCAACTAAGAGATAGCATAGATAAATGGAACTTCATAAAACTAAGAAGCTTCTGTTCAACAACAGAAATGGTCTCTAAACTGAAGAGACCACTCACAGAGTGGGAGAAAATATTTGCCAGCTACACATCAGACAAAGGACTGATAACCAGAATATACAGGGAACTTAAAAAACTAAATTCTCCCAAAATTAATGAACCAATAAAGAAATGGGCAAGTGAACTAAACAGAACTTTCTCAAAAGAAGAAATTCAAATGGCCAAAAAACACATGAAAAAATGCTCACCATCCCTAGCAATAAAGGAAATGCAAATTAAAACCACACTAAATTCCACCTCACCCCTGTTAGAATAGCCATCATTAGCAACACCACCACCAACAGGTGTTGGCGAGGATGCGGGGAAAAAGGAACCCTCTTACACTGTTGGTGGGAATGTAACCTAGTACAACCACTCTGGAAAAAAATTTGGAGGCTACTTAAAACACTAAACATTGATCTACCATTTGATCCAGCAATACCACTCTTGGGGATATACCCAAAAGACTGTGACACAGGTTACTCCAGAGGCATCTGCACACCCATGTTTATTGCAGCACTATTCATAATAGCTAAGTTATGGAAACAACCAAGGTGCTCCACCACTGACAAATGGATTAAGAAAATGTGGTATTTATACACAATGGAATTTTATTCAGCCACGAAGAAGAACGAAATGTTATCATTCACTGGTAATTGGATGGAATTAGAGAACATCATTTTGAGTTAGGTTAGCCTGGCCCAAATGACCAAAAATCGTGTGTTCTCCCTCATATGTGGACATTAGATCAAGGGCAAACACAACAATGGGATTGGACTTTGATCAAATGATAAAGTGAGAGCACACAAGGGAGGTATGAGGATAGGCAAGACACCTAAAATCTAGATAGCATTTGTTGCCCTCAACGCAGAGAAACTAAAGCAGATACTTTAAAGCAACTGAGGCCAATAGGAGAAGGGGACCAGGAACTAGAGGAAAGGTTAGATCAAAAAGAATTAACTTAGAAGGTAACACACATGCACAGGAAATCAATGCGAGTCAACTCCCTCTGTACCTATCCTTATCTCAACTAACAAAAACCCTTGGTCCTTCCTATTATTTCTTATACTCTCTCTTCAACAAAATTAGAGATAAGGGCAAAATAGTTTCTGCTGGGTAGCGAGGGGGTAGGGGGGTTAAGGGAGGGGGCAGGGTGGTATGGAAGGGGTGGGGGAAGGGGTGAGAAATGACCCAAACATTGTATGCACATATGAATAATAATAAAAAACCCAGCATGGTACTGGTACAGAAACAGATATGAAGACCAGTGGAACCGGATATGAATCCACCCAGCTATGCCCACCTTATTTTTGACAAAGATGCCAAAGCATAAGATGGAGAATAGGTAGCATCTTCAACAAATGTTGCTGTGACAAGTTGTTTTCTGCCTGGAGAACACTGAAACTAGATCCATGCCTGTCATCCTGCACTAGTATCAACTCAAAATGGATTAAGGACCTAAATATCAGACCTGAGTCCTTGCAGTTAGTGCAAGAAAGAGTAGGGAATACCCATGAAATAATAGGTATAGGCAAGAACTTCCTCAGTGGAACTCCATCAGCCCAGGAACTAAGAGAAAGGATGGCCAAATGGGACTACATGAAGTTAAAATTCTTCTGTACCATAAAAGAGGTGGTCTCTAAATTGAAGAGACCACCTACAGAGTGGGAGAAAATATTTGCTAGCTATACATCAGACAAAGGACTGATCAGCAGAATATACAGGGAGCTCCACTCAAAATCAGTGAACCAAAAAATAGTGCTCAAATGAACTAAACAGAACTTTTTCTAAGGAGGAAGCCCAAATGGCCAAAAGTCACATGAAAAAAATTCTCACCATCTGGCCACAAAGGAAATGCAAATCAAAAGCACACTAAGATTTCACCTTCCCCCTGTCAGAATGGCTATCATCAAGAATACCACCACCCAAAAATGCTGGTGAGAATGTGGGGAGAAAAGGAACTCTCACACACTGCTGGTAGAAATGTAAGCTTGTACAACCACTTTGGAAAAGAATATGCAGGCTCCTTAAAAAACTAACCATAGATCTGCCATATGATCTAGCAATTCCACTCTTGGGAATATACCCAAAGGAATGCGACTCAAGTTATTACAACAGCACCTGTACCCCCATGTTTATTGCAGCACTATTTACATTTGCCAAGTTATGGAAACAGCCAAGATACCCCACAATCGATGAGTGGCTCAAGAAAATGTGTATTTATACACAATGGAATTTTACTCACCCACAGAGAAGAATGAAATTTTGTCATTTGCAAGTAAACGGATGGAAGTGGAGAACATCATCTTAAGCAAAGTTAGCCAGGCTCAGAAGGCCAGAAATCACATGTTCTCTCTCATATGTGGATTACAGACCCAAAACAAATGCAGTAATTTACTGGAAATGGGTCACACACCAAGTGGAGAACACTCAAGGGAGAAATAGGGAAAGGAAAGGAAACCTAAAACTTTAATATTTGACATGCTCCCTGGTGAGGAGCAAATAAAGTAATCTTTTTTTGTTTTGTTTGGTGGCCTTGGAGTTTGAACTCAGGGCCTCATGCTTCCTAGGGAGGCACTGTACCATGTAAGCCAATCCACCAGCCCTGTGAATAAAGTAATCTTAAATTGGCAGAGACCACTATGGGACGGGGACCAGGAAGTAGCAAAGAGTTTTGGCAGAAATGAACCAATGTGTGTTGCAATACACAAGTGCATGGAAGCAATGCTTGGAATCTCTCTGTATAGCTATCTTTATCCCAAACTAGCAAAAAGGATATGTCTTTCATTTTAAGTCCTATGTTTTCTCTTCAACAAAATTGGAGAAGAGTGTGGAAGAGGTTCTGCCTTCAAGTGGGGGCCAGGGATGATGGGGAGGTTGGGGGGAGGTGGCACAAGCAATGTATACAGATATAAGTAAATGTAAAATGATAAAATGTTAGGAGAAAAATCAGAAAAAAAAGAGCTAAAGATAGAACTGCCATATGATCCACTCCTGAGCATATATCCAAAGGAGTGTAAGTCAGGATACAATAGAGACACTTGCACGCTGATGTTTATCACAACAGTTTTCACAATAGCCATGCTATAGAAATAACTCAGATGACTCACATCTGATGAATGGATCAAGAAAATGTGATATATATAAAATGGAGTTTTACTCAGCCATAGAAAGAATGAAATCACATGGTTTGAAGGTAAATAGGTGCAGTTGGTGGACAGTATGTTAACTGAAGTTAGCCAGATACAGAAAGACAAAGGTTGCATGTTTTCTCTCATATGTGGAAGACAGAGCCAAAAGATAAACATATACACAAAAAACATGATCATATACAAACTCATATATAGAACATGTTTGTAACAGTGGAACTACACTATGGAACTCAGGGAAGGAGGGAGAGGAAAAGAGAATGATAGAGCATCAACAATAATATAAAACATAACATCTGTGAAGATAGAGGATATAATGATTGTACTGAAAGCTGTTGAAATATGGGGGGTGGGAGGTAAAGGGGTAAGGGAGAGTAATGGAAAGGGATGAATGGACCAAAGTGAAGTACAGTCACAGTGGGGATACACTGAGAAATCCCTTTGAACAATGACTTAGAAATTAATAACAAAAGAGGACTGTAAAATAGGTCCAGTGTGTGGGTACTTGTGGAAAAGGGCAGGTGAGTGAAGGAGATTAAGGTGAGGGAGTATGGTTGATGGAGTTCATATACCTATATGAAGTAGAACAATGAAACTTCTTACAATTGCTTGGAGTGGGACAGGGAGGGAGTTGAGGGGGAAAGTTGGTGGGGGCGATCTAACCAATGTACAATATAAGCCTATTTGGAATTGTCACAATGAATCGCCTCTGGACTATGATATATCCTAATAAAAAATTAAAAAATACAAATAAAAAAAAATAACAAAAGAATGGAGTTCAGGCAAGCTCAGACTAAGAGCAACTCCTAAATCTCTTAGTTGCTCAAATTTGGCCAAAGGGTCTCATTGGGACTGACTTCTAAACTGCTCCTTCAATGTGGGATTGATCAGACCAACAAAGACGAATCTCATCCAAGGACAAGGGACAATTACAGCCAAACTACTCAGAGATAAGCAGCTCAGAAGAGACAATGTGTGTGTGTGTGTGTGTGTGTGTGATTGGAATCACAATGGAGTCAAGCTGGGTGTGGTGGTTTACACCTGTAATCCTAGCACCAGAAGGCTGAAATAGGGGGATCCTGAGTTGGAGTCATATATGCCAACTCTTCCAAAAGTGACTAAAGTTGAGAAGTTATGGAGAAAGAATTCTTACACGATTGCCTTGCACTCTGAGAGCAGGAAAAGTCATACCTTTGATATAATGCCTTCTACCTAAGTAGAGACAAAAATCACTATTTTTATTGAATCCAAACATAACTTTTTAGTAGTTCATACTCATGGAGTAATTTAAAGAAGAGGGCCCAACACAATTTATTCAATTGGATGCTTTCTTACTTTGACTCCTTGTATTCTGTTTTATAATGGTGCTTCTACCTTTAGGCTTAAACAAGGGGCTCTTTTCACTTGTATATCTCAGAGATTACAACTTGTCCCTTTCTGTGTATTAGTTTACAACTTGTCCAGGAAACTTACAAGGTCAGATTGGCTGACAACCTAATTCCTTCAACATTGAGCACAAAGGGGGAACTTAAAAACTGCTTTTGCTAAAAAGCTGTGACTCTTCACATAGCCTCCACTTTGTATCTTTCTTCTTTGCTCAGAGTCATTGTCTTCTCAGGTCACCTTGGGTTCCTGGAATAACTGAACTGGTGGATAAACTTCTTTTGACAATAGTTGGAACTACTAGCAGGCACCAATGACTTTTTTATCCTGACAGGCTCCACCTGACCAATTCAGAGACAATAATCAATGGGACTGCACCTTTGATGGAAACTGCTTAATTATACACACCTTCTGCCCCCTCCCCACTTGTCCCACTTGAGCCTCTAAGTTTTAACATGCTTGTTTATTTCTGACTTTCCAGGCTTCATTTTCTGATCACTGTAGTCTTGCTGGTCCAACAAGGGAAATACCATGTTCTTAGTGGTCTTCACTGCCTGAACCTAATCAGCTTTCCTGTGTCCTGGCAGTGAGCCAGACTGTGGACCCTGAGTACCCCATTGCTCCCTATCAGCAGGAAGCAGACCCCTGAAAGAATTCAGAGTCCTGAGCTCTTGATGGGGGAATGTTACCATATGTATTTAGGTAGACATGAGCAGGAATAGGGAAATTGCCCAGGCTATCAGATTTCATTCTAAAACCCCAGATGCCTCACACCCTGGGCCAATGGTTAAGACAATGGCCCTATATTCTTATGGACACTATTCCTCATATCAAATGACAAAGAGAATCAAATAGATAGGCATATGCCTCTCTACACTGGATAGCCACTATGTAGTTGACAAACCATTTGGGAAGGGCTACAAGGGACAGCCCTGACTTCATACCATTTAATAACTCCACCTCATTGGATAAACCCCCAAGCCCTCTGACAGCTTCCATACCTCTAAATCCTTACCTGAACTGCCTACCTCACCCCTTGAAGTGGACTGACACAGTTAGGCAGTTGACTCTTATCCAACTGTTGACCTCGTGCCTTGAAGTATACTTACACTTTGCTAATAAATCACTTAACTGTCAAAAAAATGAAAAAGAAAGAAAATGTGGTACAAACGTACACAAGGGAGTTTTACTCAGCCATTAAAAAGAACAAAATTATGTCACCTACTGGGAAATGTATGGAACTGGAGATCATCATGTAAAGTGAAATAAGCCAGTCCCACAGAGACAAGAATCACATGCTTTCTCTCATTTGTGGAAGTTAGGGTGGAGGGGGCGCTGTTTTCTCACTCCCTCTCTCATTCCTGGTTATTACTGAACCTAACAGGGCTTAACTGGGGACTACTGGAGATTCAGAAAAGACACAGGCTAGACAGACAGACAGAAAGTGGGATCAGATGGGTTGGGTGCTTGGGTGGAGATGCCCAACCCTCATTGGTTCTCTTCTCTCTTTATTCTTTAAGGCCTTACTCCTTGCAATTCTTTAAAACCTTGCTTCTAAAGCCTTCTTTAAAACCTTGCTTAAAACCTGTTTCCTGAGACTCACTGTCCCATGTTTTCTCTTAGCTTATGTTTAGCCTAATCGCTCTTAAAATCTTTTGCCCCCCAGGCTTGCAGCTTTCTTTAGCATTCTCTCTTTAGCTTTCTTAAAGCCTTGGTGCTCAGATTGCAAAGTCTTGGTCCTCTCTCTTGCACTGTCCCATGTTCTCTTTGGCTTTTCTTTAGCTTCTAAAGCCTGTGTTAAAGTTCTTTCTTTGGCTTTCTTTTCTAAGGCCTACAAGTTCTCGGTGCAGACTTTCTATCAACCCCCTTTAGCCATACTTTTCTCTTCAGCAATTTCCCTTTAGCAATTCTTTTCCTTTCTAAAAGCTTCCCACACCCAAAAACCCAAAGCAAAAGAACCAAGCCAAAGCCCAAAAAACCCCTCCAAAACAAAAGCCCCCCAAAACCTTCCAAAGCAAAAGTCTCAAGGCGAAAAGCCCCTCTTCCTCCTTCAGGAGGTCCTTTTATAAACAGCAGCAAACAGAGTGGAGCAGAGGTTCTCGGGGAGGGGCTTGACATTGTAACAGGAGAAACCTGCCTTCCTGCATCTCTGAACACAAGCTTAGGAGACGCAAGTGTTCTGCTTCCACGGCTGTGCCAATCTCGGAAAAGCAGGTGAGCCTCATCTTGCTTGTGTCCAGTTCTCAGAGGCTTTAATCTGCTCTCCACATTAAGGGAAGAATAAAACAAAACAAAACAAAAAGAAGGTCCTATCAAGGAGACAATTAGGGAAGTGGAAGGAAAAAGAAGGAAAATGGTGAGGAGGACAAAAGGCAGTAATAGAGTGATGGATATGATCAAAGTACATTGTATGCAGGCATGGAAATGTCATAATGAAACCCGTACCATGTGTAATTAATTTACACCAATAAAAAAGAAATAGGCACACTATCTTGCTATTTTGAAAATTTGATACAGATTATCCTTTCCATTCTTTTAGGATTTTCTTGGTCAAACAAATAAAAGGGCAAATAAACATCACAAAACAACCCAAATCCTAACAATAGCTTTAGTTAAAAAGTGTAATTTATTCATATAATGAAATATTTTGCAGCCATAATAATTTTTTTCAAGAATATTTGATTTTTAAAAAAGGTTTAGTCAAAAAAGCTTCAGTTCAAGCTTGTTAAATCCTGTCTTTTGTTTATATGCATACATATGTAGTTATGGAAAGAAAGATACTCAGTGTTAGCAATGGTTAATTTGGGAAGGATTACAGGAGATGTTTTTCTAATATATTTCTAGTATGTGCATATATATTTTTTATGTGCATATATTTTAATAACTAGAATAATAACGATAAAATATTAAGCTTTTTCTCATATTTTAGGCTTTCCAGTGTTCCCCTGTTGAGTGAGGATACCCTAAAATGGCAATAGAGTTTATTAGCTAAGGTGATAATGCTTCACAGCCACTCGGGGGTAGGTAACAAAATCAAGTCTGAGTTATTAAAGTGCCAGATGTGTTTTGAGAGTCAGTTTTGGGACCTACTGTTTTATAAGTATGTGTGATTTTATTAAATTTCTAACTGAAGGAGGCTGTCTTAGTCATCTGGAATTTTTCATTGTTCTCGAGACTGGGAAGTCTGAGATCAAAGCACCCATGGATTTGGTATCTGGTGAGGCCTGTGTCCTGGCATAGAAGGCACCATTTTACTGTGTCCTTGTGTGGTGGAAGGGGCAAATGTCTTTCCTGTACCTTGAATGCTAAGATTTCAACCTATAGATTTTGAGGGAGACACAAACATTCAGACTATAGTAGGGCCAAGTCTTAGTTCTTAGAAATGCTCAAAAGGGTGGTTGGATAAACAGAAACCTTACTTGCTCCAACAATTTCATTTAGAACTAGATGTTTTGCTCAGTCTTAACAATTAGCTTTAATGAGATTTTTCTGAGTAGCACTATCTTTATCTGTTCATCAGTGTGTCTTTATTTTAAAATCATTTTAATGCTTTTCTTTTATATTTGTCTATGTCAACTTCTCTAAATTGTTCTTTGAAGTCAGAGATACATGTGCAAACAAAGATATAAACAGATACCCACTATTATTTGCCTTGTCTCTTGTGCAGAGATATGTTCTTAGGCTGGCCTTGAATTTTCTATCCTTATATCTCAGCCTCCTGAATGCTGGAACTTCAGGCATGCAGTAAAACACCTGGTTGAGAATGTATTCTTTTTTTTTTTGGTGGGATTGGGGTTTGAATTCAGGGCTTTGTACTGCAAAGCAGGCACTCTGCCACTCAAGCCACATCTCCAGTCCATTTTTCTCTGGCTACTTTGGAGATGGGGTCTCACAAACTGTTTTTTCCATGCTGGCCTCAAACCTCAATCTTCCCAATCTCAGCCTACCAAGTATCTAGGATTATAGGCACAAGCCACAGGCAACCGGCAGCAAGGAAATACTCTTAAGAATAAATGATTCCGTAAGAGTGCAGTGGGTATACAATGTAATATTTTAATATTTTTCCAACTCAGCTCTGAAAAAGCTGTCATCATTTTTATTTCTTTTGATTCACTGCTGCCTTATCATTCAAGGCAGACATAAACTAGCCTCTTTACTGCCAAGGACATTTTGAACATTAATTTGCATTTTTATTGGTTGAATAAAAACCATAAAATTAGTACCAAATACTGCTAATGAGTTCTCAAGAAATCAGATGTGCTATAAGAAACATAACTCCTTAATTTATAGTTTAGTGCAGAGGGGGGAAAGTTTTAAAGAAAAATTTATAGCTTTTGTATTATTCATATATATGTATGTATTATTGCATATAATTATGAAATTGATTTGTTGACATTTGTGACCTCTCTAAGGTATAATCAAGGGATTTTTATTTTATTTTTTTTTTCATTTTTCTTTTATTATTCATATGTGCATACAAGGCTTGGTTCATTTCTCCCCCCTGCCCCCACCCCCTCCCTTACCACCCACTCCACCCCCTCCCGCTCCCCCCCTCAATACCCAGCAGAAACTATTTTGCCCTTATCTCTAATTTTGTTGTAGAGAGAGTATAAGCAATAATAGGAAGGAACAAGGGGTTTTGCTGGTTGAGATAAGGATAGCTATACAGGGCATTGACTCACATTGATTTCCTGTGCGTGGGTGTTACCTTCTAGGTTAATTCTTTTTGATCTAACCTTTTCTCTAGTTCCTGGTCCCCTTTTCCTATTGGCCTCAGTTGCTTTAAGGTATCTGCTTTAGTTTCTCTGCGTTAAGGGCAACAAATGCTAGCTAGTTTTTTAGGTGTCTAACCTATCCTCACCCCTCCCTTGTGTGCTCTCGCTTTTATCATGTGCTCATAGTCCAATCCCCTTGTTGTGTTTGCCCTAATCAAGGGATTTTTAATGTAGACAGATAATTCACTCAAGTGGGGATTCTAGTTTTGTGTATCTATCTATTGCCTATCTAAATAAAAGAAGCATTGAGTTTGTAAGAGTTAAATTGATGACAGTGAGAAGGTCTGTTTTTGTCTATTTCAGAGGCTGTAAGCAAAATTGCAAAAATGGGGTTACATAAATAATAGAAATTTATTTCTCATAGTTCTACAGGGTGAGAAGATAAAAGCAACAGCAGATTTGGTGTCTGGCAAAGGTCTGTTTCTTGGTTCATCTATGGTACTCTCTCACTGTGACCTCACATAGTAGAAGCCAACTATCTGCCTTGGTCTTATTTGGGAACAAATCCCAACCCTCTCATGACCTAATCACCTTCTGAGGGCCCTCCCTTTTAATACTATCACAATGAGGGTTCACATGTCAACATACTATTTTTTTGGGGGGAGGAGGACAAATATTTTGACCATAAAAGAAGTGATGTGTCTACTGATATCGTAGTGTGGCCACAGGTCCTCATCCTTTCAGAAACTAGATGAAGGGAGAAGGCAGTGTATTTTAAGATGCAATTGACTATGATGTATTTCAAGATCAAGAAAAAAGAAAGTTCCTTGATGCTGCACTGTGAGAGCAGCATGGTATTGCTGTATACAAAGATTTTCCTCCCTTATGGATGAGATAAGAAACAGTCATAGTATTTAACTATAGGATTTGGTTTCCAAGGCATCCTAAATTTTATACAAGTACAGTCTCTCCCTCTCTCCATATTTTAATTAATTAGAAAACTAGCTAGCATTTGTTGCCCTTAATGCAGAGAAACTAAAGCAGATACCTTAAAGCAACTGAGGCCAATAGGAAAAGGGGACCAGGAACTAGAGAAAAGGTGAGATCAAAAAGAATTAACCTAGAAGGTAACACCCACGTACAGGAAATCAATGTGAGTCAATGCCCTGTATAGCTATCCTTATCTCAACCAGCAAAACCCCTTGTTCCTTCCTATTATTGCTTATACTCTCTCTACAACAAAATTAGAAATAAGGGCAAAATAGTTTCTGCTGGGTATTGGGGGGGGGAGAGGGAGGGGGCGGAGTGGGTGGTAAGGGAGGGGGTGGGGGCAGGGGGGAGAAATGAACCAATCCTTGTATGCACATATGAATAATAAAAGAAAAATGAAAAAAAAAAGAAAATTAAAAGCAAATATTTATCCTAGTAAATGTAGGATTTCAAGTTATATCTACTTAATAGTGGGTCATGGACAGATCTATACAGAACAGGTTTATACAATAGAATAAATTAACTTCTATTCCATTATTTAAATGGATAGGTAGTTTTGAACAGAGGAATATGTAAAGAATCCCCCACTGTCTCATATTTAAGCTGTTTCATATTTTTAACTAATATGGACAGCATATAAAACCATATTCAGGACTAGCAGTATGGCTCAAGTGGTGGAGTGCCTCACTAGCATATGAGCTCAAAAGCACAATAAAACACATTCAAATGAATCTCTGCTTGAATACATAATTATTTACATTGCATTTATTTCAAGAATGGAAATGTTGGGGCATGTAATTATGAAACTTAGGGTAATGATTCTTAAAAGATTGTTCTCTTTTTACATAGTTTTTATTTTCTAGACCATTGAATTCTGACTTTTGTGTGTTTACTCCAGTGAAACTTTTTCTGCTAAGAAATCTAATGATCACTTCCTGTATTTGTCTTATTCGACCCCCCTTGTGTTATTTAGAATTGGTGACTGCTTCTTGGAGTTATCTTTTGCCTTCTTCAATATCTCTTTTTCCTTGTTTGCTCCCATTCCTTGTTCTGTTCCCTCAAAGCTCTTTTCATTGTCTCTATGCTACCATTCATCTTTTCTAACATAGTGAGCTCCAGGTATTCGTGTTGACCCTCCATACATGTGAAAAAACACATGATTTTAGCCAGAAGACTGAGAAGTGCTGGTTTTTAGCACTTCTGACTCTCTTGATCTTGAACCTTGGGTGGACATGTGTGGTACTAATGTTGGAGAATCCCTTTTTGTATAAATGATGACAGAAGACAGTGATGAAGAGAACTCTCCAACTGAGGCCAAGGCATGGCCAAGTGACACAGATTTAGCCAACTTGGGGGTTCATGCCAGGTCTTTGAATACACAGTGTAAACTGAAGGAGTGGTGGTGACGAATTCACATTGCTAGAAGTGGTATCGCAGGGCAGGGGCAGGCTTCTGCTTTGGAATCAGTGTCTGATAGGACTGAGTGCTAAGCATCGTTGTGTTTCCAGTTTCTTGGGCCTCTGTCACTACCTTGGTTCCTGCTCATTTTCCATTCTTATTTTCCTCTAGCCAAGTTTTTGAGTTCTTGAAAGATATTCAATAAAGCTGTTTTCTGTTTAAGATAAGTAGGGTTTCTTTTCCCTGCACTCAAGAACTCTTCCTGGAAAAACACAGAATTTGATGCTCATCTTATCCATATTCCTGGCTTAATCTTCATAGTGATGACTTTTAATTACTAACTCCACAAATCTCTATTGGATTTCTGACCATTGAAATGGCTGTTCAATGAGTATTGCCATTTAGAAGCCCACGAACACTATAAACTTAACTTGCTAAAAATGAATTGTTGGGCATGATGCTCACACCTGTAATCTCAGATACTTGGAAGGTGACGATCAGGAGGATCATGGTTTGGGGACACCCTGGGAAAAAAGTTAGCAAGACTGCATCTCAACAAAACAAGCTGGGTTTTATGGCATATACCTGTCATACCAGCTACATGGGAGGCATAGGTAGGAAGATCACAGTTTAAGGCTGGCCCTGGGCAAAAAGTGAGATCATTATATGAAAAATAACCTAAAGGAAATTGGGCTGGAAGTGTGGGTCAAGTGGCAGAGGACTTGCCTAACATGTACAAGGCTCTGAGTTCAAATCAAAGTACTGCTAAAAAATCTTTTTATTCTGTCTTCCAAATCTTTTCTCTGCTTTTGTGCACCTCAGAAAGACAATAGAACATGAGCATAGCATAGAAGAATGGTAGAAGATATCAAGGGCTACCAAAAATGAAGTAGGGAAAGGGGAATTGGGAGAGCAGAGGGGTAGACAATTAACAGAATTAGTAAATAAATGTAGGGCTTACTGAAAAGTTAACATGTAAGCAAAGACTTGAAGAAAGTGAAGGAGTTGATCAAGCAAATAACTGAGAGAAGAATATTGCAGTTAAGGACAAACACCATAAAAACTAAAACATACTTAACATATTAGTCAGTTTTCCATTTCTATGACAAAATAGTTGAGACTACTTTGAGTAGCAAAAGGTTCAAATGCATGACACCATTCTCATTTCTGTTGAGAACATGGCTGGTGGCACCATGGCTGGAGTACCAGGGTTGGCAGAACCATGGTGAGAGGGCCTGTGGAGCAGAAGAGTTAAAGTCAGAAATCCTTCCAGATCTCAACTTGGGTGACACCAGACAACTCATAAACGGTTCAGGGCTCAGGCTTAGGGTTTTAAGAGAACTTACTCTCATGAGAACAAAGGGCTCTCACAAGAACTACTTTAATCCCACCTGATGGCAATAACCCCAGTGAACTTCTATCAACTCATTGCCTCTATACCACCATACCAAGGTCCAAGCCTCCAGCATATGAAGCCTTGTAGGACAAACTATATCCAAATTGAAGCATTTGGTCTGATTGAGGAATAACCAGGCTGCAGTGTGGAGAAACAGTCAGGGCTCTGAGTGAGTGAGAGAATGCCCGGACAGTTCTGAGCAGAGCAAGTGACATGTCTGTCCTATAATTTAAATAGGATCTCTTTGCTCTGGAAGACTTTTTTTTAATTATTCATATGTGCATACAATGCTTGGGTCATTTCTCCCCACTGCCCCCACCTTCTCCCTTACCACCTACCCCGCCCCCCCCTCTCCTCCACACCCCCTCGATACCCGGCAGAAACTATTTTGCCCTTATCTCTAATTTTGTTGTAGAGAGAGTATAAGCAATAATAGGAAGGAACAAGGGTTTTTGCTGGTTGAGATAAGGATAGCTATACAGGGAGTTGACTCACATTGATTTCCTGTGCGTGGGTATTACCTTCTAGGTTAATTCTTTTTGATCTCACCTTTTCTCTAGTTCCTGGTCCCCTTCTCCTATTGGCCTCAGTTGCTTTAAGGTATCTGCTTTAGTTTCTCTGCGTTGAGGGCAACAAATGCTAGCTAGTTTTTTAGGTGTCTTACCTATCGTCATATCTCCCTTGTGTGTTCTTGCTTTTGTCATGTGATCAAAGTCCAGTCCCTTTGTTGTGTTTGCCCTTGATCTAATGTCCACATATGAGGGAGAACATACGATTTTTGGTCTTTTGGGCCAGGCTAACCTCACTTAGAATTATGTTCTCCAATTCCATCCATTTACCAGCGAATGATAACATTTTGTTCTTCTTCATGGCTGCATAAAATTCCATTGTGTGTAGATACCACATTTTCTTGATCCATTTGTCAGTAGTGGGGCATCTTGGCTGTTTCCATAACTTGGCTATTGTGAATAGTGCTGCAATAAACATGGGTGTGCAGGTGCCTCTGGAGTAACCTGTGTCACATTCTTTTGGGTATATCCCCAAGAGTGGTATTGCTGGATCAAATGGTAGATCAATGTCTAGCTTTTTAAGTAGCCTCCAAATTTTTTTTCAGAGTAGTTGTACTAGTTTACATTCCCACCAACAGTGTAAGAGGGTTCCTTTTTACCCGCATCCTTGCCAACACCTGTTGTTGGTGGTGTTGCTAATGACAGCTATTCTAACAGGGGTGAGGTGGAATCTTAGTGTGGTTTTAATTTGCATTTCCTTTATTGCTAGGGATGGTGGGCATTTTTTCATGTGTTTTTTGGCCATTTGAATTTCTTCTTTTGAGAAAGTTCTGTTTAGTTCACTTGCCCATTTCTTTATTGGTTCATTAATTTTGGGAGAATTTAGTTTTTTAAGTTCCCTGTATATTCTGGTTATCAGTCCTTTGATGTGTAGCTGGCAAATATTTTCTCCCACTCTGTGGGTGTTCTCTTCAGTTTAGAGACCATTTCTTTTGTTGAGCAGAAGCTTTTTAGTTTTATGAGGTCCCATTTATCTATGCTGTCTCTTAGTTGCTGTGCTTCTAGGGTTCCATTGAGAAAGTTCTTACCTATACCTACTAATCCCAGAGTATTTCCTACTCTTTCCTGTATCAACTTTAGAGTTTGTGGTCTGATATTAGGATCCTTGATCCATTTTGAGTTAATTTCCTATTCTTCTGGAAAGACTTTTGACTACTTCTTTCTCTCTTAACTTCTAATTTGAGCCAACTAAATCCTTCAGTCCCATCTTTTTCTTTTCTCTTTTTTTGGTGGTTTGAACTCAGGGCTTCACATTTGCTAGGTAGGTGTTCTACAACTTGAGTACCGGTTCTTTATACTTTATTTTTCAAATTGGGTCTTGCATTTTGGCCCAGGCCAGCACAGACTGTGATTCTTCTATTTATGTCTCCTGTGTAGATGGGCTGTGCCATGAGATTGGCATTTTACTGGTTGAGATGAGGACTCCCTAACTTTTTACAGGGCCTGGTCTTGAACCATGTTCCTCCTGATTTCTGCTGCCTAAAGCTGGGATTACAGGCATGAGACACTGTGCTTGGTCCAGTCTCATCGTCCTAATAACTTTGCTTTTGTCCATTCTCTGCACCACCACTCACTCTGCCCTAGTTTGTGCCCTGCCTCCCCCTAGAATATCACAGTTGACAGGTACTGTTGTGTCTTCTTTCTGCTCCTGCAGTCAGACCTTTTGCTTGAATGCACTTTGTGATGCTTCCGACTTAATATAATTTTGTAACTTATGCTATTTGGAATGATCTTGAGTGTGTGAAAAAAATGAAGAATGGTATTAATTGCCAGCATGGACGTGTGATATACCAGGACAGAGAAAATAAAACATGATTTATTTTCCATACCTTTTGTTCCATTTTTTTTTTTGAGAAAAAGTTATGTCATGTTATTGTAATACAATTTGTATTTGTAATATTTCATTAATATATTTATACTGTAATATTATTATAATATTGTATTAGGAACACAGTATAAATGCCATGAACTTGCCTTTGTTATTTAATTATAAATTGTAGTTTATATTTCTTTCCTATTTCCTAAAATTTGTAGTTCTCTTTGTGGAGTTGAACTAGCCTCTTTAGTGAAATTGTTCAGCATTGCTTCAGCAAACTTCAAGAAAGTCTCTTGTGTTTGAACCTTTTATTCTTATACAGAACATAATGTTAACTGGTCATCTTTAGTCTTTAGAAGATTAATCCATCAATCAAGAGACATTCTGCAGTTGGTTCACACCTGTAATACCAGCACTTGGGAGGCTGAGGCAGAAAGAGCACAAGTGTTAGGCCAGCCTGGGTTACACAGCAAGACTGTGTCTGGGAGAGATAGAGATAGATGAGAGAGATAGGAGAGAGAGAGAAAGAGAGAGAGAGAGAGAGAGAGAGAGAGAGAGAGAGAGAGAGAGAGAGAAGAGAGAAAGAGAGATTTTTTTCCAAGGAGCCATTAGTTTTTTGGAAACTTTTGTTTATATCTTCTACCACTTTTTCATTTTTCTTATCTTCCTCTCTCTCTTCTCTCTCTTTTCTCAGATCTCCCTATCTCAAGACTACTTTCTATTAAATCCATTTTCTGCACTACTACAGGATGATTTTATTTGTATATACCATTATCTGTTCTGTGTTTTACAAGGTTAAAATATTTATCCTTTAATAACATCATTCCTAGCAAGAGTGAAGCCCTGAGTTCAAACCTCATTATCACCAAAAGAAAAAAGAAAAAAACCAGAACATGATCAAACTATACTGATGGCTCACACCTGCAATTCCAGTTGTTCAGAAGGTGGAGAATGGGAGGATTTGTGGTTGGAGGCCAGCCTAGGGAAAATCATTAGTGAGGCCCCCATCTCAATCAATAAGCTTGGCATGGTGGCTCATGTCTGTAATCTAGCTACCTGGGAGGCCAAAGATAGGAAGATTGCAATCTGAGGCCAGTCTGGGCAAAAATACAAGATCCTACTTGAAAAAGAACTAAAGTTAAAAAAAGAAAAAAGGGCTGTGGGTGTGTTTCAAGTGGTAGAGAAAGCTGCCTAGCAAGTGTATGAGGGTGTGGGTTTCAAACCCCAGTACGTCCAATAAATAAATGAATAAACAGACTAAACTAAAACAGTTATTCCTCCATGAAGAGTTCCTAGATGTACCTGAAGAGAGCTGGCCTTACCTATTCTTTTGCTACGCATACCTTGACGTACCACATTAGGAGCTGGCTCAGAGAATCTGTCTCTTACATTTCTGAAACCTCACTAAGCATCATAGTTCAATGTTTGTCTGCCAAATTAAAAAAAATAGTGAAGAAATATCATTATGGTTGATTATCCATTTTTTTTTGGTTGGGACTGGAGTTTGAACTCATGGCTTTGCTCTTGCAAGGCAGGAACTCTACTGCTTGAGCCATGCCTCCAGCCTGATTGTTCAAAGTTGAGTATAGAAAATAACTGTGGTAATTCTCATTGCCAAGGTTGCTTCTTTCCTGTCATTTAACTTGTTTTAGAAACCTTCTTTTGCCAACTTACCAACTTCTATGTTGTCATGGAATGCAAAGTAATTTTGAACAGTTGCTTAATAGAAACATATTCAAGGTAGAAAGTGACGTTTTGACTTGTAGACCTATCCGCCTTCTATGTATCATCTCATATCTGTAGTCTGGATTTATCAGTAAATGTGAGGTCTGGGACTCCCAATTTAATATCCTAGATGAGGAACAGGCTGATTTTTGGCATGGATATGTAGCCATTATAGTTTTGATTTGCTGTGTTTCACTTAATTGAGAAAAGTCTAGTTTAAGTTTAACTCTAGAAGCTACTGACCTCTGATTCTTTAGACATTTATTATTGAAATCAATTTAGAATTTATCTTTGATTCCTTAAGTCCAGTTTAAGACTGATTTTAGAATATAGCTGCTTTAAAATTCTTAGACAAGGACCATGTATTGCTAATCTTGCTCCTGATTTGTGTTCCAGGACTTATATACTCCAAAGAAATTTTCATTGCAATATTACCATGAAAACCAGAGTGCAAACAAGCAGCCTTGATGATAAAATTCCAGAATTAATCTAAGATCTCCTTAGTTTTATATTTTGTTTTCATAACTCAGATCAGGTTTTAGAACAAGTGAATTTATGACTTCTGGACACAGAAGATATTTATTTCCACAAAGCTCCTGTTTTGAATGTTGAAAAAGTTTCAAACTGGTATGTTGAGTAATGATTTACTCATTCTCCAGCAGCCAATTTTTAAAAAATTTTTATTCATTTATTCACATGTGCATACATTGTTTGAGCCGTTTCTCCCCCTGCCCCCCACCCTGTCCCTCTCCCCTCCACCCCTCTGTTGTTTCCAGGCAGAAGCTGTTCTGCCTTTATCTCTAATTTTGTTGAAGAGAAGACAAAAGCAATAATAAGAAAGACATAGCATTTTTGCTAGTTGAGATAAGGATAGCTATACAGAGAGATTCCTAGCATTGCTTCCATGCACAAGTGTATTACAACCTGAACTGATTCATCTCTACCTGACCTTTTCACTAGTTCCTGATCCCCTTCCCATATTGACTTCTGTCACTTTAAGGTTTCTGTATTAGCTCCTCTGCAGGGGGGACATCAAACACTTTCATGTTTTGGGTTTTGTACCTATCTCCATACCTCCTGTATGTGCTCTCCCCTTAGCATGCAACCAAAGTCCAAAAACATTGCTGCTTTTGTCCTAGATCTAAAGTCCCCATATGAGGGAGAACATACGATTTTTGGTCTTCTGAGCCTGGCTAACCTCGCTCAGGATGATGTTCTCCAGTTCCATTCATTTACTTGAGAATAATAAGATTTCATTCTTCCTCATGGCTGAGTAAAATTCCATTGTGTGTAAATATCACATTTTCTTAATCCATTCGTCAGTAGTGGGGCATCTTGGCTGTTTCCATAACTTGGCTATTATGAATAGTGCCGCAATAAACATGGGTGTGCAGGTGCCTCTGGAGTAACCTGTGTCACATTCCTTTGGGTATGTCCCTAGGAGTGAGATTGCTGGATCATATGGAAGATCTATGTCTAGCTTTTTAAGTAGCCTCCACATTTTTTTCCAGAGTGGTTGCACTAGTTTGCATTCCTACCAACAGTGTATGAGGGTTCCTTTTGCCCCACATCCTCGCCAACATTTGTTGTTGGTGTTTTTGATGATGGCTATTCTAACAGGGGTGAGGTGGAATCTTAGTGTGGTTTTGATTTGCATTTCCTTTATGTCCAGAGATGGTGAGCATTTTTTCATGTGTTTTTTGGCCATTGGATTTCTTCTTTTGAGAAAGTTCTTTCTTTCTTTCTTTTTTAATTTTTATTTTATTCATATGTACATACAATGTTTGTGTCATTTCTCCCCCCTTCCCCCACCTCCTCCCTTACCGCCCTGCCTCCTCCTTCTCCCCCCACACCCCGTACCCCCTGGCTACCTGGCAGAAACTATTTTGCCCTAATCTCTAATTTTGTTGAAGAGAGAGTATAAGCAATAATAGGAAGGACCAAGGGTTTTTGCTGGTTGAGATAAGGATAGCTATACAGGAAGTTGACTCACATTAATTTCCTGTGCATGTGTGTTACCTTCTAGGTTAATTCTTCTTGAACTTAACTTTTCTCTAGTTCCTGGTCCCCTTCTCCTATTGGCCTCAGTTGCTTTAAAGTGTCTGCTTAATTTCTCTGCATTGAGTGCACCAAATGCTATCTAGTTTTTTGGGTGTCTTACCTAACCTCATACCTCCCTTGTGTGCTCTCGCTTTTATCATGTGCTCAAAGTCCAATCCCCTTGTTGTGTTTGCCCTTGATCTAACGTCCGCATATGAGGGAGAACATACGATTTTTGGTCTTTTGGGCCAGGCTAACCTCACTCAGGATGATGTTCTCCAATTCCATCCATTTACCAGCGAATGATAACATTTCGTTCTTCTTCGTGGCTGCATAAAATTCCATTGTGTATAAATACCACATTTTCTTAATCCATTCATCAGTAGTGGGGCATCTTGGTTGTTTCTATAACTTGGCTATTGTGAATAGTGCTGCAGTAAACATGGGTGTGCAGGTGCCTCTAGAGTAACCTGTGTCACATTCTTTTGGGTATGTCCCCAGGAGTGGGATTGCTGGATCATAAGGAAGATCTATGTTTAGATTTTTAAGTAGCCTCCATATTTTTTTTCCAGAGTGGTTGCACTAGTTTGCATTCCCACCAGCAGTGTATGAGGGTTCCTTTTTCCCCACATCCTCACCAACATTTGTTGTTGTTGTTGGTGTTTTTGATGATGGCTATTCCAACGGGAGTAAGGTGGAATCTTAGTGTGGTTTTGATTTGCATTTCCTTTATGTCCAGAGATGGTGAGCATTTTTTTCATGTGTTTTTTGGCCATTGGATTTCTTCTTTTGAGAAAGTTCTGTTTAGTTCAGTTGCCCATTTCTTTATTGGTTCATTGATTTTGGGAGAGTTTAGTTTTTTAAGTTCCCTGTATATTGTGGTTATCAGTCCTTTGTCTGATGTATAGCTAGCAAATATTTTCTCCCACTCTGTGGGTGGTCTCTTCAGTTTAGAGACCATTTGTTTTGTTGTGCAGAAGCTTTTTAGTTTTATGAAGTGCCATTTGTCCATACTTCTCTTAGTTGCTGGGCTGCTGGGGTTCTATTGAGGAAGTCCTTGCCTATACCTATTAGTTCCAGAGTATTCCCTGCTCCTTCCTGTACTAACTTCAGAGTTTTGGGTCTGTTATTAAGGTCCTTGACCCATTTTGAGTTAATACTAGTACAGGGTGATGAACATGGATCTAGTTTCAGTTTTTTGCAGACGGATAGCCACTTTTCTCAACAGCATTTGTTGAAGGGCTGTCTTTTCTCCATCATATATTTTTGGTGCCCTTGTCAAAAATAAGATGGGCAAAGCTGTGTGGATTCATAGCTGGGTCCTCTATTTTAAAAAATATGGAATGCTTCATGAATTTGCGTGTCATCCTTGCGCAGGGGCCATGCTAATCTTCTCTGCATCATCCCAATTTTAGTGTATGTGCTGCCAAAGCGAGCACTCCAGCAGACAATTTTAATGCACAATTGAAATGACCTTGAGTGTACATAAGGTAATAAATCAAATTATTTTATTTTACAGCAATATATGAACTTTACCACTTAGATGTTTGATAGCTAACATAATTATACTAAGACACCTCCTTTTTATTTTTTTATTTTATTTTTTTTGAGGTTTTTTATTTTTTTTATTTTTTATTTTTTTTTCATTTTTCTTTTATTATTCATATGTGCATACAAGGCTTGGATCATTTCTCCCCCCTGCCCCCACCCCCTCCCTTACCACCCACTCCACCCCCTCCCACTCCTCCCCCTCAATACCCAGCAGAAACTATTTTGCCCTTATCTCTAATTAAGACACCTCCTTTTTAAAAAAGAATTTTCAACTTCATTATTCTTCCTTATAACATGGTCTGATGTTTTTGTTTTATTTACTTACATTTTGATAATTACATATTCAAATATATAAATTAAGTATGTTTACATTTTAAAATGCTTTACTTTTTAATAGGTAACAGAACCAAACAATTAAAATGTCCAAAAATCAAGGCTGAGCATGGTTGTACATGTGTGTAATCCTAGCTCCTTGGGATTTGATCAGGAGGGTTGTGGTTTGAGGCATGTAATAGTTGTACAGAGGTGTTTTATTGTGACATTTACATGTGTGCTTACAAATAACTTAATTAGATTTAGCCCCTCCATCATGCTCCCTCATCCCTTTCCCCCTTCTTAGATCAAGTTCAACAGTTTTTATTGTTACATTTTCATACATGTATACAAAGTACATCAACCATACTCACTCTCATTTACCCTCTCCATTTATGCTCCCCCATCCCACCAGTACCTACCCCTGAACAAGACCTGCTTCATATTCCTGTCCTTCATTTTTAGGTGTACATTGTTCAAAGGAGTTTTGCAATACAAATATATTACTCTTCAATTAGATTCACCTCCTCTATTACTTTTACCCTTTCCACCATACTCCTAACCATTCAACAGCATTCAGTGTATTTTGTTGTGCCATCTTCCTACACAGAGGTAATGCATTTTGATATTATTCACGTTCTATTATTCTCTTTTCCTCTCCCTCCTCCCCCTACTCCTCTCAAACAGTGCTGCTATAGCAAACATGGTCAATATATACATATATATTGATATGTACATACATATGCATATATACACACAGAAGTATACACACATATATATTTCTGTACATGTTTATCTTTCATATTTATTTTCCACTTACGAGAGAAAGCATGCAATCTTTGTCTTTCTGAACTTGGCTTAGTGAATATAAGTTGCTTTAGTTTCTCTTTATCACAGAAGATTTTTATTTGTCCTCCAATTATGAGTGATAGCTTTGCTGGTTAGACTAATTTAGGTTTGGAATTATTTTCTCTCAGAGCTTCATATACCTCATTCCATGCCCTCCTTGCATTTAAGGTTTCTGTTGAGAAATCTACTGTTATTCTGGTTGTTTGGCTGTTATTGGTAATTTAGCATTTCTCCCTTGACGCTTTCAATATTCTTTCCTTATTCTTGGTATTAATGTTTTAACTATAATATGCTGTGGAGAGATTCTATTAAGGTTGTGTCTATCTTTTACCTGGATGGGCATCACTTTCTCAAGATTTGGGAAGTTTTCTACTATTATTTTTTTCAATATGTTTCCCATGCCTTTGGTTTGCACCTCTTCTCCTTCAATGCCTGTGGTTTGCCACTTTAGTCTTAATGGAGTTGCAGAGTTCTTGTATATTCCATTTTTCTTCAAGCCCTGTCTTCCACTTGGTTCAGTCCACTGGAGAGGCTTTCAACTGATTTTTTTGAGGGGGAGGGTGGTAGGACTGGGGTTTGCACTGAGAGCTTCACACTTGCTGAGTAGGCACTCCTATGGGGTGAACCTTGCTTCCAGCCCTCAACTGATATTTTAAGACCTCAACTTAAGCAGCTTTTCATTTCCAGATCTCAATAGGTTTTGTTTTGTCAAACTTTCTATATCTTTATTCAATTTCTTTTTCATGCCTTGCATTGTCTTCGTTATTTCACTTAGCTCTTTATTTGTATGTTCCTTGAGTTTATTCAGTTGTTTGTTGATATCCTCTTCGAGTTCATTTGGCTGTTTATTTTCATTCTTGTTGAATTCATTTAGCTGTTTATCCATATTCTCTTTGATTTCATTGACTTGTTTTTTTCATATCTTCTTTCATCTCATTGAGCATTCTTATCATTTTTCTCTTGAGCTTGGGTAGTGAGATTTCATCCCCTTCAGTCTTCATAAAATCTGTTGTGATTGCGGACTTCTTGAAGAGTCTTAGTCCCCTGTCTTTATTTTGAGATTTTCTCATCTATAGTCAATTAGTTGTTTGGGGTTTTAGTCACTTAAAGTTTTTCCATTTATTATCTATGTTCTGTCAGGACAGATAAGTGGTTAGGTTGTTGAGCTGTATCTGATCACTGCAATAACAAAGTCAGCAATTTAGCATCAAACCAGGTATTGACATGAGGTAGAATAGCACTGGTGGTATTGTCTAAATAACCAATCACATTACATATGAAGTGGACTAGTGTTCATGTAGTTATAGTGAGGGAGGAGATAAGGAAGAGAGGGGAAGAAGGGTAAAAAGGGAGTGAAGTGTGAGGGCTGTAGTTAAACAAAATCTTAGTTTGTATAGATATACTTTAATTGTCTTGGAGAAGTGCGCTATTGTCAGGGATTACAAAAGGATGGAAAGTTAAGAGTAATATCAGAGGTAGAACAAACCTCCAGTAGGGTAGTTTGTAAATGAGAGATAGGAAAAGTGACAAAAAAAAGAAGATTAAAAAAAATAGAAACAGAAGGAGAAAAATTGGCAATGTGAGAGAGATAAACAACATAAAACAAGTTTTTTTTTTTTTAAAGTAAGTTTTTCTTATCAAGAAGAGTGGATGTCTTCTGCACCCTATCAGGACACTGGATGTTCCCCTCCAAACTCTGATCCTCAGGTTTTTGTCTGTAGTTCCCCTGTTGTGTTACTCATGTGTCCCCTCAGGGTCCTGAATTGCCCAGTTGTAACCTGAGGCAGGGGAGGGCTCTGGATTAGGGCAGCAGCTAAAGTGAGGTGGAGCAGTTCCAGGTGTGTGAGGTAGCTATTGTGTGTTGGTATGGGTTCTCTGAGCACAGTGGAGTTAGAAGTACTGCTGCTTTCAGAGCCTGTGATTTTCCCTTGTTCAGGGAATTCAACGGTTGAAGTTTTTTCCCTCCCTTTTCCCCATAGGTCTCCAGTTTAATGTTTTGTTTGGGAAGTGAGGGGTGAATAGGTCACTTGTATATATGCATGCACTGCTGGGTTGAGTGACAGGTTAAGGGCTCTAGTTAGCTGGTCAGTTCACTTGGTGCCCTCCTTGTCTTGGGCTAGAGATCAGATACTGAACTAACTAGAGTTGGCTGGCCTGCTCACCTCCCACCCCTCCTTTCAATAGAGATGCTGGGTTTAGTGGCTTTACTTACCCTCACCTACTGGGTAGGTCTGTGAGCTTTCAACCAGTTCACTTAGCCAAAGGTTTTCTTGGGGTGTGAAGGGTGAGTGAAGGGAGGTGGGGGATTAGGGGGTGGGGTCAGATTCAATTTGCTTAGCAAAACATTTCTCAGGGATTAGACGAATTTGTTTTTGCATGTTGAGCTGGCCTGTGTGGTAGCCCTCATGACTGAAACCAGCTAACTTACCTGATTGGTTTGTGGGCTGGTTTATCTGGTGTTAGTGGGGACACTGGTTGGTGGTCTGCTTCTGTCCGGTGGCTTGGGCAAAGCTTGATGATCTGCTCTTAGCCCTCAGTGCTGTTGTTTTGCAGGCAGGCTAGCCTTCATGACTGGCTTTTGCAAGAAACAATTCAGATATGGACCAAAAAATAAACAAACAAACAAAAAAACCCAAACCAAGAAAACTCAGGTAGGGGAGCAGGATGAACAGGTCAGTGTCTGCCTGTGTGCCCATGGTGGATCTGGGCTTTTAGAAGCTTAGTCAGAAGTTGATAACTCTAGTTTCAGTTTGTCATTTTTCTTTTTTTTTTTTTTTAGCATACTAGCTTGCCCATCTATCCTTGCAGCCATGAACCTGAGATTTTTTTTAATTTCATGGAGACTCAGGGAAGTGGTGTTTTTAGCGATCTACCATCTTGCCTCATTTGCATTTTATTTTCATATCACAATAAATACATAAATAAGAGGCCTTTCTATATAAGATCTCACACACACACACACACACACACACACACACACACACGAACTTTCTCTTCCTTTGGAAGTAAATAGAATAGAAGCCATAAATTGATGAATGATGAGCTAATTGTATATTGAATTGACATAGTTAAAGTTCAATCAAAACAATTTTGTGTAATTTTTTTTTTCATTTTTCTTTTATTATTCATATGTGCATACAAGGCTTGGTTCATTTCTCCCCCCTGCCCCCACCCCCTCCCTTACCACCCACTCCCCCCCTCCCTCTCCCCCCCAATACCCAGCAGAAACTATTTTGCCCTTATTTCTAATTTTGTTGTAGAGAGAGTATAAGCAATAAAAGGAAGGAACAAGGGTTTTTGCTGGTTGAGATAAGGATAGCTATACAGGGCATTGACTCACATTGATTTCCTGTGCGTGGGTGTTACCTTCTAGGTTAATTCTTTTTGATCTAACCTTTTCTCTAGTACCAGTTCCCCTTTTCCTATTGGCCTCAGTTGCTTTTAAGGTATCTGCTTTAGTTTCTCTGCGTTAAGGGCAACAAATGCTAGCTAGTTTTTTAGGTGTCTTACCTATCCTCACCCTTCCTTGTGTGCTGAGTAGTATATACTATTTTCCATACAATTCAACTGGCTCTATCCTTTTTTTCTGGAATCATCAGTTCTTTCAGTTATTGCTTTGGGTACATTCATCATCCTTCAGTTCACCACCCACAGTCCCTAAGCCAATCCTCAATAATGTAAGGGTCACCTTGATAGAACTGGTCTTAGATGACTCAGTCTGCTGTGCTCACACTTGTCAGACCAAGGAAGCCACATCTTTCCATTAACTTTACTTAGTGCTCATCTGTGGCTGAAATTCTGCCTTAGGCTCCTAAACTGTTCTCCACTGAGCCCTCTTTCTGGGGTTGGATTCTGTTCTGGAGCCCTCCCATATTTGCCCCTGGTTAGCTTTGCCAGTGGTTTCCTCAAGGCTAAAATGTACTCTATCTAATATGCTCTGTGTCTTCACTGTGTCCTACAATCTTGATCCCAGTAGATCCTCCTGGAGTCACATTGCTTTTGATTCCTTTCCTACCACTACATGGAAACTTTTGCTGCTACATCTCAGTTGCTGAGACCACCCCTCCACATTGCTCAGTTAAATCCAAGCTCATCATTCCTTTGTGAATATTCTAGTTTATACTAATGCTGACTCATATGGAGGATTCTCACTGAAACTGGGTCAGGTTCTCAATCTTTCAGATATGCTTTTATTACATTTTTTTTTTTAGTTTGCTATTCAAGTTCCAGCATACCATGAGATCAGGCATGCCATAGGTATGACTTATTAAACTTATGGTATGTTTGTTACATTTATAGATCAGATACAAGAAGTAATAGATGTGAAAGAATCTATATGACTTGCATCAGGAGTACATGATATATAGATGATATATACTTATCATTATATAGATTCTTTCATATATACTATATATATAAATATAAAAAAACTCTAGAAAATATTTCAAAGAGAAAAATAAAGCTAGCATGTAGTTGTTTTTCAGACCGCTGGCTGGTGAATGGCAAGTGTGACTTTGTTATATTGGTGAACCCTTCCTAGGATTAACTAGGAAGATGTTAACTCTCCTAGGATTAACTAGGAGAGATGCTGTCTCATCTCTGATTATGCTTTAAAGGGCATTCAGTGTATTTCCCCTAAAAACCAGACAAACCATATGAAAAAGAATTACTCTGGATCTGAGATATCTTTCAATCCATTTACTTTCTAGGTGATTTTCCAGCATCTCATCTCTTTTGGTGGTATCTTAAAATCAAACACTGTTTACAATTACTATTTGTAATTACAGATAAATACATTTAATGGGATTCTTTAAGTCCATCAATGATTTATTGCACAAAACTTCCCTAATTGATAAGATATTTATGTGATATAATCACAGGTAATAGTGAATAAGAATCTATTGTACATCTAATTTGGACATTTGAATCCTAAAATTATAGCTAGTAAGGGCCAGGGATTTTAGTTGAGATGAAATAAAAACATACTTTTATGCTCATGTCCCATAACATCCTCTAATTAATTGTAAGGAATTTGGAGGATGATGAATTTTTTTAATGAGTAAATTGACTCTTTTATGATTTCTCCCTTGATTTTTATTTAATTATAGTTAATAACTATCCCATCACACCAGCTGTAGCACACTTTTCCCTGTAATTATTAAAATACGATTTCCCACTTTATGCCCATCCAATAGAAAGGTAAAAGTGGTGTTTTTAAAAGAAGGCTTAGAATGTACAAAAATGTACCTTTCTTACAGTGCTCTGAAAGAAAAAGCATAAGATTAGAATCCAGGAAGGAAAATCTGATACAATTCTTCAGAAGTAAAAGAAGCACACTGATTCTACAAACCTTTAGCTTTTTGTTAGCACTTTTATAATTGCTGTTAAAAAAGCAATTTAGCTCTTAGAAGCACTGCAAGCTAACACCCTTGTTAGCTGCAAGGCGTGGGCATGGAGTCAGATGGTGACTACAAATTACTTTAGGCAGATTCCTCTGAGCAACCTGGGCTATATTCAGGTCTCACTTCAGAGAGTCACTTCATGTCAGGTGGCCTTTTCATTCGCAGGGGAGGTCTGGCTTGAAGGAGCAGCATGTTGAAACGTTTGGAAGATACATCATCAGTGCATAGGCTTCCCCCCAACCAGGTACTGATTGAGTGCAAAATTACATGCTGTGTTTAGACCACAAAGATGCCTCTTTCCTCAGCAACCTCTTGCATTTTCTGGGCCCAACTTCTATATAAAATCTCAAAGTGTGTGATTAAAATCCTGTTTGGGGAAGAGAAATGTCAGACAAAGGTTACATGCAGAGAGCAAATCTGAAAGAAGTGCGTGGATTGAAGATGGATAGAATTGAGAGGCTATTTGGATCTCCAAGTTTAGGCGTGATACTTCACAAATAGTGCTCTAAGCCACCTGATCTGCCCTTTATGCTATGGAGATATTGGAGGCCTCTTATTCACCTTCTCTCCAGACAAATAAAAAATTATTTTCTTCAATAAATATTTTATGTGCAGCAGGTATTTCCTAAATGGTTTTCATGGGATCGTTGATATCAAGGAATAGAAAAATCTAATCTGAAGCATCTTGCAGGCTTATTGAAGAGAAAAGGCAATTAAAAATATGACAATGAAGGCTGTTATAAAACATTAAAATGAGACTGGGATGGGCAGAATAAATTAAAGGAAAAGACAAGCATTTGATGAATTTAAAGGATGAACTTTAATGGAATGGGTGAATTCAACTATGATATATTGAAAGAACTTTTGTAATTGTCACAATGTACCCCAGTACAACAATAATATAATAATAAAAAATAAATTAAAAAGAGATGAGGTTATTAGATTAGAGTCTGAGTTTTACAAGATGGATGGGGTCTGTGCATGTAGTGAAGGTGAGTTAATAGGGCTGCAGGTTCAGGCCCAGCCCTAGTTCCCTTGATTCTACTTCCCACAGCCCCATACCCAGACCCTGTGTCTATAGATTCAGCTCTGGACCACTCTGAGGCACCCTGAGTGGGGAGTTTCTGAGATTTTACTTGCCTCGGGGGCCCTAGGGACCCTCTGCAGCAGCTCAAGTCCAGACTCTAGTCCTGAACAGAATTCTGCCTTATTTCAAGATTCACACATGTTGTGGGTTAAATTGCATCACCTCATCTTTCAAATACATCAAAGGCCCATGTACCTGTGAATTTGACCTTGCTTGGCAACAGGATCTTTGTAGATGTAATCAAGTTGAAATGAGGTCATGCTGCACTAGGGTGGTCCCTAAATCCAATGACTGTTTACTTATTTGAAATAAGGACATAGAGAAATTTGGACAAAGAGACACCCTAAGGAGGGAATCACATGAAAAGGCAGTCACACAGGGGAGGAGGCCATGCAAAGTGAGAGGCAGAAACTGGGCATGGTGGCCAACACCTGTAATCCGGTACTACTTGGGAGGTGGAACAGGAGGCTCATGAGTTCAATGCCAGTTTGGGACACAAAGTGAATTCAAGGCCAGCCTGAATATGTATAAAAGAAATAAAAGGGCAGAAATTGGAGGGGATGAAGCTACATCCAAGGATAGCCATCAATTTCTGGCAACCACCAGAATTGAGATGAAAAGATCCTTCCTCAGAGCCAGCAGATAGACTATGCCCCTGTTAAGGATAGATTTTGAACTAAAAACCTCCACAACTATAAGAAAATAAACTTGTTTTAAGCCACACAAGTTTGTGATAATTTTCTGTGATAGTCATAGAAAACTAATAACCTCTAGATTTTGAAAACAATCAAGAGTTTTGGCAATTTTCTTCTAGCACTCACCAAATTTTATTGCCAGGACTTCTTTTCAGTGGTTGTTTCTAATAATATTTTCATATGGTATTGATAAGGTCAGGGAAAATCAAAGCAATCAGGACAGTAGGCTGGTTAAAGAAGTGATATTTATGTCTATAGTGTTTGCTATGTAATTATTAAGATGAAGTAGAAAGATAGCTTTACTACACAAATGACACATACTTAAGTGGGAAAGTCAGATCATCAAACAGTATATATTGGAATATTTCTCATTTTAAATTATCTATGTACCCAGACACAAACAAAAATAAGTGTGGAAAGGAATGTATCAAAAGGCAAATAGTGATTACCTCTGGGTCATAGAATCATCATGGGTAATTTCTGTGTGTTTTTGTTTACTACTACCAATTTTCTAATTTATCTAAAATATGTTTATTTGTTGTATAATCCAAAGTTATTTTAAAACTTGTTTCAGGTAAATAAATGTAGTTCATATCCAGTTGCATTTTGCTATGTGCTAAGTGTTTCCCTTTGGCTGTTTGAAATATAACACATTGTCTTACTTTCTTCAGTCAAAACATCAGAATATGCACTCTGACTGTAAAATAGAATTGTTTCAATGACCAATGAGAACTGTTAAGTAGAAATGTAAACATATAGGCCTTCTGCTACTGATATTTAAATTCTGGACATGTGAAACAGTTAAATAAAACCTGCGGCCTCCTTGTTAAAATAAATTGTGTCTGTAACAGTCTTTCTCTTTCTAGTGTTTCTTAGACACCACTACAAATTAGTTGCTCCTGAGCATTGATCTCATGAAGTGAACTTTCACAAAAACCTGATGAGAAAATCATCTCCATAGTCCTTGATCTGGGATTGGGATTCTTCCAAAACATGGGTTCAATGTACCTCACTCTGGGAGAACATTTTCTTTTTTGTATATCTACATTCTTATTTGTTTATCTTGCCAGTGTTAAAATAGAGATATGCTAGTTAACCTGATTTGATCATTCTACAATGTCTGCATGTATCGAATATCACAATGTACCCATAAGTGTGTACAGTTATTCACTAATAAAAATACAATTCAATTTAAAGAGAAAAGAGAAAAATGACATGGAACCAATGCCCATTTCTGATTTTGGTATCATGGGATGATTATGTAAAATATAACCATTGTGGGAACGGAGTGAAGGGCACAGGGATTTGTGTTTACTGCCTTTGCCACTTCCTGCAAATTGCCTAATTATTCTAAAATAAAAAGTTATACAAATTAAACATAAAGCCAATTTTAAGTCTTTTTTTTCCATGCCTCCTTGCCTACTTCTATGGTTCTTAACCTCTTTTGAGTCATGGACATAGTTGGGAATTTGCTGATGATCATGGGCTCCTTCGTAGAAAAATGGTCAGAAAATTTCACATGTAATTTCAGAGGTTTCCGTGCTCCTGAAAGCTTGCTCGTGTTCCACAGACACTGGGTTAAGAATTCTGAATGTGGCCTGCGCCTCTGTAGCCATTTGAGCCTCAAGTAAGTCCCCAGCGACACTGAGGTCTGTGTCTTTCTTGGTCAGTTAAGACTGCATTAATCCCTTCCTCCTCACGTTTTTACTGCTCATGTCTCATACGACTAATTACTCCTTTATTCCCTGTAAGTTATGCTTCCTTTGGTTCTCACTTGGGGATAAGAATCTTTACTATAACTCTTTATGTGTCTTGAAAAAAACTTCTTAGCCATACTTGGGTCTCCCTAAATACTTATTGAAGCAAAGTTCTCTTCACATTGTATTTTCTCTAATAAATTTGTTATTTATGTTTTGAAAAATCTCCATATGATTTTAGGATAAAATCCAAAGATTTGGTAAATTTATAATTTAGGTATTCATGTAGTAGAGTAGTATAAACACTAAATTTAGAAGGTGACAGGTCAGGTTTAACCTTAGTGAGCTAAAGCTCTTCTTAATTTCTTTAATTTCCTGTATTACTTCATACATATTTTTCAGAGCAGTATGAAGTTTAAGTGATTATTTAAAGAGACTAACACAGTAGCTCTCATGAAGGAGGCTCCAAAAAATAATAGCTATGATAATTCTTTGCAACATACTCTGAATTTCATTCTGTGTCTTTCATTTTCTCTCTCTGACTGGTAAGGAAGGGAGAGCACATACATATCTTTGTATGTGTTGTCAAGACCACATACAAAGATAAAGCTTATTTCTAAATACTAAATATATTTTCCTGGGCAGTCTTTGGTCATTTTAGTTATCAAAATCTTCAGACAATTTCTTGGTATTTTTATTTTTTTTTCATTGAAAAGAAATTGTTTTCTTCCCAGAACCTGGCAAGAAGTCAAAGTCAACATGAGAAAATAAGAAATGAATTTAAAAGATGGCTAAAATGTGTACTTTATAAGTTTATCATTAAACACTTGTTATGCACTTTTTATTTTAATTTCATAAATTATTCAGAAAGGTAAGCTGATTATGAACTGAGTATTCAAGTGTAGCCTTGAGTACTACCCTTCGTTGTCAATGTTTTCACAGCTGAACAAGCCTTTCTTTTTTTCTCTCCAGAAACAATATGGCGCCATGACACAAGGTAAACTTTGAAAGACCCACACAGAAGTAGCTTACTTTGTGTTTGAATGCTTGAATGCTGCTCAGCATGCATGCCCTTCACTTTCCATTGGGGATTTCTTTGGGAGTTGGTTGACAGTACTTGTTTCTTAGGGTGGTGACTCAGTTCACTAACCTATATATGAGGACAGAATTCAAATAGGGACCGGTGACTTCACTCACAAGTCTACCAGTGTTCTTCACTGTCACTGTCAAATCTAACCTTTGAAGCCCTTGCTATTATTTTTAATTTCAAAGTTAGGAGAACATCTGTAGGTAAATTAATAAACTACAATCTTACTCATTTGTGTTTGTTCTCTTTTTCCTATGATAAGAGATGTCAGGCATTTTAATAAAATAAATAAAGGCTGATTTTGATTTTTTTTTTTACTAGGGCTAGTGGGGTAAGTCAGGGCAGCTGTGTCAATTCTCTTTTAAGTTCCTGTGATGGTTAATGTTTGTTGTCAATTTGACTGTGCCAAAGGGTGGCCAGACATTTGGTTAACTATTATGCTGGGTTTGTGTGGGAGAGTGTTTCTGCATGAGATTAATATTTGATTCTTGTAGGCTGAGTAAAGCAGATTGTTGCAGATATGAGTGGGCATCATCCACTCAGCTGAAGATTTGAGTAGAGCAAAAGGCTGAGTCAGGGAACTATTTTGTCTGACAGTCTTGAACTGTCTTTTTATTGTATTTTTCCTGACCCTGGACTCAAATTAAAACATCCACTCTTCTTGGGTATCTAGCCTTTTGACTTTCAGATAACAACTTACACCATCAGCTCTCCTCATTCCCAGGAGTTCAGACTTGGACTGGAGCAACACATCAGGACTCACCTTGGGTTCCAGCTTGTTAGTTTGGAACTTGTCAGTTTCCATAATTGTATGAGTCCATTTCTTCCTTCCTTCCTTCTTTCCTTTCTTTTTTTTTTTTTTTTTTCAGTACTGGGGTTTGAACTTAGGGCCTCACACCTGCTAGGCAGGTACTGTACCACTTGAGAAACTCTTCCAGCCCTGTTTTGGGTTGGGTATTTTTGCCATAGGGTCATGTGAACTATTTACATGGGCTGGCCACAAACCAAGAGCCTTCTGATCTCTGCACCTGAGTGGGTAGGATTACAGGTATGAGCCCATTTCTTGAAATAAACTGATTTCTCTTTATGTAGTAGCTCCCCTTGGAACTCAGCATAATGTTGAAACTGGAGAAAGAATCATTCACAAGAGTAAAATGGAGAGCCTGTCTACTCAAGTGATTCAGAACACTGAGCAAATTTTATCTCTATTTTTCACATTTAATATTTTTGATTGATACATAATATCTGTACATATTATGAGGTATGATGTGATTTTTTTTTTGTTTCTTGCTGTGCTGGGGATCAAATCTTTGGACATACTAGCCAAATGCTCTATCACTGAGCTACTTTTAGGTAATGATCAGCTCAAAATAAATATTCATCACCTTAAGCTTTTATTTTTTCTTTATGATGAGTATATTCTGAGTCTTCTCTGTTGAGATATTTAATGCACTTTTGTTAGTTATATTCACTGTGTTGTGTCATAGAACACCAGAACAGATTCCTCCTACCCACCATTAGCATTGTACCCATTCACCAACCTCTCACTCTCTTCCATCTCCCTTGTGAGATATCCCCAGTCTTTGGTAGCATGATTCCACTCACAACTTCTATAAAACCTACTTTTTTAGATTCCACACATGAGTCAGGTCATGTGTGTTTATCTTTCCGGGCCTGACACACAGTAAAGTCCAGGTCCACCTATGTTGTTGCAAATGACAGTTCATGCTTTTTTTTGATGATTGAATAGTATTTCACTATATATAATATATACAATGAGATATATAAAACATATTAAATAACATAATGTTATCTTTCATCTGTTGATGAGACATTTAGGTTGATTCCATATCCTTAATATTGTGAATAGTACTGCAATATTATTTTTTAAAGAAATAAAATAATGAGACTTTTTGTTTGACACAGGGTCTTGCTATGTATCCCAGACTAGCCTGGAACTTGCTATGTAGCCTCAAACTCCTGAGTGTCTGAGCCTGTGCTTCTGAGCCTTGCTTGGAATGATACATTCCTTTCTCTCATAAGTTTCTTGGAACCTGGTGTAGCAAATTCACATATGCTATTCATGGAATATAAAGGTGACCGTGTCAGTGAAGAAGGATGGGTGGGCATATTCATGTAGCCTCATTCTAAAGCTGAGCTCTGTAGCACAGCTTTGGCACCAGTTCCTCTTCCTCCAACATCCATGTAGTCAACAATTCCAGTGGCCTGACCTCAGAGTATGTGGGGGAAGAGACTTCCACAGAAAGCAAGGTACAGAGGAAAGACCTTCTGTGTTGGAAACAGCAAGGAGGCCCTTGTGGACATGTGAAGAGCAGAGAGTAGAGCAGATGGAATGTCAGAATGAGGAGTACACAGAGGTGATGGGCACCTTTGTTAGGGTTTTAGATTTGACTCTGGGTAAAAAGGCAAGTGAATGGATGGAAGAAAGAAAGAGGAGAAATGAGATGGTTTAATATGTTTTAAAGAGTTATATTGGTCCCATAATAAGGGGACCAATAGGTTTTTCTCAAGGTATGGTCAGAAGTAGCAAAAATGTAGTTTTTTTTTAAATGTAGTTAAAGAGGATTGGTTTCTGACTGCTGCTCTGCTGGGTCAACTCCCTCAATCTTTTTTCTTTTTTTTAAAAGAAAAAATTAAAACTCAAAAGCTTTAGTATCCCAAGTGTATAAGAAGTTATATATCATCAGAAAGAAGAAATCCTAAATCTCAGCCCAAGTAATAATTTGTGATTTTTTTATGGAAAAAAAAAAGAAGCTTTATGAACTTTAATTTCCTCATTTGAACATACTTGGATTAAATTAGCAAGTTCTTTAATATCTAAAATTCTATAAAAGAAAATTCATGCTTAAAATCTCAAGCTAATTATCATTCTGGAAATTTATGTGGGTGCAGCAAACAAAAAGAACAAAGCAAGGGAAAGTCCTGCTATTAAAATATACTTTATGGATTTTGATTTTCATCCTACAGAGTAAACATAACAATGCAATTTCATTTTATAAATAATAAATTTTAATTTCCCTGTCTTCTCTGCATGACAGATGTATTTGAAATGACTTCTTTTTCTATCATGTGCAGTGCAAACACATAAGCTCACATACATAAATATACAGAAGCTGGTTCCAGCAGGATTAGAAATTGCTAATATTGGGCAAATTAACATAAAAATGGACTTTGATGTTTATATGTTGGTTCAACAGAAGTTAATATTGCAGAAAGAAAAGATATGTGTAGGAAGAACATCAGCCACATTCACCTTTTTTTTAAGTACAAATTAGAGTGTTATTTTATTATTTATTTTTAATTTTTTTAAAAAATGTCTTTTATTCATATGTACATACAATGTTCAGGCAGCCTCCCCCCCAGTCTGCTTGGAGAGGGGAAGGTGGCTAAAGCATAGCACGCTCCACCGGAGAGTGGGGAAGGATGCATCCCCATGTGATCTCTAAATAATAAAAAAGACTGCAATTGCAACAGGTGGGTAGGGCTGCTTACTGGAGAAAACAAAAAGGGCATGCGGCCAGGACAACTCTAAACAAACAAAGCCTGGGGGGCCAGGTGAGCCTCAGCCCCACATAGACATTCACAAAGCTGTCTCCAGACTCTTTTTTTTTTTGTTCTTGTCCCTTGATGAGACAATGACAGAACTAGGGCTGGATGCTGAAGGACTAACTGAAACTGTATTGCATTTAAATTTGGGATTTATTTGTTTTGTTGTGTTTTGGTTTTTTGTTTTTTCTGTTGTTTGTTTTGTTTTTTCCCCTTTGATGAGACAATGACAGAACTTCTTCCCAGACACCAACACATTCACCTTCTTAATTTCCTTTTCCCTCCCTCTCTTGTATGTGACCTCCCCTTAGTTTTTCATAATATTGTTGGTATTCGTATTAGGTCTGTATTTCCTATACAAGAACAAATATAGAATTTTTAAACTTGTTGAAATCACCCTAAGAAGGAGACTAAGGTAGAAAGGAGATTAAGGTAGAAAGGAGACTAAGATAGAAAGGAGGAAAATAGAGGGCATGACCCAATTTGGGTTGTAACACATATATACATGGAAATGTCACAAAGAAACACCCTATATAGCTATCTTAAATAAGCAAAAATATCATTTTTTTTTTTTACAAAAATGGAGAACAGTAAGGCAAAACAGTTCTGTCTGGGGAGTTGGTAACAGTGGGGGTGGGGAGGATATGAGGAAATGGTATAGGAGGGTGAATATTATGTACTCATATATGTAAATGGAAAAATGAGACCTGTTGAAACTATTCCAGGAGTGGTGATAAAGGAGAATGATGGAGGGGGTGAATTCAACTATGATATATTGTAAGAACTTTTGTAAATGTCACAATGTACCCCCAGTATAACTATAATAATTATAATAAAAAGATATCTAGCATCTGAAACAGGTCATTGTTTTCACTTCTATTGCCATATTAATCACTTGATATTAGGACTAAAATATTAAACCTTTATTGTATTGATAGCAATCAATAATATACACATATAATTAATTATCATATGTACATAAAATAGATACATATATCATACCTATATCTTTGTATAAATAACAGTACCCACTTATTAGTGCCCATTATTGTCTGTGGTTACTTCTTAAACCTCTGACGTGTCATCTACAAATATGCAACTAAAAATTATGATATAAGTTTCTTGATGAGTTAAAGGTAACGTGTGTAGGTACCTGGCACAGGCTTAGAACACACACATATTCAATAAATTGCAACTGTTGGTATAAGTTGGTATGGGTATTGGTATCTACTGTTAATTAACTTCAGCATCTTAAATTTCCAAGACACTACTTAAATTTTGCCTTGTGTATAAAAAAGAACTGAATTTAAAATAAATTCCCAGTCCTGTTAGGTTAACATCCAATTTTCCTTTATGATAAACTAGAGTGTGAATTAGCTTCATTAACCATTAACGAACATTTTGTAAGTTTATAAAGACACATTAGTCCAAGTCCTTTTTTGTTCTCTAAAGGATATATGTGTTTAGACATTATTTGCATGGGATTTCACTTTTTTTCTTTATTCATTTATTCATATATGCATACATTGTTGGGCCATTTCTCCCCAGTGCCCAATGCCCTCTCCCTCTCCTCTCCACCACCCTCACTTCCAGGCAGAACCTGTTCTGCCTTTTTCTACAATTTTGTTGAAGAGTAGACATAAAAATAATAAAAAAGACATAGTGTTTTTGCTAGTTGAAATAAGGATAGCTATACAGAGAGATTCCTAGCATTGCTTCCATGCACAAGTGTATTACAACTTGAATTGTTGCATCTTTACCAGACCTCTTTATTATTTCCTGGTTACCTTCCCATAGTGACCTCTGTCCTTTTAAGGTTAGTGTATTAGCTCCACTACAGTGGGCACATCAGACACTTTCAAGTTTTGGGTTTCCTACATTTCTTTATTCCTCCTGTATGTGTCCTCCCCTTAGTGTGTGCCCCATGTCTATTAATATTACTGCATTTGTTTTAGATATATGGTCTGCATATGAGGGAGAACATAGGAGTTTTGGCTTTCTGAGCCTGGCTAACTTTGCTTAAGATGATGTTCTCAAGTTCCATCCATTTACTTGCGAATGATATCATTCTTCTTCTTAGCTGAGTAAAATTCCATTGTGTATAAAAGCCACATTTTCTTAATCCATTCATCAGTAGTGGGGCATCTTGGCTGTTTCCATAACTTGGTTATTGTGAATAGTACTGCAATAAACATGTGTGCGCAGGTGCCTCTGGAGTAACCTGAGTCATATTCCTTTGGGTATATCCCTTGGAGTGGTATTGCTGGATCATATGGCAGATCTATGTTTAATTTTTAAAGTAGCCTCCATATTGTTTTCCAGAGTGGTTATACTAGCTTGAATTCCCAACAGCACTGTATGAGGGTTCCTTTTCCCCCACATCCTCACCAACATTTTTTTTTTTTTTATTCATATGTGCCTTGTCTATTCACAGTCTCTTGTGCTTCCAAATGAACTTTAGGGTAGATTTTTCAGTGTCTGTAATGAATGTCATTGGGAATTGGAAATTGACGGGAATTGCATTAAACATGTAGATTGCTTTTGGGAGTATAGACATTTTTACAATATTGATTCTACCCGTCCATGAGCATGGGAGATCTCTCCACTTTCTATAGGCTTCCTCAATCTCTTTCTTCAGGGATTTTTAGTTCTCCTTGTAGAGGTCATTCACATCCTTTGTTAAGTTTATTCCTAGGTATTTGAGTTTTTTGGGGGCTATTGTAAATGGAATTGTTTCCATATATTCTTTCTCAGTTTGTTCATTATTAGTGTATAGAAATGCTAATGATTTTTCTATGTTGATTGTGTATCCTGCTACCTTACTATAGCTGTTGATGGTGTCTAGGAGTTTTTGGGTAGAGATTTTGGTGTCTTTAAAATGTAGGATCATATGGTATGTAAATAGGGATATTTTGACAGTTTCTTTACCTATTTGTATTCCTTTTATTTCTTTTTGCCTAATTGCTTGGCTAGGGATTCCAAAACTATGTTGAATAGGAGTGGAGATAGTGGGTACCCTTGTTTAGTTCCTGATTTTGTGGAAATGGTTTCAGTTTTTCACCATTAAATATGGTTTTGGCTGTAGGTTTGTCATATATAGCCTTTACAATGTTGAGGTACTTTCTTTCTATTCCTAGTTTTCTTAGAGCTTTTATCATGAAGTGGTGTTAGATCTTCTCAAAGGCTTTTTCTGTGTCTATTGAGATGATCAAATGATTTTTATCTTTGCTTCTGTTAATGTGCTGCATTACATTTACAGATTTGTGTATATTGAACCACCTCTGCATCCCTGGAATGAAGCCAACTTGGTCATGGTGAATGATCTTTCTGATGTGTTGTTGGATTTGATTTGCCATTATTTTATTGAGGATTTTTGCATCAATGTTCATGAAGGAATTGGCCTATAGTTCTCCTTTTTGGAGGTGTCTTTATCTGGTTTTTAGATGAGTGTAATACTGGCTTAATAAAATGAGTTAGCAGTGTTCCTTCCCTTTCTATTTCATGGAATAATTTAAGGAGAGTTGATTTTAGTTCTTCTTTAATGGTCTGATAGAATTCAGCTGAGAATCCATCAGGTCCTGAACTTTTCTTTTTTGGGAGACTTTTTATTGCTGCATCAATTTCATTTTGTGTTATGGATCTATTCACATGATTAATATCCTCTTGGTTCAATTTTGGATGGTTATAAGTATCTAGAAATCTGTCCATTTCTTCAAGATTTTCAAATTTATTAAAATATAGGTTCTCAAAGTAGTTTCTGATGATTTCCTGGATTTCCATGGTGTTTGTTGTTATCTCCCCTTTTGCATTTCTGATTTTACTGATTTGGGTTTTTTCTGTCCTCATTTTAGTCAGGTCTTCCAGGGGTCTGTCAATCTTATTTATTTTTTCAAAGAACCAGCTTTTTGTTTCGTTGATTCTTCATATGGTTATCTTTGATTCTATTTCATTAATTTTGGCCCTTATTTTTATTATTTCTTTCCTTCTGTTTGTTTTGGGATTTGCTTGTTCTTCTTTTTCTAGTAATTTGAGATGTAGCATTAGGTCGTTTATTTGAGATCTTTCTGTCCTTTTAATATATGCACTCATGGCTATAAACTTTCCTCTTACAACTGGCTTTGCTCTGTCCCACAGGTTCTGGTGAATCATGTTTTCATTTTCATTAACTTTCAGGAACCTTTTAATTTCCTCTTTTATTTCATCAATGACCCATTGGTCATTGAGCAATGTGTTGTTCAGCTTCCAATTGTTTGCATGTTTTTTACTGTTGTTTTTGTTATTGAGTTCTAGTTTTAATGCATTATGATCAGATAGAATGCATGGATTATTTCTTTTTTCTTAATTTTGCTGAGGCTTCCTTTGTTCCCTAAGATACAATAAATTTTGGAGAAGGTTCCATGGGCTGCTGAGAAGAATGTATATTGTGCAGAAGTTGGATGAAATATTCTGTAGACATCAGCTAGGTCTATTTGATTTCTGGTATGATTTAGTTCTAGAATTTCTTTATTGATTTTTTGTTTGGATGACCTATCTATTGGTGATAGGGGGGTATTAAAGTCTACTACCATTGTGTTGGAGTCTATATATGTTTTTAGGTCCGTCAGAGTATGTTTGGTGAAATTGGGTGCATTGATGTTGGGTGCCTATAGGTTGGTAATTGTTATTTCCTTTTGGTGTATTTCCCCTTTTATTAGTATGGAGTGTCTTTTTTTTAAATCTCATTTGATCAATGTAAGTTTGAAGTCTACTTTGCCTGAGATAAGTATTGCTACTCCTGCCTGTTTTTGGAGGCCATTGGCTTGGTAAATTTTCTTCCGCCTTTCACCCTAAGCCAGTTCTTGTTTCCGTTGATGAGATGGGTCTCCTGTAAGCACCAGATTGTTGGATCTTCCTTTTTAATCCAGTTTGACAAATGGTGTCTTTTGATGGGAGAGTTAAGTCTGTTAACATTCACTGTTAGTATTGATAGGTATGTGGCAATTCCTGTCATTTAGTTGTTTTTGTTGCTTAAGGGTTTGATTGTGTGCAGCTGACTCAATGTTACTCTCTACTTTCTTTCTTTTTTTTTTGATTCTATAATGGCTTTTATTTTCTAAATGACATTGGTTTATTTTTTATTTATTTAATTCATATGTACATACAATGTTTGGGTCATTTCTCCCCCCTTTCCCCTGCCCCCTACCGTAACCACCCCACCCCCTGCCTCTCCCCTTTTACCCTCTCACTTCCAGGCAGAAACTATTTTGCCCTTATGTCTAATTTTGTTGAAGAGAGAGTATAAGCAATAATAGGAAGGAACAAGGGTTTTTGCTAGTTGAGATAAGGATAGTTATACAGGGAGTTGACTCGCATTGATTTCCTGTGCATGTGTGTTACCTTCTAAATTAATTCTTCTCAAACTAACCTTTTCTCTAGTTCCTGGTCCCCTTCTCCTATTGGCCTCTGTCACTTTAAGGTATCTGCATTAGTTTCTCTGTGTTGAGGGCAACAAATGCTATCTAGTTTTTTGGGTGTCTTACCTATCCTCATACCTCCCTTGTGTGCTCTCGCTTTATCATGTGATCAAAGTCCAATCACCTTGTTTTGTTTGCCCTTGATCTAATGTCTGCATATGAGGGAGAACATACGATTTTTGGTTTTTTGGGCCAGGGTAACCTCACTCAGAGTGATGGTCTCCAGTTCCATCCATTTACTTATGAATGATAACATTTCATTCTTCTTCATGGCTGCATAAAATTCCACTGTCTATAAATACCAATTTTTCTTAATCCATTCATCAATAGTGGGGCATCTTGGCTGTTTCCATAACTTGGCTATTGTGAATAGTGCTGCAATAAACATGGGTGTGCAGGTGCCTCTGGAGTAACCTGTGTCACATTCTTTTGGGTATATCTCCAAGAGTGGTATTGCTGGACCACATGGTAGATCTTTGTTTAGTATTTTTTTTTAAGGTTTGCAGCTATTTATTTACAAGTATACCTTTAACACAATGAAATAAACACTGATATATTGAAGCCTAGTTAATAGTAGCATAACAATATGTATCATTTTGATGATTACATTATTTTAAACAACAAACTATACTGAAAAATTAATGCTGATAAAATTCTTGGTCATAATATTAAGAAATACAATATATAAGTTGAAAATATGATTGCTTAAAATTTGAAAATGGAAGTGAACTCACTTGGACAGAGTCAGAGTTTAACATAATCTGAAAGGGAAGGAGCTCTGACCCAAATGATATCTTTCAGGTTAACAGAACAGAAAAGCAGCAGAGTTTATCTGAAAGGATGGCGGGCAGTTTGCTTCCTCAGGTAGAATATATTCCCATTGTTTTCCAGAGTGGTTGTACTAGTTTACATTCCCACCAGCAGTGTAAGAGGGTTCTTTTTTCACCACATCCTGACCAACACCTGTTGTTAGTGGTGTTGCTAATGATGGCTATTCTAACAGGGGTGAGGTGGAATCTTAGTGTGGTTTTAATTTGCATTTACTTTATTGCTAGAGATGGTGAGCATTTTTTCATGTGTTTCTTGGCCATTTGAATTTCTTCTTTTGAGAAAGTTCTGTTTAATTCACTTGCCCATATCTTTATTGGTTCATTAATTTTGGGAGAATTTAGTTTTTTGAATTCCCTCTATATTCTGGTTATCAGTCCTTTGTCTGATGTGTAGCTGGCCAATATTTTCTCCCACTCTGTGGGTGTTCTCTTCAGTTGAGAGAACATTTCTTTTGTTGAGCAGAAGCTTTTTAGTTTTATGAAGTCCCATTTATCTATGTTATCTCTTAGTTGCTGAGCTGCTGGGGTTCCATTGAGAAAGTTCTTGCCTATTCCTATTAGTTCCAAAGTATTTTTTACTTCTTGTCCTTTCTTCTCCTGTGGTTTGGTACTGCCTCTCCTTTCTTGGTTTTGTTTGCTTTCATTTTCTGTGTGCAGAATTCCTTGAAGAATCTTTGTAGTGGTGGCTTGGTGGTCACATATCGTTTTAGTTTCTGCTTATCATGGAAGACTTTTATTGCTCCATGTATTTTGAATAATAGTTGTGCTGGGTAGAATATCCTAGGGTTGAGTTATTTTCATTCAGTGCCCAGAACACCTCACACCATGCTCTTCTTGCTTTTAAGGTTTCCATTGAGAAATCTGCTGTGATTTGATGGGTTTACCTTTGAATGTTATTATTTTTTTTCTCTCTTACAACCTTCAATATTCTTTCTCTATTTTCTGTGCTTGTTTTAATGATAATATGTTGTGGGGTAGTTCTATTTTGGTCAAGTCTGTTTGGTGTCCTGGAGGCTTCCAGTACATGCATGCATAACTTTCTCTAGATTTGGGAAATTTTCTGTTATTATCTTATTGAATATATTATGAATCTCTTTTGCTTGTGTCTGTTCTCCTTCTTCAATGCTCATGATTCTCAGGTTTGGTCTGTTGATGGAGTTGGTGAGTTCTTGCATATTACTTTCTCAGCATTTGAGTTGTTTGATTAATAGCTGGTCAGTTTTTCTTTTAATTTCCATTTTATCTTCAAGTGCTGAGATTCTGTCTTCCACTTGTTATAATCTGCTGGGAGTGGCCTTCCATTGTGTTTTGTGTTTCTGTTTGAGTCTTTTTTCTGAGGTTTCCATATCATGGGTCACTTCCTTTTTAATATTGTCTATTTTCATCTTTAATTCATTTATTTCTCTATTTATAGTGTTCTCTGTTTCATTTTGGTGTTTATTTATGGCTTCTATGAGTTCATTTATTTGTGTCTTCTCATATTCTTTATTTTTGGTGTCTTGAAATTTCTTGAGTGCCTCTTGTATGTTTTGCTTGACTGTGTCTATACCATCTCCATGAAATTCTCAGTGATTACTTGCAGGATTTATTCTTTGAGGATGTTCTTGTTGACATTGTTGGGTTCCTTGGTGTCATTTATCTTTGTTTTGTTGCAGTCTGGAACTGAGTATCTGTTTTCTTCATTTCCCTCTGAATCCTGTATTAAATTATTTTTTGGGGGAGAATTGTTTCTATCCCTTTTTCTTCTTCCCATTGCTTCACTTGGTACTGTGCAACTATGTACTTGATAAGCTAGTTGGTGGTTTCATTCACCTGTTTTCTTTCCCTTGATTTAATTTTTGTTTTGTGACCCTCTTGGGTTTTTAGCTAAGTTGTTATGCTATTTCTGTCCCTGGTCTGGGTGTAACTTAGTATTCACTAATTCACAGGTTTAATACCCAACCAGTAGTTTATGTGCTATATAGAAGATCCCCTGGTGGTAATATGTATAAGCAGTGGGAGTTGGGTGTGCTCACATTTGTAATGCTATCTATAGAAATTTGTGGAGTTGGGTAGGGTGGCACTAAAGGTGGACATGGGAAGTGGGGAAAGCAGTGTGGGGGCTGCTGTTTTTGTGGTCCTTTTGTGTGTTTGGGTATATTTCTGTTGTTGTAGAAGAGGGTGGTAGTGTTAGGGATTACAAGGGTTTGTAGAGTTGGCATAGTAGGTTGTTGAGTGGGTGATCAGTGTGAAGGAGGGAGGGAGTAGTCTGGTCACAGGTTAGGGGAGAATGGGAGGGGAAGGTGAGGGCTGGGTGTAGAGAATGGGCAAGAGAGGAACAATGGGTTCTAGCACAGGAGAAGGATGGAGAGTGAAGGGGGTAAGAGTAGGGATAAGAGAATGATGATGGTTAAGTTGATAGTACAGAAAAAGAAAATAAAAAAAAGAAAAAAGATAATAGGAGTAAAAGTAAAAATAGAAAACCCACAATAATAAAGCTAACAACAACAAAACCCCAAAGAAATCAATGGGGAGAGATAAACAAATGGACAAGAAACAAACACACAAACAAAACTCCAGGTTCAAGAACAATAGAATTTTAGTCTTAGTTTAAGTTCTAGTGTTACTCCTCCAGCATCCAGTCATGGTGTTGATATTTAAGCAGAAGCTGTGATGCAATCTTGCAAGGTGGTTGGTTTGTGGGTAGTGTTTTTTTCTTCTGTCTTTCAACAGCAGCTGCTTGGGCAGCTCCTCCCCCAGTGAGGTGTGGCTGCTTAAGTCTGCATGCTGTCCTCAGGTTCCAGAGATCAGCTCTGTAGTCCATCAACTGTCCTGCTTTGGAGGTAGCTTTTCACTGTGCTTGTTTACTGGGGATTGTTCCTTTGCTTCACCCCCTTTCTCTGGGGCAGGGTCAGTGTTCTGTCAGCCAGCCCCCTGCTGTCAGTGTATTGTGATGGTTTGCTGCTTATTTTTTAATTTTGTGGAGCCATTTGAGTTTGGGTGTTGCTCATTGGCTCAGGAGATGAGTTTTGTGGTCTGCTGCCTGCCCTGCTTCAGGCAGTGGCTTACCACCTGCCTGATGTTGGCCCTTTTGCCTTTCCAGCCTTTGTTTATTGAAGTTTGTGTGGAGATCAGCTCCTTGCCTCTCCCCTCTTCTCTGGTGTGCTTTCAGAGTTCCTGACCCCTCTGCTGTGTGCTAGTTTTCAGTTAGTTGTTTATTGTTCTGGAGAGGGTCAGTCTAACCAGGGGTTATGCTGGTTTATCACAGAGGTGGCTGGAGAATACTGTGTGATGCTTGGCACTCACCCGTTTGGTCTGCTGAATGTCTCACAGGCAGGTTTGGAGCTGGTGGCTGGGGCAGCAGCAGCCCACCTGTTTTCTCAGTGCAACGTGGTGTGGAGAAACTTTCTATGGACTAGAGATTCAGGGTGTCGAAGTTTTGATTCTTCTTTGTGCTTTATTTCCTCCAAGTGTGGCTCTAGCATCTCAGCAAGGTTTTTGATTCACAGAGCTCATGCTGTCTGCTTCTGTGCCCTAGTTGCCATCTTGAATCCTCTCAAGATTTCACTATTTTTTCTTTTTGGCAACACTGGGGTTTGAACTCAGCTTCATGCTTGCTAGACAGGTGCTCTTACTGCTTGAGCCACTCCACCAGCCTGGGATTTCACATTTTTGAGAAAAACTCCCCCTGAGTAGTAGCATTTTGGATATATCTATATCTATATCTATATATCTGGTGGTACTGGTTGGTTGAACTCAGATCCTCATACAGCTAAGAAGGTGCTCTATCACCTGAGCTATGCTGCCTGCCTGAGTGGTTGAATTTAGCTCTTGTGGTTTCTTAGATATGCTGCTGGTAAGTAGTTTTCTTTTATCTGCTTGTGCATGCTACATTGATTTCTTTGGGCAACAATTATGCCTCTGAATGTCTTGTACTCTATAGCCATATCCCTCAATGCAGTAGTGATGGCTGATGAGAATCAGAGCTGAAAGAGGGTATCTGATGCACCCAGGGGCTGTCATTGCTAAATGTCTCTTAAAGGACAGTCACATCTTTTGGTGCAATGCTCCTTAAGCACAAAATGATTAATTCCTGGAACATTTGAAAGAGCTTTCAAAGTGTTTTCAGGGGATTTCAAGCAGACTGTGGTAACTACATGACCTCTCAAATGCTGCCTGTGATTGGCTTTGAACCACAATCTTCCTGATCTCTGCCTCCTCAGTAGCTAGGATTACAGATGTGACCCACCAGAGCCAGTAGCAAGAGTCTTTTTAAAGGTAAATATCTTCAGTGTTGGTAGGTGGCTTTTCACATGAAAAATCCCCATATTCTTCATTCTGGGTGAAATCAGGTTTTCCAATGTCCATCTTGAAATGTGGATAAATCTCCAGATTTATAAATCCATAAATGTGGATCATCTACAGATTTGAACACTCCAAGGAGTCCACAGCACAAGGTCTACTCTTTCCTTTGTTCAAGCCACACAGTTACATTAAAGGATTTCATATTTCTTGGCTGATGAGAGAATTTGTTACTCAATTTTCATAAATGTAGGTGTGTGACTAATGTGCAAGCTTGTTGTACAAAGTGTTTTAATAATTTTAATACTGCAAAGCTATAAATAAGCATGCTTTTGTTTTTCATAAAATCATCAATATACAATGCAATTCTATTTTTTTGTGGTGCTGGGAATTGAATCCAGGGCCTTGTGCACATTAGGCAAGTGGTCTACCTCTGAGCTACATTCCCAACCTGTAATTCTATCTTAAGTATACTACTGAATAGTTTTCCCTTGAAGTGGAGAAACATTTCATTGTAATTTACTAAGACTAATTAGATATTTAAGTTGAAGTAATGTTAACAAATTTCCTAGCTCAGAAACACAATAATGCCTTTTGATATTTTCTTCCTTTAGCTAAACAAATGAGGCAATTAAGAAAGAGTACATGGTTTATTTTAACATGTGGGTAATTAATCCAAGACCAGGGAGGAAACTACCTTGAGTTAAAGAGATCTTGGCCAAGAGGACTTGCAAAAACAAGCATCTTTGATTATATAATTCCGGCTGGAGGGTATTTGCTTCTCAACACTATGATCTTTATAAGTTGTTAGGTTTATAATTAACATCATTCAGAGGCAATGGTTAGAGCTTATAGACAAAATTTAAAAATAGGTCATCAAACCCTAAGATACAGATGTTGAAATAACTTGATTAAAATCAAAATGAAATGATTTCTCACCTTATGTTAAATGCAAGGGAAAATTCTATAAGGTTGATAAGGATATTGCTTTAACTGGTTAAATAAAAGTAACATTTATTGGCTACAGAAAACAATGTAGGTGCTTTGGAAGGTTCTTGTTCAAGCTGCAGTTATGTTTACACTCACCATGTATATTAGTCAGGGTTCGCTAGAGGAACAGAACATATGAATAAAAGGGAACCAGGGTCTCTCTGTGCAGGCTAGGCTGGGCTGGAACTTGCTGTGTAAGGTAGGATGGCCTGGAACTCTCTATCCTCCTGTTTCAGCCTCTTAAGTGCTGGGATTACAGGTGTTTGACACCGTGTCTGTCTATAGAAGGAAATTTATTAGACTGGCTTACATGATCAGAAGCTGAACAGTTCCACAATATCTGTCTGCAAGGTGGAAGGCTGGGAAACCAGTAACTGCTCAACCTAAGAAACCAGAAACCTCAGGACAATGGAACTCATGCTGAGCCCCAGTCCAAGGTTGAAGACCTGGAAGCCCCCTGGAGAGTCATTGGTGAGTGTTGACATTCAAAGGCTGAAGAAGATGGAGTCTGACGTCTGTGGTGATGGCAGTAGCAAAAGACCATTCCTGTTCAAGAAGAATCTAGCTTGCACAAGTCTCTTTTACTCTTTGCTCTATCTAGATCTCAGCCTATTGAGCTGTGCCACTTACATTCAGGGCTGGTCATCCCTTGATTTGCTGACTTGCATGACAATTGTCTGGAAACACCCTCACAGACATAAACAGAAGTGTGCTTTACCAATTTTCTGGACATCTCTCCATTCAGTCAAGTTGACAACCAAGGTTAACCATATGTATTTGCCAGTCTGTGGGCAGCCAAAACTCCTGCACCAGGTCAAGGGAAGATTTTCTCAGAAATTAATTTCACACAGAAGAGCGATTCTCAAACTTTATGAGTATATGAATCACCTGGGTTTCTATTTGGACTATATGTCCTGATGGAGGGTCTGAGAGTTTGCATTTCTAGCAGACTTCCAGGCACTGCCTGTTCCATTTGTCCTTGGGCTATAATTCAGCTACAATTCCCAGGTTTTATTCCTGCTGCCTGCACATACTTATAAAAGTTATCACTATTGTATTTATTCTTAGTCAAATATTCCTTTAGGCTGTAAACCACTTCAGGAGTAAGACCATTTTGTTTTCATCTTGTCAGCAGGGCTTGTCTAGTGACCATCCTATAGGAAAGAACTCAGTAGTTTCTCACTGTATTAATAAATAATATTTATACTATACAAGTCATATAATAAAGTGTTAATACAAATCAATCTTCCAGAGTAGTCTTCAGTCTCACCAGTTTTTTAGGCTTGTTATCTCTATATTAATTTGCTAAAATATTCATTTTTTGAGCTTATAAAAAATTAACCTTACATTTAGTCTGAAAATTTCTTTGCAGAATTTTGAAAACATAAAATTGCAGAAAAGTATAAATAAAAAGTAAAGGCCACCAACTTTCTCATTTATGTTTCTTTGGGAAAAATCTCTGTTGATGATTCTGTGTATCCTTCAAGACTTTTCTTCTAGATAGAGTGGTTTCTTGCATACAAACATATAGAAGCATGCTCTAGTTTTCATTCTTCCTAAAATCCAAATCTTTCAAAAGTTGTCTTTTCATGTCTGCTAGCTTTAAGAAAAATTGTGGCCATTTTTTTAGTTAAATACTTAGCGATTTGTTTTTTAAGATGTAGGGAGTACTCAATAGCTGTGTGCTGAATGATTCTAATTTCTGTTCAGAAGATCCAAAAAATTACTATCGTTTCCCTCCTTAAGATCTTTCAGCTTCTCCTCCCCCTCTCCAGTGTTTGACTACTCAAAACTTTGTTTTCTTCCTATTTTTATTAGCACATTTTAATTCAAACATTGTTATATTCAACCTTTTTATCTTTATTTTTTGTACAAAAATATTGCTAAGATGATTTCATGTAACTAAAACTACTGTGCCAAACTCTTTATTCTGAGTTTTGATAATATTGCAAATTGCCTTCAAAAGTGAGCATCCATCCATTTATTATGGTCATGTGTGTTTGAGTCTGTCTGCTCACACCTTTGCCATCATGGGACCCTAACAATCTTTTTAACAGGTGAAAAATATGTACAATCATCTTTAACTAGCTCTTTATGTCAGAATTTTAGCATCATTTTGTGGTTTTGATCATTTGTATGTCATCCCTGAAATTTGGTAACTTGTATTCTTTGTAAAATTTTTCTTTTTTTTATTCATATGTGCATACAATGTTTGGGTTATTTCTCCCCCTTTCCCCCACCACCTTCCTTACCCCCACAACCCCTCCCTCTCCCCCTGACCCCCTCAATACCCAGCAGAAACTATTTTACCCTTATCTCTAATTTTGTTGAAGAGAGAGTATAAGCAATAATAGGAAGGAACAAGGGTTTTTGCTAGTTGAGATAAGGATAGCTATACAGGGAGTTGACTCACATTGGTTTCCTGTACATGTGTGTTACCTTCTAGGTTAATTTTTCTTGAACTAACCTTTTCTCTAGTTCCTGGTCCCCTTCTCCTATTGGCCAAAGTTGCTTTAAAGTATCTGCTTTAATTTCTCTGTGTTGAGGGCAACAAATACTATCTAGTTTTTTAGGTGTCTTGCCTATCCTCATACCTTCCTTGTGTGCTCTTGGTTTATCATGTGATCAAAGTCCAATCCCATTGTTGTGTTTGCCCTTGATCTAATGTCCACATATGAGGGAGAACATAAGATTTTTGGTCTTTTGGGCCAGGCTAACCTCACTCAGAATTATGTTCTCCAATTCCATCCATTTACCAGCAAATGATAATATTTCATTTTTCTTCATGGCTGCATAAAATTCCATTGTGTATAGATACCACATTTTCTTAATCCATTTGTCAGTAGTGAGGCATCTTGGCTGTTTCCTTAACTTGGCTATTGTGAATAATGCTGCAGTAAACATGGGGTGCAGGTGCCTCTGGAGTAACCTGTGTCACAGTCTTTTGGGTATATCCCCAAGAGTGGTATTGCTGGATCATATGGTAGATCTATGTTTAGCTTTTTAAGTAGCCTCCAAATTTTTTTCCAGAGTGGGTGTACTAGTTTACATTCCCACCAGCAGTGTAAGAGGGTTCCTTTTTCCCCACATCCTTGCCAACACCTGTTGTTGGTGGTGTTGCTAATGACAGCTATTCTAACAGGGGTGAGGTGGAATCTTAATTTGCATTTCCTTTATTGCTGGAGATGGTGAGCATTTTTTCACATGTTTTTTGGCCATTTGAATTTCTTCTTTTGAGAAAGTTCTGTTTAGTTCACTTGCCCATTTCTTTATTGGTTCATTAATTTTGGGAGAATTTAGTTTTTTAAGTTCCCTATATATTCTGGTTATCAGTCCTTTGTCTGATGTGTAACTGGCAAATATTTTCTCCCACTCTGTGGGTGTTCTCTTCAGTTTAGACACCATTTCCTTTGTTGAGCAGAAGCTTTTTAGTTTTATGAAGTCCCATTTATCTATGCTATCCCTTAGTGGCTGTGCTGCTGGGGTTCCATTGAGAAAATTCTTACCTATACCTACTAATTCCAGAATATTTCCTACTCTTTCCTGTATCAACTTGAGTTTGTGGTCTGATATTAAGATCCTTGATCCATTTTGAGTTCATATTGTTATAGGGTGATATACATGGATCTAGTTTCAGATTTTTGTAGACTGGTAACCAGTTTTTCAAGCAGTTTTTGTTGAAGAGGCTGTCTTTTCTCCATCATATATTTTTAGCGCCTTTGTTAAAGACAAGTTGGTTATAGTTGTGCAGCTTCGTATCTGAATCCTCTATTCTGTTCCACTGGTCTTCATGTCTGTTTTTGTGCCAGTACCATGCTGTTTTTATTTTTGTTGCTTTGTAATATAGTTTGAAGTCTGGTATCATGATACCTCCGGCATTGTTCTTTTGAATGAGTATTGCCTTGTCTATTTGTGGCCTCTTGTATTCCTATATAAATTTAACAGTAGATTTTTCTATGTCTTTAATGAATGTCATTGGAATTTTGATGGGAATTGCATTAAACATGTAGATTACTTTTGGGAGTATAAACATTTTTACTATGTTGATTCTACCAATCCATGATCATGGGAGATCTCTCCATGTTCTATAGTCTTCCTCAATCTCTTTCTTCAGAAGTTTATAGTTTTCCTTTTAGAGATCGTTGACATCTTTTGTTAGGTTTGCAGCTAGGTATTTGATTTTTTTGAGGCTATTGTAAATGGAATTGCTTTTATATATTCTTTTTCAATTTGTTCATTATTAGTGTATAGAAATGCTAATGATTTTTCTATGTTGATTTTATGTCCTGCTACCTTGCTAAAGCTATTGATGGTGTCTAGGAGCTTTTAAGTAGAGTTTTTTTGGTCTTTAAGGTTTAGGATCATATCATGTGCAAATAGGCATATTTTGACAGTTTCTTTACCTATTTGTATTCCTTTTATTCCTTCTTCTTGCTTAATTGCTTTGGCTAGGAATTCTAGTACTATGTTGAATAGGAGGGGAGATAGTGGGCATCCTTGTCTATTTCCTGATTTTAGAGGGAATGGTTTCAGTTATTCTCCATTTAGTATAATGTTGGCTATAGGTTTGTCATATATAGCTTTTATAATGTTGAGGTACTTTCCTTCTCTTCCTAGTTTTCTTAGAGCTTTTATCATGAAATGGTGTCGGATCTTATCAAAGGCTTTTTCTGCATCTATTGAGATGATCAAGTGGTTTTTTGTCTTTGCTTCTGTTAATGTGCTTTATTATGTGTATTGATTTTCATATGTTGAACCATCCCTGCATTCCTGGGATGAAGCCTACTTGGTCGTGGTGAATAATCTTTTTGATGTGTTGTTGAATTCGGTTTGCCATTATTTTGTTGAGGATTTTTGCATCAATGTTCATTAAGGAGATTGGCCTATAGTTCTCCTTTTTGGAGGTGTCTTTGCCTGGTTTTGGGATAAGTGTGATACTGGCTTCATAAAATGTGTTAGGCAGTTTTCCTTCCCTTTCTATTTCTTGGAACAGTTTAAGGAGGGTTGGTATCAGTTCTTCTTTAAAGGTCTGATAGATTCAGCAGAGAATCCATCAGGTCATGGACTTTTCTTTTAGGGGAGACTCTTGATTTCTGCTTCAATTTCATTTTGTGTTATACATCTATTCAGTTTATAAATGTCCTCTTGGTTCAGTTTTGGATGATCATATGTTTCTAGAAATCTGTCCATTTCTTTTAGATTTTCAAATTTATTTGAATATAGGTTCTCAAAGTAGTCTCTGATGATTTCCTGGACTTCCATGGTGTTTGTTGTTATCTCCTCTTTTGCATTCCTGATTCTACTAATTTTTTTTTCTCTCCTCATTTTAGTCAGGTTTGCCAGGAATCTGTCAATGTTGTTTATTTTTTCAAAGAACCAACTTTTTGCTTCATTAATTCTTTGTATTTTTTTTTTTGGTTTCTATTTTATTGATTTCAGCTCTTATTTTTATTATTTCTCTCCTTCTATTTGTTTTGGGATTTGCTTGTTCTCATTTTTCTAGGAGTTTGAGATGTATCATTAGGTCATTGATTTAGGATCTTTCATTCTTTTTAATATATGCACTCGTGGCTATAAACTTTCCTCTCAGGACTGCCTTTGCTGTGTCCCATAGGTTCTGGTAGGTTTTGTTTTCATTTTCATTGACTTCCAGGAACTTTTTAAGTTCCTCTTTTATTTAATCAATTACCCATTGTTCATTAAGCAATGAGTTATACAGTCTCAGCTGTTTGCATGTTTTTTATTCTTTACTTTTGTTGTTGAGATTTAGTTTTGTTGCACTGTGATCAGATAGAATGCATGGTATAATTTCTATTTTCTTATATTTGCTGAGGCTTGCTTTGTGCCCTAGGATATGATCTATTTTGTATAAGGTTCCATGGGCTGCTGCGAAGAATATATATTTTGTAGAAGTTGGATGAAATGTTCTGTATTCATCCAGTAGGTCCATTTGATCTATTGTATATTTTAGATGTAGGATTTCTTTATTGATTTTTTGTTTGGATGGCCTATCTATTGATGATAACTCCAACACAACCACTGTGTTGGAGTTAATATATGCTTTTAGGTTTCAGGGTATGTTTGATGAAATTGGGTGCATTGACATTTGATGCATATAGGTTGATAATTGTTATTTCCTTTTGGTCTATTTCCCCTTTTATTAATATGGAATGTACTTTATCTCATTTGATCAATGTAGGTTTGAAGTCTACTTTGTCAGAGATAAGTATTGCTAGTTCTGCCTGTTTTTGGGGGCCATTGGCTTGGTAAATCTTCTTCCAGCCTTTCATCCTAAGCTTATGCTTATTTCTGTCAGTGAGATGGGTCTCCTGTAAGCAACAAATTGTTGGATCTTCCTTTTTAATCCAGTTTGTCAAACGGTGCTTTTTGATGGGGGAATTAAGTCCATTAACATTAAGTGTTAGTGCTGATAGGTATGTGGTGATTCCTGTCATTTAGTTGTGTTCATTGTTTGAAGGTTTGATTGTGTGTACCTAAGTTGAGGTTACTCTCTACTGTCTTGCTTTTTCTTTTCCTGTGGTTTGGTGCTGCCTGTCCTTTCATGGTTATGTTGGGTTTCACTTTCTGTGTGCAGAATCCCTTGAAGAATCTTTTGTAGTGGTGGCTTTGTGGTCACATATTGTTTTAGTTTCTGCTTATCATGGAAGACTTTTATTGTTCCATCTATTTTGAATGATAGTTTTGCTGGGCTGAGTATCCTGGGGTTGAAGTTATTTTCATTCAGTGCCCGGAAGATCTCACCCCAAGGTCTTCTTGCTTTTAGTGTTTCTGTTGAGAAGTCTGCTGTGATTTTGATGGGTTTACCTTTGTATGTTACTTGTTTTTTCTCTCTTACAGCCTTCAATATTCCTTCTCTAGTTTCTGTACTTGTTGTTTTAATGATGATATGCTGTGGAGTAGTTCTATTTTGATCTGGTCTGTTTGGTGTTCTGGAGGCCTCTTGCATCTGTATGGTACTAGACTTCTCTAGATTTGGAAAATTTTCTGTTATTATTTTGTTGAATATTTTACACATTCCCTTTGCTTGCACCTCTTCTCCTTCTTCAATGCCCATGATTCTCAGGTTTGGTCTTTTGATGGAATCGGTGAGTACTTGCATTTTCTTTTCACAGGTTTTGAGTTTTTTAACTAATAGTTCTTTGGTTTTTCCTTTAATTACCATTTCATCTTTCAGTTCTGAGATTCTGTCTTCTGTTTGTTCTATTCTGCTGGATTGTCCTTCCATTTTGTCTTGCAATTCTGTTTCATTCTTTTTTCTGAGGTTTTCCATGTCCTGGGTGGTTTCCTCTTTAATGTTGTCTATTTTTGTACTGAGTTTATTTATCTCTTTATTAATTGTGTTCTCTGTTTTTCTTTGTTGTTTATACAGTGCTTCTATTGTTTCCTTTATTTCTTCTTTTGCTTTTTCAAATTCTCTATTTTTTTTGTCTTGGAATTTCTTGAGTTTCTCCTGTACATTTGGTTGACCCTATCCAGTATCATCTCTATAAAATTCTCATTGAGTACCTGTAGTATTTTTTCTTTTAGATTGTTCTTGTGGGCTTCATTGGGTTCTTGGAATAGTTTGTCTTCATTTTTTTAGAGTCTGGATCTGAGTATTTGTTTTCTTCATTTCCCTCTGGTTCCTGTACTAATTTTTTGCTGTGAGGAAACTGGTTTCCCTGTTTTTTCTGTCTTCCTGTCATTGCCCTTGGTGTTGTTATTGTCTCTCTAATGTGTTCAATTAAGTATTTTCTACCTTGTATTAATAACAATGGTGATATTTAGAATGGAAGGGTGAGAGGAGATGGAAAGCAAAGAAGTTAAAGAAAAAGGGAAAAACAAATAAACAAACAAGTAGAAAAAACAAAACAAACAAACAAAAAGTTTCAAAGATATAAACAGGGAGAGATAGAGTACTCATCAACAGTAAGGTGAACAGGCATTAGTGAGACAGAGAGAGGATTGAAAAAAAAATCTCCAAGTTCAAATGCAATCAAGTTTCAGTCTTAATAATTTTGGGATTAGTCCCTCAGCCTCCAATCCTGGAGATGGTGTCTGAGAAGTAGTTCTATCATTGTCTTATCAAAGGAGAAAAAAACAAAACAAAACAAAACAAAAGCAACACAAAACAAAACAAAAAAATCCACAAAGTGTCCCAAGTTCAAATGCATTACAGTTTTAGTAACTTTTTCAGCATGCAGGTATAGTTCGGTTGTTGTCTCATCAAAGGTAGGGAGAAAAAAAAAGAGTCTGGAGACATTTCTGTGAATGTTTATCTGAGGCTGTGGCTCACCTGCTTGCTACTGTCAGCCTGCTGTTGCTGGAGGCACTATTTATGCAGATCTCAGGAGTGAGCTTAACACTCACCTAGCCCCTCATGCTTTGTTTACTTAGAGTTCTCCTGGGCAGGACTGCCACTGCTACAAGCTTTCCCCTTTCCAAGCACACTGGGGGAGGTGAAACTGCACCCACTTTCTCAGGCCTGCATGTTTATTTACAGTTCACACGGAAAGTGGGTCTTCCCCCCTCTCCTGTGGAGTTTTCCTCCCACCACCACTTTTACAAGCTTTCCTGGTTCTGATTGCTGGGTGGGTGCTGCCACTCCTGCCTCCTCCAGCTGGCTTGTTTATTTACAGCTCACATGGGAAGTGGGTCTTCCCCCCTTTCCTGTGGAGTTTTCCTCCCACTGCCACTTTTACAAGCTGGGTGTGTGGCAATGCTCCTGCCTTGTCCAGCCAGCTTGTTGTGAGGGATTTCCCCTCCCCCCCTCTTTGGTGCTCAGGGTGCCCTGCCCTCTTTGCTACATGTCTTTTTTGTTGTTATTGCTTATTATTCAGTTTTTTTTTCTTTTTTCCCTGGGTGGTAGTCGGTCCATCCAGGGGGCTATGCTGATCTGGCCCAGGATTGTCTGTGGAAGTACCAAGTACCACTTAGCTCACCTTGTGGTCTGCGTCTTCCCATGTTGTCTGGGTACTGCTGTCTGGTGGCGGCCCCGGGGCCCTCCTGGTTTCTCCAGTTAACATGAAGTGGGGATGCTATGTGCAGGCTGGAGGTGTGGAGGAGTCAAAGTTTTGCCTCTTCTCAGGGTTTTTTTCTGCAGGGTGTATCTCCAGCATCTAAGATTTTACTTTAGGAGGCACGCTTTCTGCTTCCTCCCTGTAGCTGCCATCTTGGAATCCCCTCTGTAAAATTTTTTAATTGCATAATTTACTGTTTTCTTCTGCACTTCTTTTCTTATATCTACAGATATTTCTTTGTACATTAGTTTCATCATAGAGTATATGAAAGCATTTTCTTTTAATTTTTGTTATTATTTAATTTTGTTTTTTAGTTTTATGAATTCAAGTCTGTGTTTAGAAAATGACACTTGGTTTTTATTCCAGTTCATTCTCAATAATTCCATATGTGGTTCTAATTTATTGTATTTTTTTTACATATTTTTCTATTCCTTTGCAATATATTTGAGGCTGCTTTATGAGGCAGAGTGCTAACTTTATTTTTTTTAATGTTAGGCAGATTATTTGGCTCTATGACATAATTTTTCCCCACTGATTTGAAAGGACACATTTACTCTACATTAGATTTTGTTATATGCATAGCACTGGGTATGAACTATTTTACCCATTGATTTATTTAAGCATTCTTATTTATTACAAGCCTAACTACTAGTAATGTACGTTTATTTATATTTTTCCAATTATTTGTGAAAGAGTTAATGTAATTATGGCAGTAGCTTTTGGCTTTTTTACTCCTTTCTATTTTCTTTAGTCAAAGAACAGTTCAACAGTTCCATCAATAGCATCTGGTTTTTCCAAATTAAGGTTTACAAGCTTGGTGTGCAACAGCAGTGTATATGACTCCAAGATTTGCCATTAAAGTTCAGATATTTTTGTTGTGGCTTCTATGTCTGATGGGTATTTGAGAGCAAGTTCAAATATTTTAATAAGGGAATTTATCAATTTTATCAGTTTATTATTTTGTTGATAAGACTAGTATTTATTATTTGTCTCACAAATAAATCAAACATTTTATTTAGCTTTTAATTGACATGCTCAGCAGCTAATTTCTCTCAAGCCATGATAGTTGTGGTGCCCCCTTTTAGTTCTAAAATTATTTGAACTGTTTGATTTTTATGAGCAGCAGAAGCCATGTGGTACAGTGTGTTGCTTTCCTAGCATTTTCAGGGCTTGTCATTTTCTCTGCCAAGTTCAATTTGAATGTCATACAGTTTTCAGTTCACAAACTTGTGCTTGGGATTTATTACATATATTTTTATGATATATGTGGAGCAAAAGACAAATGATAGAGCATTTCTAGTTTCTTAATGCATGCTATGCATTTTAAAAATTGTTTATTTCTGTCTCCTCTTATTGGACTGTAAATTACATGAGGTCTCAGACTTCTGTTTGCTTTAATGGTACAAAAAATAAGCTCTTAATAGAGGGAAGCTTATTCGTCACATGAATGGGTGACTATCCTAAGTCCATGACATCAGCGAGGGTCATTTTTAGGCTAATTGACTTCTCTCAAAGCAAAGTAATAACAGAATTGTCAAACTATAATTTTCAAAAAATTAAAAAATCTACCATGTTTGTCACAGTGAAAGAATGGACACATCCCAAAGTTTTATTTGGTTTATTAAAAAAAGAATCAATAGGATGATATTGTTAGTAAGTATGATAAAGAGCATTCAAAGATATGGATTGTTTATAGGACTTTGACTTAAAATTCAAAATGAGACTGCTGTGTTAGATGCTAAGCTGGTTGATGTCTCACAGGAAATTTAATTGTAGTGTTTGGTATTAACTTCTATTGAACAGAAATCACTTGCATCTGAAATGGATAGAAACATAAATATGTAACTTCAGAGAGTCTGGCCTTTGATTAATAACAGATAATGAATCAAATACTGGTATACTTCCACAGATATTTAAGTAACCTTGGGATGTACCTGATAAACAATCCTGCAATATGATACTAACAGGACATGCTGCCTTCCATTTGTCTTTTAAAAAATGTTGGATATCTTTTTTTTAACAGAATAAGTCAACATATTTACAGAATAAGTCAGATTAAGATATTAATAGAATAAGTCAGAATATTCCATTCTTGTAAGTCTGACCCTTGATTTGATAGCATTTTCTGCAGTCAAAAGTGACATGCTGGCTTGGTGCTGCTCACCTGTAATCCTAGCACTCAAGAAGCTGAAGCAGGTGGATCTCAAGTTCAAGGCCATCCTGGACTATTAAGGGAGATCTAGGACAACCTGGGCTATGTGGAGAAATCCTGTCTCAACAAAAAACAAAATAAAATGTGGCAAACAAAAGCCACTGGAATGATGTCACTGTTGCTCACTATCCTCTTATACACATTGGAATCTGACATTTTTCTACTTAAAAGTTAAAGTTCTTAACTAAAGGCTAAAATATGGAAGATTACTTATCATATAAATGTGTTAGAATTGTTATATGTCTTTTGATAATCCTTAAATCCTATAGCAAGATTTTAAGTACCAGTTAAAAAGTCTTCTTTATGTTTTAAAACTTTGAAATAAAAACCAAACTTCATGCTTACCTTATGGACTTTGGCAAAGGCTGCTGTGGCTTCAGAAGAAACACCTGGATCAAGCTACTAGCTAAGGCTCTTTTGGGTCCACTTGGACAAAATAAATTCCTGGAGGGAAGATATAGTTTGGAAATAAGAGAGAGCTGTTCAGCAAGATTAGCTGCCCAAATGTATAAAATTGAGTTAGGCATAACCTTAATTATGTAGCTGGAAAATTTGGAAGAGATGAAGTGAATTCCAATAGAGAATATATGTAACTAAACAAGGTGATGTTTTTAAATATGAACTGTGAGAGGAAGGTTTTGAAATATAAACAAACTGGCTGGCAACATGTTATGCATCATGTCTGTTTTTGGTGTCAATGAACTCATTACACACATAATAGGCTTACAACACTGATGCCAGTATACTCACTTTGGATCTTAGGAGAGGGAGCCTTTGCTGTAACCAGCACATTGACAGAGCAGGACTCACTGCGTAAAAGACAAAGTTAATTATTTTTTCCTCATTATTTCTACTGCCAACCCCCTCTGTATGGTGGTTGTCTTTCTCTTGCCCTTGGATAAAATTCTGCAAAGGGCCTGATCATTTTCAGATAATAAAAATGTCTTAGGGCACTTTGGTTCCCCATAAATAGTCTGGGTTCCATAATAAATATGTTCACTTAATACTTCTCTCCACTCCGTCTGGAAATTTGCCTCTTATGGGTAGAGAGCCTCCAGTGGAAACAAAAAAGAGATATGGCTGCTTCATTGGTCTCTAACAACACCACTTCCCAATGTTAGCAGTTGATACTTACTAGTTATAATTTCTCTGTGGTCGAGTGTATGATAGAAGTCATGGGACTGAAAAAAAACTTCCTGATGAGAGTTGACTGCTTTCTGGCAATGAAAACTGACTACTTTAGGGTATTTTGTAGGTTTCTCAGAGACCACATAGCACTAGGAATTTGTCACCTCTGGTTCCTTGACAGAGCACGGTCCCTTAGAATCACCCTTTAAATTGCAAAAGGGATTCTTTATCAAGGTCTAATCACCTTTCCAAGCAGTTCTCAGAGGCAACATCCTTTTAAGACAGCTCTAGGTAGTATCTGCTCTGTCCTCTGCTGCCACTTCTGATCCATTAGGCATAAGGATGATTCTAAATTAATTAACAGCCTATTTTTACTTTTGGGGTAATGCAAATTAAAAGGAAGAAAGTGTGACTACATCAACTCTCAAGTTTCTGGAGGACCCTGTTGTATATCCATCAGTGCAGGGAACTGCTTGGATATTAAGACCACATCCTGTCAAAGGATCAGACAAACCTGATTTCTCCCATGTATGGCCCATGGGAGACGTCCTCTGGGCTCAAGGTCTAGAGGCCAGTGAGGAGGAGGCACTAGGGACTGTGTCTTAATTATGACCTTATCAAAGGATTGGCCCTGAGATAGTAGAATGGTAGGGAATGGTGAAAGGATCATAGAGGATGGTTCCCAGATCATTGCCCACTTGCAACCTAACATTCCCAGTGGAAATTTGATCAGTTCTTGTTAATTGATCATTAACCAGAATTCCTTTATTATTTACTATTCTTTGTACAGACCATAAAACACACTGAAGATTTCCTGTGAGAAAGGATGTAATATCCACTTAGGAGGACAAGATTACTAATGAAAGTATGATTTTATACAGTTGTCAGTATAAGATTATGCTAAATTACATAATTTGGATTTTAATTTGTACTTGAGTTCAGGGAAATTGGTGAAAGTCAGGGAGACTCCAGCAGAAGCAGAAAGCTTTCATCAGTATTTTCCTGAAACTTCCATCAAAGTCTCTACTTACCTTCTGGTTGCAAAATGTGATAAACACTTTCTTATTGCCTTTGTGTCTTTGGCAACATTTGGTACAAGTGCCCATTCTCTCCTTGACACATTCGGCTTCCTTTGATTGTGCTCGCCCTTCCTACATCTTCCATTCCTTGAGTGCTTCTTAGTGTTCTTTTTGGGCACCTCTGTTTCTTTTATTAACTGATGTGCTTCAGGATTCTGCCTCCATCTTTTTTGCCTTCTTGCTCTGCACATTCTCAGAGAACATCTCATTCCATACCATCCATGCTGGAGGCTCAGATAAAAATCACCTCTCCAGACCTCCCTTCTGATATTCTATATTCCACATCCAGAGCCATTTGCCTAGTTTCCTAGTAGACATTTCCATTTGGAAGTTTCATTGAAATTAAAAATAGAAAAACAATCCAAATCCTCATTGTGCCCTAAATGGAACTGGTCACACGTCTCTCCCTCAAATATTTACCTTATTCCCCAGAGGTTCTGTTTAGGTGAATTAAATGCTTATTTTCTAGTGGAATGTTTATCCCACTTTCAGTTTTTTTTCAGTCTCTAAAATTCCCAATCTCCTTCATTTGTTTGGTTTAAATCACTTCAGCTAGAGGTCTCCTCTTAAAATATATCACCTACTGTCTTAAAATTAGATTCAATAGCATTATTTTCAAAGAGCAAAACAGATTAATCCAATTAACCAGCAGCAAACAATAATTTATTAAGTATTTTTGATGTTCCACACTTAACTAAGCATTTCAACCTCATTTATTCTCAGAATAAGTAAGTAGTTATTACCATATTAAGCAAATGAAGAAATTGAGGCATATTCAATTTGAGCAACTTGTCAACATTCACTTGTATTAAATGATGGGTAAATGGCCAAAATTCAGGCCATTTTGCTGTATAGACTATGCTGTCCTGGCAAAGAGAAGAATCTTGATAGAAGACAAGACAGGACAAATAACTATTTCAAGACCAGAGGCTGCAGAATGGTTTTGCTTACAGGATGCTGGCAACACCAAGTGAGGAAGAGGGAGACAAGAGCTCTGCAAAGCCGGGATTCAATAAGTGGAAAGTTAAGTCACATGAAAATCAGAATTTGAAAACAGAGATCTTAATATTTAGATGGTCTTTTGAAGCATGATCAATTAATTGAAAAAAAATTAAGTAAGCATTAAGGACATTAACAGTCCAGTGCTACAAAACTTGATATCATAATTAATTGTTTTCTATAGCTAAGAAGGAAGGCTCTGTTTGATACCATTTTGATTTAAATTATAAGATGACATGATTAATAGCACTAATATGTGCTAGGCAATTATTACAGTGTTAAATCTCACGTTATTGTAAGAGCAGTGAATTTTAATACACTGGAGAATAAGGAGGCCTGGAAGAAATTTGCATAGGCAATTAATTATAGTCAACTTTATATTAGGTAGTAACTGCATTAATAGTCAGAGCATGGTTAACTGCTGAAGTTTCATCAAGGAGTGTCTGAGGGATGAAGAGGAGGAAACACTGAATTGGTCAGTTCAGCTCCTGTAGCAAAATATCAGAGTGGATGGCTTAAACACCAGAATTCAGCCAGAGTTAAGATCAAGGTGCCCTCAGGCTTGGTTTCTGGTGAAGCCTCTCTGCCTGGTTTGCTGATGACTGCCTTCTCATGGTATCCTCACAATAGTCTCATGGATTAGGGCTCTATCCTGATGACCTCATTTAACCATATCACCTCCCTATATAGGCTGTATCTCTAAATGCAGCCACAGTAGAAGTTAGGGCTTTAACATACGTATTTTGGGGTTGAGGATACTGTCCAAAATACACTGAAATCCAAAAGGAAGGCAAGACTTATGTGTGATTAGGAGCTGGTTCCCTGGTGTAGATTGTCCTGGTTGTAAGGAGAGAGATCTCTAAATGCCTCATCTTAAAACAGTCCAGGCTTCTAGTAGGGATGTTGATAAAAGTACCTTTCTCACACATTGCTGGGAAAGTTAGATGAAGGAAAATGTAAAGTTCAAAGCACAACGCCTGGTGCTTCGTCAGGTTCAGAAAATGTTAGTTATTGTTATTTTTATTATTATTGCTGTTGGATAGGTTTTAACTTTTGACTAAATTAGGCCATGTATTGTAAACTAGAATTTGAAAAAAAACCATATACAGAATGTTACAGGAAGGTGCAGTTGACATCAGAGATATTAGAAAGATTGTATGGGACACAGAATTTATTTAAAGCATAAAGGTCAACTTGTTTACCTCTTTGTTTCTAGGAAGTAAGAATGAATTGTTAAAATAATGTGAAAAGAAATTGATTTTGCTCAGAGCTGGTTGTTTGGAAAATGTCAACCTTATAAAGAATTTACAAGGGTGCAATGAGAATACACTAATTATATCTTGAAATATGCAAATCGTGGTCAATGTTTAAAAGTGAAATTCTGAATGAAGTGAAAATTTCTCACAAAGGTAGCATACAATTAGCTATGAAAATACAAAAGATGTAAAAGTAAAACTCCAGGAAAACTAAAGACATAGTGTTACTATATGATTTCTGGTATTGTTCAAATCACAGTAGTCTTCTGCATTAATTCCCCTAATGAAGCAGCTCATTAGGATGGCGTTGCTGGAAGCAATTATGATGGAAGCATGTTAACATTATGTGAATGATTGAAGAAGATGAGGTGGAAGCCACAATGTCATCTATGACCTTTCTTTCAAAATCATACACTGTCATTTTCATAACGTACTTTTCATTGGATGTGGACCACTAATTTAGCTTAAGTTCAAAAACAGAGAATTAGGCTCTGTCTTTTGAGGAGAGGATTGCCAATAAATTTTTAGATATATTTTAAAACCGCTGGAACATTTCCAATCTCTACCTCTTTTTACCCTCTCAACAACACATTTGAGGGATTAATGCATCACGTTCTCAGTTGAATACTGTCTAATATGACAGCGATTTAGGGAGCGGAGACAGGAAAGAAGGAAGCTCACAAAGTTAGAATTCCTAGAACTCAAGAGGGTGAGCTTGTGTCTACCTCCTCCCTTCTGTGTGTGTGTGTGCATGTGTGCACATGTGTGTGTTGGTGGAGGCAGGGGGCAAGGAGATTGCAAGGCAGTGAGGTGGGGACTGGAGACATGAAAGTAAAAAATAAGCCAACCAGACAGTATCTCTCTTCCTAATTGTTTTACTTCTAATCACTGAACAAGTTGAAGTTAAATCCTGTGAGTGGGTCATATGTCTTTCCAGCTTTGTTTTGGCCCCAAAGCTTCATTACATAGAGACTCGGTAATGGCTCCATTTGATGGAAAAAGCAATTGCTAACTTGGTGCTGAAATATACTCTCAGTGAGGGTGAGGAGGGATGAGTCTGGGCAGTGGGTGGGAGGGGAAGGATAAAAGAGTTGAAAAATATATATTCCTACCTAAGTCCACAGGATGGTGTTTGTTAGGACAGAGAAGAAATTCAATAAAAGGAAAAATTCAATTTAGTACCAGAACCCAAGAAATGTGCTTGTGATGGTTTGTGAAGGTCAATACCCACGATCTCTGATTTCCTGAGTAATAACCTTTGGGGGAGGTAGTGTTCAGCAATTTCAAATGAGCAATGAATTGTTATTGTATTGTAAGGTTTATGTAGGGCAATAAGAGGGCTTGGATTTCCTTTTTTATTTCCATTTATTCATATGTGCATGCAATGTTTGGGTCATTTCTTCCCTTAATCTCCCAACCCCTCCCTTCCCCCTCTCCTGCTCCAGCCCCCTCCCTTTCCCTGCCACCCCCTTTTTTCCAGGCAGAAACTGTTCTGCCCTTATCGCTAATTTTGTTGAAGAGAAAGTATAAATAAGAAAGACAAAGTGTTTTTGCTAGTTGAGATAAGGATAGCTATACAGAGAGATTCCTAGCATTGTTTCCATGTACAAATGTGTTACATTCTAAGTTGATGCTTCTTGAACTGACCTTTTCTCTAGTTCCTGGTTCCCTTCTCCTATTGGCCTCTGTTACTTTAAAGTTTCTGCAATAGTTCCTTTGCATTGAGAACATCGAATACTATCATTTTTTGGGTTTCTTACCTATATTCTTACCTCCCTTGTGTGCTCTTGCCTTATAATGTGACCCAACTCCAACAACATTGCTGCATTTGCCTTTGATCTAAAGTCCACATATGAGGGAGAACATATGATTTTTGGTCTTCTGAGTCTGGCTAACCTTGCTCAGAATGATCTCCAGTTCCATCCATTTACCAGCGAATGATAACATTTCATTCTTCTTCATGGCTGCATAAAATTCCATTGTGTATAGATACCACATTTTCTTAATCCATTCGTCAGTAGTGGGGCATCTTGGCTGTTTCCATAACTTGGCTATTGTGAATAGCGCTGCAACAAACATGGGTGTGCAGGTGCTTCTGGAGTAACCTGTGTCACATTCCTTTGGTATATCCCCAGGAGTGGGATTGCTGGATCATATGGCAGATCTATGTTTAGATTTTTAAGAGAGGGCTTGGATATTCAAGGGCAGTTTTAAATTTTTTTCTCATATTGTTATCTTAATTACAAACCTATCAAAATTTGTCTACATTTGGTTTGGGCAATACTATTGCTGTAACTATGGTCTCGATGTTCCTTTAAACTTACCTCCTTAAATTTTAGTTGTATGCTGGCTTTACATCATAAAAAGTTTTCACTTCATCATGTAAAATAAAAAATCAAAGGACTTTTTCAATTATTATAAAAATAAACATTTGTGAAATACACTAAACTTACTTTAACATTTTTAGCTGCTATTGAGTAGATTATCTCTCATCTATCCATCTATCTATGTATTCATCCATCTATCCACCCATCCATCCATCCATCCACATATCCATCCATCCATTTGTATCTATCTATCTATCTATCTATCTATCTATCTATCTATCTATCTATCTGTCACCTACTTATCTATCATCATCATCTATGTAGTACAGAGCAGCACATGTTCATGGTAAAATTGGTGAGGATTTTGATTACAGGTTTTTTTTCTGACTCCCCTGTGCCTGTCCTAACCCTTCCATAAGTTCAGTAACCTCAAAACAGCTCACCAGCTTTCTAAACTCTTGCATTTCATTTTGCCACTTCAAACTGTTTACTACTTAAGTACCATCTGTTCTCAAAACATTTTTTTAGTCTATCACCTGAGGATCACCATTCCCTTCAAAACCATCTTACAGGTTGGCATTGGGAAGAAAATAACATGATTAAATACATTCACAAAGAACGTGTAGGATGAGTAGCCTACCAAACATGTCAGTGTGTTTTCATTTTAAATAAATGCAGCACCAAAGCAAGCTGACCCAGATTGAGTTCTAAATGATAGATTGCAGACTTTTGGGAACAGTAATGAACAAGAGTAATGAAATTTGAGCTGTGTAGAGGAAATGGTTGGGGTGAGAATGGCAAATTAGTAAAAAATTTCTATATTCTAAATTTTATAGTTCAAATGAGCTCCAAGGCTATTGGTTGTGTGTGACAATTCCATTGTTCAAAGGCAGACTGAAAAATTAAGATGAGAAAAATGAAGTAAATTCACCCAGTTGCTTAGACCCAAACTCTTGAAGTTTCATCTTTAATTCTCCTTGTATCTATGCCTAATCCATCACCAATCCTGTAAACTTATCTCTCCCTAGTGTCAAGATTAAATCAATGCTCACCCTGTCTCCAACATGGTGCGAGATACTATCCTCCATTACCACATTGCAGCCCTGGCCTTTCATTGTCCCCAGTGGACTCCTGAATAAATCAGCCACAGGGCTCCTGCCCATATGAGATGAGATCATGCCAACCACACCATTTTCCTGTTCTCAGCAGAGAATGTAATGGCTTCCTATTATACCCAGGAAGGACTTCCTGGGCTCTGGCCCTGGTTACTTCTGGGTTCTCACACTCCACCACTCCCTCTTTGGCTCACCATGTTCCAACTATACCAGCCTCTCTGTGTGCCTCAGACATGCCAAGCATTGTCTTGTTTCAAGGCATTTCATTTTACTGGTCCCTTGCTTTTCCTCCTTCTGGGGGAACATACCTTTTCCTTAACCTCTACATAGCTTTTACCTCACTTCAGTCAGAACTTTTGTCGAATGTCACCTTCTCAGAAACTCCTAACACCTCATCTATCAGATCATTGCTTTCATTATCTCCTTACCCTAATGAAGTTGTTTTAAAGATACACACACATTTTTCTGTCTCTCCACCTCATTAGAAGCTATGCTCCATGTGGCCAAGTATTCTGTGTTTTTAAAAAATTTATTTATTTACTTATATTGTTATACTGGGAATACATTGTGATATTTACAAAAGTTCTTACAATATATCATAGTTGAAGTCACTCCTTCTATAATTCTCTTTTATCCTCCTTCCTCCTATTCTTTAAATAGTTTCAACAGGGCTCATTTTTTGCATGTTCATAGCATGAGTACATAATATTTCCACTACATTCACCCTCCTAACCCTCCCTTTCCTTATATTCTTCCTCCTCCCACTGGTATCAACCCTGAGACAAGACCTGTTTTACCCATCTGCTCTGTTTTTTAAAAACAGGAATTTTTGTTGTTTAAGACAAGGAGTTTCATTGTGATATTTCCTTTATATATGTATTATAACCTGAATTAATTCATCCCCTCTATTTTTCTCCTTTCTACATTGGTCCCCTTCTTATGGTGATTTCAACAGGTTTAAAAATTCTTTAATACATTATTTAAAATATTCTTTGTTTTATTCATTGCTATGACTTCAAGACCTAGACATAATGCTTGATATATAGTAGCTGCTTAATAAATATTTGTTGAATAAATGAATGAATTACATTCCAGAAGTAAGCATATTTAAAATTTGTACATTTTGATAGAGAATTTAATAAAGTGAATGCGCTATTAAGTTACATTGTTATTTTTGTTCCTTGAGGTGAAAATCAGGACCTAGTGACCTAAGTATTATGCAGAGAAGAAATGACAAAAACCTATTGCTAAGGAAGAACCAAGAGGATACGAAAGGCTATTGTTGATTCTGATAATGGCAGGAACATTGACTATATTTTAACATTAAAGTATACTTGGATTCTCACAGAATAGGATAAATTAATTATTGAAAATGTAATATAGGGGAAAAGAAGCTAAAGAAAAATAAGTAGCAATTGCACATTGATTATTAGAGTTCTTTAATTGATTTTTAAAAATAGGTATAATATTTTCCTGTCTAGATAAAAATGTACTGCTGAATTAGTTGAAATATTATTTTACCACAGGTTCATTTTTTTCTCTAGAACAGTATGTAGTGTTATTCCTCTTTGGGTTATTTCTCCCAGTAGTGCTATTTGGGATCTGGCTGTTATAAATGGTAGTGGAGCATGAAAATGTTGAATATTTTAGATTGTGAGCTCATTAAAGCTGTCATCAGAGGCTGATCACTTTAAAGTAACAGAAGGTAATGACTAATTTTCTAGAATCTGATGAGAGGGTGCAGCCAAGAGGCGATCTTTTTGCCATCAGCCACTCCGGCAGTCCCAACTGTTCCAAGCTATGGCAGAAGTAATTTTAAGAGAGAATAAGCAGTCCTAAAACACAAGAAGCATTATTGCACTTGTGCTAAGGCTCAGAGCCACGTGGTGGAAATCCCTTTTCACAATTCTGGCTGCTGAATGCTCTGGAAAGCATAATTCAAGTCTAGACAGAACTTTTGGGTGATCCTGGAGAAGTTTCAAAAGGGCTTCCTTTCCCCCCAAAATGTCCCATTTTAATTGTAAAAGTATTTAATTAAAATATATTTCATTTACTTTCTCCCAGTCTGTGCAAGAATCACATCATTGCACCACTAATGGTATTTATGTCTCCTACTTTAACGTTTTAAAAACAATTATGAAAGAAAATGCCAGTAGCTTTGTACCTATTTATTCAAGTCTTTCTGCCACATTTTTGTAACTTCAGCACACAGACTAGATGGAAAATCAAGAGTAGCCATGAAAAATGATATTGTATTTGTTCTTTTATTTCAGTGATTTCTTTCTGTATTTGAATTTTCCACAGAGAAAGTATTTATTATAAGCAAATCCAAATGTAGAATTTCATGGGTTTTTTTTTGGCTGTTCTATGAGTATTTGAATGCCTACTCAAAAAAAAAAGTTGCTGCAGTTACAAAGAGAGTATAGATAACATTTTCCTTGAGATATTATAACATTGCATACATACCAGAAAGCATTAGAAGAAAATGTAAGAAAGTAGATGGCTATATGACAACTTAATCATTAAGATGAATAAATTTTTTTCAAATAAAATGAGGCATGTATGAGGTAAATATGGAGCTATATGGTTCAGTAAATTTCTATGGCAATTTTAGAACTTGAGAAAAAATCTTGAAATGTCACTAATAAGTTGTTTATATTGAGCTTTCTTATTTTATGTTTATTATCTTTTTGGCTCTCACCAATTGTTCATGATAAGTAAGGATAGCCATAGTTATTTCAAGCATGATCTTGCAAAGAAGTTAGGCAATGTGAGTGAGTCAGTACAGTGTAGAAGCAGAACTCACTTGCTCTTCTCTGTCCAAGTGAAAAGTCAAGAGGCAAAGGGTGAGGTATCAGCAGGGAGATAGAAGCAACTGTCATAGGCCAAGTGATGTGGCTGCAGGGACTATGCTGGGCACTAGGAAATAATATCAACATTTCAAGGTAAAATTTCCAGCAGCTCTAACAAGTTATCCTTTATTTGGAATGACTCATTTTGTTTTTATTTTTTTGGCTATACTGGGGTTTGATCTCGGGGCCTTGTGCTAGCTAGGCAAGCACTCTACTACTTGAGCCACTCCTCAGCACTTTGCTTTTAGTTATTTTTCAGATAGGGTCTTGAGTGTTTTGCCTGGGTCATCCTTGGGCCATGATCATCCTCCCTCTGCCTCCCAGGTATCTGGAGTTATAGACATGAACATCATAATGGCTTGTTTGTTGAAATGGGAGTCTCACAAACATTTTGTCCTGGGTGGCCTTGAACTACAACCCTCCCAATTTCTATCTTTTGAGGAGCTGGGATTACATGCAGGATCTGTTGTCTAGCCCAGAATGATCTCTTCTGGATAGACAGTTGTTCCAGAATTAGGCTTAGATATATGTGCAATTGTAATTCGGTGCTTAAATTTTTCTTCCCTTTGAAAATAGCAAAACCATGATGATGACATTGTATGTTTTGATCTGCACTGGCTTCACTGTGATACCATGTGACACCAGGATACCACCAATGGACAATTTACAGCCAAATAAATATAATTGTCTCAGAGGAGGATGGAGGATTCAGTTTGCCCACTTATGGGAGCAAACCACTCCCTCCCTCCCTTCCTTCCTTCCTCCCTCCTTCCTTCCCTCCCTCCTTCACTCTACCTCCCTCCCTTCATTCTATTTCCTTCCTTTGTTCCTCATTCCCTCCCTCCCTGTCTCTCTTCCCTGTCCTTCTTTTGGTGAAATTGTGAGTGATCTTTTTTTTCTTTTTTAAAATTTAAATAATCTTTATTGATAAAAGTTGACAGTGTTAGAATAATTCACTATTACAACCAAAGAGCTGAAAGCTTGATACATATAATTTAGGAATAGAAACAGAAAGGGAGGCTTGTTCTAAAGCTAATGATTAAACATATTATAATTTAAACCAGAGTTGATAAACTACTAGCATAACTCTTAGCTACTGTTATAATTGTATGATATTGCTAGGTTCAAGTTCGTTCTTCAGAGTCATCTGAATAGTTTGAATTGAAGAGACTTTTGAACACTTTTTATTTCTTGCTGCTGAGTTTCCTTTATGGGTTTTCTTTTGCAACATCATCTCCATTTATTTTTTAAGTTGAGTACCAGTAAGTAGATTGTTAGGATTCTTCTCCAAGTCTTTCAAACTCTTTATGAACTGCTCATATAACTGTCTAATTGTTTTCAATCTAGAACTGGCTCTGAGCAGTTCTAGATTGTTGAGAGATCTCTCCTTGCCATTGAAACATGTTAGCTAGTTTCCCTCCTCCTCCTCAGCATTTTGCAAATTTATATCCCATTGCTGAAACAAAGTCTGAAACTGCTGACAATATTCTTGGTTAAGCTTCTGACTTTGCTCTGTGCTCTCCAAACACATTTGATTTTTCTGGCTACTAGCTTCGAGAGAAGCCTCGGTATACATTTCTAGTCCTTTGCTCTTGGCAAGAAGAGCCTTGCTAATGTTGGCTGCAAATCTTTCCAACATATTTTGTGCTCCCCCCTACATCTTCAACTGTTTTTGCAGAAGCTGTTTTCTTCCCATGCTTGTCAATTACCGTAGTCTTTTCTTTCAGAAACATTTTCCTCTGTACCACTCAGATATTTTTTATCTTCTTTCCAAAGTCACAGGCTCTTGTAAATTTATCCTCCACTGATGGTTCTCCAGGTTTGCCAGAATGCCTTCTTCCAGAAGGCACCATATTTAGGTGTTTTCTGACTAAGTGGTCTTTTTCACTGCCACTATGCTTCTGATCTTTGTCTTTTTTTCCTCATCTGCATTTTCCAGTGCTCTACAATGAACATGTATAATAGAGGTAAAATAAAATAGCAGCTATTAAAACATATTACAATGAAATTATTATGTTCTTATTTTTTATTTTAATGAGTATGTAATAATTGTACATATTTATGGGGTAGAGTGTGATATATTGGTACACTTACATAATATGATTAAATTTGATTAATTACCATATTCATCACTTAAACATTCATCATTTCTTTGTGGGAAGTTCATTCAAAATGTTCTAGCTAGTTTGAAATGTGTGATATATTATTCTTAACTGTAGTCACCCTACAGTGACTGATTTTTGCTATTTTAAATTCATGCCCATTGTCCAACCTCTTTCCATCCCCACTACCTTTCTCAGTTCTGGTAACCATGGTTTCCTACTTTCTGAATCGAAGTAACTTCTGTTCTGATGTGTCGTGTCTATTATCTGCATTTAGAATATCGGGTACAACATGTATTAATTCTGTTTCTATGCTAAAGGTAAATCTGAATGTTTTCCTGTTATCTTCTATTTGATTTTGGCAACCAAGCAGAACATTTACAAAAGTTATTAAAATAATCTGTTGGAGAAATGCAACATTTTATTTTATTTTTTACTATATAATTTACTGTTTATTTAAAGTATCTTCAACTCTTAATAGATGTTGCCTGAGTTTTGTCACACATTTTAATGTTAAAGGTTTAATTACTTTATTACATGCAAGTAGTGTGAATGGTTTTCCCCACATGGGAACACTGATTATAAAAAGATGACATATCACATGAATTGTCTTTTTAAAGTGAAAAGCTAACAAATTGTCTACTTACATTTCTCCCAAAAACCCACAAACCAGGTAGTAACTGATTCTAGACAACATATTCAAAGCTGCGAAGATTTAAAAAAAAAAAAAAAGTTCTCAAGTCCAATTAAGAGCCCTGCTTCATGTAAGCTGATCAGTATCAGTGGTACATGCTTGACTCTAGGAATCTGGAAGATATCCCAATATCCCCACTCAGACCATTAACTTCAAGTAGGCCTTTTCCAGTTTCCAACTCAGGAATAAAGATAATAAAACTTTTTGCAAGTTGTTTTATTTACAATGCCAACTTTTAAAAGCTTAACCTAGAGTTAACTGGACAATGAACTAGGCAGAAATCGCTTGACAGAAGAGGAAAAGTCCAAAATGCCACTTTCTACAGAGAACCCATAGTTCAGTTTTATTCAGAGTAAAGAGAAAAGCTTTTGCTCATACTAGCAGAAACTCAGCCTTAGGTTTGGAGTCTGTACTCAAACTACACATGCAATAAGGACAATCTTATGCTAATACAATTGATGTGCTGCTTCATTTGTCTACTGTTTGTCTAATATTAACAATTATAAACAGAGCAGTGCAACTAGTATTTGGAACAATCCTTATAGTGTTACAGTGTCAGGCACAACATTTCACTTTTCTTCACACCACTGGTTCTCTTTGTGTACCTGGGCTTCCTCCTCTTTAGTAAAGTCATTTTTGATATTGAAGATTTTGCGAATCTCCTCAGGAGTTTTCCCCTTAATCATATTGGCAACAGTCTTGCATGTAACATCAAGCAAACCTTTTATGTCTAAGTAGTTTGCAAGTTCAAAAAGTGTTCCTTGGTCAACTTCCAGGAATTCTTGGTCCCAAACAGGTGTATCATCTGTTCGCTTTTCTTTGTTCTCATCATCTTCAGGAGGAGGAGGTCATCCTTGTGGTGGGTGCACCACTGAATGACCTTTTTTAATATTGCTGCATTAACATTTGGTAGAGGAACTGGGTCATCGTCTCCTTCATCATCCATTCCCAAATCTTCCAACATGGTCTTGATGGTCACAGATTGTTTGGCAATTTCTACATCGACTTCAAATATCTCTCCATCAGAACTCTGCAACTTAATTGAAGGCATGGTGTTTAGTCTTAAGGAGACGGCGGGCAGGAAGCTGACGGAAGCGGTGCAGAGTGCATGCCAAACAAAGGAGAAAGGTGAGAACAAGGCCACTACCTGAAATTCAACATTTTAAATGGAAAGTTTTTCCTGGTATCTCAATCACAACTTAGTGATAGATGCTTCAGAATACAGATCTACAATTTATTTCAGGTAACTTAATTTTCCCTAAACTTTAGCAATTTGAATCCTTCTGGGACTCATTTGGTCCTGATACAATTAAACTTTTCCTTTATTTTTTAAAAAGGATCTACATTTCACCCTTTTATAAATACCATGTTTATTTCATAAGAAGGAAGTATAAACATGGATAAATATACTAATCTTTTAACAATTTAACACATTTAATTATCATTGGGTAACATCATGTTGATTTCAAAAAATACTTTCAGAGATCTGGTAATGCACAAATGATTGAACATGATCTTCAGGAACTCCCAGAGGCTAGCCACCTATTTTCTATATAACACTGTGCACAGATGTGGATATTTTTTGGGGAAAATTGCAGTATGTGGAATACGCAAACCCAGACATGGTTACAGAAAGGTGGACATAGTGGAACAAATCTAAGGGGGTAGACCTAGCAGAAACTCAGCAATTTTGTGTTTTAAAATAAAGTTGCCACAAAGAAAAAGTATAACAGATTTTAATTTTGTTAAAGTGCTTGAGCTGTGCAGAAGCCAGGCCACAATAATACACAATCTTAAATAAGCACAAATCCTGTAGAGGGACTGATTTCTACTGGGGTGCTTCCTAAGTGGAGGAAATTGAATTTGTTCTTTTTTAATTTGTTCACCTTTTAGAAACATAAAATTATGTATATTTGGAGTTTACAATATGGTTTTATGCAATATTTATAGATAGCAAAATGGGTACATGCTGAAGCAGAGTAATGTATTTATCATCTCACTTAGTTACTTTTTGTATTTGCAAGAGCCACTAATAGGCTGGGAATGTAGCTCAATGGTGGAGCACTTGCCTGGCAGGCATAAGTCCTTGGGCTTGAGACATAACATCATTAAAAAACCACTCATTAAAAAAAGAGCCCATGTAACAGAAGTCCCTAATAAAATATAATGCTATTAACTATAGCCCTCAGGTTTTTATTAGCTGACTAAACTTGTTTGCTCGACATTTCTGCCATTTTGTATCTTTTGGCTTATATCTTCTTCTTTTACTATCTCCCTAATTTTCTAAAAAAATGTTTTAACTTATACTCTCTCTTCAACAAAATTAGTGATAAGGGCAGAATAGTTTCTGCTGGGTATTGAGGGGGTTGGGGGGGAGAGGGAGGGGCCTGAGTGAGGGGTAAAGGAGGGGGTGGGGGCAGGGGGGAGAAATGACCCAAGCCTTGTATGTACATATGAATAATAAAACAAGAAAAAAATAAAAGAAAAAAAAAGAAAATACCTAACACACACACACACACACACACACACACACACAAAAGACTTTTCCATATTTTGCTTGTAAGTAACAGTTTTATTAGCAAATTGTAATTTAAAATAAAACAAATAGTGTCTTAAATATGTGGATATAGTATTTTGATTTTTCACAATTATATTTCCTACTGTTTTCTTTCCTATTATGAAAACAATGTAAACTATCATTATTTCCATTAGAAAAAGGACTAAATGGAGATTAGTGCTCAGTTGTTTTACAGGTGTTTGTGTGGACCCAGGGTTCTTTGATACTGGTGTTTGATGACTTACCTAGGAAAAGCCATCTGAGGACAGTAAAGGGGAAAAGGTTAGCAAAAGCATCAAGAAGAACAAAGTTGGCATGATTGCAGTTGGGCCCTAAGGAGGAGACCAAATTCTCTGCTGACAGGGCAGTCATGCTGTCTCTGCTCAAGCAATTTCCTGGTCTGTGCTCTTAGCCAATTTCCTCACTGAGATGCAGAACAGGGTGTCCACTTGCATTTCAGACTTGTGTAGTGTCAAAAGCCATTTCACTTTAAGACAATATTGTCTCTTCTAGCATATTTCATTTTTTGATATTACTTATTCTTTTAACGTATTCCACTGAGGGTTAATGTCAAAATTGTGCTTTAGAAGTAAAAGATGAGAAACATTAAATTGTCAGCAGCTTCAAACCTGGCATAAATTATGTCCCACATCAGAACTGAGTTTTTTTATCTCATTATATAATCTGCCACTTATTAGAAGTCACATAGAATGAGACATGAGGCAGGTATGTTTGGGAAGGGAGGAGAAGGGAGGGCACATGTTGGAAGAAAGGGCCATCACAGAGCAGAACCACTTGGGGAGATTTCTGCAGTTTCCTGATGTGTCAATAAGAAAATTCCAAGAAAATGATGTGAACTTGGATAAAAAATAGACATGACATTTCCCAGTTCAGTCTAGACTTTAATTCCCTTTGTCTTGTTTTCAAAAGTTGTCATTTTTCTTTCACCTTTAGACAAGGGGAAAAGGAAATAGGAAGTGTCTACAAAGTGTAAGGATACATTTTAGAATATTGAGGTATGTTTTGTGTTGTTGCTGTAATTGTAGCATTTAAGTCACTTGCTTAATTATATATGTAGAAATACAAGGAACTTGGGTTTTAATCACTGCATATTTATTGAAGTGTTTTCTTAAATCTTTTTTTAATTGTTGTCCTGAGGAGAATTCCAAGATGGCGGCTAGAGGGAGGAAGCAGAAAGCATGCCTCCTATAGTGAAATCTTGGAGAGACACTGGAGACACACTTTGCAGGCAAAACTACCAAGAAGAGGCAAAATTTTGACCCTTACACACCTCCAGCCAGCACAGAGAATCTCCACTTCATGTTAAATGGAGAAACCAAGAGGGCCCCTGGGACACCAGTTGCCTGTGCCCAGATGGCTTGGGAAGATGCAGACAAGGTGAGCTAAGTGGTACACTGTACTCTCACAGACAACCTTGGGCCAGATTAGCATAACCCCTGGACAGACCGACTACCACAAGGGGAAAAAAGAGAAACTGAGTAATAAGCAATAAGAACAATAAAGACACCTGGCAAAGAGGATGGGGTGCACTGAACGCCGAAGAGAGGGGAGGGGTCTCCTTCCTATAACTGTAAGTAAACAAGCTGGGCCTGGCTGGAGAGGCTCCTGTGGGAGTGGGGTGCATTCCCAGGTTGTGAGAGTGGCAGAGGGAGGAAAACTCCACAAGAGAGGGGGAAGACCCACCTCCCATGTGAGCTGTAAACAAACACACCTGCTGGCAGGAGCAGCAGCACTGCCCAGCAATCAGGAGCAGCAAAGCTTGTAAAAGCAGCAGTGGGAGGAAAACTCCACAGGAGGGGTGGGGAGACCCACTTCTTATGTGAGCTGTAAACAAACACACAGGCCAGAGAAAGCAGGTGCAGTATCACCTCCCCCAGTGTGCATGGAAAGAGGAAAGCTTGTAGCAGTGGTTCGTGCACAGGAGAACTCTGAGTAAACAAAGCCTGCCAGGCCAGGTGAGTGCTAAGCTCACCCCAGAGATCTGCATAAAAAATGCCTCCAGCAACAGCAGGCTGACAGCAGTGGGCAGGCAATCCACAGCTGCAGATAGCCATTCACAGAAGTGTCTCCAGACTCTTTTTTTTCTCTCTCCCTACCTTTGATGAGAAAACAACTGAACTATACCTGCATGCTCAAAAACTTACTGAAACTGTATTGCATTTAAACTTGGGACACTTTGCGGGTTTTTTTTTTGTGCAGTTTTGTTCTACTTTATGCATCCCCTTTGATGAGACAACTACAGAACAACAACTGAGGCACCATCTCCAGGACTGGAGACTGAGACAGACACCAAGATTATTAAGACTGAAACTTCATTGCATTTGAACTTGGAGACTTTTTTTTTAATTTTCATTTTGTTTTATTATATTTTATATATATATTTCATTCATTTACTTATTTTTTATTTTTATTCTTATCTTTATTCTTTTTAGTTTTTATTTAAAATCCTCTCTCTGTCTCTCTAATGCTTGTTCAGCTTACTGTTGATTAGTACACTAATGCTCCCTGTTTATATCTTTGAAACTCTTTTGTTTGATTCTTTCTTTTGTTTTTTCCTACTTGTCTGTTTATTTGTTTTTCCCTTTTCCTTTAACTTCTTTGCTTTCCATCTCCTCTCACCCTTCCATTCTAAATATCACCATTGTTATTATTACAAGCTAGAAAATACTTAATTGCACACAGTACAGGGACAATAATAAAACCAAAGGCAATGACAGGAATACAGAAAAAACAGGGAAACCAGTTTCCCCACAGCAAAAAATTAGTACAGGAACCAGAGGGAAATGAAGAAAACAGATACTCAGATCCAGACTCCAACAAAATGAAGATAAACTATGCCAAAGAACCCAATGAAGCTCACAAGAATAATTTAAAAGAAGACACACTACAGGTACTCAATGAGAATTTTATAGAGATGATACTGGATATGGTCAACCAAAATGTACAGGGGTAACTCAAGAAATTCCAAGACAACAAAAATAGGGAATTTGAAAAAGCAAAAGAAGAAATAAAGGAAACCATAGAAGCACTGTGTAAACACCAAGTGAAACAGAGAACACAATTAATAAACAGATAAATGAACTCAGGACAAAAATGGACAACATTAAAGAGGAAACCACCAGGATATGGAAAACCTCAGAAAAAAGAACGAAACAGAACTGCAAAACAAAACAGAAGGCCAATCCAGCAGAATAGAACAAACAGAAGACAGAATCTCAGATCTTGAAGGTGAAATAGTAATTAAAGGAAAAACTGAAGAACTATTAATTAAAGAACTCAAGAACCGTGAAAAGAAAATGCAAGAACTCACCAACTCCATCAAAAGACCAAACATGAGAATCATGGGCATCGAAGAAGGAGAAGAGGTGCAAGCAAAGGGAATGCGTAATATATTCAACAAAATAATAACAGAAAATTTCCAAATCTAGAAAAATGTAGTCTCATACAGACGCAAGAGGCATTCAGAACACCAAACAGATCAGATCAAAATAGAACTACCCCACAACATATCATCATTAAAACAACAAGTTCAAAAACTAGGGAAAGAATATTGAAGGCTGTAAGAAAGAAAAAACAAATAACAAACAAAGGTAAACCCATCAAAATCACAGCAGACTTCTCAACAGAAACATTAAAAGCAAGAAGAGCATGGGGTGAGATCTTCCGGGCACTGAATGAAAATAACTTCAACTCCAGGATACTCTACCCAGCAAAACTATCATTCAAAATAGATGGAGCAATAAAAGTTTTCCATGATAAGCAGAAACTAAAACAATATGTGACCACAAAGCCACCACTACAAAAGATTCTTCAAGGTACTGTGCACACAGAAAGTGAAACCCAACTTAACCATGAAAAGACAGACAGCACCAAACCATAGGAAAAGAAAAAGCAAGACAGTAGAGAGTAACCTCAACTTAGGAACACACAATCAAACCTTCAAACAATCAAGACAACTAAATGACAAGAATCACCACATACCTATCAGTACTAACACTTAATGTTAATGTACTTAATTCACCCATCAAAAGGCACTGCTTCATGAAATTGATTAAAAAGGAAGATCCAACAATTTGTTGCTTAAGGAGACCCATCTCACTGACAGAAATAAGCATAGGCTTAGGATGAAAGGCTGGAAGAATATTTACCAAGCCAATGGCCCCCAAAAATAGGCAGGAGTAGCAATACTTATCTCTGACAAAGTAGACTTCAAACCTACATTGATCAAACAAGATAAAGAAGGACATTCCAAACTAATAAAAGGGGAAATAGACCAAAAGGAAATAATAATCATGAACCTGTATGAACCCAATGTCAACGCACCCAATTTCATCAAACATACCCTGAAAGACCTAAAAGCACATATTAACTCTAACACAGTGGTTGTGAGAGACTTTAACACCCCATTATCATTAATAGATAGGTCATCCAAACAAAAAAATCAATAAAGAAATCCAAGATCTAAAATATACAATAGATCAAATGGACCTACTTGATGTCTAAAGAACATGTCATCCAACTTCTACACAATATACATTCTTCTCAGCAGCCCATGGAACTTTCTCCAAAATAGATCATATCCTAGGGCACAAAGCAAGCCTCAGAAAATATAAGAAAATAGAAATTATACCGTGCATACTATCTGATCACAATGCAGTAAAAGTATAACTCAACAACAAAGTAAAGACAAAAAACATGCAAACAGCAGGAAACTAAATTACTCATTACTTAATGAACAATGGATCATCAATGAAGTAAAAGAGGAAATTAAAAAGTTCCTGGAAGTCAATGAAAATGAAAACACAACCTACTGGAACCTATGGGACACAGCAAAGTCAGTCCTGAGAGGAAAGTTTATAGCCATGACTGCATATATTAAAAAAATGAAAGATCCCAAATCAATGACCCCAAACTCTAAAGTTGATACCGGAAAGAATAAGAAATACTCTGGAGTTATTAGGTATAGGTAAGAACTTTCTCAACGAAACCCCATCAGCACAGCAACTAAGAGATAGCATAGATAAATGGGACCTCATAAAACTAAAAAGCTTCTGATCATCAAAAGAAATGGTCTCTAAACTGAAAAGAACACCCACAGAGTGGGAGAAAATATTTGCCAGCTACACATCAGACAAAGGACTGATAACCAGAATATATAGGGAACTTAAAAAACTAAATTCTCCCAAAACTAATGAACCAATAAAGAAATGGGAAAGTGAACTAAACAGAACTTTCTCAAAAGAAAAAATTCAAATGGCCAAAAAGCACATGAAAAAATGCTCACCATCTCTAGCAATAAAGGAAATGCAAATTAAAACCACACTAAGATTCCACCTCACCCCTGTTAGAATAGCCATCACTAGCAACACCACCAACAACAGGTGTTGGCGAGGATGCGGGGAAAAAGGAACTCTCTTACACTGCTGGTGGGAATGTAAACTAGTACAACCACTCTGGAGTGGGCTACTTAAAAAGCTAAACATTCATCTACTATTTGATCCAGCAATACCACTCTTGGGGATATACCCAAAAGACTGTGACACAGGTTACTCCAGAGGCACCTGCACACCCATGTTTATTGCAGCACTATTCACAATAGCCAAGTTATGGAAACAGCCAAGATGCCCTACCATCGACAAATGGATTAAGAAAATGTGGTATCTATACACAATGGAATTTTATGCAGCCATGAAGAAGAACGAAATGTTATCATTCAGTGGTAAATGCATGGAATTGGAGAACATCATTCTGAGTGAGGTTAGCCTGGCTCAAAAGACCAAAAATTGTATTTTCTCCCTCATATGTGGACATTAGATCAAGGGCAAACACAACAAGGGGATTGGACTTTGAGCACATGATAAAAGCGAGAGCACACAAGGGAGGGGTGAGGATAGGTAAGACACCTAAAAAACTATCTAGCATTTGTTGCCCTTAACGCAGAGCAACTAAAGCAGATACCTTAAAAGCAACTGAGGCCAATAGGAGAAGGGGACCAGGAACTAGAGAAAAGGTGAGATCAAAAAGAGTTAACCTAGAAGGTAACACACACACACAGGAAATTATTGTAAGTCCACTCCCTGTATAGCTATCCTTATCTCAACTAGCAAAAACCCTTGTTCTGTCCTATTGTTTCTTATACTCTCTCTTCAACAAAATTAGAGATAAGGCCAAAATAGTTTCTGCTGAGTATTGAGGGGATGGGGTTGAGAGGGAGGGGGCAGAGTGAGTGGGAAAAATAGAGGGTGGGGGCAGGGCAGAGAAATGACCCAAGCCTTGTATGCACATATGTATAATAAAACAATATGAAAAAAACCATAGGAAACTAATATATAAAAAAAGATTACATTTACATGATAAAAAAATTGTTGTACTGGGGGTACATTGTGACATTTACCAAAGGTCTTCAATATATCATAGTTGAATTCACCCCTCCATCATTCTCCTTTAACCACCTCACCCCATTCCTGGAACAGTTTCAACATGAAAATGTCACAGTGAAGCTCCCTGTAAAGCTATCTTATACAAGCAAAAGTGTCTTCCTTCAGACACAGGGATCAAGAAGGTAAAACAGGTCCTGTCTGGGGATTGGCACCAGTGGGAGGGGGAAAGATGTAGGGAAAGCATGTAGGAGGGTGAAAATTATGGAAATATTATGCACTTTTGTATGAAAATGGAAAAACGAGACATGCGGTATTATTTTACATTAAGTTCCAAAGTTATAAGGCAAAAGACAATCACACAACACCTCCTAGTATTATATATTTATGAAAATGTCCAACAGTGAATGAAACTGTACTTAAAATTAGTGCATGAAAAAATAGAAAGGATAATTTTAATCTTTTAACCAGAAAAATAAAATATTTCTGGGAAGTTAGAGTACTTTGCAATGTTTGATGAATAATTTTGTGATTCCAGAAATAATGTCGTACTTACAGAAAAAACATCTTCCTCTTGTGTCAATAAACAGAAATGCGGTCTATAGTTCCACAAATTCATTTGTTTTATGTTTCTCAATTTTTTTGAAACTGAACAAACCTGAATAAATAATCTATTATTTCATAATGTTTAACTTAAAGACTTAGGAAATATATGTATATTTTTTATTACACTGCAAACACTGGGTAACATGTCATTTTACATAAATACATTATCAGAATCTCTCAAACAGAACCATCATTACAAGGAAATACTTCTCCTAACATCTTAATGTTTTTTTCTGTGTCTGGTGAACTCCATTAATATAACCCATGTATTACTCTCAGTAATTCCAGGATCATTTATTTGATTAACAAATTTGGGAAGAAAAATTAGAACTGTATACCATGTGATAATTGTAATATTTGAGACTATTTAATTGTGCCCTGTGAAAAACAACAGCAACAACAAAAAACAAATAGCATGGATGAGACTTATAAGCTGTGTTAAATACAAATAATGGAGCTAGTATCCTGTGTTTAAGACAAATAAGATAAGGTGAATATAAGCGGATTGAATACAGATAAGAAGCTTGAAAATGCTACATATAGATAGACACAAAAGGACCAAGTAAGCATTAAATATTAGTAACACACAGTGCATGCCACATACAGACTGGTGACAGCATCCCTCAGTCAGCCACCCACTGGTGACAGTCTGACTTCAAGTATATGATGATACAGAAATTCAGAAATAAGCAGCAGATCATTGATAGTGATAACTCTGCCCAGGCAAACTTGTCTTTCCTTGTCTTCATAGAGCAAGTGTGTATTGGTTCCAGGCGCCATCCTTCTGCTGGGCCTGTTTCAATCTGAATCCTGGTCTTTGTCACTACGCAAAAATCAGGAAAGCTGATGGAATAGAGAAAAACAGAATTCAGTAAGTGTGGTTTTTCCAGTAATACCATATCTCATCCTATCTCTTTCCTCTGTTCTTTTACAATTTTTGTTTTGTTTTATTTATTTATTTATTTATTTATTTTACTTTTATTTTTAAGGCAGAGTCTCACTGTGTATCTTGGGTCCACCTCAAATTCACCATGTAGCTGAGGCTGGTCTCAAATTCTCCATCCTTCTACCTCTGCCTTCCGAGTGCTGAGATTACAGGCTTGTGCCACCATGTTCAACTTCTTTCTTCTGCTCTGCTGCATGACTTAGAATTGATTCTATAAATTGTGTGTGTTGAGCATCTCAACATGATTTGTAAGGCTTCCAGTTCTGTAACAGCTATGTATGTGGAGTCTACCATCATAGCAAAGGAAAATGTCCCCCTCTATGGGTAGCTCACTCACTCATGCCCTTCTTAATCTGGAGATCTGGTTGCTCATAGAGAGAGCATACACTCTGTCGCTCTCCTAGGAGCAAGCTTTTCTGCAGCAGAAGAGGCATGCTTAAATTACCTACTGCTTTGCCTGTGATTAAACAGTCTGTCTCATCCTTGCCTATTTGGTCCTCATACCAGCTTAGTCCTCCAATTTAACCTTCAGAGATGATAAAGATGATATTTGACCTCCCACTGGTTAATATTTATTTTGTTTCTGAATTTATTTGGTACCCAGGTATGAATTAGGAACACTATTTATTGGATCCTTTCAGATTCCTTCAGCCCTCCCCACCTTACATTTGAGGTAACTGAGCCCTACAGAGTCCAAGAAACATTTAGGGTGGATATAGAATTCTCATTTCCTTAAGACTGAGCATCAATGTATAGACCCTCTGGTTACTATCCTCTATTGCCCAGCTACATTTCATATAGACATGTAGCCTTGGTGACCTCTCCTGCCTATATCCTCTGATGTGGGAGACTTGTCCAGCAAGCCTAAAAGACATCCTATAGGCTGCAAGTCATCCTGCCCTGGGCTTAATGACCTTCAGTCTGTCTGTACATCCTATGGCCAGTCATAGTTGGAAACCCATGTCCAGACTTAGAGAAGCCCACTCTCCACTAGTTCTTAGGAGCAATTCTACCTTACTGTAAATCCTGCTCTGGGTTAATCCTTGTACTGAGTCAAATAGTGCCCATACTTTTTCAGGAACAGGCAGAGCAGGAAGTGTAGTCCTTTGACATTGTCTTGTGGTTATATAATAACATGGCATCTCTCTCTCTCTCTCTCTCTTTCTCTCTCATCAGCTTGATGCTAAGACTACAACACTTCACTTGCTTTAAGTACACTGTCTCTCTTAGGCTGCTTTCAGAGTCTTAGTTTTCAATTTGCAGATGCTACTCTCTCTGTTTCTTATTTATTTTCTTTATTTCTATGTAGGGAATTGCTAAACAACTCCCCAGATAAAATACTTTAAATGGTCCATTCACTAGTAACAAGGAAATTAGTATCTTCTCTTACTTTTATTTTTATTTATTTTTTGACTCAAAATGTAAAGGTTTTATCCCATTAAAAACGAGATGAAAAATGAGGCATGTTAAAACTATTCCAGGAACAGGGAAAGGGGGGTTAAAGGAGAACGATGGAAGGGTGAATTCAACTATGACATATTGTAAGAACTTTGTTAAATGTCACAATGTACCCTCAGTGCAACAATAATGTAATAAAAAGTGTATAACCAAAGACAAGATGAGTTGACTTCAGTGAGATAATCACATCCTCTCAGACCTGGACACTTTCTACTCTTCTCTGCTGTCATCAGCATGCTGGCTCTATTCCTCTTAGACACGAGATGGCTGCCACATCCCCCCACACACATCAATGCATGAAGGTGCAGGGGAAGACAGGAAACTGCATTCTCCCTGCATGATATTGTTCAACTTAAGGTGGGAAATCCTTGCCTTTAATGGGACATCCCATTAAATACTTCATTAATTCATGAAACTCTTTGTTGCTAAAATGACGGTTCTCAGATCACAGATCATCCACTATGTGTGAACTGATTAAAAAGCCATGCTCCAGGCCCCACCCTACTTACTGATGCACATTCTGCATTTTAACAAGATCTCCAAGTGATTTCAATACACAGTAAAGTTTGAAAAGCACTGTTCTAATAGACATTTTTCTGGATTTTGGCTAGAACTTGGTATTAGGGCTATCACCAGGTAGAAGGAGGGTTGGAAAGTAATCTTCCTTTTTTCCAGTCTCTTTAGTGGAAGTGGGAAAAAGCAAATAGGATAGGGAATACCCATTAGGAGGCAATTCCAGAGCCTTCTCTGGTATTTTCCTGTAGACAGATGGTTCAGAGCACTATGCTACCCTGCAGTGCAGTGTTGCCCTTTGCGACTCATAAAAGCTGCCAAGTGAAGGATGCACTGGCCTTGTGGGTAGCATTTTAACAGCAGGTTGAGACATTGTGTATGCAATTTTGGAAATGTCTCCCTTTAGTCTTGAGGTTTACAAGCATTCTCTGACCCAGGGCACTTCAAAAGAAAAACATGAAGGTTTTAACAAATGCATAGGAAGGAGAAGATTGTAAAATAACAGGGTTCTTTTCAGCTCTGGTTTGTATGAACAGATTTTTCCTTTTTGCTAGAATAGACAATCTTGCATCCTGCATGAGCTTGTCCTAGAAACCTAACTGAGGGTGACAGGAGATGCCAGAAAAGACAAATAGACAAAAGACAAAACGTGCATAAAGCTGGGGCCAGGTAGGCTTGTGTGCTCTTATGAGGATATACCAGCACCCCCACCTCCAGTGTGTTTATTATATACAGTAGCAACATGAGGCAGAGAGGCATTTCTTGGGGGAGGGGACATGACACCATGATCCTCGAGAACAGGAGGAACCTGTGACAGCATCTCTCCAAATGTAAACATAAAGGAAAAAACAGTTGTACTGCATCTCGCCCACTTCTGTAGCTGAGACTGTGCCAATCAAGCATGCAATTTTACTGGGCATAACTATGCTTGCTCCTTTCTGTGGTTTGGGGCTGTGCCAAGCTCACATATACAGCTTATTCAATATGTCTGTCAGCTACTCATATGTCCCCCCCTCACTTTTTAAAAAATTTCTTAAATGTTTGTGATGAACCCTGTCCCCCTTAATCCAAGAAGATGTCTTTGCACTGTGCAGCATTGAACTAAAAGAAAGAAAACAGGTGAACAATGCCAGAAAGAGTACTTTAGCAACTTAAGTGGATTGAAATCCTTGAATTCATCCAGGATAGTTTTGCAATAGTAGCTGGAGAAACAACACTGTCATAAGCTTTTTGTGTGGCCAATATTTGTTGTCTTAATCACCATAAATCCACAGTATAGTTTGCTTCATTCTCATGCGCTTTACCTGTAAAGCTATAATCACTATACTGAGGCACCAAATGTCCTGAGGAATGACCTCCCATGTGCACTGTGTCATCAGTAAAGATAGACACAGCATGGCTCTACCAAGTGATAGGATGCACCATTGGCAGGTCAGGCATGAAAGTCCAGTGTGCATAGCTCTGGACAGCACACACCTGTATTGTGATAATGACCAATGCTGCCAGCAATGTGGCTGTAGAATTCCCAGCCATCCTCAGGTTACTGGTTACCATCATTGCCATGTCCATTAGTTTCTTAATTTGACACCAGGTCGGTGGGTCACTGTCCCATGTCTGCCTTGCCAGCAGCCATTTCCTTGGCCACCCTCTGGTCATGGAGGAGTCAGCCTTAGAGTGTCCCTGTTCTGGGGCAAGTCTTCCAGGCTCAGCCTCCTCATCTTGGGGACCAGGGGATCCATGAGGCTTGACAAACTGCAATGGTACCTACACTGGGTGTTCTGCACCTTCAGGAAAAATGCAAACATGCCCTTAACCCCACATCAGGATAGGACTAGGGCCATGCCATTTGCCAGTCAACACATTTTTCCAAAAAACCAGAGGCCTGACAGTCTGCTCCTGTGACTGCCAATGCCTTTCAGCAGGTGTAAAACCCTGTTCTGTGCAGTTCAAAAAACTGCATAAAGCTTTAGACAATTGGCTAGCTGGGGGAGTTACCTCATCTCCCCCTTTTAATTTTTGTAATTGCATTTTGGGAGTGGCATGTGCCATCCCACTATGGGCTGCCCTTGAGGATTATAAGGAATACTGGTGGTGTGATATATCTAAGTCTCACAGAACCACTGAAAAGCAGCTGAAATATATGCAGGGCCATTGTCAGTTTTGAGCTGTTGGGGTTTACCCACGGCAGTGAAGGCAGCCAAACAATGAGTAATGACAAGCTTAGTGGCCTCACCAGTATGTGCAGAGGTGTAGATATAACCTGAATAAGTGTCCACTGACACATGAACATAACACTGCTGGCCAAAGGAGGAAATGTGAGTGACATCCATCTGCCACAGGATTCCAGGCCGAAGGCCCTGGGGATTAACCCACTCAGGCACTTTTGGCAAACACATGACACACTGCTGACATGATTTAATGATTTGTAAGCCTGCTCCCTGGTAAGGTGAAATTGCCTATGCAAGGCTGAAGCATTTTGATGGTACAAAGCATGACTTGGCTGGGCAGCTTCTATGGGTGCAGCAGTTTGTGTGGGCAAGCCCAAAGCAAGCTCAGAGACTAGTTTATCTGCCTGGCCATTACCATCAACAAGCAGGTGGGGAAGGTTAAAATGTGAGCGCAAATGGCTCTAAAACGAGGATAAAGGTGAATTTACACCAAACTATGCAATTGAAAGAAAAGATTAAATAACTCTTCACTGTAGTATGGCCAATATAAGCAGTTTCAATGAAGTGTAAACACCCACTACACAGTGGCTGTCACTGTATAGATTAATAGGTTGTTGTGGGAAGTCCCTTAGGATCACAACAACAGCATACAGCTCCTCCCTTTGAGCTGAGGCAAAAACAGTGTGTTCAACGTTATGGCAGTCTTTGGTGCATTAGGCAGCAGTACCACTCCCAGAAGCATCAGTGAAAATTGTGACAGCCTCCAATAGAGGGGAGGATAGAATAATTTTTGGAAAAACAGACGCATGAAGGGAGGCAAACTGTAAAAGTTTTGAATGCAGGAGATGTTCCCTAATATGTCCTGGAAAATTAGCCAGTGTAGCCTTTAGCAGTTGAAAAAGAGGAGATAAAGTGTCAGTGGTAAGTTTTAGAGAGGGTCTGAGCCTCTCTAAATTGATATCTCACAGCAGTTTTTGTAAATCATTTAAAGTTCTTAAATATTCTTCCTGATCTCTACCTTTTGAGGACAGATCAACCATCCATCGGTAACTTGCCCTAAATATTGAAAGGAAGGCATTGTTTGTAACTTTTCCAGGGCAATGCACTATCCCCAGGCCTCAAGGTCGTTTGTAAGATCTGCCAAGATTGGTGAAAGCAGACTCACTTGGATGACTTATCAGAATATCATCCATGTAATGAAGGACATAAGCTTTTGGATACTTACAGTGTGTAGGTTCTGTTGCTGCAGCAACAAATTCCTGACACATAGTGGGACTGTTAGCTATGCCTTGGGGCAGCACTGCCCAGTGAAATCAATTCCCAAGGCTCTGATGATTTGGTGATGGTAAAGTGAAGGCAAATTTTTCTCTGTCTTTTGGATGGAGAGGAATGTCAAAAAAAAGCATCTTTAAGATCAAGGATGCAGAGACAATAGTGTAATGGAATAGCTGAGGGAAGGCCAGGCCGGAGTGCTTCATTGGCTGCATTACTCTGTTGACAGCTCTTAAATCCAGTAAAAGCCTCCATCTTCCTGACTTTTTTCTAATCACAAAAATTGGAGTATTCCAAGGACTATGGGTAGGCTCAATATGCCCTGCCTTTAATTGTTCCTCCACAAGAGCAGTGGCTGCAGCCAATTTCTCCCCTGTCAAGAGCCACTGGTCCACCCAGACTGGATCTGGTGAGAGCCAAGTGATCTGGGCTGCATGTTTGAAAGGGGAGTGATTAATTTGTTGGATCAGGGCCCCTACTGGAAAAGCTTCACCGCCTGATATCCTAGCCCAGTCCTTCCTAGATTCTCTAAAGGCTGTACAGGATGTAACCTGCCTTGCTGATATTTTCCTAATCCCCTAAGGGGATTATAGCTTTGTTGAAGCATTTGGTGAGAGATCACACTATTAGGACTGCAGTGTAAAACTCCCATACCCTCTAATACATCTCTTCCCCACAGACTGACAGGAAGATTGTCTAGGACATAAGGAGTAAAAAGCCCTGAGTGTTCCTCAGTGGATCTGCTGAGCACTCTGGAGGGTTCCATGAGCAGCCCCTACCCCTTGCAGATCAGCAGCAGAGGGTTGGCAAGGCCAACTTTTTGGCCAATGTCTACTAGCAATTACAGAGACATCAATACCAGTCTCCAAGAGTCCCCCAAACCATTTTACATTTAAGAAGAAAGTCATTTCTGGCCTATCTTTTGTTACTTGTATCCAAAAGGCACCCACCTCTCCATGGGGTGTGAGTTAACACCTTGCCTTTCTTCACATTTGGGAGAATAACCAGTGGAGCTATTTTCATCTTGGGGGATACTGCTACAAGGCATCTGTTGCCTGGGCCATTATCTTAATTTCCCCAGTATAGTCCTCATCAATCACACCTGGATAAATTTGTAATCGACTTGTGTTTACACTACTTTTCCCTAACATTAATCCCAATGTGCCCTGGGGCATAGGGCCATAGACCCCCATAGGGATAATTTGCACTCTCAAACCAAGAGTTAATACATATTAGGATGTGGGACTGAGATCCAATCCCGCACTTCCTGGGGTGGTGTGAACAAGGTTTTCAATGGTGGGTACTGGTACTGAACCTGCATGATGATTGCCCCCCCACCATTTGACGGGGCTGAGGCTGGTCCCGCTGGAATTTTCCCTGCCCTATAAGGGGTTGCTTATCTATATATGATTTGGAGTGACATTCATTTGCCCAATGTTTTCCCCTCCAACACCAAGGACATATCCTGGAGTGGGGGGGGGGTCGAGCCCTGGGCCCTTTGGCACCAGTTGGTGGCCCAGTGACAGACCCCGAGATACCTAGCTGTGGGGGTTATTTTGACACTCCCCAACAAAATGTCCCTCTTTTCCACAGGAAAGACATATTTCTTTTTTCCTTCCCCAGGACAAAACATTTCCTTTAAGGCAGCAGATAAAGCTATACCCTGGATGTGACTCAGCCTGACATCTACAAAAATTCTAACCATTTCCTGCAGAGTAGCTCTTTGTCTATATGGCTGAAGGGTTCCTTTGCAAGCCTTATTAGCATTGTTGAAAGCCAACAGTTTTACCAGTATGTTTCTGGCTTTGGCATCCACCACTATCCTGCCCAGTTTTGCAGCAGGCATGCCACAAACTCTTGATTTGGCTCATCAGGACCTTGGAGAGTGCTAGTTAATTCCAAAGTCTTTTCTCCTTTTGTGGTAGTTCTCGACATGCCCTGTGCCTGTGATGGCAATCTGCTGATACGCCTGAAGGGGATACTGTAATTGATTATCTTCACCTTCAAAAGGTCCTCCTCCCATGAGCATATCTGAAGTGATCTGTAGTCCATGAGCCAAATTACGGTTTGCCTGGTCCTGATATAACTCAAGAAAACCTGTTTTCCATAGCAAGTAATCACCTGGAGACAGGCATGCTTTTGCCAACCCTGTCCACTCATCTGGAGGCATAGCAGTATCTCCTACCACACTCTGTAATAGCCCCAGAGCAAATGGTGCTGTAGAGCCATACATTGTGCTGGCTTGTTTCACATCCTTTACAGTTTTAAATGGAATCTTTTCATGAAATCTCTGTTGCATGCCAGGGTTGTTAGGGTCTGGTCTCTTGAGCACAGGGTAAAATTTAAAACCAGCTGTATCCTCTCTTTGATACAGAGTCCCTTGCAGGGGACTCTTAGCAAGAATAGGAAAATTCTTGGCCCGTGGAGGGATCCCCAAATGCATGGTTCACTGTGCTTGATGTGCCAGAGTGCTCTCCTCATCTGACATTAAATCAGAATCCAAATCATTGTTGGACTGAATTGTAATTTTATGTGAAAACCTATCCTCATAAGGTGGAGCTGATGGCTCAGTGGCTTTGCCACCCACAGCATATTTTTCCTTTAAGGGATACTGCCTGGCTGATTGTAAGGGGACCAATATAAACATTAAGGGAAAAAAACAGCTGTACTGCATCTTGCCCACTTCTGTAGCTGAGGCTGTGCTAATCAAGTGTGCAGTTTTACTGGGCCTAACTATACTTGCTGCCTTCTGCAATATAGGGCTGTGCCAAACTCAAACATGCAGCTTATTTAATATACCCGTCAGCTCCTCACAAGACAATATACTCTATTCTCATGTGCATTTTTCTTCTATGCATTAGTTTTTAGCCATATTAAGTTTTTTACACAGAGGCTGTTTACAAATATGAAATAATTGGCTTGGAGAATCTTAGTCTAATTTTAGATTCTAATTTTAAAATTAAAATCATGCTGTTCCATGGTTCAGTCATGAATAAACCTAGTCTTCTTAAGTGTTTCATAAAAGTAAAACTGTAGCAATCTTTCTAATCATACAATGTAATAAAACACAGGGTAAAATGAGATGTAGAAAAATAATAAAGGAAAAATATAGGGACACTTTGGGGCAAGAATCTTTTAAATTCCAATTTAAACCAATTTTGGTTTAACTTTGACTTCCCAGTGATTATGTGATGATTTATGTGTGGTGACTTTAATTCATCTGCATGCTTATTTAGAAGGCTCCTAAGTAAGTGATTTTTCCTACTGGCATTTAATGGATATGTGAATTACCCTGATTTGATCATTATAAAACAGGCATATGTTGTACACTTAGAAAATGAAGACAAGGATGGTAAAACAGATCCTGTTTGGAGGTGGGTACCAGTGGGATGGGGGAGAGTAAACTGAGGGTGAAGGAGGGTGAATATGGTGGATGTATTTTTGTATTCATGTATGAAGCTAGAACAATGAAACCTAAGAAGGAGGGAGAAGTGATGAAGGAGAATAATGGAAAGGGTGAATCTAATTAAGAAATATGTATACATGTAATTGTCACAATGTATCCCCCTGTATAACTACTATATGCCAATAAATAAAAAATGAAAAAACCCCAAATATACATATATTATGATACCATCTTTTACCCCATAAATTTGTGCAATTAGCAACTCTATTTCACCTTATTTTAAAAAAGAGGTATGTGAGGTCCACAGGGAGAAAACTATCCACCCAGTTTAAAGTAGAGCTAATAAAAATATGGTCCTTTTCACTTCATCTTTTGTTATTATTATTTATTTTCATATGAAAAAGGATAAAAAAAGCCATCTTCCCAACTTTGACTTGCTAGGTTTCCATTCCAGGACCCTATCCTACCCCAACAACAGTAGCTTCTCTTTCCAGTTTCTTGTGTTTTCTTCCCAAAGTTCTATGCATTTACAGGTGTGTACTTAAGTGTGAGTAAAGCCTCCTGACCTGAAGGCAGTGACCTTCCCATCCCTCCTTGTGGTCACCATAGCTTTTTTTGTGCAAGATAAGCCATGATAAAATCAATGACATGTTCATGCTGTTGGAGGAAAACTCTGACTGAGACAGACACAAATTGCTCCATACCCAGCCATCATCATTACCGGGTAACTTTGATAAAGATCGGTGGTGACATTCTGATTTATCAGTAAACTGATTGGCTATAAATCACATTTGATGAGAATCTGAAATTGAAAAAACCTGAATATTCTAGTCTTAGTATTGAACTTGCTTTATTGCTTTTATTTTCCTTTTAGTTCAGTGAACACAATCTTTCTGAGGAGAATAAAAACAGGACTCCTCTCAACTTACCAATAGTATTTTCACATTTAATTTTAATTTTATCTGTTATCTATCTCTAATACTACTCAATTTTCTTGCCTTTTATAGGTTCCTTGTGCATTGAGATCTGTTGTATTGCTGAGAAAAATGATTACATTTTATGTTTTCATGATTTTCAGGACCTTACAAAAGTCCTCAGGAGTAAGGAGGAAATATACCATAATGATTAAGAGTTATTAAAAAATATTTTTTTTGTCACTCAATATCCATTTTCCATTTTATCAAATAGCACACCTACATTTCTTTATGAAAACTACTATTGCCCCAACAGGGTTTCTTCTGGAAGGTCTGTCATTTTGGTGCTCAGAGTTCTGGTGTATTATCCTCAATATTTGGTTGATGAGTTTAAGAGTGCAAACTGAGCATCCCACATGTTAGGCTATTTTTCATGCTCTAACAGAACATCCGAGGCTAAGTAATACATAAATAAGAGAGATTTATTTTGTTTACAGTTTTGTAGGTTCAAGGACATGGTGCCAACATCATCTTAGTTCTGTTGAGTTCCTCATGGCAGATGGCATCACAATTGTGGAATGAGTGCAGGAGGAAGAGGTCATGTGGTGATCTAGAAAGCCAGAGAGAGAACTGGGAGGGGCCATGCTGTTCTTTTCTTGGCTTCCAACTTTTTATTAGTGTATATTAATTGTACAAAAATGTATGAAATTTATTGTGGCATTTTCATATATACATATAATATACATTGATCTCATCCAGCCCCATTACCCTTTCTTGTCCCCCTTCTTCTCCCCCAATAGTCCCTAAAAGTCCCCCTTATAGTTTCATGTCTCACCACCTAGATTCTACATATGAGAAAAAAACAAACAAGTGATATTTGTTTTTCTGAGCCTGGTTTACTTCTCTTAACATATTGATTTTCATTTCCATCCATTTTCCTGAAAATGGCTTGATTTCATTCTTTATGATTGAATAGAACTCCATTGTACACACACACACACACACACACACACACACACACACACACACACACATGACTTTTTTTGATGGTGGTACTGGAGTTTGAACTCAGGGCTTCATGTTTGCTAGGTAGGTGCTCTACTGCTTTAGTCACACTTCCAGCCCTCTTTTCTTGGTTATCTTTGAGACAGGTTCTTGCTTTTTGCCCAGGAAGGCCTGGACTGTCACTCTCTTCTTTTACATTTCCTGCCATAACTGGGATGACAGGTTTGTACCACCATGCCCAGCTATTGGTTGAGATGGAGTCTCACTAACTTTTTGCCCTGAGTTGGCCTTGAACTGCAATTTTTCTGATCTCAGCCTCCAAGTAGCTAGGATTACAGGTATGGACTTTTGGCACCAGCTTACATGTGACATTTTCTTTTTTTATTCATCTGTAGGCAGAAAGCTAGGCTGATTCCATGACTTGACTATTGTGAATAGTGTTACAGTAAAGATAGATATAGGGGTATTTCTATTATATGCTGCCTTTGATTCCTTTGGGTATGTACCCAGTGATGGGATAGCTGGATCACATGCTCATTTTATTTCAGTTTTTTGAAGAACCTCCATACTGATTTCCATAACCAGGTCTGCTCATTTATGACAATTTTCTGATAAGAACTAACCAGAATCCCCTGGGAATACATCACTGTCTTCTGAGGGCAGCACCTTCAATGGTCTAATTACTGACCATTAGGTTGTACCTCTGAAAGATTCCACAACACTTCTTGGCACTGCTACACTGAGGACCTACCTCCCAACACATAGACCCTTGGAGCATGCTCAAACCATATCCAAACCATGGTACTATCCTCTTCTGAGTCTTGAAAATGAGTTGTCTTTGAGAAGTAAAGGACTCACTCTGGATCTGGTAAGATTCTGAAATGTGGAAGGTCCGCCATGGTCCAGAGCTGCTGTGTGAATGGGTGTCAATTTCCTTTCATTGCTCCTGGATTCCTGTGGATTCCTTATGACTACATTACTTTTTGTATTCTTCTCAGTTGGAAGAAAAAAATAACATAGGCTTTAATCAATAGTTAGATAAAAAAGGCACTACCAAGGCAGGAAGGAGATTGCAAAATTGTGAGAGGAGAGGAAAAGAATGGAGAGGACAAGCATGCTAGCTTCAACTCCATCACTGCGTTTCTGGGTGTATATTCACAGGACTGTTGATATGAAAACCATGCCCACATGAACCATGGAGAAGCATACCTCTCTACAGTTTAGGAGAGATAGTTGAAGAAACAAGCTTGCATTTCCTGGAAATACTTGAAGTAATTTATGGAGCTATTGCTAACACATTTTGAAGCTTAACTCTTGTTTGATTTAGAGCTGATGGTTAAATTCTTCTGCAGGAGAAATTCAATAAAGCCAGCTTAGCTCTGAACTGTGATTTCTCAAGCTACCTCTATTTTATTAGCTGAGACAATCATTTGTTAAGTTAATGGGAAATAATTGTACAAGTACATTAGAAGACACTTAATTCCTCCCAGAGTTAACACTTTGATTATAATTAAGTTTTCCTTAGCAAGTCCAACTATGCAGCACTAGGTAGGTGAAAGGTCAACAAAAGAAGCTATTCACTAAAAAAAGTGAATTTTGCAGGATAGAAATAGAACCAATTTGATGGAGATAACAGTCAATGGGTCAATATAATATAACATACAGCATTTTCACATTAACTTTTTTGTAAAAGAATGCTTTGCTAGGGTTATACTTCAAAATATCACCATTTTTGGAAAGAAAGTCCTTTTAGACCAACAAATGGGTAAGATGGAAAGGTATGGAGAAGGTAAGGCATATCCGAAGTTGATACAGCACTCAGAATATGCTGGAGAGAGAGTCTACATTGATGTGCTACTCGGTATATCAGTGTACTCTCAGGTTGGGTCAATATCCAAACAGAATACACTAACATAATAAGTAATAATGTTAAGTACACCTAGAATACTTGGAATAAAGTCAGAAATCTGGCTTTAATTCCCACAGCTAAAATCTAGGTTGGTCTTTCTACTTTTTATATATGGATAAAAATTATGTTATGATTATGCAAAAAGAAAATTGTTCTTTATAGCTCTTATCAGGAACAATGATAGCTTTGAAGTATGAATTTTAGTCAATAAAAAAAAAAAAAACGGTGTAATTCAAGGTGAGTGGTGAAGGGAAAGAGACTTCATAGACCAGAGTCTCAGCACACAGAAGAACTCAGACACTCAGTTTCATTTTTCAATGTTTTCTTGTCAGTAAGAAGCTAGAGGTCAGTCTTTAATGCTTCTCAGTCCCAGGAAACTCCTTGCTATTGCCCACGTATGCCCTGTGCTCACCTGTCTGCACTTGTGGTTCTTGTTTTCACTATCTCTGCAAGAGTTCTGAACACTCCACTAAAATATTGGTCAGTGTTTCAGGCAAAGGTAAAAGACTGCCTCTCACACAAAATTGTTCCTGAGCAATAAGGAGTTGTTTCTTCCTTTGACTTAAAATTTCTGTTATTATTTTGCTGAATATATTAGGCATTCCCTTTGCTTGCACCATGATTCTCAGATTTGGTCTTTTGATGGAGTCAGTGAGTTCTTGCATTTTCTTTTCACAGGTCTTGAGTTGTTTAATTAATAGTTCTTTGGTTTTTCCTTTAATTACCATTTCATCTTCAAGTTCTGAGATTCTGTCTTCTGTTTGTTCTATTCTGCTGGATTGGCTTTCCATTTTGTTTTGCAGTTCTGTTTTGTTCTTTTTTCTGAGGTTTTCCATATCCTGGCTGGTTTCCTTTTTTATGTTGTCTATTTTTGTTCTGAGTTCATTAATCTGTTTATTAATCATGTTCTCTCTTTCACTTTGGTGTTTATACAGTGCTTCTATGGTTCCTTTATTTCTTCTTTTGCTTTTTCAAATTCTCTATTTTTGTTGTCTTGGAATTTCTTGAGTGTCTTCTGTCCATTTTGGTTGACCATATCCAGTAATATCTCTACAAGATTCTCATTGAGTACCTGTAGTATGTCTTTTAAATTATTCTTGTGGGCTTCATTGGGTTCTTAGGCATAGTTTATTTTCATTTTGTTGGAGTCTGGATCTGAGTATCTGTTTTCTTCATTTCCCTCTGGTTCCTGTACTAATTTTTTGCTGTGGGGAAACTGGTTTCCCTGTTTTTTCTGTCTTCCCGTCATTGCCCTTGGTGTTGTTATTGTCCCTGTACTGTGTGTAATTAAGTATTTTCTAGCTTGTAATAATAACAATGGTGATATTTAGAATGGAGAGGAGAGGGAAAGCAAAGAAGTTAAAGAAAAAGGGAAAGCAAATAAACAAGTAGAAAACAAACAAACAACAAAAAAGTTTCAAAGATATAAACAGGGAGAGATAGTGTACTAATCAACAGTAAGCTGAACAGGCATTAGAGAGACAGAGAGAGGATTAAAAATAAAAAATAAAAAATAAATAAATGAAAAAAAAAATCTCCAAGTTCAAATGCAATAAAGTTTCAGTCTTAATAATTTTGGTGTTAGTCCCTCAGCCTCCAATCCTGGAGATGGTGTCTCAGAAGTAGTTCTATCATTGTCTCATCAAAGGGGAAAAAAAATAAACAAAACAAAACAAAACAAAAGAGCACAAAACAAAAAAAACCCCAGAAAGTGTCCCAAGTTCAAATGCAATATAGTTTCAGTAAGTTTTTCAGCATGCAAGTGTAGTTTGGTTGTTTTCTCATCAAAGGTAGGGAAAGAGAAAAAAAAAGTCTGGAGACAGGTCTGTGAATGGCTATCTGAGGCTGTGGCTTGCCTGCCGGCTGCTGTCAGCCTGTTGTTGCTGGAGGCGTTATTTATGCAGATCTCAGGAGTGAGCTTAACACTCACCTAGCCCTGCAGGCTTTGTTTACTTAGAGTTCTCCTGGGTGTGACCGCCATTGTTACAAGCTTTCCCCTTTCCAAGCACACTGGGGGAGGTGACACTGCACCCACTTTCTCAGGCCTGCATGTTTATTTACAGTTCACGTGGGAAATGGGCCTTCCCATCTCTCCTGTGGAGTTTTCTTCCTACTACCACTTTTACAAGCTTTCCTGCTCCTGGTTGCTGGACATGTGACGCTGCTCCTGCCCTCTCCAGCCAGCTTGTGAGGGATTTCCCCTGCCCTCCTCTTTGGCACCCAGGTAGCCCTGCCCTCTATGGTACGTGTCTTTTGTGTTGTTGTTGCTTATTATTCAGTTTCTCTTTTTTCCCTGGGTGGGGGTTGGTCTGTCCAGGGGGCTATGCTGATCTCCCCAGGATTGTCTGTGGGAGTACTGTGTACTGCTTAGCTCATCTTGTGGTCCGTGTCTTCCCAAACTGTCTGGGCATTGGTGTCTGGTGGCGGTGCTGGAGCCCTCTTGGTTTCTCCATTTAACATGAAGTGGAGATGCTATGTGCAGGCTGGAGTTGTGGAGGAGTCAAAGTTTTGCCTCTTTTTGGTGGTTTTTCCTGTAAGGTGTATCTCCAGCATCTCTCCAAGATTTTACTTTAGGAGGCACACTTTCTGCTTCCTCCCTCTAGCCACCATCTTGGAATTATCACTAGTTTTTATTTATTTATTTTATTATTTATTTATTTATTTTTTAAAATTTTTATTTTTTTATTATTCATATGTGCACACAATGCTTGGGTCATTTCTCCCCACTGCCCCCACCCCTCCCTTACCCCCCTGCTCCCTCCCTGTCCCCCATACCCCCTCGATACCCGGCAGAAACTATTTTGCCCTTATTTCTAATTTTGTTGAAGAGAGAGTATAAGCAATAATAGAAAGGAACAGGGTTTTTGCTAGTTGAGATAAGGATAGCTATACAGGGAGTTGGCTCACATTAATTTCCTGTGCATGTGTGTTACCTTCCAGGTTAATTCTTTTTGATCTAACCTTTTCTCTAGTTCCTGGTCCTCTTCTCCTATTGGCCTCAGTTGCTTTTAAGGTATCTGCTTTAGTTTCTCTGCATTGAGGGCAACAAATGCTAGATAATTTTTTGGGTGTCTTACCTATCCTCATATCTCCTTTGTGTGCACTCACTTTTATCTTGTGATCAAAGTTCAATCCCCTTGTTGTGTTTTCCCTTGATCTAATGTCCACATATGAGGGAGAACATATGATTTTGGTCTTTTGGGCCAGGCTAACCTCACTCAGAATATTGTTCTCCAATTCCATCCATTTACCAGCAAATGATAACATTTTGTTCTTCTTCATGGCTGCATAAAATTCCATTGTGTATAGATACCACATTTTCTTGATCCATTTGTCAGTAGTGGGGCATCTTGGCTGTTTCCATAACTTGGCTATTGTGAATAGTGCTGCAATAAACATGGGTGTGCAGGTGCCTCTGGAGTAAGCTGTGTCACAGTCTTTTGTGTATATCCCCAAGAGTCTCACTAGTTTTTAAAAACACTATTAGGTTACTTATTCCTTACTGTACTTTACCTTATGTTGAACATACATTATCATCATTTTGAGAGTTTTCCAGGATGAGAGGTATAGATTACTTATCTTTATATATATTGAAAATTCTTAGTGTTGTAACGTAGACATAATATTCATTCAATAGTTGTTTACTGAGTGACATTTTGGTCTGAGGGATTAGTTTCACTTACGAGATAATAATAACTTGTCTTTGTGGGTTTTTAAAATTCACAAAGACTAGGCACCCTTCTCAACTGTTGGTGATATTTAAATTCCTGCTCTTTTTTTAAAGGCAATTTTGCAATTGTAGCAAATATCCATTTGGATCTAGCAACTTAATGTCTAACAAACAGGAAACATAAGACTTATAAAATATGTGAGCAACATGAAAATGTTTCTCCCTAGAGTGCTCATAATAATAAAAACCAAGCAATCAAAAACCAAAAAATCAAAAGCACCAAAATACATTAAGAGACATGAATGGTACTTTAATTTCCTTTGTATACATCTGCACAATTTGTTTTGTTCATAATGAACCTATGAAAAGTAGAGAAATATGTGAAAATATAGAAAAAAATCTCAGTTGTTTTTCTCATCCAAAGAGATGCTATTCTCTTGGGATGGGTGAGTTTTTCCTAAGTAGGGATGCATTTGCCTCCCATTTCTTTCTTCACATTTCATTTTGCACAGAGGGTAAGAATAATCTGTATATACAGTATGCAATTTTTTCTTTTCCTAGTATTTTCTAATCGTCCTTTGTGAGCTTAAAGCCACTGTTGGTTCCTTATCTCCCACGGGATAAAATCTGAACAGGTAGACTTTCTGTACAAAGTCCCTCATGAACCTTTTTACTCGTTCTCTCCTCTGTACCTCCACCCTTCCTCTAGGACTTCTCTGGTGCATAGGCTGTGCCACCACACCCACCATTTTCTGAACCTCACCTTGTGTTTCAGGCTTGATGCTTTTCATGTTCTTTTTCACTCTTGTAAAGTAAATGCATGGCTGGAAGCCTCCTCTTCTCTTCTGTGAAACCTCGGTTCTTGTGAGACCTCTGTGGTGATCTCTGTGACTATCCACATCTTAGGAAATCCTTCATGCATGGTGACCTCAGCCCTTCACCTCATCCAATACCATCACATGTTTGTTTATAAGCATGCATTCTCCACCCAAGGAATGTCCAGTGAGAGCAGAACCTATTCATCTTTGTATTCCCATCTATAGATGTTTGCACGAAGTTTGTAGAAAATCACTATAAACTAGTCCCTGCTATCCTCTAGTGAAGTGGTTTTGTCATACTTATTTTATTTATTATTAATAATTTTATTATTATTTGTCATGCATTTGACTTTGAAGCTTGTGCTTTCCTAGCCCATGGTTTTGAGTTGTGATGTGAATCCTGTTTTATTTCTTCTTTCCATGGACTTTTTTGGGTCGGTCCCTGTACCATCCATCTCATTGTGCTCTCCTGAACCATTTACCACTTGTTTCTTGGCAGCCTTACCTTTGTAAACTTGCACCCATTGGTAAGTCCATAGTGTACAGTGTTGAGTCAAAACCTTCAGAGAATATGAAAGGATTGTTATGTCCTGTTTCATAATGTCAGCACCAAAATTACTAGATGATAAGCCTAAACTTACATGAGTCAAAATGAAAAGAATTTATTGAAATTCTCTGATCATGAGCAGTTCATAGGAGCTCAACTCATTTTTCTTCTTGTCTTTGCCTTGCTCTTTCCTAACGGGTACACTGGCTTCTCACTGTGGTGGTTTCCCAGCATTGGTAGACCATCGCAATGAAGGGCTTTGTGGGGCTCATTTAATATTAGACATTTACATATTTATTTTCATAAGTCTAGAAGATGAGAGAGTCTACTGATATTTAGGTCTACTGGTACATAGGATTATGTAATTTTAGGTTTGAAAAAATATTTAATAGCCATTATTTTGGACCACAGTTTACAAAGGTTCACTGAGGCTAAGTATGTTTTACATGACACATACAATGTGTAGATCTAAATGTTGGGTTAGTGTTGTTTGTACCACTCTATACTTTCATGTCCTTTGTTTCTGTTTTCTGGAGGATAGGGTTGTCAGATTTGGAAAATTCAAATACACACAATTCTTGGGACCCACTTATAAAGACCCATTTGTCATTAGAGGAAATTCAAATTTACCTGGATGTTTTATCTTTTAACAGGCAAACTTGTCTGGAAGTGGAGAGAAAATCCACTAATACATAATGAACACTGAACTAACTGCTTTTACTAACATAACATCACTTAGTCTTAACCATACTTCTGCAATTTTAAAAAATACTTTTTAGATAAACATTGGTTGGTTAATATACTTTTATGGAAGAAGAAATTGGCAGGGTCACTTTCTCAATGCCAGTAGTAAAGTACATAAGTTAAACTGCAGAGCAGGGAAGAGGTGAGTAAAAATTTTTGTGATTATCTTTTTAACACTGCAGAATTCTTTGGGTTTCTTTTGTTTGTTTCATTCCCTCATCTTGTCCAGGAAGGGGGCAACTTCTTTTGGTTTGTGCTTGTGCATGTTAGAGCAGACTCTGGATTTCAAGAGGGAACTGTAGGTGAGAGGTAGAACTCCTGCATTACCATGAGGTGAAGTCTGCAAAATGGAGGAGAGAGGAGAGGGCATTCTGGGGCAGATATGGACTGACGGGTGGTCCAAGCCAACTGTGAGGTGCTGATCAAATACAATGGTCCCTTCCTTTTTAATTTTTTCTTTTCACTGGTTGGTCAAGCATTATTTTGTAGGTATTCCTCCATTTCCATAGCCTGAATAAATAAAAATCAAGTCATATTGGTCACAATGGCAAAAGAAAATGTTCTCATATCTTTGCTTCAAAGATGTGGGGCGAGGTGTCTGGGGGTTATCATTGCCTCTTCCTGTCTTTCTTCAGGGAAGACAATATGCTCCCTCTGCATATTGGCCGTGGTGTTTTCTTTCTCCTTATGCACCACATATGCTTCTTGGAATGGACTGCTACTCAGTTGATACCCAAGAGCTTTCTCATCTCACTTCCTTCAATTAATGTGTGTGAGTGTGTGTGTGAATCTGTGTGTGTGTGTGTTTAAGGTATGGATATAGATGCCAAATTTAGACTTATTAGCCTCCTAATTTCTCCAGTCTTCTCATCTTGTGACTTACTACCTTGAAAGGAGGGACTTCATGTGAAAGAAACAACTATCCAACCAAACAATTATGGTCCTGCAGAATCAGTTTTCAGCTGCCACCATAGTGCTGCAGAGTTTGGCATGCTTCCAGGATACATTTGTTTCTGTCTATGACAGTTGGCTTTTCAGAGACAGTGATTTTTTTGAAAGCTATGATTTGAAGTTCAGGCTAAAAGACCCTGGTCCCAAGAGTGGGGAGAGTAGTACCTTCTGTTTTTGCTGAACTTAAACTCAAAATTAAACTCTCTTGCACTTGTGTCTTTTGTATGGTATTGGGCTGGGTATTGAACTCAGCAGCATTTGCTTTGCACAAGGGCACCCACTTATACTTTTTTATTCTCCTAATTCTTACAGTGAGGCTCTCAGTCCCCAAGTTTTCAGTCTCTAGGCTTCTTGAGGATCTTCTTGTCTGGGAAATAAAGTATTTGTTTTTCACTTTCCTTTTCTCCTATGGGGAAGGAATATTTTGATCCCCAGAGCTTAAAGTCATTTCCTGTGGGCTCTGTAGGCTGTACATAGAGATTATGGAAGATAACAATTTTTACCTAGAGGCTGTTAAAATATAAGACACAAACGTAGAGTGTTACGCAAATGAATTCAAGTGCACATTTAACCAATTAATTTTTTATATTTTACAAACAATTTTCCAATATTCTTGTATGAACAGTTTTTCAACTTAAATAATTTTCCATGAATAGACAGATTACTTTCTTCTTTTCTAACAAAATCCTTCCAATTAGAGAAGGTATTATGCATACTGCCTGAAGTTAAATATCTCTTTCATTTTTATATTTGGAGTAGAACAATTTACTCCACAATATTTCTGAGCACCCTTGGGGCATAATTAGCATGATGCTTCATTTGGAAAGCTTGAAAAATTGAAAAGCTATCTGAATTTTCTGAGACAATATAGGAATATTGAAATTGGGCTGTAAAATTTCAAATTTTAAGTTGAGCTACATTAGTCCTGGGTTTGTAGATGCCAACCATCAAATCAAAGAAACCAAGCATGCTGAAAACTGTAGAGAGATCAGCTAGATGAACTAGAAATGACCCTGGTGCAGTTGGAGGGAAAGATTTGAGAACATGTATATTCATAGTGTCCTTAAGGTATGACTGGGAGGATTTTTGAAAGCACTTCATAAGAATTGGATACTGGAGCAGTATATTGGATAGTGGGGATCATAAGTTCACAAGCCCTTGTTAGATGGAGGGAAAGTCAAAGACAAGTAGGATCTCTTGCAGGAATTTGATATATTTTCCTGGTTATTTGCTTGTCGAATACTTTTCTGTTTAATTCCAAGCCTCAAGCTTGGTCTTTTCTCACTTCTCTTCCTGACTTTAGATTAATGTGGACAAAGAAGTCCTCATTTCTCTTTCTTTTCTTGTGGTTGGATTTAGGCTTTGTAATACAAGTTGGCTATACTTAAGAGAGACACCAGAAACTAGCCTAGTAAGTAGCTTATTTGACTTTAAAAACAATTTATTTGAAACTGATTATCTTAAACCTCCCATTTTAATACAGTAACTATCCCATGGCCCAGAATTGATTCAATCAGGCTCAGTGGAAGTATCATAATGGAATTTCTTGCCCTCACTTTCATAATAAAGACTTCTGTGGTTATATAGGTTGGAACCAAATGATCATCCAGTTTCACTGTCTTTGAAACAAGCTCTACTTTTTGATATTATGAGGAAACGTTTCCTTACTGTCTCTCATATTACAATTTATGCATGTATATGTACAATGTCCTCTTATTTCACTTTGCCCAAAACAAATACACACACTATTTCACTCCACCCTTAGCAAAGCTCACCAGAGTGGGTGTTGTTTTCTTGTGAGCTAGTGTGTTTAATGTTAAATAATTATGAAATTACATAATTTGAATAAATATGATATTTAAAATTTGATAGTTTTTGCAATGTTTAAATTTATTCACATGCATTACCTCTTTTAGTTCTCCCAACAATTCTATAAGGTAAATGTTATTTTATTATCATCTTACTGATTAAGATGTATTCCTTAATCCTTTTAGGTTGATGACTGACATTTATTTAGAGCAAGTCTTCATTTTGAGAATATTGCAGTCACTTAGAAGCTTTGATATGTAGGCTCTAAATATTTCTTTCTTTTTAAATTTCATTCATTCTTTCAAAAAATATCTACCATGTGTCTTATATTTATAGTTATTAAAAGAATAAAAATACATAAAGGATAATGAAATGTGGTTGAGGATTAGAAAGTATTTTGTGCAAAATTATCTTAGCTCGTCTCAGATAATTTAAAAATAGTCAGGAAAATCATTTTAAAATCTGCCACTTCCTAACCATTTTATTCTATGAACTATTGAAAATCAAAACTTTATAACTGGAATTCATGTGGAATCATAGCATACTGTTTTCACCTTCAAAAGCAATTCTTAAACTTATATGTATTATAAATGTCACTGGCAATAATTCATCATCTCAGCACTCTAAAGAAATTAACTGTTTGGTAAATGTAGAGAATATAGACAGCTTTTCTGTCCAAAGAGCATAGATCAATTTGCCAGAGAGAGGCAAGATGCTTTAGAGCATCATGACAGTGAAACAGATCTCACAAAAAACTGCACATGGGTAAAGAAATTTTATGGAGGAGAGCTAGCAACCAAGCTGGAAGCAAACAGATGGGTAAGTCTGTAAGTGGCAGCCAACTGTTGGCATTTTATTTTCAGGACAGTTGTTCCAATATAGATTTGTCAGATGTAAAATAATGTTTTACTTTACTATTCGAATTACATTTAAAATTCTAATTCATCCTGAAATGGTTCTTTTTGGCATTAACATCCATCATAGTCAGACATTGTTGATTCAGTGTCCTCAGAAAATATTGTGTTCCTAGTACATTTTGTATTTGTGTTCAGGCTTTGATAAGAGAAGTCTCTGAAGTTTAAAGCCTTTCATTTTAGAGATCATCCCTCTTTTGATAAAATGGCCAGCATCTACCCAGCTTCCTAATCCTGAAAATATAGACTGTACTAAATCCTTCACTCTCTTGCTCCCTGTATCCAGTCTTCACTAGAGAATTTCCCCAATTCTCAACTGCATGTGTTTATGTTTATATCTATATCTAGATATGAGGTACATGCTCATGTATAAATAGGTCAACTAAGGGTAATTAGCAAATCTATCATCTTAAACTTTTATAATTTCTTTCATACATTTTTTAAAGCAGTACTGGGATTTGAACTCAGGGCTTTGTGCTTGTTAGGCAGGTGCTTTACAGCTTGAGTTATGCCTCCAGCCCAAACTTTTTTCTTTTCTTAATGATGAATACATTCAAAATCTCTTGTAGCTATCTTGATATACACAAGGCATTTTTGATAATTATATTCACTCTGAAGTGGCATAGGACACCAGAACATATTCCTCTAATTTAACTGTACCCAGTGATGTACCTTTCCCCTTTTTCTCTTCCTCTCTACTCTTTCCAGCCTCTGGTAACCACCATTCTACTCTCAACTCCTGTGAGAATAAGTTTTTAAGGTTCTACACAGTGGAATTCCTGTAGTGCTTGTCTTTCTGTGCTTAGCATTTTGCTTCACATAATGAACTCCACCGAGATCTAACCCTATTGTCCCAAATGAAGGATTACATGCATTTTTATGGCTGAATAGTATTCCTTTATATAGGTATACCACCTTTTATTTATCTGCTCATTTGTTGATATTTAGGTTGCATCAAGTTTATTGCATATGCTGTCTATTGTGAATAGTGCTGTGATGAACATGGGTGAGTGTCTCTTTGACATGCTGACTTCATTTTCTTTGGATATATACCCAGTGAAGGGGTTTTCAGACCATATGATAATTCTATTTTTAGTTTTATGAGAAATTATACTGCTTTCCATATGGCAGTATCAACTTATATTCCTACTGGCAATGTGTAAGAGTACCCCTTCTGCACTTTCTCACCAGCACTTGTTATCATTTGTCTTTTTGGTAATATTTATTCTAAGTGGGGTGAGGTGGTAACTCGTTGTGGTTTTGATTTGTTCTTCCTTAATAGTATTGTTGAACATTTTTCGTGTATCAGTTGGCTACTTACATGTCTTCTTTTGGGAGATGCTTAATTCATATTTTCAACACATTTAAAATTGGATTTTTTTTTTGCTCTTGAATCAAGTCTTTGATCACCAATAAAGTTCTACTTTCAATGTACACATCACTTTCCTATGCAAATTTGTTAATTATTCTCCATCATCTGAGAGAATGCAGCTTCCTTGAGTTGCAAGGGGCGTTATGTTCAAGCCCTTCTCACCTGTGCAAATTCTTCCTTTCTCTGTTCTATTATCACCAGTTGAGCAGCACAGCTTATGTTTTAGCCTTCCTGCTGGAGGCCATCTTACCCATCTCTCCACCCAGGAAACATTAGTTGATTTTTCAAGTCATAGCTTCAATACTCCTTTTCTGACATTTGACTCTAGACTCCTCAGCACACTTAAAACTTATTCCTGAGACCCCAATGTACCTTGTATGTACTCATGATATGTTATAATCGTTTATTTTCATATTTTTCTTCACTCCTTATTGTGAATTCATTGAAGAAAAAGCTTCCACAATGCACAAATAAATACTAAATAGATATTCATTGACTAATGGATGAATCGGCTACTTTCTGACATGTATCTCTATACGGATGAGCTATAAATAACCTAAAATCTTCATGTTAAAAACTAATTCATTATTTCTCCCGATTTAAAAAAATTATTAGCTTGTATTAGTTATACAGGGGTTTCATTGTGACATTTCCATATGTGCTTACAATGTACCTTGGTTATGTACATTCCTACTATCGTTCTCCTTCATCCCCTTCACCCTACTTAAAATGAGTTTGACAGATTTCAATGTTCTATCTTATACACGTATATAAAGTTCATTGACCGTATTCACCCTCCTTCACCCTCTCTACTCTCTCTTCCACTAGTACCCTCCCCCAACAGGACTTATTTTGCATTCTTGTCCTTCATTATAAAATGGTATATTCATTGTTCAAATGGAGTTTCACCATGCTATTTCAGTCAGTTTCAGTACTTCGGTCAGGTCAGTTTAACACCCTCTATTACTCTTCCTTAACTTTTCTCCACTGTCCCTAATATTCAACAGCTTTCATTGTGCCTTCTTTCTGCACAGCTGCAATGTATTTCTATATTATTCACTCTATCATTCTCTTCCCTTACCTAGTCTCCTCAAATGGACTCATTATTGAAAGCATTTTTTAGACTTATTTCCTAGAGTGGAACACTGCATCACACTCACCATTCTAATGAAGCTGTTTTTTAAAAAACATTTTTATTAGTATATGATAGTTATACATGTGGTTTCATTGTGACATTTCCATATACACATATTGTACTCTGGTTTGGTTCATCCCCTTCATTATTTTCCCTCTTCTCCCACTTCCCTTCTTGAGATTGCTTTGACAGGTTTCCATGTTCCATATTCATATATGTATAGAAATCACCTCAACCACATTCACTCTCCTTTACCTTCTTCATTTACCCTCTCTTCCTTGCTCATACCCTCCCTTTTTGACCTGTTGTACATTCCTGTCCTTCATTGTTTTAGTGTCTGTTCATTATTCAGTGTTATTTTATCTGTAATTATATTGAGCATGTTCTTGTTTTTCTAGGTGTTTGTGATGCAGCATTAGGTTTGAGTTTTTAATGTAGGCACTCATAGCTATACACTTTCCCCTTAGCACTGCTTTTGCTGCATTCTATACATTCTGATAGGTTGTGTTTCCATTTTTGTTACACTATAGAAACATTTGGACTTCCTTTTTTCTTTGATGACACATTAGTCATGCAGCAATGGATTGTTTAGTCTTTAAAGGTTTGAGTATTTTCTGCTGTTTCTTTTGTTGAGTTCTAGTTGTTGAGTTCTAGTTCATTGTGGTCTGGTAGGATACAGGGAGTTATTTCAACTTTCTTATATTTGTTAAGACTTGTTTTGTGGCCTAAAATATTATTTATTTTGGAGAAAGTTCCATAGACTGCTGAGAAAAATGTATATTGTTCTGCTGCTGGATGAAATACTCTAGATGTCTGTTAAGTCCATTTGGCCTATGATGTGATTTAATTCTGGTTTGTTTATTTTTTTGTCTGAATGGCCTGTCTATTGGTGACAATGGAGTATTAAAGTCTCCCACCAGCACTGTGTTGGGGTCTAGCTATGTTTTTAAGTCTAGTAATGTTTGTTTAACAAATTTGGGTGCACCAACATTGGGCATACATAAGTTAACAACTGTTATTTACCCCCGATGTATCATTCCTTTTATTAGTATGGAGTGACATTTATCTCTTCTGACTAATTTAAGTTTGAAGTCTACTTTATTAGACATAAGTATGGGGAATCCTTGGCTCAGACATGTTTTTTTCACTTTTTCATGCTAAGCCATTGTTTGTTTTTGTAGGTGAGATGCATTTCTTGTAAACAATAAATTGCCAGATCTTGCTTTGTAATTCAGCTTGCCAACTTATGTCTTTTGATGGGGGAGTTTAGATCACTAACATTCAGCATTAAAATTAAGAGGTATGTGGTAATTCCTTCCATTTTGGAGTATGTGTGTTTGTGTGAGTGTATTTGTGTGTGTGTGTGTGTGTGAGTGTGTGTGTGTGTCTGCAATTGATTCTTTGCTACTCTACAATTGCTTCTCCCATTCTTTCATAACTGTGTTTATCCCATTTTCTCTGTGTAGGATTCCTTTGAGTATCTTCTGGAGTGCTGGTTTAATGGTTACATATTTCAGCTTGTGTTTATCATGGGAGGTTTTTATTTCTCCTTCCGTTATGAATTATAGCTTTGCTGGGTAGAGTAATCCAAGTTTGAAATTATTTTCCTTCTGTGCTTAAACACCTCATTCCATGCTCTTCTTGCTTTTAAGGTTTTTATTGAGAAATCTGCTGTTATTTGGATGGGTTTTTCCCTTGTAAATTTCAATATTCTTTTTTTGTTCTATATGCTTAATGTTTTGATTATACTTTGCCATGGAGAGATTCTATTTTGGTCATGTCCTACAGGCCTCTTGTACCTGAATGGGCAGTTCTTTCTTGAGATTTGAGAAATCTTTCACTTGTCCTAGTCTGCTGGAATGACTTTCAACTGTATATTTTTTGACTTAAAGATCTTTTTATTTTTAGGGTTTTCATTTTTTAAAGACTTTCTTTATCCATATTAAGTTCTTCTTTTACTTCTTGCTTTGTTTTCCTTATTTCATTTATCTCCTTTTTGGAATCTTCCTTAAATTAATTTGGATGTTTGTATTGTCTTTGAGTACATTTAGTTGTTTATGTGCCCTATCAAGCTGTTTATCCACATTATCTTTGATTATATTGACTTGTTTTTTGCTTGTCCTTCTTAAACTCCTTAACTGTTCTACCATCATTCTTTTGAGCTTGGAAACTGAGGTTTCATCCTTTTCACTGTCCATCAGATTCTTTATTGTGTGATTGTTGACATTTTGGAGGCATATCCCTTTGGTTTTTCCTATTTCCCATGATTCTGTTATGATATTTGCTCATCTGCTGTCTATTAGTTGGGGGTTTTGTCACTGATGTTTTTCCCTTGACTTTATTTCTATGTTCTGGCAGGATTGGTTATTGATTAGATTGTTGTGCCCACTGACCTGGGGCTATAACTCAGCAATAACAAATTCACAAATTCAATTCCAGACTAGATACTTGTGTGAAATATAAAATCCTTGGCAGTATTATCTATAAGCAGAGGGTTGTTGGGGAAAATAAAAGTTGTTTGTATAGAAATTAAAGCTTAGGTAGTAAAAATAATGGGAGTTAGAGGAGAGATAAGGGAAGAAATGATGGGGAGAGTGGAAGGTGTGAGGTGTGTGGGTTGTAGGTTAATAGGACCCTAATGTGGGCAGAGAAGTAGTTTAGTTGTTGTGGAGGAGGGTGCTATTGTCAGGGATTGCAGAAGGATAGAAATGATGGGAGTAATATAAGAATTGACTGGTTCGTAAGGAAGAGATAGGACAAGTAGGGAAAAAAGGAGGAGAAGAATGAAAAAAGAAAAGGAAGAAGAAAAAAAGGAGGGAAGTTGGAAAAGTAAAGAGAAAAAAATTGGAATAAGAAAGAAATAGGCAAATTGAAACTTTAACAAAAAAAAATTTAAAGTTCAAATTTCCTTCTTGTCATGAAGACTAGGTTTCTTCTGTGCTAGATGAGTACACTGAATGCTTCTCTTAGGTTTTCATCAGCAGTTATCATGTATCCCCTCAGGGTGGCACCCCTCCCCTTTCATGGAAGTCTGTGTTCCTTTAGACAGAGGTTTTCTTTCCATTCCTGCCCCTTCTTAGGATCTATATGATGAGCTGAGTGGCTAGTGGTTGTGCCTCTCCCCCACCGGGCAGGTTTGTGGGTCTCAGGCCATGTAGTCAAAGGCTTCTCTTCAAAGGGGCAATTCAATTCAGCTTGCTCATCTAGGTGACTTCTCTGAGGTGGCCACACAGGGCTTAGCAGGGAGCAGAAGCTCACCTCTCCTGCTAGACAAGTCTGGTAGATTTAACTCAAGTTGTTTGGCCAAAAGCTCTTCTCATCAGAATGTGACAGTCAGATTCAGCTTGCTTCTGGGCTTCTTGGAGGTGGTTGAGTGAATTGCTATTTCCCACAGCTGTGTTCATGATTGGTTAGCTTGCACCCTCACTGTCCTCCTTTGTATAGAGATACCCTGGCTGAGCCATGAGCTGTGGCACCCATCTCTGAGGGGCAGGGCAGGAGATTTCACTCAGTTTATTTGGCCAAAATCTTTCTTCTGGAGGGGTGCAATCAGATTTCTTCAAGCTGAGCTGATCTGTGTAGTAGCTCTCAGTACCAAAAGTGGGTGGCTAGCTCATCTGAATAGTTTGTAGCCTCCTGTCTGTGGTATTGAAGGGATCCCAGGTTGGTGTTCAGCAGGTGACACTGTCCCTTTTCTCCACAATGTGTGATTCCCCAGGCTCCTGCAGGCTTTACAGCCCTGTGTGTAGATTTTTAGTACTTTGGGTGGTCCTTGTGGACTGGAGGCTACTCTGGTCTAGGAAAAAAAACACACCCACAAACAAAAGTCAGGTGGTCATGGTGCGGAGGGTTCCTGGCAGTGCCTGTGCACCTGGGGTAGATTTGTGCTTTCAAAGACATATTTAGAGGTTTGTCATTGTAGATACAATCTGTCTATATATTGGCAGCCTATTATTTAGCAAACTAGCCAGACCAACTATCCTTGCTGTCATGAACCTAAGGTTGTCTCTCAGATTTGTGGAGGGTTAATGATCTGGAAGCTGAAACAACCTGCCATCTTGAAACTGTGAGCAATACACTTATATGTTTTTGAACTAAATCAAAATTTTATTTTATTTTATTTGCTTATTTTTAATTCATTTATTCATATGTGCATAAATTCTTTGGGCCATCTCTCCCCCTTGCTTCAAGGCAGAACCCTCTTCTCTAATTTTGTTGAAGAGAAGACACAAACAATAATAAGAAAGACATAGCATTTTTGAAAGTTTGAGATAAGGATAGCTGTACAGAGAGATTCAATGCTTCAATGCTTCAGTGCACATGTGTATTACAACCCAAATTGGTTAATCTCTACTAGACTTCTTCACTACTTCTTGGTCACCTTCCCATAGGGACCTCTGTCAATTAAAGATTGCTATATTAGTTCCTCTAGGGTGGACACATCAAACACTTTCAAGTTTTGGGTTTCCTACCTCTTCCTACTCCTCCTGTATGCATTCTTCCCTTAGCATGTGACCCATGTCTAATAATGTTACTGCATTTGTTTTAAGTCTAAAATCTGCATATGAGGGAAAATATAAATTTTTTTGTCTTCCAAGCCTGGTTAACTTCACTTAAGATGAAGTTCTCCAGTTCTATCCATTTACTTGTGAATGACAATATTTCATTCTTCTTCATGGTTGAGTAAAATTCCATTGTGTATAAATACCACATTTTCTTAATCCATTCATCATAGTGGGGTATCTTGGTTATGTTTCCATAACTTGGCTATTGTGAATAACACTGCAATAAACATGGGTGTGCACATGCCTATGGAATGACCTGAGTTGCATTCCTTTGGGTATATCCCTAAGAATGGTATTGCTGGATCATATGGCAGATCTATGTTTACTTTGTAAAGAAGCCTCCATGTTGTTTTCCACAGTGGTTGTACTAGCTTACACTTCCACTGGCAGTGTATGAGGGTTCCTTTTCCCCCACATCCTCACCAACATTTGTTGTTGGTGGTGTTTTTGATGCTAGCTATTCTAATAGGAGTGAGGTGGAATCTTAGTGTGGTTTTTGATTTGTGTTTCCTTTATGGCCAGGGAAGGTGAGCATTTTTCAATGTGTTTTTTGGCTATTTGGATTTCTTCTTTTGAAAAAGTTCTGCTTAGTTCGGTTGCCCACTTCTTTATTGGTTCATTGATTTTGGGAGAGTTTAATTTTTTGAGCTCCCTGTATATTCTGATTTTCAGTCCTTTGTCTGATGTATAGTCAGCGAATATTTTCTCCCACTCTGTGGGTGGTCTCTTCAGTTTAGAGACCATTTCTTTTGTTATGCAGAAGATTTTTAATTTCATATAGTCCCATTTGTCCATTCTTTTTCTTAGTTGCTGGACTGCTGGAGTTCTATTGAGGCAGTTCTTGCCTATACGTATTGCTCCCAGAGAATTCCCTGTTCTTTTCTGTACTAACTTCAGAGCTTCAGATCTGATGATGTTAAGGTCTTTAATCCACTCTGAGTTGATACTAGTACTTCATTGGACTAGTTTCAGTATTTTCTAGGCAGATAACCACTTTCCAAGGCAACATTTGTTGAAGAGGCTACCTATTCTCCATTGTATGTTTTGGTGCTTTTGTCAAAAATAAGGTGAGTATATCTGTGTGAATTCATATAAGTGTCCTCTATTATGTTCCACTGTTCTTCATATCTGTTTGTGTGTCAGTACCATGCTGATTTTATTGCTATGGCTTTGTAATATAGTTTGAAGTTGACTATGATGATATTTCCAGCAATGCTTTTTTTTGCTGAGTATTTCCTTGGCTATGCACAGTCTCTTGTGTTTCCAAATGAACTTTAAGACAGATTTTTCAATCTCTGTGATAAATGCCATTGGGATTTTGATGGGAATTGCATTGAACATGTAGATTGCTTTTGGTAGTATAGCCATTTTTGCTATGCTGATTCTACTAATCAATGAATATAGATTTTCCACCTTCTGTAGTCTCCTCAATTTCTTTCTTCAGAGGTTTGTAGTTCTCTTTATAGAGGTCATTCACATCCTTTGTTAAGTTTGCTCCTAAGTATTTGATTTTTTTTTGAGGCTAATGTAAATGGAATTGTTTTCATATATTCTTTCTCAATTTGTTCATTGTTGTTGTATAGAAAAGCTAATGATTTTTGTAAGTTGATTTTGTGTCCTACCACATTGCTGAAGCTGTTTATGGCATCTAGGAGTTTTGGGTAGAGATTTTGGTGTCTTTGAGGTATAGGATCATGTCATCTGCAAATAGGGATACTTTGATAGTTTCATTATTTCTTCTTGCCTTATTGCTTTGGCTAGAAATTCCAAGAGTATGTTGAATAGAAGCAGAGAGAGTGGGCACCCTTGTCTCATTCTTGATTTTAGGGGAAATGGTTTCAGTTTTTCTCTATTAATTTTGATGTTGGCTATAGGTTTGTCATATATAGTCTTTATAATGTTGAGGTACATTCCTCCTATTCCTAGTTTTCTTAGAGCTTTTATAATGAAGTGGTGTTGAATCTTATCAAAGGATTTTTCTCTATCTACTGAGAAGATCAAGTGGGTTTTGTCTTTGCTTCTATTAACATGTTGTATTACATTTGTAGATTTGCATATGTTGAATTACCCCTGCATCCCTGGGATGAAGCTGACTTTGTTGTGGTGAATGATCTTTCTGATATGTTTTTGGGTTTGGTTTGCCATTATTTTATTGAGGATTTTTGCACTGATGTTCATTAAGGAGATTGGCCTATAGTTCTCCTTTTTTGGATGTGTGTTTGTCTGGTTTTGGAATGAGTATAAAACTGGCTTCATAGAATGAGTTAGGCAGTATTCCTTCCCTTTCTATTTCTTGGAAAAGTTTAAGGAGAGTTGGTATTAGTTTTTCTTTAAAAGTCTGATAGAATTCAGCAGAGAATCCATCAGGTCTTGGACTTTTCTTTTTTGGGAGACTATTGTTGCTTCAATTTCATTTTGTGTTATAGATCTGTTTAAGTGGTTAATATATTCTTGGTTCAGTTTTGGATGGTCATAAGTATCTAGGAATTTGTCTATTTCTTCAAGATTTTCCAATTTATTAGAATGTAGGTTGTCAAAGTAGTCTGATGATTCCCTGGATTTTCCTGGTGTTTGTTGTTATCTCTCCTTTTGCATTTCTGATTTTACTGATTTGGGTTTTTTTCCCTCCTCATTTTAGTCAGATTTGCCAGGGGTCTGTCCTATCAAATAAACAGTTGTCTATTTTTTTTTTTATGGAACCAGCTTTTTGCTTCATTGATTCTTTGTGTGTTTCTTGTGATTTCTATTTCATTAATTTCAGTCCTTATTTTTATTATTTCTCTCCTTTTGCTTGTTTTGGGTATTGCTTCTTCTTTTTTTTCCTAGTTGTTTGAGATGTAGCAACAGGTCATTTATTTGAGTTCTTTCTGTCCTTTTAATATATGCACTCATGTCTATAAACTTTCCTCTTAGGACTGCCTTTGCTGTGTGCCATAGGTTCTGGTAGGTTGTGTTTTCATTTTCATTAAGTTCCAGGAACCTTTTAATTTCCTATTTTACTTCATCAATAACCCACTGATCATTGAGCAGTGTGTTGTTCAGCTTCCAATTGTTTGCATATTTTCTGCTCTTGTGTTTGTTGTTGAGTTCTAGTTTTAATACATTGTGATCAGATAGAATGCAGGGGATTATTTCTATTTTCTTATATTTGCTGAGGCTTGCTTTGTGCCTTAAGATATGATTAATTTTGGAGAAAGCTCCATAGGTTGCTGAGAAGAATGTGTATTGGGCAGATATTGGATGAAATATTCTGTAGGCATCAACTAAGTCCATTTGATCTGTGGTGTGATTTACTTCTAGAATTTCTTTATTGATTTTTGTTTTGATGTCCTATCCATTGGTGATAGGTGGTTATTAAGGTCGTCTGTTACCACTGTGTTGGGTCCTATGTGCTTTTAAGTAATTTAATGTATGTTTGCTGAAATTGGGTGCACTGGCTTTGGGTGCATATAGGTTGATAATTGTTATTTCCTTTTGATGTATTTTGCCTTTTATTAGTATGAAGTGTCTTTCTTTTCTCATTTGATCAATGTAAGTTTGAAGTCTACTTTGTCTAATATAAGTATTGCCATTCCTGCATGTTTTGGGGAGACATTGGCTTGGTAAGCCTTCCAGCCTTTTACCCTATGCCAGTGTTTGTTTCTGTCAATGTCAAGGGTCTTCTGTAAACCCAGAAGTTTACAGTTTGCCAAATAGTGTCTTTTGATGGGGGAGTTAAGTCCATTGACATACAGTGTTAATATTGATAGGTATGTGGTGATTCCTGCCATTTAGTTGTTTCTGTTGTTTAAGGATTTGATTGTGTGTAGCTGAATCAATGCTAGTCTTGATTCTTTTTCTTTTCTTCTCCTGTGGTTTGGTACTGCCCATCCTCTTCTGGTTTTGTATGCTTTCATTTTCTGTGTGCAGAATTTCTTGGAGAATCTTTTGTAGTGGTGGCTTGGTGGTCAGATATTGTTTTAGTTTCTGCTTATCGTGGAAGATTGTTATTTCTCCATCTATTTTGAATGATAGTTTTGCTGGGTAGAGTATCGTAGGGTTAAACTTAATTTCATTCAGTGCCTGGAATACCTCACCCCTTGCCCTTCTTGCTTTTAAGTTTTCCATTGAGAAATCTGATGTTATTTTGATGGGTTTCTTTTATATGTTATTTGTTTTTAATCTCTTACAGTCTTCAATATTCTTCCTTTATTCTCTTTGCTTGTTGTTTTAATGATAACATTTAGTGGGGAGGTTCTCTTTTGGTCAAATCTGTTTGGTGTCCTGGAGGCTTCCTGTACCTGAATGGGCATAACTTTTTCAAGATTTGGGAGATTTTCTGTTATCATTTTATTGAATATGTTATGTAACCCTTTGGCTTGCACCTCTTCTTCTTCAGTGCCCATGAGTCTCAAGTTTGGTGCTTACCTGTTTGTTCTGTGAAATGATGAGCAGGGAGGTTTGGAGCTGCTGCTGGTGGTGGTAGCAGCAGCAGCAGCAGGGAGAAATGGCTCCAAATTTTCTCAGTGTAATGTGGTATGGGGAGGCTTTCCACAGTCTAAGGGTTCAAGAAGTCAAAGGTTTGATTCTGGTTAGTGCTTTATTTCTGGTTGATGGAGGAAGGAGAAGGTAAGGAAAGAAAAAAAGAAAAGAAGAAAGAAAAAAATCATCCCGGTGAAGGAGGGTTTCCCCATGGCTGGAACCACATTGCTGCCTGTTAGGTGCAATTAAAGGCTGATTTGTGGATCAGTCTTTGAATTTTTTCCTGCACCTAGTGCAGCAGCTGTTATTATTTTGGCTAGAAGCAGTTGGAGTTACCTAAGTGTGGCTCCATCTTCTCAGGGAGATTTTGGAGTCATGGAGGTTAGGCTTTTTGCTTCTGTACCCTAGTCACCATCTTGGATCTCTGCAACAATGTACTTTTAAATGATCAGTGAGTCATTGAAGAAATCAGGGAGGAAATAAAAAAATGCTAGAAAATGTAAACAATTTACCAGGATTTTTATTATACAGTAAAGGTTGTTCTAAGAGGGCAATTTATGGCTATTACTACTTACATTAAAAAATAAAAGAGATTGAAAATAAATAACCTAATGATGCAGTTCAAGCTCTTAGAAAAGCAAGAACAAGCCAAACCCCAAATTAGTGTATAGAAATAAATAATGATGATTTGGGCAGAAAGTAATGAAATGAAAACTGAAAGAGCAATGTGAAGAATCAATGAATAAAAAGAATTGATTCTTCAAAGACAAGCAAGATTGACAAACCTTCAGTCAAACTAACTAAAGAGGAGCACAAACCCAAATTAATAAAATTAGAGATGAAAAAGAGAATATTATAGCAGATACCACTGAAATCAAGATGATCATTGGAGAATATTTTGATAATGTTTATTCTTATGTCTTGGAAAGTCCAGAAGAAGCGAATAAATTTGTAGACACATTTGGCTACCAATATTGATGCAGAGGAATATAAGAAACCTAAACAGGTTCCCAATGAACACTGAAATGGGAAAAGTAATAAAAATTCTTCCAACAAAGAAAAGCCCATGACTGGACAGATTTATTCTTGAATTATACCAGACCTTTTAAATGAACTAATTCTAAGTGCTCATCAAACTATTCTACAGAATAGAATGTTTCTAAATTTATTCTACAAAGCCAGTATCATCCTGATACCAAAACAAGACAAGGATGCAACAAAAAAGAAAACTGTAGACAAATTTCACTGATGTACCTTGAGAAAAAAAGTTCTTAATAAAATTCATACAAACCAAAGTAAAAATACATAAAGAAGTTCATACACCATGACCAAGTCAGTTTCATTCTAGGGATACAAGCATGGCTCATGATACACAAGTCAATAAGTGAAATGCAGCAAATAAGTAATATCAAGGACAAAAACCACATGATAATGTCATAGATGCAGAAAAAGCCCTTGACAAAATTCAACATTCTTTTATGTTACAAACCCTAAAAATCTAGGACTACAAGGAATATAACTTAATGTACTGAAGGCCATATGTGACAAACCTGGAGCCAACCTTATACTGAATGCAGAAATCTAAAAGCCTTTCCTCTAAAATAGGAAATGAGGCATATATAAACATATGATTATATATATATAATATATATATATATATATATATGATTTTGTATAAATATATATAGTGAATTAGGAATATTTCTTTCTCACCCTTATGCAATATAGTAGTTGAATTCTTAGCCAGAGCAACAAGGCAAGAGAAGAAATAAAAGTGATACAAAGAAAAAAGGAAGAAGTAAAATTATTTGCATTGCAGAAGATATGACTCTGTACTTAAAATATTCTAAGGACTCCATCAAAAAAACCTCTTAGGGGTGATAAACACTTTCAGCAAACTAGTGTGACACAATATTGGCATATAAGAATCAATAGCTTTTTTTTTTTTTAACAATATGGAGTTCCCTCAAAAAACTAAAACTAGGACTACCATAAAATCCAATGATACCACTCCAATAGACCAATATCTGAAAGAATGTACTCCAGGATATGATGGAGTCACTTGCACACCCATGTTTACTGCAGTCCTATTTACAATAGCCTTGGAAGAAGCCCAGATGCCCCGTGACTGATGAACGGATTAAGAAAATGTGATAAAATAATTAATAAATTTATAAATAATAAATGTGATAAAATAAATAAAGCTCTTTATCTCTATCTATAGCTATATCTACATCTATATATAATGGAATTTTATTCAGCCACAAAGAAGAAAGGTAAAATGTTGTTTGCAGGTAAATGGATGGAACTGGAGAACTTCATGTCAAGCAAAGTAAGCCAGGCTCAATAAAATCAAAAGTCACATGTTTTCTCTCATATGTGGAAGCTAGACCTATTAGTTAAATGTATATATACACACATATATGATTACATATATATATATACATATATATATATATATATATATATATATATATATATATAAACAAAATTGTACTAGTGATCTGTCTGAGGTGTTATGGGAAATGGGAGAGATGAAGAAAATGTTAGAGAATGAAAAATATTGCAACAACTCGTCTATGTGTTAACATAATACAATGCACTGTACAATAAGCTGTTGAATATTAGGAGAGTATGGTGATAAAGAATGAGTAAACAGGGGGATGGGGTTAATTTGATAAAAGCATGATGTATATAGACCTGAAGTACCAAGGCTAAACTCCCTCGAACTATCAATATACACTTAATTAAAAAAAAATGAAGGGTAGGAGGAAAAACTAAATCTCTTTCAGGGGTAGGTACCAATATGATGGGGGTGAGCACAGGAAAGGGGAAATGAGTGTATATATGGTAGATGTATTTTGTATGTATATATGAAAATAGAAGAATGAAACCTGTTAAAATTGTTTTAAGAAGGGAGAAGAGGGAGAACATTGGATATATTTAAACAATGTGTTTAATTATATCCAACTAAGATATATTTAAACACATATGTAAATATCACAATGTATCCCCCTGTATAGCTATTATATGTTAACACAATCATAAAAAAAGAATCTATAGATTTTTCTGTATGCCACTAATAAACATTCTGAGAAAGAAATCAGGGAAATACTGAAAATTAGCAATAAACCTAATCAAGGTGTTTAAAGACCTCTATAATCAAAACTATAAAATACTAAATAAAGAAATGATAGAAGATAACCAGAATTTGGAAAGATCTCAAATGTTTACAGATAAGCAAATTTGTGAAAATGACTATACTACCAAAAGTGGTCTATAGATTCAATGCAATACATTTCATAATTCAAATTATATTCTTCACAGAAATAGAAAAAACAACACTAAAATTTATTTGGAAGCACAAAAAATGAAAATGGCAAAAACAATCCTGAGCAAAAAGAAAAATGCTGGAGTTATCACAAAACCTAATTTCAAATTGGATTACTGAGCCTTAGTGACAAAGGCAGCATGGTACTTGCCACCAAACAGATACATACACCAATGCATAGAATAGAAGACCCAGAAATAAACCCTCACAGCTACAGCCATCTGATTTTTAAAAAAAATGTTAAAAAAATTAATGTTGGAGAAAAGACAGCCTCTTCAACAAATTATGCTTGGGAAACTGGATATCCACATGCAGATTGAAACTAGAGTCCTAGCTCTCACCCTGCATAAAAATCAAATCAAAGTGAATCAAAAACCTTAGTGTAAGACCTGAAAATTTGAAACTAATGAAAATCGTAGGGAACACACTCTAAGATACAGGCACAGAAATAACTTCTTGAATAGGAATCCAATAAATCAGGAAATAAAAGCAAGATTTGATAAATGGGATTGCATAAAATTGTACTGATTCTGCACAGCAAAGGAAACTATTACCAGAGTTAGGAGACTGACTACAGAATAAGAGAAAATTTTTGCTTGCTATTCACCTGACAGGGAATTAATATCCAGAAAATATAAAGAACTCAAAAATTGAACATGAGGCAGAGTATAGTAAGTAGCACTTTGGAGCTCAAGTAGAATGGTCAACAAACAACTCCTGGAGTTTCAGAGACAGTAAAAAACAAGGGCAAGATGTTTTATTTTTTCTGATATACTTGGAGAAAATTAAAAAAAAAGATGTATTTTTCTTCCAATTCAATTAAGCACAGCTAGCAGGTTTAGAAAGTAAAATGAGGAATGAGAGATATTTGAAAGCATGTTGGCTGTGCATTGACTTGATCCAGCAGAATATTCTATCAAATGCTCCCCTTATACCCAGGGTTACTAGAGGAAAACCACCTCTGGGTTTCTGTATTTTTTTTTTTGTGTGTGGGAGTGGGGCTTGAACTCAGGGCTTTTTTTTTTGGTTTATTTATTCATTTATTCATATGTGCATACACTGATTGGGCCAGTTTTCCCCCCTGCTCCCCACACCTTCTCCTCTCTCCTCCCCCCCACTTCCAGGAAGAACTTGTTCCACCCTCTTCTCAAATTACATGAGTGATAGTAAGTGAGACATAGTGTTTTTGCTAGTTTGATATAAGGATAGCTATACAGAGAGATTCCTAGTATTGCTTCCATGCACAAGTGTATTACAACCCAAATTGGTTCATCTCTACCAGACCTCTTCACTACTTCCCTGTCACCTTCCCATAGTGGCCTCTGTCAGTTTAAGATTACTATATTCACTCCTCTATAGTGGGCACATCAAACACTTTCAAGTTTTGGGTTTTCTACCTTTTCCTATTCCTCCTCTATGTGTTCTCCCCTTAGCTTGTGACCCATGTCTAATAATATTACTGTATTTGTTTTAGGTCTAAAGTCCACATATGAGGGAGAACATAAGATTTTTGGTTTTCTGAGCCTGGCTAACTTCACTTAAGATGATGTTCTCCAGTTCCATCCATTTACTTGCAAATGATAAGATTTCATTCTTCTTCATGGCTGAGTAAAATTCCATTGTGTATAAATACCACATTTCCTTAATTCATTCGTCAGTAGTGGGGCATCTTGCCTGTTTCCATAATTTGGCTATTGTGAATAGCACTGCAATAAACATGGATGTGTGGTGTGTCTGGAATAACCCGAGTCTCAGTCCTTTGGGTATATTCCTAGGAGTGGGATTGCTGGATCATATGGCAGATCTATGTTTAGTTTTTTTAAGAAGCCTCCATATTGTTTTCCAGAGTGGTTGTACTAGTTTGCATTCCCACCAGCAGTGTATGAGGGTTCCTTTTTCCTCACATCCTCACCAATATTTATTGCTTTTAATGATAGCTCTTCTAAAAGGGATGAAGTGGAATCTTAGTGTGGTTTTGATTTGCATTCATTTATGGCCAGAGAAGGTGAGCATTTTTTAATGCATTTTTTGGCCATTTGGATTTCTTCTTTTGAAAAAGTTCTGTTTAGTTCAGTTGCCCATGTCTATATTGGTCATTGAGTTTTGGGGAGTTTAGGTTTTTGAGCTACCTGAATATTCTGGTTATCAGTCCTTTGTCTGATGTATGGTTAGCAAATATTTTCTCCCACTCTGTGGGTTGTCTCTTCAGTTTAGAGACCATTTCTTTTGTTGTGCAGAGTTTTTAAAAATTTCATGTAGTCCAATTTGTCCATCATTTCTCCTAGTTGCTGGGCTGCTGGGGTACTATTGAGGAAGTCCTTGCTTATACATATTGATTCCAGAGTATTCCCTGCTCTTTTCTGTACTAACTTCAGAGTTTCAGGTCTGATATTAAGATCCTAGATCCAATTTGAGTTAATACTAGCACAGGGTGATAGAATGGATCTAGTTTTAGTTTTCAGCAGGTAGATAACCACTTTTCCCAGCAACATTTGTTGAAGAGGCTATTTTCCATCATATGTTTTTGGTGTCTATGTCAAAAATAAGGTGGGGATAGCTGTGTGGATTCATATCTGGGTCCTCTATTCTGTTCTACTGGTCTTCATATCTGTTTTTGTGCCAGTACCATGCTGTTTTTATTGCTATGGCTTTTCAATATAGCTTGAAGTCACATATTGTGATACCTCCAGCATTTCTCTTTTTGCTGAGCATTGCCTTGGCTATTTGTGGTCTCTTGTGTTTCCAAATGAAATTTATGGTAGGTTTTTCAATCCCTGTGATGAATGTCATTGGGATTTTGATGGAAACTGCATTAGACATGTAGATTGCTTTTGATAGTATAGCCATTTTTACTGTGTTGATTCTACCAATCCATGAACATGGAAGATCTTTCCATGTTCTGTGGTCTTTCTCAATCTCTTTCTTCAGAGGTTTGTAGAGGTCATTCACATCGTTTGTTATGCTCATGCCTAGGTGTTTGATATTTTTTGAGGCTAATGTAAATGGAATTGTTTTCATATATTCTTTCTCAATTTGTTCATTGTTGGTTTATAGAAAAGCTAATGATTTTTTAAGTTGATTTTGTATCCTTCCACATTGCTGTAGCTGTTTATGGTGTTTAGGAGTTTTTGGGTAGAGTTTTTTGGGTCTTTGAGTTATAGGATTATGTTGTCTGCAAATAGGGATATAGTTGTCAATTTCTTTACTTATTTATATTCCTTGTATTTCTTCTTCTTGCCTATTGCTCTGGATAGGAATTTCAGGACTATGTTGAATAGGAGTGGGGAGAGTGGGCACCCTTGTCTTGTTCCTGATTTAGGGGAAATGGTTTCAGTTTTTTTCCATTAGGTATGATGTTGCCTATAGGTTTGTCATATATAGTCTTTATAATGTTGAGGTACATTTTTTCTTTTCTTAGAGCTTTTACCATGAAGTGGTGTTGGATATTATCAAAGGCTTTTTCTGCATCTATTGAGATGATCAAGTGGTTTTTGTCTTTGCTTCTGTTAATGTGGTTTATTACATTTATTGATTTTTGTATGTTGAACCACCCCTGCATCCCTGGGATGAAGCCTGCTTGGTTGTGGTGAATGATCTTTCTGCTATTTTGTTGGATTCAGTTTGCCATTATTTTATTGAGGATTTTTGCATTGATGTTCATTAAGGAGATTGGCCTATAGTTCTCCTTTTTGGATGTGTCTTTGTCTGGTTTTGGGATGAGTGTAATTCTAGCTTCATAGAATGAGTTAGGCCAGGTTCCATCCCTTTCTATTTCATGGAAAAGTTTAAAGAGAGTTGGTATTAGTTCTTCTTTAAAGGTCTGATAGAATTCAGCAGAGAATCCATCAGGTCCTGGACTTTTCTTTTTTGGGAGACTCTTTATTGCTGCTTCAATTTCATTTCATGTTATTTATCTGTTTAGGTGCTTAATATCCTTTTGGTTCAGTTTTGGATGGTCACAAGTATGTAGAAATTTGTTCATTTCTTCAAGATTTTCAAATTTATTGGAATATAGATTGTCAAAGTAGTCTCTGATGGCTCCCTGGATTTGCTTGGAATTTATTGTTATCTCTCCTTTTGTGTTTTCAATTTTACTGGTTTGGGTTTTTTCCCTCCTCATTTCAGTCAGATTTGCCAGGGATCTGTCCATGCTGTTTAGTTTTTCAAAGAATCACCTTTTGGTTTTGTTGATTCTTTGTATGGTTTTTTGGTCCCTTATTTCATTAATTTCTGCCCTTATTTTTATTATTTCTCTCCTTTTGCTTGTTTTAGATATTGCTTCTTCTTTTTTTTCTAGGAGTTTGAGATGTAGCAATAGGTCATTTATTTGAGATCTTTCTGTCCTTTTAATATATGCATTCATGGCTATAAACTTTCCTCTTAGGACTGCCTTTGCTGTGTGCCATAGGTTCTGGTAGGTCATGTTTTCATTTTCATTAAGTTCCAGGAACCTTTTAATTTCCTCTTTTACTTCATCAATGACCCAGATCATTGAGCAGTGTGTTGTTCAGCTTCCAATTGTTTGCATATTTTCTGCTCTTGTGTTTGTTGTTGAGTTCTAGTTTTAATACATTGTGATCAGATAGAATGCAGGGGATTATTTCTATTTTCTTATATTTGCTGAGGCTTGCTTTTTGCCCTAAGATATGATCAATTTTGGAGAAAGTTCCGTGGGCTGCTGTGAAGAATGTATATTGTGTGGAAGTAGATTGAAATATTCTGTAGACATCAGCTTGGTCCATTTGATCTATGGTGTGATTTAGTTCTAGAATTTCTTTGTTGATTTTTCATTTGGGTAACCTATCTATTGGTGATAAGGGAGTACTAAAGTCTCCCACTACCACTGTGTTGGAGTCTTATATACTTTTAAATCCTTAAGAGTATGCTTGATGAAATTGGGTGCATACAAGTTGATAATTGTTATTTCCTTTTGGTGTATTTCCCCTTTTAGTAGTATGGAGTGTCCTTCTTTATCTCACTTGAGTGATGTAAGTTTGAAGTCTACTTTGTCTTATATAAGTATTGCTACTGCTGTCTGTTTTGGGGGGCCATTGGCCTGGTAAATCTTCTTCCTGCCTTTCACCCTAAGCCAATGTTTGTTTCTGCCAATGTGATACATCTCCTCTAAATAATAGATTGCTGGATCTTCCTTTTTAATCTAGTTTGTCAAACAGTTTCTTTTGATGGGGGAGTTGAGCCCATTGACATTCAGTGTTAATATTGATAGGTATGTGGTGAATCCTGCCATTTAGTTGTTTTTGTTTAGGGTTTGATTATGTGCAGTAGAATCAATGTTACTCTCCAATTTCTTTTCTTCTCCTGTGATTTGATACTGCCTGTCCTCTCATGGTTTTGTTGGTTTTCATTTTCTGTGTTCAGAATTCCTTATGGAATCTTTCATAGTGGTGGCTTTGTGTTCATACATTGTTTTAGTTTCTGCTTATTGTGGAAGAGTTTTATTGCTCCATCTATTTTGAATGATATTTTTACTGGGAAGAGTATCCTAGGTTTGAAGTTATTTTCATTCAGTGCCTAGAATACCTCACTCCATGCCCTTTTTGCTTTTAAGGTTTCTGTTGAGAAATCTGCTGTTATTTTGATGGGTTTACTTTTGTATGTTACTTGTTTTTTTCTGTCTAACAACCTTCATTATTCTTTCTCTATTCTCTGTGTTTGTTGTTTTAATGATAATATTTAGTGGGGAAGTTCTCTTTTGGTCAAGTCTGTTTGGTGTCCTGGATGCTTCCTGTACCTGAATGGGCATAACTTTCTCTAGATTTGGGAAATTTTCTGTTATTATTTTGAACTCAGGTCTTTGCTCTTTCAAAGCAGACACTCACAAAGTAAGCATTCTATGCCTTGAGGCATGCCTCCAACCCAGTTTGCTCTGGTTACTTTGGAGATGGGGTCTCTTGAACTGTTTGCCTGGGTGCCTTCAAAATGCAATACTCCTGTTCTCAGCCTCCTAAGTATCTAGGAAAACAGGTATGAGCCACTGACACCTCACTGGGCTTCTGTTTTATGATCCCACAACTTAATGTGATTGCTACCCACTTTCACCTTTTGTGTTTTCCTCACTCTAGTGACACTCATTGTGTTTTTTGATCTCTGTTGATAAATTGGTTTGAAGATTGAGTGTTTGATAGTCTTTTGAAAACTTCACTAAACTAATGTGCCACTAAAACCATAAGACACCAAATAAATGTCACATAAATAAGTTTATTATTATTATTATTCATTTATTCACAAGTGCATACATTGTTTGGGTCATTTCTCCCCCTGTCCCACCCTCTCCACCCTCCCCCCTCATTTCCAGGCAGAACCTGTTCTGCCCTTATCTCTAATTTTATGGAAGAGAATACATAAGCATATTAAGGAATACAAAGCATTTTTGCTAATTGATTTAAGGATAGCTATACAGAGAGATTCCTAGCATTGCTTTCATTAAACAAGTGTGCAAATTAGATCAGGGTCTGATGAACTGGGCATGGTAAGTAGTTGAGTACTATTATTAATAAGATAAGCACTACATCATATATAATATAGAAGTATATATTATATGTATAATATATAAATGTTTATTTCTCAAAAAATGTAGTCTAAGTTTTCACTTGGAAGTTTTAACAAAAGCACTGTTTCCATCAAATTTTCTGACTTTTCTTTTAACTGAAGTACTTTTACATCATTAATTTCTACTGTTCTTAGATGAATAATGATAGAATTCAGAGTCCTCAGGATTTTCAGGTCAGTGAAAGATTGGGACATAGGCAGTAAGTATATGGATTTTTTAAAAAAGATTTACTTTTGGAGAAATTTCACTGGATAGGATAAATGGAAAAATTTATTACATCAATAAATTGATCTCTGATGTTCAGTTAGTAGAAAGTAACTAGAACTTTCAAGGTCTATTATGATTAAATAGGCTTGATCATTTCAAAAATATAAGAGTGGTTATGCTCACTTGAGCTTTTAGATTATTACTAAAATATGTAATTGTTCTTATTAATCATAAGGCTTTTCTGAAAAAACTTTAGAAAAAGGAAAACAAGAAAAAGACAATATATTTATTAAAAACATAATTCATTGTCATCTTAATATGGACTATTGTATCACTAAGATAAGTGAGAGAAGGATATAAAAATGCTACATCTCATAAACTGAAATCTTAAGGAAAGGTAAATGAAGAAACATGAAAACAAACTAAATTTTCATATACCTTGCAATGGACTGTCTTAGAGTTTTTGAATTTATAGTTCAATATGTAATTTTCAAAATGTCATAATTAATTTATTCATAATAAATGTGTGCTTCCCATGAATATTGTGCTCTTTAAGCCATAAAATGTTAAGAAATATGTACACTATCCATCAAATCTATAAGATTGTAGGGAGAGGGCTTGAGTGGGTATACACAGCTTCCTTTTTCATGGCTTCTTTTGTGAGCCATGAAAGAGATGCCCAATTCTCTGTCAAAAACTACATCCTTCTCTCTCCAACTTGTGCATAGCATGGAAGAGAGGGCCAAGCAGATCATTGATTCTGTGCTTTGCAAATTCTATCATCTGGAGCTAGCACATTGGTGAGCTCACCCCAGGAAAACCTGTGCTTGTCTGTGAGCCAGAGGATGTGTCCTCTGACCAAACTATGTGCACAGCTGCTCCCATTATAAGCAGTTCCCTTTTCCTTCTACCCAGATCAAGCCCAAGGAGAAAGAAAATATGCCAGAGGAGGAAAGACCCTACATAGTAGTGATCATCACTTGAAAGTTTGCTGAGATAATGCTCTCAGTTCAACTTCTCCTTGGGAGTCAAGCCTATGGTCACATTGAGAATGGCTTGCTTCATTCAAAAACTGCTGATTGAAAGACACAGCAACATACTTCATGTTGAATGGAGAAACCAGGAGAGTCCCTGGGCTGCTGCCAGATGCCCATGCCCAGATGGCTTGGGAAGATGCAGACCACAAGGTGAGCTAAGTGGTACATGGTACTCCCACAGACAACCCTGGGCCAGATCAGCATAGTCCCCTGGACAGAACAACCCCCACCCAGGTAAAAAAAGAGAAACTGAGTAATAAGCAATAAGAACCATAAAGACACATAGCAAAGAGGGTGGAGCTCCCTGAGTGCTGAAGAGGAGGGGAGGGGAATCCCTCACAGAACTGTAAATAAACAAGCCAGGCCTGGCCGGAGAGGGCAGGAGCGGTGGCATGCACCCAGCAACCAGGAGCGGGAAAGCTTGTGAGAGTGGCGGGGGAAGGAAAACTTCAAGGGGAGAGGAGGGAAGACCCACTTCACATGTGAGCTGTAAACAAAAATGCCGGCCAGCAGGAGCAGCACCACACACCCAGCAATCAGGAGCAGGAAAGCTTGTAAAAGCGGTGGTGGGAGGAAAACTCCACAGGAGAGGGGGGAAGACCCACTTCCCATGAGAACTGTAAATAAACACGCAGGACCGAGAAAGCCGGTGCAGTGTCACCTCCCCCAGTGTGCTTGGAAAGGGGAAAGCTTGTAGCAGTGGCTCGAGCACAGGAGACCTCTCAGAAAACAAAGCCTGCAGGGCCAGGTGAGTGCTAAGCTCACCCTAGAGATCTGCATAAATAACGCCTCCAGCAACAGCAGGCTGACAGCAGTGGGCAGGCAAGCCACAGCCACAGATAGCCATTCACAGAACTGATCCAGACTCTTTTTTTTTTTCTCTCCCTACCTTTGATGAAAAAACAACCAAACTACACCTGCATGTTGAAAAACTTACTGAAACTGTATTACATTTGAACTTGGGACACTTCATGGGTTTTTTGTTTTGTTTTGTGCAGTTTTGTTCTATTTTATTTTTCCCCTTTGATGAGACAACTACAGAACAACAACTGAGGCACCATCTCCAGGATTGGAGGCTGAGGGACAAACACAAAAATTATTAAGACTGAAACTTCATTAAATTTGAACTTGGAGAATTTTTATTTATTAATTTGTTTATTTATTTATTTATATTTTATTTATTTTTTAATTTTTAATTTAATTTTATTTATATATATTTTCTTTCATTTACTTATTTTTTATTTTTATTCTTATCTTTATTCTTTTTATTTTTTATTTTCAATCCTCTCTCTGACTCTCTAGTGCCTTTTCAGCTTACAGTTAATTAGTACACTTTCTCTCCCTGTTTATATCTTTGAAACTTTTTTGTTTGTTTCTTTTCTACTTGTTTATTTGTTTTTCCATTTTCCTTTAACTTCTTTGCTTTCCATCCCCCTCACCCTTCCATTCTAAATATCACTAGTGCTATTATTACAAGACAGAAAATACTTAATTGCACACAGTACAGGGACAATAACAACACCAAGGGCAATGATGGGAAGATAGAAAAAACAGGGAAACCAGTTTCCCCACAGCAAAAAATTAGTACAAGGAACCAGAGGGAAATGAAGAAAACAGATACTCAGATCCAGACTCCAACAAAATGAAGATAAATTATGCCAAAGAACCCAATGAAGCCAACAAGAATAATTTAAAAGAAGACATACTACAGGTACTCAATGAGAATTTTATAGAGATGATACTGGATAGGGTCAACCAAAATGGACAGGAGACACTCAAGAAATTCCAAGACAACAAAAATAGAGAATTTGAAAAAGCAAAAGAAGAAATAAAGGAAACCATAGAAGCACTGTATAAACACCAAAGTGAAAGACAGAACACGATGAATAAACAGATAAATGAACTCAGGACAAAAACAGACAACATTAAAGAGGAAACCAGCCAGGATATGGAAAACCTCAGAAAAAAGAATGAAACAGAACTGCAAAACAAAACAGAAGGCCAATCCAGCAGAATAGAACAAACAGAAGACAAAATCTCAGAACTCGAAGATGAAATAGTAATTAAAGGAAAAACCAAAGAACTATTAATTAAACAACTCAAGACCTGTGAAAAGAAAATGCAAGAACTCACCGACTTCATCAAAAGACCAAATTTGAGAATCATGGGCGTCGAAGAAGAGGTGCAAGCGAAGGGAATGCGTAATATATTTAACAAAATAATAACGGAAAATTTCCCAAATCTAGAGAAAGATATTCCCATACAGATGCAAGAGGCCTCCAGGACACCAAACAGACCAGATCAAAATAGAACTACCCCACGACATATCATCATTAAAACAACAAGTTCAGAAACTAAGGAAAGAATATTGAAGGCTGTAAGAGAGAAAAAACAAGTAACATACAAAGGTAAACCCATCAAAATCACAGCAGACTTCTCAACAGAAACATTAAAAGCAAGAAGATCAAGGGCAAACACAACAAGGTGATTGGAGTTTGAGCACATGATAAAAGCGCGAGCACACAAGGGAGGGGTGAGGATAGGTAAGACACCTAAAAAATTAGTTAGCATTTGTTGCCCTCAACGTAGAGAAACTAAAGCAGATACCTTAAAAGCAACTGAGGCCAATAGGAGAAGGGGACCAGGAACTAGAGAAAAGGTTAGATCAAAAAGAGTTAACCCAGAAGGTAACACACATGCACAGGAAATCAATGTGAGTCAACTCCCTGTATAGCTATCCTTATCTCAACCAGCAAAAACCCTTGTTCCTTCCTATTATTGCTTATACTCTCTCCTCAACAAAATTAGAGATAAGGGCAAAATAGTTTTTGCTGGGTATTGAGGGGGTCGGGGGGAGAGGGAGGGCATAGAGTGGGTGGTCAGGGAGGGGGTGGGGGCAGGGGGGAGAATTTTGACCCAAGCATTGTATGCACATATGAATAATAAAAAAAAAGAAAGACACAGCAACAACAGAGTATACTCAGTCTCAACTGACCTTTCTACTATCTCAAGATCAAAATATCTCCTTTGTTCACTTTAATAACCAAATATTTGTATGAAATGCATTGTGTTGATAATCCCAGTTCACTGCTCACCAGCCATACTAGTGGAGGGTAGCTCTTCTCAATCACAGAAGGGGTGAATGTCCCATTTATTCCTCTTGTGTTAAAAATTACATTTTACCTTTCTAAGCCAAGAAATTGTCTCAAGCTTCAACTGATGATTCCTAGCTAGATTTTTAAATTAAAATAGCATGAAACAATGACATAATGGAGATACTCCTTTTAGTTCTCAAGTTTTTGCTCACATTATTAGCTTAATTCAAGAGGACTAAAATGCTGTATTTGCATGAATCAAGTCCACAAACAATTTGATTGCTTGCTTTCATGGAAAAAAGTTTTAAAATAAAATTTCCAGTAGACCCTAATGTGTTAAATATAATCACTGCCTTATTAATGAAAGGCACTTGATGAGGTGCCTTTGGACTTCAGAGGAGAGGATTGCAGTGAACAATAACACTCTTTCTAAACTTATATGTAAGGTTTTTGGTCTGTGCACATTTGTGATTTTTAAAAATCAAATGGCATTTATTTATTTTTATTTTGAAGGCTAGATTTGGTTTATTAATGAATGATAGAAAACAGCACTAAATGACTATGAAAGGCCACAAAAGATTAATAGGGGTTCATTCTGCCTGATTGTCCTGTACACATTAAAATTAAGCCTCCCTGTGCTACATGGAAAGTGAGGGGATGCTGGTCCTGCAGGAGGAGCACATTGCTTCTCTGCTCCTGTGCTATGCTGGGAAACTCTTTCCTACCCCTCATAGCAAGTTCCCCTCCACAAGATCATAAACCTGCATGTCTGAGGCCTAAACCTCACAAGTCTTGAAAAGCATTTTCCCAATTTGCAATTACATTTTTTATAACTTTGGATTTCATTTTCTCTGAAGTAGCATGCATAGAGACAGATTGCAAGCCCAACCCACTAGGTGCATATTCTTTTCTTCTATACTGCTTAATAGTTTAGGTCTACATTTATCCTTTTCACACTCAGACAGAAAGTATTAAGACTTTAAATTAGAGTTTTCAAAAGCATGAACATACATCATCGTATTCTGTCCTCACAACAGTCCTGGAAGTTAGGCAGGCAGGCATCACAGTTTCAGGACACAGAGGACAGAGTGGTACTGGTGGACTGAATCCATGTCCTCTGGCTCCAGTCCAGAGCCCCACCCACTCTGAGGTGAACTGAACTCATCTTGATGAGCAAGCGGTCTCTCTGCTTAGAACAGATAACTGTCTTTTGGGCTTACAAACACAGGTGACTTAAAGTCCAGACCTAGTCAGACAGCTCAGGGGTAAACACATCTGAGCTCAGTGTAGCATCAGCATGAGAGGGATGAATGGGTCAGAACATGGACATCTTCAACAGGGTGTCTACTTGTTTTTTTGATTCTCACTGGACCAGGTTAGGTGCCATAATTTTAAAGCAGCAAGGTTCAGGAGGGAAGCCATTCAAAGGACTTTCTCATCTAGCAATTTATTGATTCCTTCAGAAATTCTCTTGAGGTTGGGCTGACAGTCTCCATCCAGACTATAGAGTGTGGAGAGGAAATCCACGTCAGCAGTTGAAGACATGGCTGATATGCTGTGGGTCTTAGGCATCAGGTGTCAGTGCACCAGTTCATGCACACGTTCTTGCATCCTGCAGGAGCTTGAAGACCATGTTCTTATCAACTTCAGCTCACTAAAGTTGACCATGGTCTTGGTGGTCTGGCTCAGATTCTTTCGGAATTTCTCCACAATAATGACCTTTTTGTGGCTGAACTGGTTGTTCTGGTAGAGGATTCCGATTTTGATTGCCACCTTGATTAAGTCTTTCATGATCTTGTGGGCCTCCTTTGTGTTGTGTGTGTGCTCTTTGGTCATTTTGTAGAGCTCATCAAAGATCTCACTGCTGGGATCATCAATCAGCATGCTGGCTACAGTTTTGCTGTGTGTGAATGTGTGTGTGTGTGTGTGTGTGTGTGTGTGTGTGTGTGTACGGTTCCCAGGAAAAGATACATAGACACTGTGTGTATGCGCATAATACTATACCAGGTATGGTTCAAGGTTCCATGGGTAATGTCCCTGAAGGCACAGATAAACTTCCTGAGACACATTCTCAATCTTGCCCATCACTGACAGCACTAACAGATGCAAGATTACAAGGAAGGAAAAACGAACAGAAATGATAACTGCAAGTAGAGGAAGAAGTATCTGGCTTGGTGAAGTATATTTGCCAGTAGGGCCTTAGGACCTCAGAGAAAAGGTTGTACCTGGGACACATAGTAGGGGTCCAGTCCCAGAGGTAAGTAATTTGTGATCCTAATGTAAATAAAGATGTAGTATAAGGAAGAGCACAGTACTATTAGTTATGCTTATTTCTACATGTGTTTATATGAAGCTTATCTTAGAGAAAAGAAAGTGTTATTTCCCTTTAAAATATTGTGAAATGTGAGAAAGCTGCTAACAGGTCTGTTCACATAACATGAGTTTGCTCACAGAGCTTCAACTTATTAATGTGTCTTGGTTCTAGAGAAACAATTAAGGGAATTGTTTTTGCTTTGCTTTGTTTTTTCATATTTGGTTTTTGTTTTTTAATTGTGGTAAGAACACAACATGAAATCATAATAAAATCTTAGGTATTAGATATAGTAATGTTAACTACAGGTACACTGATGCAGAGCAGAGATCTAGAACTGAATTATCTTGCATAACTAAAATGTTGTACGTATTGAATCATAGCTTCCCATTTTGTCATCCTTTTAGCTTTTGGGAACCATTGTTCTGGTTGCTTCTTCTGTGTGTTTGACATCTATTTTGTGTACCTCATGTAAATGGCATCATGCAGTATTTGTTCTTCTGTGACTGGTTTATTTCACAAAGCATAATGTCCTCAAGATTGATTGAGGTTGTCACATACAGCAGGATTTCCTTAATTTTAAAAGTGGAAGAATATTCCATTGTATGTTTATACCATATTTTCTCTTTCTTCATGCTTAATAAATATATATTAAATTGTTCTTATGAAAATCAGTGTGGTGTCCCCAGCTGTAAGAAGCAAACCTACTATGTACTACAGTGATGTGTAGTTTTGACTAGAAGACATAGGAAGTGAAATGCAGATTTCCTGAGTGAGAATGAGAGTTCCACTGGGAGTAATTTTTATGAGATTTATTTATTTCCCTTGCTGCAATTTGTGAGCCCAGGCGAATTAAAAAAATTATAATTGATCCAATTAGTATACTCCTGTATAGTATGTGGTGTGATATTTTGATGTGTGTGTACAATATATGATGATAAAATGAGGGTAATTAGCATTTCTATTATGTCATCATTTATTTTTTCTTTGTATTCTAAACGTTCAAAATCCTACCTTCTAGTTATTTCGAGGAACATAGAAAAATTTAATGTTAGCCACCCTAATGTGCTAGAATACTAGAACTTACTCCTTTAACTGTATTCTGGTATTGTTATCCATCATCTTCCCCCTACCATTCCTAGCCTATAATTGTTTCTGTTTTACTCTTTATTTCTGTGAAATTAACTTTGCCTTTCACATGTAAGTAACATGCAATATTTGTCTCTCTATCCTTGGGTTATTTTACCTAACATAGTGTTCTTTAGGCTTACCCATGTCACCACAAATGAGAGGTTCTCATCCAATTACGTCTGAATAATATTCCACTATGTAAATATCACACATTTTATTCATCTAGTCATATGTTGATGGACACTTTTCTTGATTCCATATTGTGACTATTATGAGTAGTGCTGCAATAAACATGGGAGTTTGAATATCTGCTCCAGATTCTAATGTCAATTCTTTTAGATAAATGCCTGGAAGTGGATCAATATGGTAATTTTTAATTTTTCAAGGAGCCTTTGTATGTTTCTCAATAGCAGCCACACCATTTTACATTCCTAGAAACTGCACAATTTTTCTACATTCTCATCAACCCTCATTATATTTTTAAGTCAAATCATCTTAACAAGTGTGCAATGATATCTCATTGTGGTTTTGATTTGCATTTCCCTCATTATTAGTGATACTGCAATCTTTTCATATACTTGTGGGCCATTTGTCTGTCTTTGGAGAAATGTCTATTCAAATCTTTTGCTCATTTTTAATGGCATTGTTTGGTCTTTGCTACCAAATTGAAGTAGCAATTTCACATCATATATTCACCACTTATCAGCTATATAGTTGCAAACATTTTTTCCCATTCCATCAGGTTGCCTTTTCACTCTGTTGTTTCTTTTTTCATGTGAAGTAATATCAGATGCAACTTCTGGAGAAATATAAGTTAAAAGTAATAAGAACAATTAAGATATGTATACTAATTCAAATAGTGGCTGGATATATGGGAATTTTTGTTTGTGTGTGTGTGGTACTGGGGATGTGAAGTAGGGTCTCCCACTTGTTAGGCAAATACTCTACCTCTTGAACTACTCTACTAGTCCTTTTATTTCTATTTTACTTCTTTCTTTCTAGTCCTTGTTTTTCACTTTGTCTGTGTTGACCTTGAACTGCTGTTTGGGAATTCTTAACAGAAGAAACATATTAGCAGAAAATTAAATAGGAATTTTCTGACTCTCGAATGATCTCTTAGAATCTATGGCTCATCCATCCTGCCACTTTTAATGCAGACCTAATCAATCCAAAGCACTTTTGATGACTAGCCCGTGTTACTCATCCTGAGTAGTTACCAATTGTATTTTGAAGCAACAAGTATCAAAAGTACTATGTACATAGTCTATGAGAATTTGGCATGGTAATTTAGTAACCATATGTAATATATTATTCACTCTGAACTCAAAATTCATTGCTGAATATTTCATATAGACAAGGATATTGAGATTTTTATTTTATACTATACTGAAAGACTGTTAATTTTTCTATGACAGATTTTTATCTCATATTTCAAAAATGTTTGAATAACTGATCAGACATCTAATTAAAGAACTTCAAAAAGAGAGAAGAGAATAAAGAATGGGATAGTATGCATGAACTAATGAGGGAATCTAGAACGAAAGAGGTTTCCAGAAAAATACATGTTATATTTGGCTGATAACAAATATTAGAAAATAGTACAAAAGGCACAATGATCCTTACACTGTGTAAACATATTTAATAAAATAAGTTATCTGATGCCTATTTTGTTCCTGACACTATACATTAGCAATGTTTTATTAATTTATGGTCTTGCTAAAGTCTAAATTCTAAACAATATAACCGTATTCAGAAACCTTCAAATGGAAAGAAGTTATTAGATTCTTAAGTCAAAAGTTAATAGTTGCTGAGTTTTTCTGAAAAGTCTATTAAAATGACCTTGAGGCCAGAACTACATTTTTCTTGTTGCATTTTTCCATCTTTTGATTGATTTTTGAAAGTAGCCAGAAACCATTCAGAGTCAAACTAAGGGAAAAAGTGAGTGATCACACAGGGAAATGCTTTTTTAAATAAAAAATGGGTTGTCAATACATAATAATTAGGTTAAAGTTTTGTGCACTTCATAAACTGTTCCTAAAAGGCAATTTCTAAGTAAGTATAACTCAAATATTTTGAGCAATGATTGCTTCATTGGTAAACATGTTATGTTTTGGTGAAAGAGGAGTTGCTCAGTTTGTATACTTGAACTTTATATGCATGCTACTGCATGTATATTTTTAAATACACAGTTTACTTATATTGAGTTCATTATTTTCAAGTCATCTCAATTAGGTCCTTATAATGTTTACACTTGTGTCTCCCTTCCTTTCTTTAGTTATTTTTTCTTCTTTCCTTTCTCTCTTTCTTCACTATTTCTCTTTCATCCTTTTTCCTTACTTTTCTTTTCCTTATTTCTTCCTTCATATCCTGCAACTTGCAAAATAAATCTTTTCTACCTTAAGTTGTTTTCTTTTGGCAGCACTGGAGTTTGAACTTGCTAGGCAAGTGCTGTGTAATTCTTATTTTCTTAGATAGTTGTTACAGTAACGAAAGTCTAACTGATACACCTGAATCTTTGCATTATCTCTCTCGGAGAAATTTTAGCTGGTCACTTTCTTTCCCACTTTATCATTTAAATAGTTATAACCTTCTATTTTATTTTTCTTCCTAGCAAAAATCTTATCTATGTCATGCTGAAATTTACATTTGCGTTTATTCTCTCTAGAATATAAACTCCATGAAAATAGAAAGTTTCTTGTCTCCTGTTTTGTCCGAAGCATCCAGAAAATTATACTGTGTGCTTAATTAATATTTGATAAATAATTGTTTGATAGTTGTATTAAGAAAATAAATTGAATGTTCACTAATTAAGATATATTTGGAAGGTGAGATTAAACCACATGTCAAAGCATTCTCAATTTAAATAATATTTTTGCATATCTCAATCTTTAAAATACTCATTAACCAAGAAGATAGCCAAGATAATTGTTGTAGTTTGAATATGAAATGCCCCACAACAGGCTCATGATTTGTATGCTTGGTCTCCAAATGGAGATGTCATTTTGGAGGTTCTGGAAACTTTAGGACTTGGAGCCTAGATGAAAGCCACTGGGGTAGGTCCTTGTTGCTCCTGGCCTCTTTCTGGCTTGATCTCTGCTTCTTGGCCACCATCGTGTGAGCTGCTCTGCTCTGTCATATCCTCTGTGCCATGATGGACTAAAGCCTCTGAAACTAGGAGTCAAACTAAATCTTTCCTCCCTTAAGTTCTTTTCTTTTTGATATCTAACTATTACACATATTTGTGGGCATAGCATATTGTTTTGATACACATGTAAGTGCAAAAAAACTGTGATGTGCCTAACAGAAAACACAGGTGTTAAATCAGCTTTGCTCACATGTGTTATCGTGTTGTTGGCTTTCAGTGCCACTGAATCAACAATGTCTATTAAATACGGTCTATTTAAACAGAAACTAAAGGTATGCATGTGTTGATTGATTACATGCTGTGACTACAGGCTCATAGGAACTTAATCCTTATTTACTTTATAGATCAAAACTACTACATGTAATGCAGATTCAGTTGCTTTCTCAAGATTTGGGAAATTTCTGTATTATTTTATTGAATATATTATGAATCACTTTTGGTTGGATCTCTTCTTCTTCAATACCCATGATTCTCAGACTTCTTTTGATGGAGTCAGTGAGTTCTTGCATATTCCTTTCACATGTGTTGAATTGTTTGACTAACGGTTCTTCAGTTTTTTTCTTTAATTTCTATTTTATCTTCGAGTTCTGAGATTCTGTTTTCCACTTGTTCTAGTCTACTGGAATGGACTTCTACTGTGTTTTGTGTTTTTGTTTGATTCTTTTTTCTGAGGTTTTCCATATCTTTGTTCACCTCCTCTTTAATATTTTTCATTTTCATCTTTAATTCATTTATCTCTCTTTCTAGAGTATCCTCTGTTTCACTTTGGCATTTCTTTAGGTTGCCACTGTGTTCACTTATTTGTTTCTGTGTCTTCTCATGTTCTTTATTTTTAGTGTCTTGAAATTTCTTGAGTGCATCTTGTACATTTTGGTTAGCCATGTCTAGTGTCTTCTCTATGAAATTCTCAGTGATTTCTTGCAAGATTTCTTCTTTGAGTGTGGCATTTATCATTATTTTGTTGGGGTTTGAAACTGGGTTTTCTATTTTCTTCAATTCCCTCTGAATCCTGTATTGAATTATTTTTTGGAGGAGAGTGGTTTCAATATCTTCTTTTTCTTCCCATCACTCCTCTTGGTGCTGTGCAACTATGTTCTTGATAGGCTAGTTTGTGGTTTTAGTCACCTGTTTTCTTTCCCTTGATTTAATTTTTGTGTTGTGGTTGTCTTGGCTCTTAGCTAGGTTGATGTGCTATTTTGTTCCTGGCCTGGGTGTGTAATTTAGCCATAACTAATACACAGGTTCAATACCCAACAGTTGTTTATATATTGTATAAAAGACCTTTGGTGGTATTATCTATAAGCAGTGGGAGTTTGAGGGTTAATGTTTGTTAGGTTAGCTGTAGAAATTTGGCATATTTGTTAGGTTGGCACTAAAAGGGGAGGTGGGTAGTGGGGTGGGTGAGTGGGGGAAGCGATGTTGAAGTTGCTGAGTTTTGTGGCCCTTGTGTGTGTTTGGGTGTATTTCTGTTGTTGTAGTCTAGGGTGCTTGTGTCAGAGATTTCAGGGGACTGGGGTTGTGTAAAGTTGGTACTGTAGTTTGGTCAGCAGGTGGTGAGTGTGTAGGAGGGAGAGGTAGTGTGGGGAGAAGTTGCAGGGCAAAAGGAGGGGGGTGAAGGCAGGTTCAGGAACAATAAATTTCAGTCTTAGTTTAAATTCTGGAGTTATTTCTCCAGCACCCAGTCCTGGTATTGGCACATAAGCAGAAGTTTTGACATCGTCACATCAGGTGACTGGATTGTGAGTATTGTTTTATTCTTTTGTCCACCAGTTTAATTGAAATTGTGAGATAATGTAGGTTTTCCAGATCATGCAGAGTAGTCAGAGCTACTGATTTCCCCAGCTGATAGTTGTGTTATCCTTCACCTGCAGCTGTTTGTCAGCTCCTCTCCCAGTGAGGTGCAGCAGTTTGGTTTTGAATGCTGCCCTCTCATCAGGAGATTATCTCTGTGATCCACTACCTGCCCTGGTTTGGGATGTAGCTTGTCACTGTGTTTGTTCACTGACAGTTTGGCACTGAGAGTTTAGTTCTTTGACCCACCCCCTTTCTGTGGGGCAGGCGTGTTCTACCATCCCCTCTGCTGTTCGTGTATGATTCCAGTTTACTGTTTGTTTTTCAGTTTTGCAGGCAGTTTGGTTTTAGATGCTGCTCTGTGGCTCAGAAGATTAGCAATGTGATCCACCACCTGCCCTGTTTTGGACAGTGGCTTGTTGCCTACCTGTGCTCAGCCTTGCTGCGTTTCCTGTGTTAATTTAATGAGAGTATGGTGGTAAAAATTTAGCTCCTTGCCCCGCCCCTTTCTCCAGTGCAGATTCAGTGTTCCACCTACCCCCTCTGCTGTCCCTGTTTGATTACAATTTGCTGTTTGTTTTTCAGTTTTGTTGGGGGGATCAGACTGCCCAGGAGCTGCACTGATTTATGTTCCCAGTGGGTGGGTAAAGGGGTCCCATGTGGTGTGTAGTGCTCACAGCTCACATTGTGTTCTGCCAGTTGACGTGCAGGCAGGTTTGGAGCCTGTGGTGGCAGAGGCAGCAGGGAGAAATGGCACCAGCTGTCTTCACTGCAGCATGGGGAGGCTTTCCATGGGTTAAGAGTTCAGGATGTTGCAGAGTTTGATTCTGATTGATGCTCTATTTCTGCTTCATGGAGGAAGGAGAAGAGAAGGAAAAAAGAAAAAAAAAAAAGAGAGAGAAATCACTGTGGAGGAGGAGGGTTTCCCCAGGACTGGACCTGCCTTACTGTCTGTGCTGTGGGTCACAGCTGTTAGGTGCAATTAAAGACTGATTTGAGGGTCTTTGAATTTTTTTTACACCTAATGTGATAGCAGTTATTATTTTGTCTAGAAGCAGTCAGAATTACCCAAGTGTGGTTCCAACATCTCAGGTAGGTTTTTGGAGTCACGGAGCTTAAGCTTTCTGCTTCTGTACCCTACTTGCTGTCTTGGATCCACCTGTTGTTTTGTTGTTATGTTCTAGTTTTAGTGCATTTTGATCAGATAGAATACAGGGGGCTATTTTTATTTTCTTATATTTGCTGAGGCTTACTTTGTGTTGTAAGATATGATCTATTTTGGAGAAAGTTCCATGGGTTGCTGAGAAAAATGTGTATTGCGTTGCTGTTGGAGGAAATATTCTGTAGAAATCAGTTAGGTCTATTTGATTTATGGTGTCATTTAGTTCTAGGATTTTTTTGTTGATTTTTTGTTTGGATGATATTTCTATTGGTGGTAGAGGGGTATTAAAGTCTCCCAGTACCACTGTGTTGGAGTGTATATGTGCTTTTAAGACCTTTAGTGTATGTTTGATGATATTGGGTGCACTGACATTGGGTACATGTAGTTTGATAATTGTTATTTCCTGTTAATGTATTGCCCCTTTTATTAGTATGAAGTGTCCTTCTTTATCTCATTAAACCAATGTTAGTTTGAAGTCTAGTTTGCTACTTCTGCCTGTTTTCAGGGACCACTGCCTTGGTAAATCTTTTTTCAGCCGTTCACCCTAAGCCAGTGTTTATTTCTGTCAATAAGATGGGTCTCTTGTAAACAACAGCTTGTTGGATCTTCCTTTTTAATCCAGTTTGCCAAGTGGTGTCTTTTGATGGGAGAGTTGAATCTATTAACATCAGTGTTAATGTTGGTAGCTATGTAGTGATTCCTTCCATCTAGTGTTTTTGTTGTTTAAGGATTTGATTGTGTGCAGTCAAATCAACGCTACTGTCTGATTGCTTGTCTTTTCTTCTCCTGTAGTTTCATGCTTCCCATCCTCTCATGGTTTTGTATGCTTTCATCTTCTGTATGCAGAATTCCTTGTAGAATTTTCTGTAGTGGTGCCTTAGTTGTCATATACTGTTTTAGTTTCTGTTTATCGTGGAAGATTTTTATTGCTCTGTCAATTTGAATGATGTTTTGTTGGGCAGAGTATCCTAGTGTTGAAGTTATTTTCATTCAGTGACTGTAATACCTCACTTACTATACCCTTCTTACTTTTTTAGGTTTCTGTTGAGAAATCTGCTGTTATTTTGATGGATTTAACTTTCTATGTTACTTGTTTTTTTTCTCTTACACCTTTCAATATTGTTTCTCTGTTCTCAATGCATGTGCATACAATGTTTGGGTCATTTCTCCCCCCTACATCCCACCCCCACCATTACCTACCCCACTCCTTCCCTCTTCCCCCCACCCCCTCGCTACCAGACAGAAACTATTTTGCCCTTATCTCTAATTTTTTTGAAGAGAGAATATAGGCAATAACAGCAAGGACCAAGGGGTTTTCTAGTTAAGATAAGGATAGCTATACAGAGAGTTGACTTGCATTCCTTTCCTGTGCATGTGTGTTACCTTCTAAATTAATTCTTCTTGAACTAAACTTTTCTCTAGTTCCTGGTCCCCTTCTCCTATTGGCCTCTGTTGCTTTAAAGTATCTGCATTCAATTCTCTGCATTGAGGGCAACAAATACTATCTAGTTTTTTGGGTGTCTTACCTATCCTCATACCTCCCAAGTGTGCTCTCACTTTATCATGTGATTAAAGTCCAATCCCATTGTTGTGTTTGCCCTTAATCTAATGTCTGCATATGAGGGAGAACATATGATTTTTGGTCTTTTGGGCCAGGCTAACCTCACTCAGAATGATGTTCTCCAATTCCATCCATTTACCAGCAAATGATAACATTTCGTTCTTCTTCATGGCTGCATAAAATTCCATTGTGTATAGATACCACATTTTCTTAATCCATTAGTCAGTAGTGGGGCATCTTGGCTGTTTCCATAACTTGGCTATTGTGAATAGTGCTGCAATAAACATGGGTGTGCAGGTGCCTCTGGAGTAACCTGTGTCACATTATTTTGGGTATATCCCCAAGAGTGGTATTGCTGGATCATATGGTAGATCAATGTTTAGCTTTCTAAGTAGCCTCCAAATTTTTTTCCAGAGTGGTTGTACTAGTTTACATTCCCAACAGCAGTGTAATAGGGTTCCTTTTTCCCCACATCCTCACCAACACCTGTTGTTAGTGGTATTGCTAATGATGGCTATTCTAACAGGGGTGAAGTGGAATCTTAGTGTGGTTTTAATTTGCACTTCCTTTATTGCTAGAGATGGTGAGCATTTTTTCATGTGTTTTCTGGCCATTTGAATTTCTTCTTTTGAGAAAGTTCTGTTTAGTTCACATGCCCATTTCTTTATTGGTTCATTAGTTTTGGGAGAATTTAGTTTTTTAAGCTCCCTGTATATTCTGGTTATCAGTCCTTTGTCTGATGTATAATTGGCAAATATTTTCTCCCACTCTGTGGGTGTTCTCTTCAGTTTAGGGACCATTTCTTTTGATGAACAGAAGCTTTTTAGTTTCATGAAGTCCCACTTATCTATGCTATCTCTTAGTTGCTGAGCTGCTGGGGTTCCATTGAGAAAGTCTTTGCCTACACCAATTAGTTCCAAAGTATTTCCTACTCTTTCCTGTATCAACTTTAGAGTTTGGGGTCTGATATTAAGATCCTTGATCCATTTTGAGTTAATCTTGGTATAGGGTGATAAACATGGATCTAGTTTCAGTTTTTTGCAGACTGCTAATCAGTTTTCCCAGCAGTTTTTGTTGAAGAGGCTGTCTTTTCTCCACCATATATTTTTAGCGCCTTTGTCAAAGATAAGTTGGTTATAGTTGTGTGGCTTCATATCTGGGTCCTCTATTCTGTTCCATTGTCTTCATGTCTGTTTTTGAGCCAGTACCATGCTGTTTTTGTTGTTATTGCTATGTAATATAGTTTGAAGTTGGGTATTGTGATACCTCCAGCATTGTTCTTTTGACTGAGCATTGCCTTGGCTATTTGTTGCCTCTTGTGTTTCCATATAAATTTCATGGTAGATTTTTCAATCTCTTTAATGAATGTCATTGGGATTTTGATGGGAATTGCATTAAACATGTAGATTGCTTTTGGGAGTATAGACATTTTTACTATGTTGATTCTATCAATCCATGAGCATGGGAGATCTCTCCACTTTCTATAGTCTTCCTCAATCTCTTTCTTCAGAAGTGTATAGTTTTCCTTGTAGAGGTCTTTCACATCTTTTGTTAGGTTTACATCTAGGTATTTGATTTTTTTTGAGGCTATTTTAAATGGAATTGTTTTCATATATTCTTTCTCAGTTTGTTCATTATTAGTGTATAGAAATGTTAATGATTTTTCTATGTTTATTTTACATCCTGCTTCCTTGCTATAGCTATTGATCGTGTCTAGAAGCTTTCGAGTAGAGTTTTCTGGGTCTTTAAGGTATAGGATCATGTCATCTGCAAATAGGGATATTTTGACAGTTTCTTTGCCTATTTGTATTCCTTTTATTCCTTCTTCTTGCCTAATTGCTCTGGCTAGGAATTCCAGTACTATGTTGAATAGGAGTGGAGATAGTGGGTACCCTTGTCTAGTTCCTGATTTGAGAGGGAATGGTTTCAGAATTTCACCATTAAGTATAATGCTGGCTGTAGGTTTGTCATATATACCTTTTATAATGTTGAGGTACTTTCCTTCTATTTCTAATTTTCTTAAAGTTTTTATCATGAAATGGTGTTGGATCTTATCAAAGGCTTTTTGTGCATCTATTGAGATGATCAAGTGGTTTTTGTCTTTGCTTCTGTGAATGTGGTTTATTACGTTTATTGATTTTCCTATGTTGAACCACCCTTACATTCCTGGGATGAAGCCTACTTGGTCGTGGTGAATGATCTTTCTGATATGTTGTTGGATTCAGTTTGCCATTATTTTATTGAGGATTTTTGTGTCAATGTTCATTAAGGAGATTGGCCTATAGTTCTCCTTTTTGGAGGTGTCTTTGCCTGGTTTTGGGATAAGTGTAATACTGGCTTCATAAAATGTGTTTGGAAGTTTTCCTTCCCTTTCTATTTCATGGAACCGTTTAAGGAGGGTTGGCATCAGTTCTTCTTTAAAAGTCTGATAGAATTCAGCAGAGAATCCATCAGGTCCTGGACTTTTCTTTTTGGGGAGACTCTTGATTGCTGCTTCAATTTCATTTTGTGTTATAGGTCTATTCAGGTGATTAATTTCCTCTTGGTTCAGTTTTGGATGATCATATGTATCTAGAAATCTGTCCATTTCTTTTAGATTTTCAAATTTATTTGAATATAGGTTCTCAAAGTAGTCTCTGATGATTTCCTGGACTTCCATGGTGTTTGTTGTTATCTCCCCTTTTGCATTCCTGATTCTACTAATTTGGGTTTTTTCTCTCCTCATTTTAGTCAGGTTTGCCAGAGGTCTATCGATCTTGTTTATTTTTGCAAGGAACCAACTTTTTGTTTCATTAATTCTTTGTATGTGTTTTTTGGTTTCTATTTCATTGATTTCAGCTCTTATTTTTATTATTTCTCTCCTTCTATTTATTTTGGGCTTTGCTTGTTCTTGTTTTTCTAGGAGTTTGAGATGTATCATTAGGTCATTGATTTGGGATCTTTTATTCTTTTTAATATATGCAGTCATGGCAGTCCTCTCAGGACTGCCTTTGCTGTGTCCCATAGGTTCTGATAGCTTGTGTTTTCATTTCCATTGACTTCCAGGAACTTTTTAATTTCCTCTTGTATTTCATCAATGACCCACTGTTCATTAAGCAATGAGTTATTCAGTTTCCAGCTGTTTGCATGTTTTTTGTCTTTACTTTTGTTGTTGAGTTCTAGTTTTATTGCATTGTGATCAGATAGAATGCATGGTGTAATTTCTATTTTCTTATATTTGCTGAGGCTTGCTTTGTGCCCTAGGATATGATCTATTTTGGAGAAGCTTCCATGGGCTGCTGAGAAGAATGTATATTGTGTAGAAGTTGGATGACATGTTCTGTAGACATCAACTAGGTACATTTGATCTATTGTATATTTTAGATCTAGGATTTCTTTATTAAGTTTTTGTTTGGATGACCTATCTATTGATGATAATGGGGTGTTAATGTCTCCCACGACCACTGTGTTGGAGTTAATATACGGTTTTAGGTCCTTTGAGGTATGTTTGATGAAATTGGGTGCTTTGATGTTGGGTGCATATAGGTTGATAATTGTTTTTCCTTTTGGTCTATTTCCCCTTTTATTAGTATGGAATACCCTTCTTTATCTCATTTGATCAATGTGGGTTTGAAGTCTACTTTGTCACATATAAGTATTGCTACTCCTGCCTGTTTTTAGGGGCTATTGGCTTGGTTAATTTTCTTGCAGCCTTTCATCCTAAGCCTATGCTTATTTTTATTGATGAGAATGGTCTCCTATAAGCAACAGATTGCTGGATCTTCCTTTTTGATCCAGTTTGCCCAACGGTGTCTTTTGATGGGGGAGTTAAGTCTATTAACATCCAGTGTTAGTATTGATATGCATGTGGTGATTCCAGCCACTTAGTTGTTTTTCTTATTTAGGGGTTTGATTGTGTGTTGCTAAATCAGTGTTACTCTCTACTTTCTTGCTTTTTCTTTTCCTGTAGTTTGGTGCTGCCTGTCCTTTCATGGTTATGTTGGATTTCAGTTTCTGTGTGCAGAATCCCTTGAAGAATCTTTTGTAGTGGTGGCTTTGTGGTCACATATTGTTTTAGTTTCTGCTTAACATGGAAGAGTTTTATTGCTCCATCTATTTTGAATGATAGTTTTGCTGTGTAGAGTATCCTAGGGTTGAAGTTATTTTCATTCAGTGCCCAGAAGACCTCACTGCAAGCTCTTCTTGCTTTTAATGTTTCTGTTGAGAAGTCTGCTGTGATTTTGATGGGTTTACCTTTGTTTGTTATTTGTTTTTTCTCTCTTACAGCCTTCAATATTCTTTCTCTAGTCTCTGTACTTGTTGTTTTATGTCCTGGGGTACCTCTATTTTGGTCTGGCCTGTTTGGTGTTCTGGAGGCCTCTTGCATCTGTATGGGCATAGATTTCTCTAGATTTGGGAAATTTTTTGTTATTATTTTGTTGAATATATTATGCATTCCTTTTGCTTGCACCTCTTCTCCTTCTTCAATGCCCATGATTCTCAGGTTTGGTCTTTTGCTGGAGTCAGTGAGTTCTTGCATTTTCTTTTCACAGGTCTTGAGTTGTTTAACAATAGTTCTTTGGTTTTTCCTGTAATTACCATTTCATCTTCAAGTTCCAAAATCCTGTCTTCTATTTGTTCTATTCTTCTGGGTTGGCCTTCTATTTTGTTTTGTATTTCTGTTTCATTCTTTTTTCTGAGGTTTTCTATATCCTGAGTCCCTTCCTCTTTGATATTGTCTATTTTCATTCTGAGTTCACTTATCTGTTTATTTATCGTGTTCTTTGTTTCACTTTGGTGTTTATACAGTGCTTCTATAGTTTCCTTTATTTCTTCTTGTGCTTTCTCAAATTCTCTATTTTTGTTGTCTTGGAATTTCTTGAGTGTCTCCTGTACATTTTCGTTGCCCATATCCAGTATCTTCTCTATAAAATTCTCATTGATTTCTTTTTTCAGGTTGTTGTTGTGGGCTTCATTGGGTTCTTTGGAATAGTTTACCTTCGTTTTGTTGGAGTCTGGATCTGGGTATCTGTTTTTTTCATTTCCCTCTGGTTCCTGTACTGATTTATTATTGGGGGGAATGTGGTTTTCCTGTTTTTCTGTCATCCCATTATTGCCCTTGGTATTATTACTCTCTCTGTACTGTGTGTAATTCTGTATTGTCTAGCCTGTAATAATAACAATGGTGATTTCTAGAGTGGAAGGGTGAGAGAAAAGGAAAAGCAAAGAAGGTAAAGAAAAAGGGAAAAAAAACAAACCAAACAAACCAACACACACACACACACACACACACACACACACACACAAATAAAGCCAATGAAATAAACAGAGAGAAGTAGTGTACTAATCAACTGTGAGTTATATGGGCATTAGAGAGACAGAGAGAGGATAGTAAAACAGAAAAAAGAAAGAAAAAAAAAAAGAAAATCCTCAAATTCAAATGCAATAGTTTCAGTCTTGATAATTTTGGTGTTAGTCTTTCATCCTCTAGTCCTGGTGTTGGTGTCTGGTAAGAAGTTCTATTTCCCTGATTTAATTTTTGTGTTGGCTGACTTGGTTGTTAGCTAGATTGATGTGCTTTATCTGACCCTGGTCTGGAGGTGTAATTTTTTTAAAAATTCATTTGTTCATATGTGTATACATTGTTTGGGGCATTTCTCCCTCCTACCCCACTCCCCTACCCCCCACCATCCCACTTCCAGGCAGAATCTGCTCTGCTCTTATCTCTAATTTTGTTGAAGAGAAAACATAAGCAATAATAAGAAAGACAAAGCATTTTGCTAGTTGAGATAAGGACAGCTATACAGAGAGTTTCTTAACTAGGCTTCTATGTACAAATGTGTTACAACCCAAGTTGATTCATCTCTAACTTTCCTTTTCACTAGTTCCTGATTCCCTTCTTATATTGACCTCTATTGCTTTAAGGCTTCTGTATTAGTTCCTCTGCAGTGGGGACATCAAACACATTCATGTTTTGGGTTTCTTACCTATACCCATACCTCCCATATGTGCTTTCCCTTTATCATGTGACCAAAGTCCAACCACATTGCTGTATTCGCCCTAGATCTAAAGTCCTCATATGAGGGAGAACATATGATTTTTGGTCTTCTGAGCCTGGTAACCATGCTCAGAATAATGTTCTCCATTTCCATCCAGTTACTTGCAAATGATAAAATTTTCTTCTTCATGGCTGAGTAAAATTCCATTGTGTATAAATACCATGTTTTCTTAATCCATTCATCACTAGTGGGGCATCTTTGCTGTTTCCATGACTTGGCTATTGTGAATAGTGCTACAATAAACATGGATGTGCAGGTTCCTCTGGAGTAACCTGTGTGCATTCCTTTGGGTATATCCCCAGGAGTGGGGTTCCTGGACCACATGGCAAATCTATGTTTAGAATTTTAAGAAGCCTCCAAATTTTTTTCCAGGGTTGGTGCATTAGCTTGCATTCCCACCAGCAGTGTATGAGGGTTCTTTTTTCCCCACATCCTTGCCAAAACTTGTTGTCATTCGTGTTTTTGATTATGTCTATTCTAACAAGGGTGAAGTGGAATCTAGTGTGGTTTTGATATGTATTTCCTTTATGGCTAGAGATGGTGAGCATTTCATCATGTGCTTTTTGGTCATTTAAATTTCTTCCTCTGAGAAAATCCTGTTTAGTACAGTTGCCCATTTGTTTATTGGTTCATTGATTTTGGGAGAGTTTAGTTTTTTGAGTTCCCTATATATTCTGGTTATCAGTCCTTTGTCTGATGTATAGCTGGCAAATGTTTTCTCTCAGTCTGTGGGTGGTCTCTGTAGTTTAGAGATCATTTCTTTCATTGTGCAGAAGATTTTTAGTTTTCTGAAGTCCCATTTGTCCAAACTTTCTCTTAGTTACTGATCTGCTGGGGTTCTATTGAAGAAGTCTTTGCCTATATCTGTTACTTCCAGAGTGTTTCCTGCTCTTTCCTGTATCAATTCAGAGTTTTGGGTCTTATATTAAGGTCCTTGATCCAATTTGAGTTGATACTCAAACAGGGTGATAAACATGGATCTAGTTTCAGTTTTTCTGCAGACGGATAACCACTTTTCTCAACAACATTTGTTGAAGAGGCTGAGTTTTGGGGTAGAGTTTTTTGGTCTTTAAGGTACAGGACCATATCATCTGCAAACAGGGATATTTTGACAGTTTCTTTACCTATTTGTATTCCTTTTATTTCTTTGTCTTGCCTAATTGCTCTGGCTAGGAATTCCAGTACTATGTGGAATAGGAGTGGGAATGTGGGCACTCTTGTCTTGTTCCTGATTTTAGGGGAAATGGTTTCAGTTTTTCACAATTAAGTATGATGTTGGTTATAGGTTTGTCATATAGTCTTTATAATGTTGAGGTATTTTCCTTCTATTCCTAGTTTTCTTAGAGCTTTTTTCATGAAATGGTGTTGGATCTTATCAAAGGTGTTTTCTGCTTCTATTGAGATGATTAAGTGGTTTTGTCTTTGCTTCTATTAATGTGCTGTATTACATTTATAGATTTGCGTATGTTGAACCACCCCTGCATCCCTGGGATGAAGCCAACTTGGTTGTGGTGAATGATCCTTCTGATGTGTTGTTGGATTCTGTTTCCCATTATTTTATTGAGGATTTTTGCATCAATTTTCATTAAGGAGATTGGCCTATAGTTCTCCTTTTTGGAGGTGTCTTTGTCTGGTTTTGGGTTGAGTGTAATATTGGCTTCATAAAATGAGTTAGGCAGTGTTCCTTCCCTTTCTATTTCATTGAACAGTTTAAAGAGGGTTGTTATTAGTTCTTCTTTAAAGGTGTGATAGAATTCAGCTGAGAAACTATCAGGTCCTGGACTTTTCTTTTTTGGAAGACTCTTGATTGCTGCTTCAATTTCATTTTGTTTATAGATCTATTCAGGTGATTAATGTCTTCTTGGTTCAATTTTGGTTGGTTCCAAAGATCTAGAAATCTGTCCATTACTTCAATATTTTCAATTTATTAGAATATATGTTCTAAAAGTAATCCGTGATGATTTCCTGGATTTCCGTGGTGTTTGTTGTTATCTCCCTTTTTGCATTTCTGATTTTACCGAATTGGGTTTTTTCTCTCCTCATTTTAGTTAGGTATGCTTGGGGTCTGTCAATCTTGTTCATTTTTTCAAAGAACTAACTTTTTGTTTCATTGATTCTTGGTATTTTTTTTTTCTATTTCATTGATTTTTGCCCTTATTATTATTATTTCTTGCCTTCTACTTGTTTTAAGATTTGCTTGTTCCTGTTTTTCTAGGAGTTTGAGATGTAGCATTAGGTCATTTATTTGAGATTTTCTGTCCTTTTAATATATGCACTCATGGCTATAAACTTTCCTCTCAGGACTGCCTTTGCTGTTTCCCATAGGTTCTGGTAGGTCATGTTTTCATTTTCATTAACTTCCAGGAACCTTTTAATTTCCTCTTTTATTTAATCAATGATCCATTGATCATTGAGCAATGTTTTTCAGCTTCCAAGTGTTTGCATGTTTTTTATTTTTGTTTTGTTGTTGAGTTCTAGTTTTACTGCATTGTGATCAGATAGAATGCATGGGATTATTTCTTTTTTCTTGATTTTGCTGAGGCTTCCTTTGTTCCCTAAGATACAATCAATTTTGAAGAAGGTTCCTTGGGCTGCTTGGAAGAATGTATATTTTGCAGAAGTTGGATGAAATATTCTGTAGACATCAGCTAGGTTCATTTGATCTCTGGTGTGATTTATTTCTAGAATTTCTTTATTGATTTTTTGTTTGGAGGACCTATCTATTGATGATAGGAGGGTATTAAAGTCTCCCACTACCACTGTGTTGGAATTTATGTATGTTTTTAGGTCTTTCAGAGTATGTTAAAATTGGGTTCATTGACTTGGGTGTATACAGGTTAATAATTGTTATTTCCTTTTGGTGTATTTCCCCTTTTATTCATATGGAATGTCCTTCTTTATCTTGTTTGATCAATGTAGGTCTGAAGTCTACTTTGTCAGAGATAAGTATTGCTACTTCTGCCTGTTTTCAGGTGCCATTGACTTGGTAAATCTTATTCTAGCCTTTCACTAAGCCAGCGCTTGTTTTTGTCAATGAGATGGGTCTCCTGTAAGCAACAGATTGTTGGATTTTCCTTTTTAATCCAGTTTGCCAAATGTGTCTTTTGATGGGGGAATTAAGTCCATTAACATTCAGTATTAGTGTTGATAGGTATGTGTTGATTCCTGTCATTTAGTTGTCTTTGTTGTTTAAGGATTTGATTGTGTGCAGCTAAATCAATGTTGCTCTCTCCCTTCTTGCCTTTTCTTCTCCTGTGTTTTGGTTCTGCCTGCCCTTTCATTGTTATACTTGGTTTCATTTTCTGTGTGCAGGATTCCTTGAAGAATGCTTTGTAGTAGTGGCTTGGTGGTCATATATTGTGTTAGTTTCTGCTTATCATGGAAGACTTTTATTGGTCCATCTATTTTGAATGATAGTTTTGTTGTGTAGAGTATCTTAGGGTTGAAGTTATTTTCATTCAGTGCCCGGAAGACCTCACTCCATGCTCTTCTTCCTTTTAAGGTTTCCATTGAGAAATCTGCTGTTATTTAGATGGGTTTACCTTTGTATGTTATTTGTTTGTTCTCTCTTATAGCCTTCAATATTCTTTTTCTATTCTCTGTGCTTGTTGTTTTAGTGATAATATGTCCTCGGATAGTTCTATTTTGGTCAAGTCTGTTTGTTGTCCTGGAGTCTTCCTGTACCTGAATGGAGATAGTTTTCTCTAGATTTGGGATTCTTTTCTGTTATTATTTTGTTATATATTTTATGCATTCCTTTTGCTTGCACCTCTTGTCCTTCTTCAATGCCCATGATTCTCAGGTCTGGTCTTTTGATGGAGTCAGTGAGTTTTTGCATATTCCTTTCACAGGTTTTGAGTTGTTTGAGTGATAGTTCTTCAGTTTTTTCTTTAATTTCCATTTCATTGTCAAGTTCTGAGATTCTGTGTTCTGCTTCTTCTAGTATGCTGGGGTGGCCTTCCATTCTGTTTTGTATTTCTGTTTCATTCTTTTTTCTGAGGTTGTCCATATTATGGGTCACTTCCTCTTTGATATTGTCAATTTTTGTCATCAATTCATTTATCTCTCTATTTGTGGTGTTCTCTATTTCATTTTGGTATTTACTTAGAGCTCCTATGAGTTCACTTATTTGTTTTTGTGTCTTCTCATATTCTTTATTTTTATTGTCTTGGAATTTCTTGAGTGCCTCTTGTCTAGAAACATCTCAATGGAATTCTCATTAATTGTTTTGCAGGATTTCTTCTTTTAGGGTGTTTTGTGGGCTTTGTTGGGTTCCTTGGGATATTCTATCTTTGTTTTTTGGGGGTCTGGAACTGGGTATCCATTTTATTCATTTCCTTCTGAATCTTGTACTAATTTATTTTGGGGGGGGGAGAATGGTTTCCATCCCTTTTTTGTCCTCCCATCATTCTACTTGGTGCTGTTTTTGTTCCTGTTCTCTGTGTAATTTAGTATTAGCTAACTTACAATAGTTAAACTAATGAAACCAAAAAGAAAAAGAAAGAAAAGAAAAAAAAAGTGAACCAAAGAAGTCAACAGGGAGAGATGGTGGACTAACAAACAGTGAAAGAGATAAGCACTTAGATAGAAAGAGGAAAAAAAATCCAAGTTCAGGAACAATAGAATTTCAGTCTTAATAGTTCTGGTGTTATTCCTTCAGCATACAGTCCTGGTGTTGGTATTTAAGCAGTAGCTGTGTTGTAGTTTTGCCAGGTTGTTGAGTCAGGAGACGAGCTTTGTGAACCACTACCTGCCCTATTTCAGGCAGTAGCTTATCAGCTGCCTACTTTCAGCTGGCTACTTTTGCAGGCTTTGTTTACTGAAGGGGAGAGCTGCCCCTCCCCCCTTCTCTGTTATGCTCAGAGCACCCTGCCCCTTCTGCTGTGTGTCCTTTTCAGTTCCTTGTTAATAATTTATTTATTTATTTATTTTACAGGCCTGGGGTCAGTCTATCCAGGGGGCTATGCTGGTTTATCCCAGGGGTGGCTGTGAGAATACCACATGCCACTTATTTGCTCACCTGTTTTTTTTTTTTTTCTTTTATTCATATGTGCATTCAATGTTTGGGTCATTTCTCCCCCCCCTTCCCCTCATCCCCTCTCTTACCCTCTGCCTCCTCCATCTCCCCTCCTACCCTCTCACTGCCAGGCAGAAACTATTTTGCCCTTATCTCTAACTTTGTTGAAGAGAGAGTATAAGCAATAATAGGAAGGAACAAGGGTTTTTGCTATTTGAGATAAGGATAGCTATACAGGGAGCTGACTCACTTTAATTTCCTGTGCATGTGTGTTACCTTCTAAATTAATTCTTCTCAAGGCAGGTTTGGAGCCAGTGTCTGGTGGTATGGGAGCCCTCTTGTTTTCTCAGTGCAACATGGCATGGAGAAGCTTTGTATGGGCTGGGGGTTTGGGGTGTTGGAATTTTGCTTCTTCCTCATGTTTTTTTTCTGCCAAGTGTGGCTCCAGTGTCTCAACAAGATTTTTCATTTATGGAGCTCATGCTGTCTGCTTCCTCCCTCTAGTAACCATCTTGGATCCTCCTGGAGATGTAATTTAGCATTAACAATTTCTCAGGTTCAATTCCAGACCAGTTGTTAATGTATTCTATAGAAAACCCTTCGATGATAATATCTATAAACAGTCGGAGTTGGGGAAGTAATGGTTATTGAGCTAGTTACAGATTATGGGGAATTGGTAAAGGTGGCACTTAAAAAAGGGGGGAGTGGAAGAGTATGGGGTGTGGCTCAAGGAGTAGAGTGCCTGCCTAGCAAGAGCAAAACCCTGAGTTCAAACCCCAGTCCCACCAAAAAAAGGGGGGTGGGAAAAGGAGTGGGTGATTGGGTTGAGAGGTATGGGGGCTGCTTGGTTTTGGGGTGCTTGTGTGTGTTTAGATATATTTCTGTTGTTGTAGTGGAGGGTGCTTGTGTCAGGGATGTGCAATTTGTACAGTAGGCTAGTCAGTAGGTGGCGAGTGTGTAGGAGGGAGGGATTGTGTGGTGACAGGTTGAGGGAGGATGGTGGGCAGAGGTGAAGACAGGGGAAAGAGTGATGAGAAGGGGCAGAAAGAGTAGTTGGTAGGGAGAACAATGGATTGTAAGTACAGGAGAAGGAGGGAGTGTGAAGAAGATGAGAATGGGGATAAGAAAATAGTGATGATGAATTTAATAATACAAGAATAAAAAAGAAAATGAAAGAAAGAGAAAACACAATAAAAAACAGTAGGTTTAGGAACCTCAGAAAGTTCAGTCTATTAATTAAAGTTCTGGAGTGTCTAATCTTGGTATTGGTGTTCAAGTGGAAGCTCTGATGTGGTCTCACCAGGTGGCTGGCTTGTGAGTGGTATTTGGACCTTCTGTCTACAAGATTAGTTGGAGTGGTTAGGTGAGGTAAGATTGCCAACTCATGCAGGGTGGTAACCTGTTTTCAGCAAGTAGCAGCTGTGTTGTTCTTCAGTTGCACCTCTATTTGGTCAGGTTCTCCCCTAGCAAAGTGGGCAACTCAGTTTTGAATGCTGCCCTCTGTCTCAGAGATCAGCTCTGGGATCTACCTCCTGCCTTGGTTTGGGAGGTTAGTTTGTCTCTCTGCTCCCTCTTAGTGTTTATGTCTCTCCCAATCTCTGTTGGGTGCTGGCAGCTCCTCTAGGTTATTGGTTTGTCGCCTGCTCCTGCTCTCAGTATTTGCTGCTTTATGGTGTGTCACTGAGAGTTCAGCTTTGAGAGCTTAGTTCCTTGCCACTCCTGGACAGTTCAGCAGTGTGAGATTTGTTCTTTGCCCCTCTCCTGTTCTCCAGGAACCCGGGGGAGGGGTATTCAGCATTCCATCTGCACCTCCAATATTGGTTCACTGTTTATGGCTTTCAATTTTGCTGGCGGGGGGGGGTTCAGTGTGCCCATGGGCTGGGCTGAATTATTTTCCCAGGGTAGGTTGGTGTGGTGGGATGGGTAGGGGTGCAGTGCATGGTGCATGATGCTCACTTGTATCTTCTGCAGTTTCACACAGGCAGCTTTAGAGGCAGCTGGTGGGTAGAAATGGTGTTTTTTCAGTGTGGTATTGTGTAGGGAAGCTTTCCATGGGTTAGGGGTCCAAGATGTTGCAGGGTTTGATTCAGATTGATGCTCTGTCTTTTTCTTGTTGGGAGAAGAAAGAAAAAAAAAAAAAAAAAGAAAAGCAGCCGGGGGCTTTTTTCCCAGTGCTGGAGGCCAGACACACCTTGCTGGCTGTAGTGAGTGGGATTTTTGTGGTTGTTAGGTGCAATTAAAGGCTGATTTAAGGGTCAGTCTTTGAATTTTATCTGCACCTAATGTGATGGTGGTTATTATTTTGGCTAGGAGCAATCAGAGTTACCCAAGTGTGGTTCCAGCATCTCAAGGAGGTTTCTGAAGTCACAGAACTTAGGAGATCTGATTCCCTACCTTAGTGGCCATTTTTTTTCTCCCTCTTACTTTGCCTTTTGATTTCAGTAAAATGACTCAACTATTATCTTATGAAATGCAGAAATTGAGGATCTCTACCACAAATCCTGGGAACTTCAGGAGTGTTACTTTTTCATTATCACCACTGCCCAAGCTTTCTCCTAGGCAAAATGCTTATTGCACAGATAGGTCTTTAGCACTATCCACCACTGACCAGCATATGGAGATTCTTATGTCACGTGAATGATCACACACATGACAGCATGTAATTTTGTTTTTTGGCGCTGAGGTTTAAACTCAGGGCCTACACCTTGAGCCATTCCAGTCCTTTTATGTAATGTGTTTTTTGAGATAAGCTCTTGTAAACTGCTTGCCTGGGCTGGCTTTTAACCAGGAGCCTCTTAATCCTGTGTAGCTAGGATTACAGGCATGAGACACTGGAACCTGGCTAGAGTATTCAATTTTGAACAAAATTTAAGGCTTTGATGGATGAAGCATTATAGAGAGCATTATGGAACAAATAAATTAAAATTGAATAAAAGGCACTCTCCTGATAAAGTTGCTCGATCATTTTCCCTGGATACCTCACCATGTAGAGCCCCACTTTCTGTCCATCTTTCTGGGATCCTATTTTTCTGCTCTCTTCTTCCCAATTCTCTCATCTCTTCTCTTTCTTTCTCAAGCTTTTAGAAAAAGCTCAAAATTTCCTTATTATATTGCACTATTTTTCTTTTCTTTATTCCATTTCTTTGCCATCCAGATTTATCATTTTTGTCTTTCTTCTTCAAATCCAAAACAATTTTACTTAAATAAAGAACCATTTACTATAGCAATAAATAAGGCCATCTTCTTAAGAAGTAGAATTCCTCTCATCAGTTGTGGCCCTGAGTAACAGTTTATTCTCTCCCACAGAGAAATAAAGGTAAAAGTGTGTATTTGTACAAAATACTAACTTTACATGAATTGTTCTGTGAGTTTCAATAATAGTAACCTATATGAGATGGGTTTTAGTGATAGATTATCCTTTCAGATTTGAAAATGAGAAAGTCGAGGGACATAAAAATCTTTGTCTAAAATCACAAAGCAAGCAAGAGAACCAGAATTTGTTCCCAGGTCTGTGAATTTTTAGGCCAGACTTCCTCACATTACATCAGTTGACACTGATATGCATGTACTGATATAAAGGCTGCAATAGGAACTAAAGCATAATACTGTGCTTGAGAATTGTACATTCATTACACAGTCTGAGGAGCTGGCATCAACTGAGGAAACAGGAGATTTTAGGGAAAGGTCAGAGAAGAGTTATATGACTATTAAATGATTAGATAGTAGAATTTGTGCAGAAAACTAGAAGTTAGGATCAGATTAATGGGCTGCTAAGCTGTGATTATGCCTCTGACAGTGGCTCCAAAGCACATTTTTGTGAAAGGACAAGTTTCTGTCCTGTGACATTAACTTCAAAAGGTTATGGTTGTAGTTGAAAAAATTTCCAACTTCCATTAGTCGATTTGTGGAATCATCCACGAATTCAACTAAACTTTTCAAATTTTTGACTCTTTCATGGCCTAAAGTGCTTTTGAATTTCATAAGTATACTGTATCAAGTAATTTTTATGTGTCCTAAAGTAATATTTAAAAACTTAATGATAGGATTAAAATATCCTATCACTGTGGTATGCTAAATAATGAAACACAAACTTTACACATAGGGATTGGGTCAAATATTGCACACTACAGTCAGACACAAAGCAGTCACTGTCTCCCTGTCACTCATCTTATCTTGCACAGAAATCTCAATTCATGTTGAAGCTGGAGTACAATTGTCTAGCATTAGAATTAAACATGGTAATTGAAAGTAACCCAGCTTTCCTTGTACTTGAGACAGCCTCTTTCAGACTAATTCAATATTATTTGAGGAAATAGTACTAATAGGTAATTCTTGATTCTTTCCCAGGAAACATTTTTTCCATGTTGTACAGCACCTTTCTTTTCTGTTCCCATTGTCCAAATGTTATCTGGGTACAGGGGAGATCATAGACATCCCAGGGGAGTGGAACTGGGTGCTCTACTCCAAGGCAGCTGCCTCATCCTGCTTCTCCCTGTCCCTAGGCCTCTGACCTCACCACTGAGGGTTGTGTCAGAACATGGGCAATGCATGCGGACTTAAACAGGTTCCCACATCTGCTCTTAGCAACTCTGCACATCCACTTAGGTCTGACTGTGACTCCTGCTTTGATTGACCTTTACTGCATCACTCAGCTGATGTTTCATTTCATCCTGCTGAGTGATAATTCTCCATTGGACTCTGGTATTTTTGGATGTTTTATGAGCAAGGTATTGAAAGTCCTTGATTCTGGACTATCATTTTTAAGCCACTATGTACACTGAGTGGCTTCTGAAGACTGTGTAGTCATCATTCAATTTTCTTTGTTTCCCTCTGGGATGGGAATTTGGAGAACCAGCACAGGAGATGCTGATATTCAGGCTTTTATTCTTGCTGACATTTTTTCCCAAGTATTTATGAAACAGTAATGATCTATCCCATTTAGCTTAAAAGTAAGGTAAACTCTCAGATCCTTCTCCGTTCTCAACACATCCTGCAGGAGACCCCATGGCAAGCACAGTAAGCCCTTCAGCTTTCTTCTGAGTTTTACATGGGGAGTGATGCTTGGGAAGATTACATTCCCTTCACAACATTCCAGTCCCGGAGGAACTGGAGAGTGCTGTTTCAAGTCCCTTCTGTATCTGAAGATGCCACACTACCATGAGTCACTCCTCTGCCCCAGCACAGAAGCTCCTCTCACCTGACTGAGTCAATGTGAAGCACAGCTTTAGGCTCACTCTCTATTTTTGACCCTTGAGAAGAAGTTTTATAAACCCATTTTTCCTTTCAACAATGTGTCATTATTCAATATTATAACACAAATTTGTGCCTTCTCATGCTATGTTGTAAATCAAAAGCTGTAGTTAACTCACTGTATGGGTATTCTTGCTGAAAATGTCCTAATCCTCCTTGAGGCTATGGGTGACCCTGGATGGATAGTGGAAAAATAATTTGAATATATTCAAAAGGTTATTCCTGTGGCACAATACATGTTTGTGAAGATGGATGTTGAATAGATACAGTCTTCCTCCACATGTCTTGGTATGCAAGATAACAATAAACTACAAGTACACACAAATCTTTCAGGCTGCAGTGACTTTATCACTTCTGTTGATGTATACTTACATACTAGTGAATGGATTCAGGAGCCCTGTTGATTTAAAAGTATTTAAGGTAAATAGTTCCAATCCTTTCTTTCATTAAAAACAATAATAAAAACAAAGTGATCCTGAGATTAGAATTTTCATTATTTCCTTGAAATAGAAAATTCTCAGTGATGAGTAATATTATCTTTCCAATATAGGCAATTTTAAGAGGAAACAGGACTAAACTGATGCACAACTCAACACACCTGGGAGTGAGTTGCAAGACACATTGACGTCAGGGTCCATCCTTACAGTGTCTCCAGCATCTTCTGAGTAGTTAGCACAAGGAGGGATTGAAGAAGTGGAGACAGCTTCTTATAGTGGGAGCATACTCAAAAAAGCTTGCAGATTTTTTTTTACCTGGAATTTCTGTATCTGTATCTGCTTAAGCCTTCATTTAGCTATATTATTCAATTGATGGGTGCTTCAGTAACTTTAAAACTTACCTTTAAATTAAAATAAGTTGCAAATGAAGAGAAATTGGTAGATCAGAAACCAAGCTTATTTTTAGGACCAATCATTTTGAAACAAACTATTTTACCCTCTTTAAAGGCATTATAGTATTATCTTAATAACAATCTCAAATAATTGTCCAACAATTACCTACCATGAGTTTGGTAATGTTAAATCAGTGTATAAATGTATGAAGTGAGAGGGTTGAGCTGATCTTGTACTTTGCCTCCAGCTCTGGTAAGCTGTGAATTCACAGAACTGAGAAATGTAGATGATATTTTAGAACCTGTCTGTTGGACAAAATTAGTTACAAGTGTTCATTTAGGATTTGATACCTTCATTTTTACAACTTTATCTAAATATTTGGGCTGAAAACAAAGTGCCTTTGAGATTTTTTCTTAATGTCTGAGTACCACTAAGTTCATTGCAAAATAGCATATTGATCTGAAACACAGAGTTCTGAATATTTACAATTTACCTGTACTGCACCTTTCAACCCAAGGATAGGACTATCGATTACTCTTGCAGTCATACTGAGCCCATACTAAACCAAGATATAATGTCAGGGAATTTGTTTTTTTCTTGATTGTTCTCACTTTTTGACTTCTTTCTGACTTTCCATCTCTTATTTTCTGAAGCCATAGATAACCTGATGCTTTCTGTATTTTCAAGTTTTCTCATTGTCTGCTTGGCCTTCCTTGTTTAAACAACAGACGTTTTTTGTCACACCTATGGAAGCTGGAACTCCAAAGTCAAGGTGCTGCAGGCTAGTTTCTGGTAAGCTTCTCTTCCTAGCTCACAGAGGGCTGCTTCGTGTTCTGTCCTCACATGGCCTTTCCCTGTGCACATGTGCAGAGTTGGGGAACAGTGAGCAAGCTCTGACATCTCTTCTTATAAAGACACCAGTCTTATTGGATTAGCACCTCACACTTATGACCCCATTTAAACTTTATTACCTCCTTAAAGGCCTTATCTGCAAATGAAGTCCCTTTGGGCATTAAGACTTCAAAATGCAAAATTTTCAAGGACACAATTCAATCCCTAACACCCTTCATCATGACATTCTCACATATTAAAGTTTTTTTCTTTTCCATCTTCTGTCTTTGACTCTCCTAAAAAATCTGTCTTCTTTATGCTCCGTATTGTTTTCTTTACTCATCAGATGTACTAGTTTTTAGCTATTATTAATGGTTCAAGACATTAGCTATAGTCCAAGATAATATACTTGCAATTTGAAAACGTCTACAATCATTAGCTGATTGCAACTTGAATCAGTAGAGCGGAAGGTGGCAATTTTATACACACTGTGAAACCACAAAGCCTTTCAGTGTTGCACCTTTATTTAATTTTGTAAGAACTCTGCTTTCCCTGCCTTCCTGCAGGTCAGTATGCCACACTGAAAAAGAATATTGCAAGCAGTATCTCTCCAGTCAATCAGTCCTTAATGAAGAGTGGACATTATCTTGGATCTTGTAGTATCAAGACATTATCAGGACAGCTGAACGAGATATTAAAATAAATATAAATATTCAAAACTGTATGAAGGAAGACTTTTCTTGATCTAGTGACCTGGGGGAAGAGGGCTTGAAAAGTTGCTGCCATGAAATAAGGACCATTGTCACTAACACATTTGTGAAACATGGAGGAACTTGAAAAATTTTCTGGCACCTGGCATCAAAGGATGCGTTATACTTCTGTTCTTCTAGCTACCGATCTGTAGAGATTGTGTTTGAAATAATAATGTTCCAGTGCCCTTGGTACCATCGTGATCCCACTAATTCTCTGTGGTTATACTTCATTAAAAATAATATTAATTGGCTCTCAGCTCTGCCTGTGCATTTCTTCAGAATGCAGTTTTGTCTAAGAAAGAGCAGTATACTAAGCTTATAGTTTTGAGCCATCAGATTTTTCAAAAGGGCTGCTTTTTGCTACAAAATCCAGAAATGCATTCAACCTTGAGCAATATTTCTTTTTCTGCAATTCATAAACAATTTACCCACTAAGTATCGATACTCGTGATGCTAGACCAACCTTATATCTCTCACAAGGCCAACTGGTAACATCTTGTTTGGAAGAAAAGCATTATAGCTGTTATCCACATAGATTTTACTTGTGTACCTGATCTTTATATTTGTTGTAAGCACATGACATCTCCAGTTCATCCTAATCATTGTCGGAGACCCTGCAGCTATTGTAATTTATGAGTCTCATGAGTCAGATGGAAACGATAATTTTTGAGCAAATGGAAAATTTTGAATGCAATAAACACAACCTTTAACATTCAGGAAGAAGCTTGATAACCTGACTAAAATCACTGTGAGGACTTTAGGCAGACAATATTTGCTGATTGGCTCTGACAGCTGGATTGTGTTGGGGCTAAAGGAAAGGAAGAGAAGTCTTTCTGTGATCTTAGAGTACACTGAAGGGATTCTGTCTTCCGTATCAGTAGAGGACCTTTCTAGTTGTTATAAAAAGTTTACTTCAGTCATCAAAAGAATATATTTGGGTTAAATGCAGATCTTTAACACACACACACACACACACACACACACACGCACACACACACACACACACGCACACACACACACACACACACAGACACACACACACACATACACACACAACAGCTCAGGTTAATATCCCTTTGAAACAATAGTATGTTATCACTGATACTCATCAATTCTTCCTGTACCAATTTTGTACAGGATAAGAACAAAGAAGATTTTTAAGAAGGAAAAGCAATGTTCCTACCTACCCTTGGGAATCACAGACTCCTACAATTCCTCTGAAAGAATCTAATAGTTTGGAAAGAAGAAGGAGAACATTTTTGTTTTATGCATTATTGACCTGGATGTATCTGCCAAAGACAGGTGTTGACTCTGATAATGAGGTACTTGATTTCTATGTACATTTTAGTTCTAACCTAACAGTTTCATTTGCTTCTACCTATAAGGGTATCATTATAGAAATATATGCTATTAATCATTGCAAGGCATTGCATCTGGGAAATTTACAAACAAAATAATATGACCTCAAGCCTCAAGTTGAGGGATGGGGGAGAAGATTGTATTTCCTAGTCATCCATTGTCCTGACATAACCACTTTTCTTTGTTGTTGTTTTTTATATAAGGAAACTCAAAAACAGGTAAGTGTAGAACTTATTAATTTGTTGAACTTTTTGTCAAATCTTTCCCAGAACCATTTAATCTTAAGCATGATAGATATTTCAGGCTGTACATTTTAGCTGTCTTTGTCAAAATATGCATTTCCATTAAGATAGGAAGATATATTAAATTATCATATTTGTTAGATACTTTGTACAGTCTGATTTTTTTTCAGAAGTAGTAGCAGGTCACTTCTGCTCAGAGTGAGTGAGTTTATTCCTTTTTTTTTCATTATTCATATGTGCATACAATGCTTGGGTCATTTCTCCCCCCATCCCCACCCCCTCCCTTACCACCCAACCCACTCCCTCCCTCTCCCTCCCACTCCCTCAATACCTGGCAGAAACTATTTTGCCCTTATCTCTAATTTTGTTGAAGAGAGAGTATAAGCAATAATAGGAAGGAACAAGGGTTTTTGCTGGTTGAGATAAGGATAGCTATACAGGGCATTGACTCACATTGATTTCCTGTGCGTGTGTGTTACCGTCTAGGTTAATCTTTTTGATCTCACCTTTTCTCTAGTTCCTGGTCCCCTTCTCCTATTGGCCTCAGTTGCTTTTAAGGTATCTGCTTTAGTTTCTCTGCGTTAAGGGCAACAAATGCTAGCTAGTTTTTTAGGTGTCTTACCTAAAGCATGGGATATAGATTATGCAGTTTCTTTTTTTTAAAAAATTTTTTTTGTATAAACATTGGCTCCAGATATCATCTCCTTCTCTAGGGAATGTATTGATTATCTACTTTACCCTGTGAAGGCAAGTCCATGGTTTAAATCATTTTAGGCTATCAGGAAAATTACACAGGCACATTTTCTCACCACTCAGTATCAAGTTGAACTAGATACTTAGCTGAAAATAATTTGAAGAATATTCAGAGAACATCCGGGGCAGACAACCAAATGGCAAATACAGTTTTAAGAAAGATTATGATTGAACTGGATTTAAATAATTCAATGAAAATGTGTATATTGAATATAATAGAAATCAGGGAATACATATTCACAAGTGAAAAGGTGGAACCTTTTCTAAACACAAAAATTGAAGCCTTTTCTTTCATCTTTCTTGAACCAGTAACAGATACATTACTTCAGAATGCTAACCGTGCTTGTTGATTTAATCTAGCAGGGCAGGACATAGCTATTGTATTTGTGATTGTGGCCACGTCTTAAAAGAAAGCCACAAAAAGTGAGACAGGCTCACAAAGTCAAAGGGCACATGTTTTCCCTCATATGTAGAAGCTAGACTTATACAACACATATTGACATAAATGCATATGTGATCAGATATATTTACATGTGTACATATTTGCACATAAATGAGAGAGAAGAAGATGGCATTAGCGAGTCTGGCTGAGAGGACTGTGGGGGTGGGAGAGGGAAAGCATGAAGACTACTGAACTATTCCACTCATATGTGAAGATGTAACATAACGTACTATGAGCTGCCGAGAAAGTAAGTAATGGAGGGTTAATCTCATTACAGCCTGATAGACACATGTCCAGAATGCCAAGGTAAGCCCCCCTGGGACTATCAATATACACTTAATAAAAAGGAAGAGCAGGAAGGTAAAACAGGTCACTTCCAGGGGAAGAGACTAGTGGGATAGGAGAGGTCATAAGAAAAGGGTGAGTGAGGACAAATATTGTGGACGTATTTTGTGTTCATATATGAAAATAGAAGAATGAAACCTGTTGGAAATAGTTCTAAGAAGGGGCGGAGACATAAGGTAAATGATGGAGGGGGATTAATCTAAGACATAAGCACATATGCAAATATCACAATATAGTCTCCTGTACAACTATTATATGTTAATAAAGTTTTAAAAAGTGCCACAAAAAATGGCTAGAGTGAAATTATAAAGAACATGCATTCTGGAACTTGAGCACCTGGATCTAAATCCTAGTTCTGAAACTTACCAGCTGCGTGAATCTAGGCAAGTAATTAATCTTTTTATATTCTACTTTACTCTTATGTAATCTCAGGATAATAACAGTATTTACTTGGAATAGGTAACATGAGGATTCAGTGAGTCAGTATCTGTCAAGTGCTTGGACCTGTGCCTGGCACTTGTAAGTGGCTAAATACTAAGAGATGGGAAGATGGTCATTGTAGTCGAGGACAACCAATACTCATTGAGTAACATGTCTCTATCATGCACACACCTGGTATGGATCATATCATTTAATCCACAATTTTTTTTGTGGTAGTGAGGTTTGAACTCAAGGTCTCAGGCTTGCTAGGCAGGCATTCTTGCTGCTTGAAGCTTGAGCCACTTCACCAGCTCTTTTTTGTGTTGGGTATGTTTGAGATAGTGTCTCTGAACTATTTGTCCAGGGCTGGCTTTGAACCATGATCCTCCTCATCTCTGCCTCCTGAGTACCTAGAATCACATGCATGAGCCCCTGGTGCCCAGTGCAAGTGTTTTGAAAAGCAGGGTTTTTTTTTTTTTTTTTTTTTTTTACCTGCTACAATAGTTGGATCTGGAATGTTCCTCCAAAAGCCCATGTCTCAAATGCTTGTTTTTTAGCTTGAAATTGTTGGAACGCCGTAGAAACCTTGTAAGAGTTGGGGCCTAGTGGGAAGTTTTACATCACAGGTGGACATTTCCTTGAAGGGGATTGCAGGATGTTGATTTCTTTCTCATTCCAACCACGAGGTGAACGATTTTGCCACATGGTGCTGCCATTGTGATATGTTATCTTCATACAGACCAAAAGCAGCAAGGCCAATTAATTACAGACTGAAAGCTCTTAAAACTGAGTCAAAACAAACTTTTTTCTTTATAATTTAATTATCACAGGTATTTGTTACATTAATGGAAAACTGACTGACACCTGCATTTTACAGATAAGGAAACTGGTGCTGAGTAGTTAAATACTTGTCCCAGTTTGTAAATAATTAAGTTGGTGTCTAACTCACTGTCTATAATAATAGGACTATGAGGAATTTGCATAAACATTGACCCATTTCAATGTCTGACATTTAATTTTGTAAATAAAGTAATCCAGGTTATAAAAATGTCTTTTGGTGGAAGGCACGCTTAGTGTCATGATAAAATCATATGAGAAGATAACCATTTGTGCTCAAGTATTTTATTCTGTTGTCACCTGCCCAGGTTTATTAAAACTTCGATATGACAAGAATATACTTGCAAAATTTTACTTAGAAAGTGCCCTTTAACTTTTCAGCAAGTAAGTGTACAGTATTCTGAGTCTTATTAAAGGGAATAAAAAGGCTGATTGTGAGGCACTCTGAGTGAATTGGACTTCCAATAGGTGCTATGGTATAGAAAAAATATCAATAATTATTTCTGAAGTTAAGATAATAAGGAAAGAGCAAAAGATAAATGTAACTTAATCCTTGGTCTTCTAGATAAATATCAGGGTACATGTCTGTATAATATTTGTTTTATTTTTTAACACACACAGAAATGATTTGTAATGATATATCTAATTGGAGCTAGCAAGTCAATGTAAGGAGCACCGCTCATGGGCGCATCCTGCCCTAGTACCTTGTATGTTATGTTCATAGCACCAAGGATTTATTTTTTTTGGGGGGGTAGGACTAGGGTTTGAACTCAGGGCTTCACACTTATAAAGCAGGTCCTCTACTGCTTGAGTCATACCTCCAGCTCATTTGCTCTGGTTATTTTGGAGATGGAGTCTCCTGAACTATTTGCCTGGGCTGCTCTCGAAATTTGATCCTCCAGATCTCAGCCTCCCAAGTTGCTAGTATTACAGGCGTGAGCTGCCTCTTGATTTACATGCTTATTCATTCCACCATTCATGAGGCCCTACTGTATGCAGGGCCCTGGGCAGAGACCATGCTAAGTCACTTAGGCTGCCATGGCTCCCACCAACACAGAGCTTCTAGTGTGATAAGAAGTAATTAAAGGAGTAAAATAGCACATCTTTATCCTAAATCGTCTGCTTTTTGGTTAGTGATGACTTCATAGTTCCTCATAGGAATGTGTGAATTTTTACTTTATATTTGCTCACTTAGAAAGTCTACCTGTCATTTTGTCAGCATTTAGGACTCTATTCCAAAGGTAATTTAATTCTTTCTTAGAAAAACACTTACTTTGTACACTCAACACATAATTTTTCCAAACTTTATTCCTAGCTCAGAGATCTTACAAGGGTACCTCACTGCATAGTGAAGCCAAGCAATGATTTTCTTCCTCAAACTACCTTCCTTGATAGAAATTTTATGCCTTTGAAGTTCCTTAGAGGCACTCCATTTCTCTTCCAAATTTTGATTTTTTTTTACTTTTTTATATTTGGATTCATACTTCATCTCTTTTCTCACCAGTTCTGTCCTCCCTTAATGCACCATTATGCTTAGCTATTTTCCACCTGAGCCAGCTTGTGACTCAAGGGAATGGCAGCAGTAGGACTTTTAGCGCTAACATCCTCTCCTCTGCTGTGATCACACCCAGGGCATCTCCTGCTTGCTTCCCTCTTAATGAGAAGAGAGACTCTAGGATTTGCTGAGCTCTGGAGCAGCAGGAGACTGGTAACGGCAGGTGAAGACTGAGACTAGAAGCAGGTAGTAGTGTAAACTTTTGGGGAGAGTAAAATTGAGTGTTTTAGCCTCTCCAAATGACAACAGCAATGGCCACAAAGCTGTGTGGGTGACTGTGCCCTACTTCCTCGGTATGAAGCAGGCACAGAAATGCCATGGAGCTATTGATCTTACATTATCTGATTAGTCATGGTGCTTATCTAGGTTGATTGTAACAAGCTCCCTGTTTTTCCTCTTCCTCTGCCATAGGTAGAAATATCACCCATGGCAACATTTCTCTAAGATATTTGACCAGGGAACACTTTCTAACTTACAATGTATCAAGGGAACATCAATAGGAGCTGTGGAGCTATCATGCACACTTGCACTGAAGTGAGGGTGAAGAAATATTATATACTGTAAGATTTATTTAAAGTTTTTTTTTTTTTTTGAGACATGATCTTGCTAAATAGGCCAGCTCTGTCTAGAATTTGCTTTATAGCACAGGCTGGCCTTGAACTCTTGATCTTCTGGCCTCTACCTCCCAATTGCTGGGAGTATAGATGTACACAACTATGCCTGGCTAATATTTTTGCTAAAAATGTTTACAAAAGGCAATGATATAGGTGCCTTGCAAAATGAAGGATTCTAGGTGTTTTTATGAGTTAGATCAAATGAGCTTGTGCAATTGATTTGATTACATTCCATACCACTTCCTGAAGGCATATTGTCATATAAGAAAAGAGCCATTGAAGACAGGTGTCTAGTAATTGTATTTTTACATATATGTCCACATAATATTACAAATATAAATTATATATTAAAATAAAGTAGTAAATATGTTTAGAATTTTTTTTCAATAAATATCTGTTAGCCTCTCATAGATCACCAGATATTCAGGAAATGTACCTTGTACCATGCTAATATAAGGAAATAGGCAACTGTGTTCATGCTATTTGGTAGTCTCTAAGATTTAATGCTATAGTTGAATGAAAATTACATTTTGACTATAGTTTTGGAAAATTACTTGGATTAAATTGGCTTGAATTCTAGGTATGGCCCTGCCAGAAATCATCAAAGGAAGGTCTATGTGCCCTGTCAGTGGATTTGCCTGTCTTCCTCACTTTCCTTTCTGATGTAAATTTCCCTAGCAGTATTCCCTGCTCAGAGAAGAGACAGGCTGTTCTTTGCCCAAGGATGGCTCTTTGTCCAGAGAGGACCAGAGTGGAAAGCAGTGTCCTGGTCATCTCTAATGTGTGGTCTCACCTGGAACAGATTGACTTCTCATATCCCTCTTTTGATAATGCAAACTGGAATTATGAAAAGGTTTTCCATTGGTAGTAGAGCAGAAAACAATCAGCATATACAACCACTTTATAGGCTTTTTCTTGCGTGATTTTTACTGGCTTCCTTTTAAGAATTTTATCTTAGGTCTAATTTTTTAAATAACCAATTTAAACCGTCCCTATCTTTCTCCTTTATTTGTGGCTTTTTAAAACATTTTTTTAACCTATTTTCAAGACTCACATGCTGATACAAAATATTTTATATGCTTAGTTTACTTAAAGAAAGGCAAATTGCACATTCAATTTAAAATTTTGGGGTAAAAGTCATCCATAAAGCTGGAGACCTTTTTAACTCTTAAAATGCTCACTTCTCTTGCTATAAAAAGGGAACCAATAGTCAGTAAATGTGCATTGTGGTTATTTTATGCTGTTCTACTTACTTTTTCTTTTGACTCAAACATTTCAAGAAGTTATTTTTTAGAACTTTTTTTGGGGAGTGTTTGCCATTTAAAAGAAATGGAGGAGAGAAGACTATTCCTCAACCTCTTACCCACTCCTGACACTGCAAAGGCTGTTCTGCCAGTCAGTAATTCCCTCGAGGGAGAGAACTGAGAAGGATGAAAAGTAGGGTGATCAAAGAAGCAAACCAAACATGTATTTAAAGAAAAGATTTCCATCAGTTTCTTTCCCCCACTTTTTTTTTTAAAGAATGATTGATTCTTAGTTAGCCTCTCCTAGTGATATTTTATTGAGTTTTCAATTGCCAAGTCATGTCTGAGCTGCCAATCTAAATTTCAAACTTTTAAGAAAAAGAGTGGTTCCACATCAATCCATTTGTTCCTATTCAATGTTACATCTAGAAGCTAATTTAAAGAACTCTGGGAAAAAGGATATTGAGTTTGAGACTCTAAACCCTCTGGCTTAACTTCCTACTATGTTGTCTATCACAGTACTTATGTAGGGAGAAAATATCACTATGGTACCAAAAGCTTTTATTAAGAATTGAATCTCTGTAGGGTTCAGATAGGCATTTTGTGAATAAAAATACTGAAAGCAGAAGATTAAGAAATATCATTATTTTCTTTAAAACAATTTTGATTAGCATATAATAATTGTACAGGGGTATGCGATGTGATATTTACATATGTGCTTAAAATATATCTTAGTTAGACTTAACCTTCTCCATCGTTCTGTGTTTTCCTCCCTCTCCCCCTTCTTAGAACAATTTCTACAGGTTTCATTCTTCTATTTTCATATATGGATACAAAATACATCCACCATATACACCCTTGTTCTCCCTTTCCTTGTGCCTACCCTCTTCCACAGTACCCACCTCTACAAAAGAACAATTTTTCCCTCCAGCCCTTCATGTTTTTTAAGTGTATATTGACAGTCCAAGGGGGTTTTGCCTTGGTACTTCAGGTCTGTACTTTAATCATACTAACCTCCTCTTCCCTGTTACTTACTCATTCTCTATCACCGTGCTTCCCTAACATTCAACAACTTACGGTACAGTGCATTATATTATATTCATATATAGATGGGGTATTTCAATAATTTTCATTCTCTAGCATTTTTTTATCTCTCCTGCCTCCTGTAGTTCTTTCAGAAAGACTCACTAACATAATTTTGTTGTCTTTCACTATATATATTATATATGTATATGATAATACATGTATGTACATGTACATTTATCTTATAGCTCTATCTTCCACATATCATTTTCTTTTTTTTCATTATTCCTATATTCATGTGTGCATACATTGTTTGGGCCATTTCTCCCCACTGCCCCCATCCCCTTTCCCTTCCCCCTACCCCCCTTGTTTCCAGGCAGAACTTGTTCTGCCCTTTTATCCAATTTTGTTGAAGAGAAGACATAAGCAAAAATAAGAAAGACAAAGAGTTTTTGCTAGCTGAGATAAGGATAGCTACACAGAGAGATTCCTAGCACTGCTTCCATGCACAAGTGTATTACAACCCAACTTGATTCATCTCTACCTGACCTCTTCACTACTTCCCGGTCACCTTCCCATATTGACCTCTGTCGCTTTAAGTTACTGTATTAGCTCCTCTGCAGTGGGGACGTCAAACACTTTCAAGTTTTGGGTCTCCTACCTATCCCCATTCCTCTTGTATGTGCTTTCCCCTTAGCGTATGACCTAAGTACAATATTGCTGCTTTTGCCCTATATCTAAAGTCCCCATATGAGGGAGAACATATGATTTTTGGTCTCCTGAGCCTGGCTATCCTTGCTCAGGATGATGTTCTCCAGTTCCATTCATTTACTTGTGAATAAGATTTCATCTTCTTCATGGCTGAGTAAAATTCCATTGTGTATAGATACCACATTTTCTTGATCCATTCGTCAATAGTGGGGCATCTTGGCTGTTTCCAGAACTTGGCTATTGTGAATAGTGCTGCAATAAACATGGGTGTGCAAGTGCCTCTGGAGTAAAATAAGTTGCTTTCCTTTGGGTATATTCCCAGGAGTGGGATTGCTGGATCATATGGCAACTCAATGTTTAGATTTTTAAGAAGCCTCCATATTGTTTTCCAGAGTGGTTGCACTAGCTTGCATTCCCACCAGCAGTGTACAAGGGTTCCTTTTTCCCCACATCCTCGCCAACACCTGTGTTGGTGGTGTTTTTGATGATGGCTATTCTAACAGGGGTGAGGTGGAATCTTAGTGTGGTTTTGATTTGCATTTCCTTTATGGCCAGAGATGGTGAATATTTTTTCATGTGTTTTTTTTTGCCATTTGAATTTCTTCTTTTGAAAAAGTTCTGTTTAGTTCAGTTGCCCATTTCTTTATTGGTTCATTGATTTTTGGGAGAGTTTAGTTTTTTGAGCTCCCTATATATTCTGGTTATCAGTCCTTTGTCTGATGTATAGCTGGTAAATATTTTCTCCCACTCTGTGGGTGGTCACTTCAGTTTAGAGACCATTTACTTTGTTGTACAGAAGCTTTTTACTTTCACGTACTCCCATTTGTCCATCCTATCTCTTAGTTGCTGAGCTGCTGGGGTTCTATTGAGGAAGTCCTTGCCTATACTTATTGCTTCCAGAGTATTCCCTCCTCTTTCCTGTACGAACTTCAGACTTTCAGGACTCATATTAAGGTCCTTGATCCAATTTGACTTGATACTAGTACAGGGTGATAAATATGGATCTAGTTTCTGTTTTTTGCAGGCAGATAACCAACTTTCCTGGCAACATTTGTTGAAGAAGCTGTCTTTTCTCCATCATATGTCTTTGGCTCCTTTGTCAAAAATAAGGAGGACGTAGCTGTTTGAATTCGTATCTGGGTCCTCTATTCTGTTCCACTGGTCTTCATATCTGTTTTTGTGCCAGTATCATACTGTTTTTATTGCTATTGCTTTATAATATCTTTTGAAATTGGGTATTGTGATACCTCCAGCCTTGCTCTTTTTGCTGAGCATTGCCTTGGCTATTTGCTGTCTCTTGTGTTTCTAAATGAACTTTAGGGTAGATTTTTCAATCTCTGTGATGAATGTCATTGGGATTTTGATGGGAACTGCATTAAACATGCAAATTGCTTTTGGGAGTATAGCCATTTTTTACTATGTGGATTCTACCAATCCACATCTGTAGTCTTCCTTGATCTTTTTCTTCAGGGGTTTGAAGTTCTCCTTGTAGAGATCATTCACATCCTTTGTTAAGTTTACTCCTCCATATTTGATTTTGTAAATGGAATTGTTTCCATATATTCTTTCTCAATTTATTCATTGTTGGTGTATAAAAAAGCTAATGATTTCTTTAAGTTGATTTTGTATCCGGCCACCTTGTTTTAGCTGTTTATGGTGTCTAGGAGTTTTTGAGTAGAGTTTGTTTGGGTCTTTAAGATAGAGGATCATGTTGTCTGCAAATAGGGATATTTTGACAGTTTCTTTATCTGTTTGTATTCATTTTATTTCTTCTTCTTGCCTAATTGCTCTGGCTAGAAATTCCAGTACTATGTTGAATAGGAGTGGGGAGAGTGGGCATTCTTGTCTCCTTCCTGATTTTAGAGGGAAAGGTTTCAGTTTTTCTCCATTAAGTATGATGTGGGCTGTAGGTTTGTCATATATAGCCTTTACAATGTTGAGGTACATTCCTTCTATTCCTAGTTTTCTTAGAGCTTTTATCATGAAGTGGTGTTGGATCATGTCGAAGGCTTTTTCTGCATCTATTGAGAAGATCAAGTGGTTTTTGTCTTTGCTTCTATTAATGTGCTGTATTACATTTATACATTTGCATATGTTGAACCACCCCTGCATCCCTGGGATGAAGCCAATTTGGCTGTGGTGAATAATCCTTCTGATGTGTTGTTGGATTCTATTTGCCATTATTTTATTGAGGATTTTTGCATTGATGTTCATTAAGGAGATAGGCTTATAGTTCTCCTTTTTAGAGGTATCTTTGTCTGGTTTTGGGGTTATTGTAATACTGTCTTCATAAAATGAGTTAGGCAGTATTCCTTCCCTTTCTATTTCATGGAAAAGTTTAATGAGAGTTTGTTTTTAGTTCTTCTTTAAAGGTGTAATAGAATTCAGCAGAGAATCCATCAGGTCCTGGACTTTTCTTTTTTGGGAGACTCTTGATTGCTGCTTCAATTTCATTTTGTGTTATAGGTCTATTCAGGTGATTAATATCCTCTTGGTTCAATTTTGGGTGGTCATAAGTATCTAGTATTTGTTCATTTCTTCAAGATTTTCAAATTTATTGGAATATAGGTTCTCAAAGTAGTCTCTGAAGATTCCCTGGATTTCCATGGTGTTTGTTTTATCTCCCTTTTTGCATTTCTGATGTTACTGAATTGGATTTTTTCTCTCCTCATTTTAGTCAGGTTTGCCAGAGGTCTGTCAATCTTGTTTATTTTTTCAAAGAACCAGCTTTTTATTTCATTGATTCTTTGTATGTTTTTTTTTTTTGTTTCTAGTTCAAAAATTTTGGCCCTTAATTTAATTATTTCTCTCCTTCTGCCTGTTTTGGGTTTTGCTTGTTCTTGTTTTTCTAGGAGTTTGAGATGTAGCATTAGGTCATTTATTTGAGTTCTTTTTGTCGTTTTAGTATATGCACTCATGGCTATAAGCTTTCTTCTTAGGACTGCCTTTGCTGTGTCCTATAGGTTCTGGTAGGCCATGTTTTCATTTTCATTAACTTCCAGGAAACTTTTAATTTCCTATTTTATTCCATCAATGACCCACTAATCATTGAGCAACGTGTTGTTCAGCTTCCAATTGTTTGCATGTATTTTGCTATTATTTTTGTTGTTGAGTTCTAGTTTTAATGCATTGTGATCAGATAGAATGCATGGGATTATTTCTATTTTCTTATATTTGCTGAGGCTTGTTTTGTGCCCTATGATATGATGTATTTTGGAGAAGGTTCCATGGGCTGCAGAGAAGAATGTACATTGTGCAGAAGTAGGATAAATATTCTGTAGATATTAGCTAGGTCCATTTGGTCTATGGTGTGATTTAGTTCTAGAATTTCTTTATTGAATTTTTGTTTGGATGACATATCTATTGGTGATGGGGGGTATTAAGGTCTCCCACTATCACTGTACTGGAGGTTATATATGTTTTTAGGTCCTTCAGAGTATGTTTGATGAAATTGGGTGCAATGATGTTGGGTGTATATAGGTTGATAATTGTTATTTCATTTTTGTGTATTTCCCCATTTATTAGTATGGAGTATCCTTCTTTATCTTGTTTGATCAATGTATGTTTGAAGTGTACTTTGTCCAAGATAAGTATTGGTACTCCTGACTCTTTTTAGGGGCAATTGGCTTGGTAAATCTTCTTCCACCCTTTCATCCTAAGCCAGTGCTTGTTTCTGTCAATGAGATGGGTCTCCTGTAAACAACAGATTGTTGAATCTTCCTTTTTAACCGGGTTTGCCAGACAGTGTCTTTTAATGGTGGAGTTAAGTTGGTTAACATTCAGTGTTAATATTGATAGGTATGTGGTGATTCCTGTCACTTAGTTGTTTTTGATGTTTAAGGGTTTGATTGTGTGCAGCTGAATCAATGTTACTCTATGATTCCTTGTCTTTTTTTCTCCTGTGGTTTTGTGCTGTCTGTTCTCTCATGGTTTTGTTTGCTTTCATTTTCTATGTGCAGAATTCCTTGGAGAATCTTTTGTAGTAGTGGCTTGGTGGTCATATATTGTTTTAGTTTGTGCTTATCATGGAAGATTTTATTGCTCCATCTATTTTGAATGATAGTTTTGCTGGGTAGAGTATCCTGGGGTTGAAGTTATTTTCATTAGTGCCTGCAATACCTCACTCCTTGCTCTTTTTGCTTTTAAGGTTCCCATTGAAAAATCTGCTGTGATTTTGATGGGTTTATCTTTGTATGTCATTTTTTTTCTCTCTTATAGCCTTCAATATTCTTTCTCTATTCTCTGTGCTTTTTGCTTTAATGATAATATGTCATGGGATAGTTCTATTTTAGTCATCTGTTTGGTGTCCTGGAAGCTTCCTGTACCTGAATGGGCATAGCTTTCTCTAGATTTGGGAAAATTTCTATTATTACTTTGTTGAATATATTATGAATCTCTTTTGCTTCCACCTCTTCTCCTTCTTCAATGTCCATGATTCTCAGGTTTGTTTTTTTGATGGTGTTGGTGAGTTCTTGCATATTCCTTTTACAGGTCTTGAGTTGTCTGACGAGTAGCTCTTCAGTTTTTCCTTTAATTTCCATTTTATGTTCAAGTTCTGAGATTTGGTCTTCTGTTTGTTCTAGTCTGCTGGAGTGGCCTTCCATTATGTTTTGCAATTCTGTTTCATTCTTTTTTCTGAGGTTTTCCATATCCTGGGTCACTTCCTCTTTAATATTGTCTATTTTTGTCTTTAATTCATTTATTTCTCTATTTATAGAGTTCTTTGTCTCACTTTGGTGTTTCTTTAGGGCTTTTATGAGTTCATTTATCATTTCTGTGTCTTGTATTCTTATTTTTGGTGTCTTAAAATTTCTTGAGTGCCTCTTTTACGTTTTGGTTAACCATGTATATTAACATCTCCATGAAATTCTCAGTGTTTACTTGCAGGATTTCTTCTTTGAGGGTGTTCTTGTGGGCATCGTTTGTTTCCTTTCCATTGTTTATCTTTATTTTGTTGGAGTCAGGAACTGGGTATCTGTTTTCTTCATTTCCCCTTGAATCCTGTATTAAATTATTTTGGGAGGAGAATGGTTTCCTTCCCTTTTTCATCTTCCCATTGTTCCACTTGGTACTGTGCAGCTGTGTACTTGATAGGCTAGTTGGTGGTTTCAGTCACCTGTCTTCTTTCCCTTTGTTTAATTTTGTTTTGTGGCTGTATTGGGTTTGTTGCTAAGTGTGTGTGTGCTATTTTTGTCCCTGGTCTGGGTGTAATTTAGTATTTGCTAATTCACAATAATAAAACTAACCAAAAAAAAAAAAAAAAAACCCAAAGAGATCAACGTGCAGAGATGAACAAACAAACAGGAAGCACAACAAACAAACAAAATTCCAGGTTCAGGAACAACAGAATTTCAGTCCTAGTTTGAGTTTTGGTGTTACTCCTCCAGCATCCAATCCTATTGTGGTATTTAAGCAAAAGCTCTGTCATAGTCTCACCAGGTGGTTGTGTTGCGTTTTTTTTTGTTGTTGTTGTTCTGTCTTTCATAGGCAGCTGCTTGATCAGCTCCTCCCTCAGTGAAGCATGGCAGTTTAAGTTTGTATGTTTAAGGTTCTGGAATCAGCTCTGTAGCCCATCAGCTGTCTTGCTTTGGAGTGGGTTTTAACTGTGCTTGTTTACTGAGGGCTTTTTTCTTTGCTTCACCCCCTTTCTCTGGGGCAAGGTCAGTGGTCTGTCAGCTGACCCCTTGCTGTAAGCTTGTTGAGATGGTTTGCTGATTATTTTTCAATTTTGCAGTATTGTTTGACTTTGGGTGTTGCTCACTGGCTCAGGAGATGAGCTTTGTGGACTGCTACCTGCACTATTTCAGGCAGTGGCTTATCACCACCTGCTGTCAGCCCTTCTGCCTTTCCAGCCTTTGTTTATTGAAAGTTCATGTGGAGATCAGCTTCTTGCTTCTCCCTCCTTCTCTGGTGTGCTTTTAGCAACTCTGCCCCTCTGCTGTGTGTTAGTTTTCAGTTCCTTGTTTAGTGTTCTGTTCAGTTTTTTTTTTCCTTTTTTGTAGGGCAGGGGGTCAGTCTGCCCAGGGGGCTGTGCTTATTTATCCCAAGGGTGACTGGGGAAATACCACATGATGCTTGGTGCTCATCTGTTTGGTATGTTGAATGTCTCCCAAGCAGGTTTGGAGCTGATGTCTGGCAGTGGTGGGAGCCCTCCTATTTTCTCAGTGTAACAATATGGAGAAGCTTTCCACAGGCTACGGGTTTAGGGTGCTGAGGTTTTATTTTCCTTGCTGCTTTATTTCCACCAAGTGTGGCTCCAGCATCTCAGTGAGGTTTTGGAATCACTGAGCTCACGCTGTCTGCTTCTGTGCCTTAGTCGCCATCTTCATCATCATTTTCTTAAGCTACAGTTTCAGATCTTCAATGGCTTAGCCTCAACACTCTGCTTCTCACAATGTGCCTTGGAACTTCAAACATCTGGAAGAGCTTTGATATAACACAACAGTGATTCTTAAACCTTTGTGTGCATCTTTATCACCTGGAGGGCTTGTTAAAACACAGACTATTGGGTCTTATGTACAGAGTTTCTGGTGCAATAAGGTGGAGATTGATAATCTAATGAGTACCAAAGTAGTGCTGATGCTACTGGTTTTGGGACCAAGTTTTGAGAACTACTCTTCCCACATAGTCCCTCTGTTCTATGGCATCTGAGGTGCAACTAAGGGCTACCTAAATTAGGGAGCTACCTGAAACTCCAAGACTATTTCTTAGTCTTGGCTCTGTTAGACTTACTTGGGGAGCATCAAAATGATGTTAATATTTTGAGATAGTTTTTAAAGCTCTCCAGGTGTTTCCAATGTGCACAGAGTTAGATACCCATTCTCATATCATAATTAGATATCTAGTGCAGTCACTTACTCTAAATGAATGGAACATGTATTCCCAATAACCTATGGGATGAGGAAGAGGAAAGTTAATGACAAATGTCATTGTGACCCAGTACAGGTCTCACAGTAGGCACAACATTGATAGTATTGATAAATCACTGGTCTTTACCACATAACTTTGTGTTCCAAGTTGGAAGCTGATAAGAGACGTTTTTTATTTCTCATCATATAACACTTTGCTTGGTGTATTTTCCTACTCAGAGTATAAAGATGGGACCACACACTTAGAAGGAAAGAGAATTGTTTGAAGGATTTCTATTTTGTTGGGAATGTACTAGGCATTTTAAGTTACAATACATTCTCCAGCATCTGAACTTGGAGGGGAAACTTGTCTGCAAGCAGGAAAATTTGAGATTTCTTGTTGCATCACAACACTAAGCTTGGCTAAATTGAATTCTACTAAAAATGAGTCAACAAATCAGATCAAAACTCATAAAAGCAGTCTATAGCCCAAGAGGAGAACATTTCTCTAAGTATTCGATAGAACATCCTTCCCACCAAATAGAATTACTACATGACAGGAAAAAAAATCACACTAAAAATACTTGATAGCCAAATTTGCTTTAAAAGAACATTATATGTAATAATAAATAGTATAAGACAAGTGCAGACCAGCTTGTGATAAGAAAGAATCAAATAGTCCCAGAAATAATAATAGGAGATATATGATATCATAAGAAATCAAATCATTTATACTATATTTTATCTGTATTTTAAAATTTGGCACATTAAGAAAAAGGAAAATAAGTTATTTGAAGGTTTTTCAAAAAATAATGAGAAGGATACCTCTCCCCATAAATAAAAACAGGAAACAATCTTACTAAGAGTAGTGATCAGAGGATTTGATATCCTGGCAAATAATCTCAGGAGATTAATTTTTAACTATGATCTGTAAATATTGTATTTGTTGTATCCTCCACTTTGCTACCTGTTACAGAGTGACATACTTGGTGCTAGGGAAAGCAAAGGAAATGCTGTGAATAGTGAACAATTTATTATTAAGCAGACCATCTATCTCAAGTCCCTATATGCTTTTCTGCCAGGAAAGGACCAGAGTTTTCCCAGAAGTGAGGCCTCACTTCTGGGAAAACTATACCTAAAGACTGCTCCAAGCTGTTAGCTACCTGCTTTGAGCCCTAACCCTTAAATCCCTAACCCAGTCCTTATTATTAGAGATATTCCAGAACCTCTAAGGGAAACAAGTTTTCAAAATGACTTAGTCAAGTAAATAATTACTTCAAATAAACTACAGAGAAATGTTTACCTGGGTGTGACTACTTCCTTCCTGCCTGTCCCATGACAAGGAGGGTAAATCATACTACCATGGTGGGTTAGGGGAGCCGTCAAAGAAAAGAACTGATAAATTGCACATATGCAGAGTTGCAGCCTTCTCCACTAATGATCGGTATGGTGGGAGCCTTGGTAACCTTCTATAAACTGCAGGTATTGCTTAGTGATCAAGAAGTATGCATTAAAACATCATAACATTTCCTACACCTGAACTCATGGGGATTTAGATGGTGGTTGAAACATTTGAACAGTCAAGTGAGCATGAAAACAAACCTCACAAGGCACAGATCTTTGGAAGTGTTCCTCTTGGAAGTACCTTCACTCCCCAGCACTAACTCCTCAGTTTTCTCTTATTCTCCTACTAAAAAGCACTAATTTCCATTCTTTTGAATACCCATCCATCTGAGAGAAGTAATCTGGTCACCTTCCTTTCTTTTGCCTCACAAATTCTCATCTTTGATATAGAAATGATGTTCCAGAAATTCTATTTTTACTAGAGCTCCACTGGTTGTCAAAATAATGGTATTTTACAAAAGGTGGGATGGTATCTCCAACTCATGAAGATTCTTGCCCTAGTGATGGAGCCAGAGAATTTTCTCTTTGATTATGATCAACACAGCTTATTAACTGGAGTATATTTGACATCTTTGGTTTTAAGCAATTGTTACTAATCTGACTTGAAGATATAAAAACCAGGCAGCTCATCGTTTTTGATTGAAACTTCTAGATTGTGCTTCCACTAAGTATGGATTTTAACTATTTGTCTCAACTTTGTGTTACCCTGCCCATACCTAGGGAGAGAAAGAGTGTTCAACTAACTGAGCTTGAATCATTTGTCTTTCCTTGGCCAGTGGCAGCAAGAGGAGGAATCTAGTAGAAAGAATATGAGAGTCTAGTCTTGTATTGGTAGCTCAGGACTTTTTGGATATACAATTTTATCAAGCCTATTCATGACAAAGAAGACTCCATTCTCCTTATGGAAAAATAAAGGGCCTTCAGGAAGGAATAATAGATGTTGAATAATAATAATTATAGGCCTTGAAATAGCCTATTCTATTCTCTATAAGAAGTAATTTCTCCTAAAGACAATACAGTTAGCACTCATCTGAAAAAGGATATTTCTCCTTTTACTATAATATTAACCCTATTTCCTGCAAAGCAATAACTCTTTTTTAATGTGCTAAGGGAGTTTTTGCCTTCTTCTAACGTCCTCTTTCCTCACAAAAGACCTCTTGAGAATTCTTTCTTTATAATCTCAGATCTCTTACAAAGTTCTCAGCTCCTAATCCTTTGATGTTCTCACAGGAAGAGAGGATAGGAAAAGGCAGGGTACCAGTGACCTCCTTTTCCTCAGAGTGAGGTAATGTCCTCCTTAAGGGAGGAAATGTTCATGTCAATGGTCTCCTTTCACTGCTTATAGGATTTATTTATTCATTTTCCAACCATTTCAAGAAGTTTTTCTCCAGTGAACGACAGCAGCTCCTTTTCTGCACCAGTGATTATTCCCAGAAATTTTCAGACTTCTTTATTATCAAAGTGTTAATATTGAGAACTTCAGTCTAGTGAACAAGGACATTCAAAAAATGATCAACCTTCTATGAGACCAGGCATCATCAATTTAAGTATAAAGGTTGACAAATCAAGACACATTTGAAAGTAAAAGGAAACATTTATTTAAAATTGCATGATGCCATAGATTTTTAACCAGGACTCCACACAAAATTTTGAATTAGTGTTTTGACTTTTGGCTATTCAACTGCCAAGAAGGTTAAGAAAATATGATATCACATTTTCATTTCATGATATCTTTCATGAAATCATAAACTGATTGAATTTATTCTGCATATTGAACCTTGCCAGATTTAATTTTATTCCTCTATTTTTAGTTGATTTCTTCTTTCTTAATCTGGGTAGATATATGTATATTTCAAGCACATTATGTTTTCAGTTTTATTTCCTCCACCCCCCCTTCACTTCTGTCATTTACAACCATTTTAATCCTCTATCTTCATGGTAATGGTGAAGAAAATACACTGGTGTATGAATCAAAAGGCATGGATATACTGACTTAACTGTGTGAATATGAGTTACTTATGTAACCTTGCTAGCCAAAATTTCCTCATTTATTAAAAATCATCATGGCAATTGCTTCGTCTAACTCTCCATTTAAAAGAACAACCTAATGGAAAACAAACTAAAACATAATCAACCTGGTTCATGTTATGATTATATCATATATCATAGTAATGAATGCTTGTTGAATACTTACTGTATTATGGGCAGATTTGATTTTTAACCATTTGTTACAATATAAAACTCCTGTAAGAATGGTGGAGGGGGTGAATTCAAGTATGATATATTTGTTAGAACTTTTGCCAATGCCACAATATACCTCTTTACCCCTGCAACAAAACAAAACAAAACAAAACAGAACAACCCCTAAAACTCCTGTATTGATTGGTAAGTAGCCACTGTTCTTCACCGATGTGACAGTCCTGGTCCTTTACCCAGAACTCTTGACTTCCTCTCTCGTCCGGAGAGTGACCAACCTTTTGCATTTTAAGCACATTTATTAGCTCTCCTATTTCTCTCCTCTTAGAAAGCTGGTCAATGTCTTGCATATTCATCCTGTCTCTGGCAAGGCTCAGTGGCACCAGAAGAGACTAGGGATCTTCTGCCTACCAATCGTTAGGCCAGCCATTGTGGTACCTGCTTGCTGACCCATCCCTGCATGTCCTTGATGAGTTTGGACCATGGTGGTGGGGACGGCAGTCAATAGGCAAATATCTGGTGCCCACTTGACCTTCTGAGCTTGTGGCTATCTGTTTCTGGGCATTACTTTCCTTGGTAATTCAGTTTCTGGGAAATTCAGCCATTGTTGGATTTGGTCTGTGAAAACCTGTGGGGGACACCAAGTAAAGAAGTAGGCAATGATGGGGACTCTCTCAGGTATCAACTGGGTGCTGCTGGCTCTGTTGGTATAGTAGGAAAATGGAGATGAGTGGGGCCACTTTGAGACTGAATTTTAATTCTATTTAATGCCCAGAAGACCTGTTAATCACACAGTTCAACATTAACTTTATCAATTACTATCAAATGGATAATTCTCAGAAAACCTTTTAATTGTTAAATAAAATAGAGGTATTATTCATCAGATTACTACTATTAGTAAGGGCTGTAAGTTCATAAAATCATCCTTTAACTTAATGCTTTAAAGACATTTTCACTTATTTTTATGGGGACAGAGGAGTTGATGAAATTTCAGCATATCTGTTTCTACCTGAGGCATCTCAAACAGGTTTACATAATTAATGATCTGATTTTTTTCATGGCCCCAGTTTATTTTCTATGGGGGAAAAAGTATTTTCATAATGTGCAGATGTGCATCCTACCAAAAATACTCACTGTCATTGAAAGTGTAATATAGCAATCATAAAAACGCACTGGATTGGCAATGTGGTTCTAGTGTTTCTATCGCCACTCACTAGTGAAATATGAGACTTAGCAATAATGATCATAGAGTATTCTACCTGGGGAAGATCATTAGAACTTCACCTTTCTTTGTAGATCTGACATCTATGATTAGATACCATTTTCATGTTCACCGGAAAGAAAGTCTTAAAAAATAGTAAATGTTCCACTCAAAATTCTCTAATAGTGCTTTTGATCAACAAGGTGTGCAGCAGGTGTTATTTTTTTTTTACATAAACAATGAATCACCAGTACAGAAGGAACTCTAAGAGAAATAAAATGAATATCTCCACCAAAAAAGCATATTATCCCAAATTTAGTTCACAGAGCAAACAAACAAGGTCATTGTGACTTCTTTGACACAGAAACTTGCACTGCTAAGAGTTGTTATTCCAATATACTAAATGCCAATGAGCTTTTAAAGTTACATGTTATGTACAATTTCAGTGCGACTGTTGCTTGTGATTTTTGGTATGGCTAATGATAGTAATAGTCACATATTTGCTTTAAAATTTTTTTTTGCACTTACTAATATTAATGATGAATCTGTGGATGCTCAATGTGGAATCAATTTATATCTAGCTATCTATCTATCTATCTGTCTGTTCATTCTCTTGGTTATTCCAATTTATCTATCTCATACTTCATATTAAGAACCAAAAGTTACTTTACCATGTAAAATACAACACTTAGAAAAATATAGAATGTGTTAACACATGTTTCTTCTATTCAAGTTTCAAATGGTTGGATATCTACATGCAAAATAATCAGTTTAGAATCTCACCTCATATTACAGACAAAAGCTTTCTTAAAATGAATCAAACCTGAAATACTATAGCTAAAACTTACATTTTTAGAAGAAAACACATGAGGGTGAATTTTCATGACCTTGGATTGACAATAGGTTTTTAACAATTTTACCACAATATAATCAACAAAAGAAAAAATGATAGAATGAATTTCATCAAAATTAATTTGTTTTGTTTTTTCAAAGGACAATGCCAAGAAAGTAAAAAATTCCACAGAATTATAGAAAATACAAAACATATATCTGATAAGGCTCTGATTTCAGACTAGACAATGAGTTCCAACAATGGAAACCAAAAAGGCAACCCAATTAAAATTTGGATAAAGGCTTGAATAGACCTTTTAAAAATGTATTAGCTAATTTATTTTAACAATAATATGGCAAAATATTCATTTTCTCTCTTTTTCTAGATGAGAGTTCCAGATGACAGTTTTATTAGCATTTGAATTAGACTACACTAGCCTTATGAGGGAGTTCCATTGTTTTAATTCCATCTATATATACAGCCTAATTTGAACAAAATCATCCTCTCTGCTAGATTCCCATTTCCCCCATCTTCTCCTTTTTCAAACAGTGTTTGGTGTGTTTCATTATGCCTTTGAACATATACATGTAGCATTTTATTCAAGTTCTTAGTGTTAAAATTGGTATTGAATACATTTTTTGAGAAAACATGAAACTAGCCAATAAAGACATGAAGAGCACACATTATTAGTCATTAAAGAAATGAAAATCCAGACCACAGTGAGATGCTACTTCATGCTATGATCAAATAAAGAAAAACATCTGCGGGTGAGGATGACGAGAAATTGGAGCCCTTGAACCTCGTTGGTGGGAAAGTAAAATGGTGCCACCTCTATGGAAAAGTTTGTCAGTTTCTCAAAGAGCTCAACACAGCATTGCCACATGGATTCAGTAGTTTCACTTCTTGGTACATACCCTAGAGGACTAAAATCCAGTGTTTCAACAAAACTTTTACATGAATGTTTTCAGCAACCTTATTCACAATAGCCAAGCAGTGGAAGGAATACAAATGTTCACCAACCGATGAATGGGTGAACAAATGTGATATGTCAATATGATGGAAGATTATTCAGCCATAATAGTGTCCATCCGTGTTTCAACATGGATTTTCCTTGAAAACATCATGCTAAGTGAAAAAGCAGACACAAAAAACCACATGTCTTATGATTCCATCACATCCAAAATAGGCAAATTCTTGAGAGAAAGCAGGTTGGTGGTTGTCAGGGGCTGAGATGGGGCGCTGCTGAGGAGGAATGGGAAGAACTGCTTTACTGGTGTAGTTTCTTTCAGGGGTGAACTAGATAGATAATCTGTCATAATTACAGAGCTATGATAATTGTACAACATTGTGAAAGTGTCAAGGGCCACTGAATTATACACGTTAAAATGGCCAAATTAGGAATTTTATGCTATGTAAGTTTTACCACAATGAAAAATAAATGGAAATATTTTCTAATATAGTCTATCTAAAAAATTTAAATGACCAATTAAAAACCCTGAAATTTGATTTGCAGCTTTAAACAATCTATGACTTTATTTTTGAACAAATTTTCCCATAAGTCTCATTTATACAATTTCTGCATATTGGTAAATCCAGGTTTTAAGCAATGGGATCCATTTAACTGTAATGGTGTATGAAGAAGTGACTAAATCTTCATATAATCAAATCTATGAGGCTCAGCTGCAAAGTTGGACTTTGTGAAAATCTCTTGCTATATTATAAACGGTCTGAATTTCACTACATTTTTTCCATTTTTCTTGTGAATTTCCTGAGAAATTTTTAGAAGTTTATGTATATATATATATATATATATATATATATATATATATATAGTGTGTGTGTGTGTGTGTGTGTGTGTGTGTGTGTGTGTTGTGTGTTTTATGTTGTTTCAGAAGAATTTTCCTGGACATAATTTAAATAATTTTTATTCAATTTAACATTTGATTAAGATATATGAATCCTGTGTACTTTAGGATTCATAAAAGTACAAAAGTGACAAGAGGGTGCCCTGTAGAAGGTATTCCTTCTCCTAAAGAGATCTAAGTCAGTCAGTTACCTACCCAGGTTCTTCAGTATCCACCCAGAGATTTATGCACATTCAAAAGTGTTTTCTATACAAACGACATCTCTAAATAGCACTTTTCTGAAAATTTTATTTGATGTATATATACATATATGTATACACATACATACATATACACACACTTGTTAGGCAGACACTCTTACCACTTGAGCCACTCTGTCAGCCCTTAATGTATTTTTTTAATAGATCATTACATTTTGTTTTGAACAGTCTGCCTCAATAAAAAAGGCAGAACAGTATTGTTCCTGCATATTTGTTTAAATATCAACATATTTGAATTAATTTCAAGTGTAGCATTTGCCCCTGAATTGTCAAGAATAGATGTTTTGACTCTGTAAGGTCACCTGACAGTTCAGGTGTTCATATTAAATACTTGAGTTTTGGAATAATTTACTGTAAAATTATGAGTGATATTTCCTCAACTCATGTTGATGGTTTTGTTTATTTTGTGATGGGGTCTCATTACACAGCTTAGCTAACCTCAAACTCAAATTCTCCTGATTCCATCTCTTGAGTGTTGGGATTATAGCCAAGGACCACCACACCCAGCTTCATGCTGATCTTTTCATTGTGTGATGATTATAGGATTAAAGTTTGAGATTCAGGCCTTTTCCATATGAAGCCAAAATAAGCAATTCATTAATGAAATTCTCTCTTGTATCTATGGTACTAGATAACTATCTCTGATTTTTATTTTGCCATTGTACAATTCTCATGTTATATTACTTGGAGAAACTGAGACAATATAAAGAGAACAATAAAAAGTCTCTTACAGCCATCTTTTTAATACATTAGAAATGCATGTGATATGAACACAATTTCTTGTGTTTTCATCCTTCTATATAAACTCAATTTTGTCTTGGACTAATATTCAGTTTTGAAAAGTTTCATTATAAATGATATGATTACATAGGATACTAATTCTTTTACTTTGATCCATGTGTTCAATTTTAATTTAAAAAATACTGGTAATTGCCAAAATCTTGTGAAATGGAAAAGTAACAAAATAACATAAGCCATATTTCTCTAAAGAAATAATACTCAAAATCAAGGCTAACTTAAGATTCTCATAAGGCTCTCAACACATTCTGTGTAAAAAAACAAAGAACCAGAAATATACTTTGTAAAAAAGTCAGATAAAATAGAAGAATGCCTACATAGTATAATAAAGTGATGTAAATTAGGCTATAAGTAAGAGATTTCAGTTCTTCAGAGTAAAAATTGTCTCCCATAAATGAAATCCTGAGCGTTCTCTTGAGGTTCTTTTGTTGTCTTATACAACAATACTTTTGAATATTTTTGTAATTAAAGATGTGCTTCACCCATGTTTATTGTGGCACTATTCACAATAACCAAGTTATGGAAACAGCCAAGATGCCCCACTACTGATGAATGGATTAAGAAAATGTGGTATCTATACACAATGGAATTTTATGCAGCCATAAAGAAGAACGAAATGTTATCATTCGCTGGTAAATGGATGGAATTGGAGAACATCATTTTGAGTGAGGTTAGCCTGGCCCAAAAGACCAAAAATCGTATGTTCTCCCTCAGATGTGGACATTAGATCAAGGGCAAACACAACAATGGGATTGGACTTTGAGTACATGATAAAGCGAGAGCACACAAGTAAGGGGTGAGGATAGGTAAGACACCTAAAAAATTAGCTAGCATTTGTTGTCCTTAACGCAGAGAAACTAAAGCAGATACCTTAAAAGCAACTGAGGCCAATAGGAAAAGGGGACCAGGAACTAGAGAAAAGGTTAGATCAAAAAGAATTAACCTAGAAGGTAACACCCACGCACAGGAAATCAATGTGAGTCAACTCCCTGTATAGCTATCCTTATCTCAACCAGCAAAAACACTTGTTCCTTCTTATTATTGCTTATAGTCTCTCTTCAACCAAATTAGAGATAAGGGCAAAATAGTTTCTGCCGGGTATCAAGGGGGTGGGGGGGAGAGGGAGGGTGTGGAGTGGGTGGTCAGGGAGTGGGTGGGGGCATGGGGGAGAAATGACCCAAGCCTTGTATGCACATATGAATAACAAAACAACAACAAAAAAAAGAGAAAAAAAATAAAGCTGTGCTTAAGAGTAGAGTGTTTTGCAAGCACAAAGCACTCAGTTCACACCCCAGCCCCACTAAAAAAAAGCAATTTAGTTTATTATGCTTTCATTTAAAATATCTGCAAGAAAATGATGTAATTTAAAGCTAAATGATAATTTATAAAGATGTTTTAGCCCATTGCCATAATCCTTTGATAATTCCTTAAAATATGAGGAAATCATATCTTAGTAAAATGTACTAAATTTTTCACATCATTTTGTTTATTTTCCCCAGTTTTTTTATTCTTATTGGTGCTTTGCTTGGTCATGCAAATAGAAGCATAAACGAGAGATGTAATTTAAATTATAACAATGATAACTTACTGAGTACTTGCTACGTGCAAGATACTGTTCTAATGTTTCACATGTAGTTAGTTGCTCCTTTAATAATAGTTTGCTAGAGTGGCCATAGCAGAGTATCATAAGTGGGTGGTTTAACCTACAGAAATTTATTGTTTCACTGTTCTAGAGCCTAGAACTCATGCTGAGCTGTCAGCAGGGTTGGTTCCTTCTGTGTGCTGTGAAAGACAGTCTGCTTCAGGACTCTCCTCCAGTTCCTGGTGGTTGCTGGCCATCTTTGGTGTTCTTTGTCTTGGATGAGCATCACCAGGATCTCTGTCTTCACCCTCACATTCCAAATATCGGAAAAATACAGTGGATAATGAAGAGTGGTTTTGGCAGGAAGAGTTGCTTCTCTTGCCTCCTGGGGCATTACTCTTGTCTGCACAGTCCAAGTTGGTTCACTGTAATCGTCCTATTTTAGCCTTCAGGAAGAGGAGGAAGGGGTGGGCCTATCCAGAACCTGCATAGATCACTGTTGCTCAAATCTCATTACTGAAAACTTTGTAAAGTGATCATCACCTAGCAACAACGGAAACTGGGAGACTGCTCAGCTGAATGTGTTGTTAGTAAAAAAAGAGGAGAAAATGGGTGTCATATGGCATTTTCTGCTATGAATGGTAAAAAAACAGCCTCTGTGGCAAGATCATTTGACGATAAAAGAGTACTTTTCTACATCGAATGGATGGTAAATGAGACAGATTCAACCTCTCATTTATAATAAAGGACAAAATGGAGGGTGTTCCAAGTACATACAAAAGTGGAGAGCGTGATACTGTACACCCATCACTCATCTTCAGCAGTTATTAGTTCTGATCTGGGCTCATCTTTACTTTTATTCAATTACCATCCCTTCCCCCCATTGTTTTGGAACAGATGTCAGGAATTATATAATTTTATTCATAAATATAGGTATATATTTTCAAAAGACCAGGTTATTGAAAACACATCAAAATAGCATTGCTACATTAAAACGAATACTTTAATAAAGTAATTACTCAGTATTCCAATTTTCCTGATTATTTCATGAATGTTTTCTGATTTTATAGTTATTTGCTTAAAGTAGGATGTAAATGATGTTTGCAACTTGGAGGATATTCTTTTTTTTTTAGTGGTATTGGAGTTTGAACTTGGTACTTCATACTTGCTAAGCAGGTGCTCCACCAATTGAGCCACACACCTGCCAAAACCTCTTTTATTGCTTTTAGTTATTCTTTAAGTAGGGTTTTGTGATTTTTTGCTAAGATCATTCTCAGACCACAATTCTCCTACCTGCCTAACTGGGATTACAAACTGGTCCACCATGCCTGGCCATGAATATTCTTAATTGTTCTCTGTATTTTTTTTTCTTTTTCTTTTTGTGGTGTTGAGGATTGAATTCAGGGCTTTGTGCATACTAGTCAAATGTTCTACCACTCAGCTACATCCCCAGCCCAAAATGTCTTTTAATCTATAATTTGTGCTTCCACTCCTTTCTTTACTCTCAATTTCTTTGTTGAAAAGTATTATTTGACATATAATTTCATATATTCTAGATATTTCTAATAAGATTCTCACAGTATTTACTTAACATATTTCTCTCTCTTTGTGTTTCTTAAAATAATTTAGATACTTTCCCAATGCAGAAAATAATGAATTGGTTTCCTAAGGTTTTTTAGAGTAGCCAGAGAGATTTCCTTTTTTCTTTTTGGAGTATAATTACAGACTCATGGATTTAAGATATTAACTATTAAACCCATTGCAGATATTATGTTTATCCATGCTCAAAATAGTCTCTCTCAGATTGGTTTATAGTCTTTTCATGCTATTAATAATTTTTAACCTTTTTTTAGGCCACATACTCCTACTTTATTTAGATTTTGATTAAACTAAAGTTTTTAGTTTTTTTTAAGTTAGCATATAGTATTTATATGAAGTAATGAGTTTCATTATGACATTTTCAAACATGTATACAATGTAATATGATCATATCAATCTTCCAGGAATCTCTCCTGTATCCCTTACCCTCACTGGTTGCTCTTCTAATATTTCCTATTCTACTTTCATGTCTTTAAAAAGCCTAGATTCTGCATATGAGAGAAAATCATGATATTTGTCTTTCAGAGTCTGGCTTATTTTGCTTAACACTATGATATCCAGTTTGATCTATTTTCCTTCAATGGTATAATTTTGTTCTTCTTTGTGGCTGAACAATACTTAATTTTGTAAATAAACCATAGTTTCACCTGTTGATGGGTGTCAAGGCTGATTTCATAATTTTGCAAATATGAATAGTGCTGCAATGAACATGGATGTGCATGTGTCCTTATTGTGTGCTGACAGATTCATTAGGTACATACCAAGGAGTGGTATAGATGGTCTTAGGGTAGCTACACTTTTAATGTCTTGAGGAGTCTCCATACTGATTTCTGTAGTGGCTGAACTAATTTGCCTCCCCACCAACAGTTCATGGGGGTCCCATTTTCCCTGTACCCTTGCCAGCATTTGTTGTTTGTTTTCACAAATAATACAGAGTGAATTACCCATGTGTTAAATATTTGCATATGTCAGTACTGATTTTATTCCTGAGCAAACAAAATGTACATTTTAAAGGTATTTTGATATAACTAAATAGTTTTCTAGAGTTTGTGTTCATTTGAATTTCAACCAACAATGGTTGAATGTCACTATGTTGCACCAAATACATCATTTTTATTTAAAAATTGTGGCCAAAGTTATGGAATCAGTCTAGGCCCTCCAGAACAGATGAATGGATAAATTATGGTATGTATACACGATGGAGTATTATTTAGCCACAAAAAGAATGAAATTATTTCATTTTCAGGAAACTGGATAGGACTGGAAATCATCATGTTAAGGGAGATAAGCCAGACTCAGTTAAACAAATACCATGTTTCTTTCATAAGCAGAATTTGGACATAAAAACAAAAAAACAATCATGAATGTACAGGCAGGAATATTTGGGGAGAGGACCACTGGGAGGAAGTAGGGGGAGTAGGGTAATATGATCAAGTACATTGTACACATGTGCAAAAATATTATAATGAAACACATTTTCTTATAAAATAGTGTTTATTCACTTAAACATTGTGTTCAATGCTGAGAATTGTACAGAATACTAATCAGGCTCAGATATTTTCATTAACTTTTGAACTTTTGATTTATTGGTTTGCGAGCTGTCATTCATACTCCTTGTTTCCATTTGTGATGAGTTTTTATAGTTACTTAATCGCTTAATTCTTCATCTACTTCATGGTTGACTGATATTTTTCTACCTATCACCTGATTTTTTATTTTATTTTTCATAATTTTAATGTATAATAGTTTTCAATGGTCATGTTCATTTATCAACTTTTAGATTTCTTGTTTTTGCTTTTCGTTTCAAACTTAAACATCCCTAGCCTAGCACAATTCTTGATAAGTGAACTACCTTTTTCAAAGTAGTACACATCATTGTTTTTAATTTTTATTTTTTTATTATTCATATGTGCATACAAGGCTTGGGTCATTTCCCCCACTGCCCGCACCCCTCCCTTAACACCTACCCCACCTTCTCCCTCTCCCCCCCCAACCCTCGATACCGGCAGAAACTATTTTACCCTTATCTCTAATTTGGTTGAAGAGAGAGTATAAGCAATAATAGGAAGGAACAAGGGTTTTTGCTGGTTGAGATAAGGATAGCTATACAGGGAGTTGACTCACATTAATTTCCTGTGCGTGGGTGTTACCTTCTAGGTTAATTCTTTTTGATCTCACCTTTTCTCTAGTTCCTGGTCCCCTTCTCCTATTGGCCTCAGTTGCTTTTAAGGTATCTGCTTTAGTTTCTCTGCGTTAAGGGCAACAAATGCTAGCTAATTTTTTAGGTGTCTTACCTATCCTCACCCCTTCCTTGTGTGCTCTCGCTTTTATCATGTGCTCAAAGTCCAATCCCATTGTTGTGTTTGCCCTTGATCTAATGTCCACATATGAGGGAGAACATACGATTTTTGGTCTTTTGGGCCAGGCTAACCTTACTCAGAATGATGTTCTCCAATTCCATCCATTTACCAGCGAATGATAACATTTCGTTCTTCTTCATGGCTGCATAAAATTCCATTGTGTATAGATACCACATTTTCTTAATCCATTCATCAGTAGTGGGGCATCTTGGCTGTTTCCATAACTTGGCTATTGTGAATAGTGTCGCAATAAACATGGGTGTGCAGGTGCCTCTGGAGTAACCTGGGTCACAGCCTTTTGGGTATATCCCCAAGAGTGATATTGCTGGATCAAATGGTAGATAAATGTTTAGCTTTTTAAGTAGCCTCCAAATTTTTTTTCCCAGAGAGGTTGTACTAGTTTACATTCCCACCAACAGTGTATGAGGGTTCCTTTTTCCCCGCGTCCTCGCAAACACCTGTTGTTGGTGGTGTTGCTAAACGATGGCTATTCTAACAGGGGTGAGGTGGAGTCTTAGTGTGGTTTTAATTTGCATTTCCTTTATTGCTAGAGATGGTGAGCATTTTTTCATGTGTTTTTTGGTCATTTGAATTTCTTCTTTTGAGAAAGATCTGTTTAGTTCACTTGCCCATTTCTTTATTGGCTCATTAGTTTTGGGAGAATTTAGTTTTTTAAGTTCCCTATATATTCTGGTTATCAGTCCTTTGTCTGATGTGTAGCTGGCAAATATTTTCTCCCACTCTGTGGGTGTTCTCTTCAGTTTAGAGACCATTTTTTTTGATGAACAGAAGCTTTTTAGTTTTATGAAGTCCCATTTATTTATGCTATCTCTTAGTTGCTGTGCTGCTGGGGTTCCATTGAGAAAGTTCTTACCTATACCTACTAACTCCAGAGTATTTCCTACTCTTTCCTGTATCAACTTTAGAGTTTGGGGTCTGATATGAAGATCCTTGATCCATTTTGAGTTAATATTGGTATAGGGTGATATACATGGATCTAGTTTTAGTTTTTTGCAGACTGCTAACCAGTTTTCCCAGCAGTTTTTGTTGAAGAGGCTGTCTTTTCTCCATCGTATACTTTTAGCACCTTTGTCAAAGACAAGTTGGTTATTCTTCTGTGGCTTCATGTCTGGGTCCTCTATTCTGTTCCACTGGTCTTCATGTCTGTTTTTGTGCCAGTACCATGCTATATTTATTGTTATTGCTTTGTAATACAGTTTGAAGTCAGGTGTCGTGATACCTCCAGCATTTTTCTTTTGACTGAGTATTGCCTTGGCTGGCTATTCATGGCCGCTTGTGTTTCCATATAAATTTAATGGTAGATTTTTCAATGTCTTTAATGAATGTTGTTGGAATTTTGATGGGAATTGCATTAAACTGTAGATTACTTCTTTTGGGAATATTGACATTTTTACTCTGTTGATTCTACCAATCCATGAGCATGGGAGATCTCTCCACTTTCTATAGTCTTCCTCAATCTCTTTCTTCAGAAGTGTATAGTTTTCCTTGTAGAGGTCATTCACATCTTTTGTTAGGTTTATACCTAGGTATTTGATTTTTTTGAGGCTATTGTAAATGGAATTGTTTTCATACATTCTTTTTAGTTTGCTCATTGTTAGTGTATAGAAATGCTAATGATTTTTCTATGTTGATTTTATATCCTGCTACCTTGCTAAAGCTATTGATGGTGTCTAGGAGTTTCTGAGTAGAGTTTTTTGGGTCTTTAAGGTATAGGATCATGTCGTCTGCAAATAGGGATATTTTGACAGTTTCTTTACTTATTTGTATTCCTTTTATTCCTTCTTCTTGCCTACTTGCTCTGGCTATGTATTCCAGTACTATGTTGAATAGGAGTAGAGATAGTGGGCATCCTTGTCTAGTTCCTGATTTTAGAAGGAATGGTTTCAATTTTTCTCCATTAAATATAATGCTGGCTTTAGGTTTGTCATATATAGCTTTTATAATGTTGAGGTACAAAGTAGTACACTTCTAATGGCATTTATATCACATTGTTAACACCAGAAGGGAGCTGTATGATTATTTTTATCCATTTAGTATACCACAAATTCAGGATCTTTTAGTACAATTCAGCATAATCACTTAACAGATGCCTAATCCAGATTTTTTATGGGTAGGACTGAAGAAACTTTTCTTCAAGGCATACAAAGTTGTACAGAATACCACAGTTTTCCCACTACTTTGTTTTCTTTTCAACAGTTTTCTAATGGTAGAGGAAAGTGATTAAGGACGCTCAGATTAAGACCATTAGAGTCTCAGGCAGGTAAAATAAACACAATGAGTCTATGGATTTTTTGTTTAGTGCTTAAACACTTTTAGAGTTTGCTTCCTAGTATAATAGATGACTGGTTTATAAAAGTCTGGTTTATTTTACAGTTTTTATAGAGGAGAAATGACCCCTTTTATTCACAAAGTTCTGTGAATTTAGACAGAAATATACAGTCATGCATCAATCCCACAATCAAGACATGGACTACTTCCATCATCCTAAAGTTCCTTTGTGCACTTTGTAGACAATGCTCTGTTGCCAGCTCTTGACAGCCAATCATCTAATTTCTGTCTCTGTAGCTATACTTCCTTGTGAAGTCATAAAAATGAAATCATATAGTCCTTAGCTTTTTCTTCAGCATAAACTATTTGGAAACTCTGCAAAGCTGCTGCAAATGTCAGCAGTTCATTCATTTTTGTTGCTGTGTAGAATCTCATTATGCAGTTGATATCTGTTCCCCATTTACATTTTGTTCTTATCTTTGGGAAACAGAATCTATGACTAAAGATACTATGAGTTATGATCTGATCGTTGAACATTTTCATTTCTCTTGTTTAAGTACGACGGATAGGATTTTGGTTAGTATGACAACTGTATGCTCACCTTTATGAGAAATTGCTAACTTGTTTTCCAAAGTAGCTGCATTGTTTTTTATTCTCATGAGCCATGTGTGGAATTTCCAGCTTTTCAACATCCATTCTGCTAGATTTAGGGGTTTTAGTTCTTCTAAAAGGTATGCAGTGCTATCTCTTTGTACCTTTAGTTTGTACTTTTTTAATAAGCAATAATATCAAGTGTCTTTTTTTAGTGTTTACAAGCCATTTCTATCTCTTTTTTAAGTCCATTTTAATTGAGTACTTTTCTTATTAAAATAAATTTAAAAAATAAAATAAATATAAATTTAAAAATAAAATTTAAACTTAGCAATTTATTATGAAAGATACTCCTCAGTGTGTAACAAGGTTATATCCCAGTAAACCAATCATGAGTAAAAAACACATTTAATAAACCTAACTTACCAAACATCATAGATTATGCTAGTTTACCTAAAACATGCTTAGAACACTGACATCGACCTAGAGGTGAGCAAAATCATTCAACACAAGCCTATTTTAAGGAATACAATTTAAAACATCTCAAGTAATTTACTGAACACTACAGAAACACACTACACTATAAAAGTGTTGGTTATTTACCAAATTTTCAATTATAAGTTAAATAAGTTCTGGGGATCTAACACACAACATGGTAACTATAGTAAAAAGACAAATTTCAAGAGTAGAATAAGTTGATTTCAAACATATTCTCATGGTGGTATTTATTTTCTAGTTTGAAGAAATATATAGATACAAGACTGTTTCAGATTTGTCATTCAGATTTTTTAAATCATTAAATTACTTTTTTTTGCAAAAGAGAGGATGTCATTGAATGTAAAAATATTTACCTAAGAAAATGTATTTATTCTTATTATGCACTAATGTTTTACTTACGAGAAGTTCATTCCAACTAAAAATAAAGAAAAATGGGATGTTGATTTCATTTAATGTCTGTGCCTCAACCTTTGAACTTAGATATTTAAACTTTTCCTCAAAATGCGAGTGCTAAGAAGCAAAAATATGTACAGAACATCTAAAATTTTAATTTTATGGAAATAAAAATTAATATTTGCTGCTGATTTAGTTAGCTTTAGCTTTTCCTTCCTAAGGGAATAGATATCACTAGAGATTTGTTTTTTGTTTATAAAACCCCAAGACCCATGTATTTTTTAACTTATAAAGAGACACAAGGAAACTTAATGTCCAGAGACATTCTTGCATTAAGGAGTGCTAATGCCATAGCCTGCTACAGGTATAAATGGCAGCTCTCTGATTTGTGGATCTCACTAAGACTCAGTGTAGTTCAGCTTTTATAGGAAGAGGTGAATGAATAGAAATGATCCATATGGACCTTACATTCATTCTCACATGGATAGAAACTTTTACCACGCTGTGCAACAGATCTCAATGAAAAAATCTGTCTGTCCTGACTAACTGAGGCTTTTATCTTTCAAATACCATCTTTCCCTTATTCACATCCCAAGTCTCTGATAGGTGCCATGCTGCTCTTTGCCGCTGTGAGTTCATTTGTTTTAGATTCCACACAAAAACGAGAGCACACAGTATTTGTCTCTCTGTGTTTGGCTTATTTAACTTAGTTTATTGTTTTCCACTTCCACCCATGTTGTTACAAATGACAGAATTTCTTATTTTAAGTTGTATTATATTATACATATAGTTATATATAAATTCTCTTTATGCATTCATCTGATTGTGGACACTTAGGTTAATTTCGTAACTTGACTATTCAGAATAACATTAAAATAAACAGAGGTAATAGTTGAGTCCTGTGCATTTCAGTGTTACTTTGAGTGGAATTTGAGTGTTGTTACAGAAGATATGAAATGCTTGAGAAATGGATGGGTTGGTTGGCTTGATTTGGTGACTACACACTGTATTAAAAGCCATTAAATTATTTTGTATCCATAAGTGTGTACACTATAATTTGTCAACATGTAATAAAAATCAGCTGGATTTACATAAAAAACAATGAAAGTCAAGAAAATAATATCATTTAAATGCTGAAAATAAACCAATAAATCTGCAAACTTAGAACTGTACATCCAGCAAAATACTCTCAAGTAATGAAGAAGAAATAAATACAGTTTGAGATTTAAGAAAAACTTAAGAAACTTAAAAACTTAAGAAACACTGAAGGAAACACTGAAGGAAATTTATCATACTGAAGTTAAATGATTCCAGCTGAGAATCTGGATCTTTGCAAAAAGAAAAAAACAGACCACTGTGGTCCAGAAAGTATAACATATTATTTTGTGACTTTTTTTGCAGAAAAAAATTTGCGTCTCTTATCCTAATTATTGTAAATTCAAACACATCAAATTTAAAAAACCAAAAAGTGTAGATAAAAATGAGGAGGTAGTAGCAAATAAAAGATAAGATGGAATGCTAAAAATATTAGATTAATCCAAAATAAGGCAAAAAGACAAAAATAAATGAAGACTAGTAGTCCAAATAAAACAAATATCAAGATGTATTTAAATCCAATGAGATGAGTAATTCATTATGATTTAATTTAAGGTAAGTATATTAAATACTCCATTTAAAAGGCAGAGAATATAAAGCCAGGTTAACAAAGAAGACAAACCAAATTTATTTATAGATTCACATATATTGATAACAATACACCTCAAAATAAAGACAATAAAATATGCCATGGACAGATGGTCTCCAACTTCTGATGATTTAACAACTGTTTTCCAACCTTATTACAGGCTAATGCAGTCCATTGAATAAAACTTTACTTCAAATTCTGAGCTTTGGTCTTGGACTGGTGATATGCAGTCGAGTAGCATCTGGCGTGCTGGGCAGGGGCCATGAGCTGTGGCTCAGTCAGTCAGTGATCACGAGGGTAAACAGAGGCTACACTACACTGTACTGCGTGGCTAAGCTACGATATTTGGTTAGGTATATTAAATGCATTTTGTTTTGTGATATCCTAAATTTGTGATAGATGTATCAGGACATAATTACATATTAATTTGAGGAGCCTCTGGATATAATATATGCAAAACATTAAAAGAATAATTTTTTCTAGCCTCTTTTGTGTGGAGTGAGTAGAGCAAGTGACACCCAGTAACCCTTAAGAAACCCCCAGATCCTTGGGAGGATCAAATACTCTTTGTAAACAGGAAAACAGGATTTCAATTTATATTTTTATATAAGTTTATAACAATTTATATTTTTAAAGAGAGTCTACACACCAATGTTTTATGATTTCAATAACATTTATTTTTTTATATTTATTATAGATTATAGGATACTAAAAACTTTAATCACTGAAGGAAAAAACAAAGGTAAAGAATGTGAAGGAGGAGTATTAACCTCTTGTTTCATAAATGTGAACTGTGCCTCAGGAATTGTTAAGATATGAATAATGAATGAATGATTTAACATATTTGGTTTTTTTATCTTTAATCTGAAGTAATTTTGTCTTTGTGGACATTGTTGATGAATCAGATTAGGTTTTGGAAAACATTTTATTTTTTGACTTTAAGATATTGTGATTTTGTACAAGTTTGGCTTTTATTGTGCTGCTGAACAAGAAAATGAAATCTCATGTTGCTAGGACATGACGTCATTTACAAAATCTACAAAATTTATCTTTGTGATAAGTTAGGTTCAATTTACCAACTTTATTTTATTCACCACAAGGTCCATGTCAATTTATAAATCTTGTGTTTGAATCACAATTAAAAAACCATTTAAATATTGGTAAACTTTATTATATTTATGTAAGTCATGTTTCTTTTAAGTCTCACTTTGGGTACATTTTCCTACAGATTTTTCTTTTATATTTGTTAAATTTACTTTACAGTGATTTTTCTTTGATTGCTGGAACAGTAACAAAGTCACCTCTGCAAAGTTGTCACAGTATGCATCTGTTCAGTGGGTGACCACAGAAATGATTTTTAAACGAAGACCATGGAGAGTCATAGTTTCAGAGCCTTAGAAGGTCTCAAGAGATGTGGTAAAATGTGTAAATATAATTTTGTTTTAATGCAGTAAGAGTGGAGAGTTATAAACTATTGCTTACAATTAAAGTGCTTTATTTACTATGTCTTACTATTCACTAAATATTTAGCCATGTCATTTTGCTCACTATGATGGGTGACAATAAGACGTATATAAGATAATCCATAGCACTCACAATGCTTATGGTCTTGACTATAAGAGAATAAGTGAATGCCTGTAAGCACAATTATAAAATAAGATTGACAAACTTCATTAGAGAGGGTCAGATGAATTATGTATCTATCAAGAAGACCGGGTATTTCTAAGACAACAAACACCCCACAACCTTAGTGACCTATCATAATATATGTGTATTTTGGGGGCACATTATATGTCTATCATGAGTCCACTCGAGGCTCTGTTTCATGTCTCCTTACTCTTGAACCTAGCATGAGGGAAGCTCAACCACTTGAATGTGACTGGTGTGTGTCAGGGAAAATGGCAGGGGATGAAAATCATCCACTGCCTTATCTAGTCTTCTATTCACATTCCATTTGGCCAAGACAAGTCCAGTGGCCAGCTGATTACAAAGGGATGAACAACCATGTGCCTGGAAGCAAGAGAATCAGAAAATGTGATCATTCTTAATGACTATAATATATTACAAGTTCAAAGAAAGAAGAGTTTGTATCTTAATAGAAATGGCCAGAAGGGCTTCATAAAGCAGCTGACATTTGAGTTAGCACCTTACTGAAGGATATAATTTTAGCATCTGGGATCAATGTAGCTTTGGGAAAATCATATATCTTGTAGAACTAACCAAAATTTGAAAGCAAGTATTATTTAAAGATAGTTGGCTCTTTTTGTGACCTATATTACAGTGGAAGGAATGGGAGATGCCTGTTAGAATACATGTGGAAAAACTTAAATTCTTTCTTGTGTTTCCTCAAAATCTCAAAATATATAGAAGCTACCTTCAAAAGATCCCCAGCCTACCCCTCACCAAACCCAGCTCAACACTCCTTTGACACTACAGGACACTGATTCCACAGTGTCCTGACCATTCCTCAGTCCCCCAAAAGCACTTCATTCTTTTTTCTGAGCTTTTCTCCCTAATTGAATGTAGACTAATGTAGCTTTTCTGTATTTTTTCTAGTTCTCCTGGTTACCAATTCTGCAGGTAAACACATCAAAATCTGTCAAGCCTATTAGTATCCAAGCAACAAATGCTCCGTCCTTTGGGAAGGAGGGGAGGATGAAGGATGAGAGTGCACACCTTGTATCGTTGTCAGTTTTACACATTGTAATTTACCTGTGTTGTTTTCACAGAAATAAATTGCCCAGAGTTGGACAGAATCTCAGGTTATCAGCTGATCGTGCTCCTTGCTTACAGGTCCTTAAGGTATTATTACTTTCATGGAGGCTTGAAGAGAGGTTTTGATAAGCAAAGGGTCATGGATTTATTTAATGGAACATAGATCAACAGTCATTAAGACTCTAATGTTTGGTCTTGCTACCACACTATACTTCCTGAAATTTATCATTCTCACTGTCCTGAATTGTTATTCTTTAGGAAATCAATTTTGTGTATTAATTTTGTATCCTGCTACTTTGCCAAAAGGGTTTATAATTTCTAAGATTTTTTTAGATTTTATGATTTTTTTGGTGGGGTTTTAGGGTCTCTTAGGTATAAGATTGTATCATCTGCAGATATGAATACTTTGACTTCTTCCTTCCCTATTTGAATCCCTTTTATTTTTTGCTCTTGTCTTATTGCTCTGGCTAGGAATTCCAAAACTATATTGAATAAGAGTGGGGAAAGTGGACACCCTTGTCTCATTCCTGACTTTAGCAGAAATGATTTCAGTTTTTCTCCCTTTAGGATAATGTTGGCTATAGGTTATTATTATTATTATTATTTATTAACATGTGCATACATTGTTTGGGTCATTTCTCCCTCCTGCCCCTGCCCCCATTCTCTCCCCACCCCTCCCTTTCAAGCAGAACCTATTTTGTGCTTTTCTCCAGTTCCGTTGAAGAGTAGAAATAAGCAATAATAAGAAAGACATAGCATTTTTGCTGGCTGAGATAAGAACAGCTATACAGAGAGATTCTTAGCATTGCTTTCATGTACAAATGTGTTACAACCTAGGTTGATTCATCTCTAACTGATCTTTACACTGGTTCCTGATCACCTTCTTATGTTGACCTCTGTCACTTTAAGGTTTTTGTATTAATTCCTCTGGAGTGGGGACATCAAATGCTTTCATCTTTTGGGTTTTCTATCTAACCCTGTAACTCCTGTATGTGCTCTCCTCTTGTCATGTGACCCAAGTCCAATCACATTTCTGTATTCACCCTAGATCTAAAGTCTGCATATGAGGGAGAACATATGATTTTTGGTCTTCTGAGCCTGGCTAACCTTGCTCAGAATGATATTCTCCAGTTCCATCCATATACTTGCAAATGATAAGATTTCAATGTTCTAAATGGCTGAGTAAAATTCCATTGTGTATAAATATCACATTTTTCTTGATCAATTCATCAGTAGTGGGGCATCTTGGTTGTTTCCATAACTTGGCTATTGTGAAGAGCACTGCAATAAACATGGGTGTGCAGGTGCCTCTGGAGTAACCTGTGTCACATTCCTTTGAGTGTATCCCCAGGAGTGGGATTGCTGGATCATATGGCAGATCTATGTTTAGATTTTTAAGAAGCCTCCAAATTTTTTTCCAGAGTGGTTGCACCAACTTGCATTCCCACCAGCAGTGTACAAGGGTTCCTTTTTCCCCACATCCTTGCCAACACATGTTGGTGGTGGTGTTGCTAATGATGGCTATTCTAACAGGGGTGAGGTGGAATCTTAGTGTGGTTTTGATTTGCATTTCCTTTATGGCTAGAGATGGTGAGCATTTTTTCATGTGTTTTTTGGCCATTTACATTTCTTCTTTTGAGAAAGTTCTGTTTAGTTCAGTTGCCCATTTCTTTATTGGGTCATTGATTTTGGGAGAATTTAGTTTTTTAAGTTCCCTACATATTCTGGTTATCAGTCCTTTGTCTGATGTGTAGCTGGCAAATATTTTCTCCCACTCTGTGGGTGTTCTCTTCAGTTTAGAGACCATTTCCTTTGTTGTGCAGAAGCTTTTTAGTTTTATGAAGTCCCATTTATTCATCCTTTCTCTTAGTTGTTGGGATGCTGGGGTTCTATTGAGGAAGTCCTTGCCTATACCTATTAGTTCCAGAGTATTCCCTGCTCCTTCCTGTACTAACTTCAGAGTTTTGGGTCTGTTATTAAAGTCCTTGATCTATTTTGAGTTAATACTAGTACAGGGTGATGAACATGGATCTAGTTTTAGTTTCTTGCAGATGGATAACCACTTCTCCCAGCAGCATTTATTGAAGAGGTTGTCTTTTCTCCATCATATATTTTTGTTCCCTTTTTCAAAAATAAGTTGGGTATAGTTAGTTGTGTGGATTCATGTCTGGATCCTCTATTCTGTTCCACTGGTCTTCATGTCTGTTTTTGTGCCAGTACAATGCTGTTTTTATTGCTATTGCTTTGTAATATACTTTGAAGTAAGGTATTGTGATACCTCCAGCATTGTTCTTTTGACTGAGTATTGCCTTGACTATTCATGGTCTCTTATTTTTCCAAATGAACTTTAGGGTAGATTTTTCAGTCTCTGTGATGAAAATCATTGGGATTTTGTTGGGAATTGCATTAAACATGTAGGTTGCTTTTGGGAGTATACCCATTTTTACTACGTTGATTCTTCCAACCCATGAGCATGGGAGACCTTACCACGGTCTTGTGTCTTCCTCAATCTCTTTCTTCAGGAGTTTGTAATTCTTGTAGAGGTCATTCACATCTTTTGTTAAGTTTACTCTTAGGTTTTGATTTTTTGAGGCTATTATAAATGGAATTGTTTCCATGTATTCCTTCTAAGTTTGTTCATTGTTTGTGTATAGAAAAAGTAATGATTCTCGTAAATTGATTTTGTATCTTGCCACCTTGCTATAGCAGTTTATGGTGTCTAAGAGTGTCTGGGTAGAGTTTTTTGGGTCTTTAAGGTATAGGATCATATCATCTGCAAATAGGGATATTTTGACAGTTTCTTTACCTATTTGTATTCATTTTATTTCTTCTTCTTGCCTGATTGCTCTGGTTAGGAGTTCTAGTACTATGTTGAAAAGGAGTGGGGATAGTGGGCATCCTTGTCTTGTTCCTGATTTTAGGGGAAATGGTTTCAGTTTTCCACCATTAAGTATGATGTTGGCTGTACGTTTGTCATATATAGCCTTTACAATGTTGAGGTACATTCCTTATATTCTTAGTTTTCTTAGAGCTTTTTATCATGAAGTGGTTTTGGATCTTGTCGAAGGATATTTCTTCATCTATTGAGATAATCAAGTGGTTTTTATCTTTGTTTCTATTAATGTGTTGTATTACATTTATAGATTTGCATATGTTGAACTACCCCTGAATCCTTGGGATGATGCCAACTTGATTGTGGTGTATGATCTTTCTGATGTGTTGTTGGACTCGGTTTGCCATTATTTTATTGAGGATTTTTGCATTGATGTTCATTAAGGAAATTGGTCTATAGTTCTCCTTTTTGGAGTGGTCTTTGTCTGGTTTTGGGATGAGAGTAATGTTGGCTTCATAAAATGGGTTAGGCAGTTTTCCTTCCCTTTCTATTTCATGGAACAGTTTGAGGAGGGTTGGTATTAGTTCTTCTTTAAATGTCTGATAGATTTCGCCAGTGAATGTATCAGGTCCTGGACTTTTCTTTTTTGGGGGACTCTTAACTGTTGTTTCAATTTCATTTTGTGTAAAAGATTTATTCAGGTGATTAATGTCCTCTTGGTTCAGATGGTCATAAGTGTCTAGAAATCTGTCCATTTCTTCAAAATTTTCAAATTTATTAGTGTATAGCCTCTCCAAGTAGTCTGTGATGATTTCCTGGATTTCCGTGGTGTTTGTTGTTTTCTCCCCTTTTGCCTTTCTGATTTTACAGATTTGAGTTTTTTCTTTCCTCATTTTAGGCAGGCTTGCTAGAGGTCTGTCAATCTTACACATTTTTTTCAAAGAACCAGCGTTTTGTTTCATTAATTCTTTGTAACTTTTTTGTTTCTATTTCATTGATTTCAGCCCTTATTTTAATTATTTCTCTCCTTCTGCTTGTTTTGGGGTTTGCTTGTTATTGTTTTTCTAGGAGTTTGAGCTGTAGTATTAGATCATTGATTTGAGATCTTTCTGCTCTTTTTAATATATGCACTCATGGCTATAGACTTTCCTCTTAAGACAGCCTTTGCTGTGACCAATAGGTTCTGGTAGATTGTGTTTTCATTTTCATTATTTTACAGAACATTTTAATTTTATCAGGGACCCATTGATCATTGAGCAATGTGTTGTTCAGCTTCCAATTGTTTGCATGTTTTTTACTGCTGTTTTTATTGTTGATTTCTAGTTTTTTTAATTATTTTTTTATTTTTAAAAATTTTATTATTCATATGTGCATACAAGGCTTGGGTCATTTCTCCCCCCTGCCCCCACCCCCTCCCTTACCACCCACTCTGCCCCCTCCCTCTCCCCCGCAACCCCTCAATACCCAGCAGAAACAATTTTGCCCTATTTCAAATTTTGTTGTAGAGAGAGTATAAGCCATAATAGGAAGGAACAAGGGTTTTTGCTAGTTGAGATAAGGATAGCTATACAGGGAGTTGACTCACATTAATTTCCTGTGCGTGTGTGTTACCTTATAGGTTAATTCTTTTTGATCTCATCTTTTCTCTAGCTTCTGGTCCCCTTTTCCTATTGGCCTCAGTTGCTTTTAAGGTATCTGCTTAAGTTTCACTGCGTTAAGGGCAACAAATGCTAGCTAATTTTTTAGGTGTCTTACCTATCCTCACCCCTCCCTTGTGTGCTCTCGCTTTTATCATGTGCTCAAAGTCCAATCCCCTTGTTGTGTTTACCCTTGATCTAATGTCCACATATGAGGGAGAACATACGATTTTTGGTCTTTTGGGCCAGGCTAACCTCATTCAGAATGATGTTCTCCAATTCCATCCATTTACCAGCGAATGATAACATTTCATTCTTCTTCATGGCTGCATAAAATTCCATTGTGTATAGATACCACATTTTCTTAATGCATTCATCAGTAGTGGGGCATCTTGGCTGTTTCCATAACTTGGTTATTGTGAATAGTGCCGCAATAAACATGGATGTGCAGATTCCTCTGGAGTAACCTGTGTCACAGTTTTTTGGGTATATCCCCAAGAGTGGTATTGCTGGATCAAATGGTAGATCAATGTCTACCTTTTTAAGTAGCCTCCAAATTTTTTTCCAGAGTGGTTGCACTAGTTTACATTCCCACCAACAGTGTAAGAGGGTTCCTTTTTCCCCGCATCTTTGCCAACACCTGTTGTTGGTGGTGTTGCTAATGATGGCTATTCTAACAGGGGTGAGGTGGAATCTTAGTGTGGTTTTAATTTGCATTTCTTTTATTGCTAGAGATGGTGAGCATTTTTTCATGTGTTTGTTGGCCATTTGATTTTCTTCTTTTGAGAAAGTTCTGTTTAGTTCACTTGCCCATTTCTTTATCGGTTCATTAGTTCTATATATTCTGGTTATCAGTCCTTTGTCTGATGTATAGTTGGCAAATATTTTCTTCCACTCTGTGGGTGTTCTCTTCAGTTTAGAGACCATTTTTTCTGATGAGCAGAAGCTTTTTACCTTTATGAGGTCCCATTTATCTATGCTATCTCTTAGTTGCTGTGCTGCTGGGGTTTCGTTGAGAAAGTTCTTACCTATACCTACTAATTCCAGAGTATTTCCTACTCTTTCCTGTATCAACTTTAGAGTTTGGGGTCTGATATTAAGATCCTTGATCCATTTTGAGTTAATCTTGGTATAGGGTGATATACATGGATCTAGTTTCAGTTTTTTGCAGACTGCTAACCAGTTTTCCCAGCAGTTTTTGTTGAAGAGGCTGCTTCCATCGTATATTTTTAGCTCCTTTGTCAAAGACAAGTTGGTTATACTTGTGTGGCTTCATGTCTGGGTCCTCTATTCTGTTCCACTGGTCTTCACGTCTGTTTTTGTGCCAGTACCATGCTGTTTTTGTTGTTATTGCTTTGTAATATAGTTTGAAGTCAGGTGTCATGATACCTCCAGCATTGTTCTTTTGACTGAGTATTGCCTTGGGTATTCATGGCCTCTTGTGTTTCCATATAAATTTAACGGTAGATTTTTCAATCTCTTTAATGAATGTCATTGGAATTTTAATGGGAATTGCATTAAACATGTAGATTACTTTTGAGAGTATAGACATTTTTACTCTGTTGATTCTACCAATCCATGAGCATGGGAGATCTCTCCACTTTCTATAGTCTTCCTCAATCTCTTTCTTCAGAAGTGCATAGTTTTCCTTGTAGAGGTCATTCACATCTTTTGTTAGGTTTACACCTAGGTATTTGATTTTTTTTGAGGCTATTGTAAATGGAATTGTTTTCATACATTCTTTTAGTTTGCTCATTGTTAGTGTATAGAAATGCTAATGATTTTTCTATGTTGATATTATATCCTGCTACCTTGCTATAGCTATTGATGATGTCTAGAAGCTTCTGAGTAGAGTTTTTGTTCTTTAAGGTATAAGATCATGTCATCTGTAAATAGGGATATTTTAACAGTTTCTTTACCTATTTGTATTCCTTTTATTCCTTCTTCTTGCCTAATTGCTCTGGCTAGGAATTCCAGTACTATGTTGAATAGGAGTGGAGATAGTGGTCCTCCTTGTCTGGTTCCTGATTTTAGAGGGAATGGTTTCAGTTTTTCTCCGTTAAGTATAATGCTGGCTGTAGGTTTGTTATATGTAGCTTTTATAATGTTGAGGTACTTTCATTCTATTTCTAGTTTTCTTATAGCTTTTATCATGAAGTGGTGTTGGATCTTATCAAAGGCTTTTTCTGCATCTATTGAGATGATCAAGTGGTTTTTGTCTTTGCTTCTGTGAATGTGGTTTATTACGTTTATTGATTTTCGTATGTTGAACCACCCCTGTATCCCTGGGATGAAGCCTACTTGGTCGTGGTGAATAATCTTTTTGATGTGTTGTTGAATTCGGTTTGCCATTATTTTGTTGAGGATTTTTGCATCAATGTTCATTAAGGAGATTGGCCTATAGTTCTCCTTTTTGGAGGTGTCTTTGCCTGGTTTTGGGATAAGTGTAATAGTGGCTTCATAAAATGTGTTTGGCAGTTTTCCTTCCCTTTCTATTTCGTGGAACAGTTTAAGGAGGATTGGTATCAGTTCTTCTTTAAAAGTCTGATAGAATTCAGCAGAGAATCCATCAGGTCCTGGACTTTTCTTTTTGGGGAGACTCTTGATTGCTGCTTCAATTTCATTTTGTGTTATAGATCATTCAGGTGATTAATTTCCTCTTGGTTCAGTTTTGGATGTTCATATGTATCTAGAATTCTGTCCATTCTTAAAGATTTTCAAATTTATTTGAATATAGGTTCTCAAAGTAGTCTCAGATGATTTCCTGGACTTTCATGGTGTTTGTTGTTATATCCCCTCTTGCATTCCTGATTCTACTAATTTGGGTTTTTTCTCTCCTCATTTTAGTCAGGTTTGCCAGGGGTCTATTGATCTTGTTTATTTTTTCAAAGAACCAACTTTTTGTTTCATTAATGCTTTGTATGTTTTTTTTGGTTTCTATTTCGTTAATTTCAGCTCTTATTTTTATTATTTCTCTCCTATTTGTTTTGGGATTTCCTTGTTCTTGTTTTTCTAGGAGTTTGAAGTGTATCATTAGGTCATTGATTTGGGATCTTTCGGTCTTACTAATATATGCATTCATGGCTATAAACTTTCCTCTCAGGACTGCCTTAGCTGTGTCCCATAGGTTCCACTAGGTTGTGTTTTCATTTTCATTGACTTCTAGGAACTTTTTAATTTCCTCTTTTATTTCATCAATGATCCATTGTTCATTAAGTAATGAGTTATTTAGTTTCCAGCTGTTTGCGTGTTTTTTGTCTTTATTTTTTTGCTGAATTCTAGTTTTATTGCATTGTGATCAGATAGTATGCACGGTATAGTTTCTATTTTCTTATATTTTCTGAGACTTGCTTTGTGCCCTAGGATATGATCTATTTTGGAGAAGCTTCCATGGGCTGCTGAGAAGAATGTATATTGTGTAGAGGTTGGATGAAATGTTCTGTAGACATCAACTAGGTCCATTTGATCTATTGCATATTTTAGATCTTGGATTTCTTTATTGATTTTTTGTTTGGATGACCTATCTATTGATGATAATGGGGTGTTAAAGTCTCCCACAACCACTGTGTTGGCATTAATATATGCTTTTAGGTCTTTGAGGGTATGTTTGATGAAATTGGGTGCGTTGACATTGGGTGCATACAGGTTGATAATTATTATTTCCTTTTGGTCTATTTCCCCTTTTATTAGTATGGAATTTCCTTCTTTATCTCGTTTGATCAATGTAGGTTTGAAGTCTACTTTGTCAGAGATAAGTATTGGTACTCCTGCTTGTTTTCGGGGGCCATTGGCTTGGTACATCTTCTTCCAGCCATTCATCCTAAGCCTATGCTTATTTCTTTCAGTGAGATGGGTCTCCTGTAAGCAACAAATTGTTGGATCTTCCTTTTTAATCCATTTTGTCAAGCGGTGCCTTTTGATGGGTGAATTAAGTCCGTTAACATTAAGTGTTATTACTGATAGGTATGTGGTGATTCCTGTCATTTAATTGTCTTAATTGTTTGAAGGTTTGATTGTCTGTACCTAAGTTTAGGTTACTCTCTACTGTCTTGCTTTTTCTTTTCCTGAGGTTTGGTGCTGCCTGTCTTTTCATGGTTAAGTTGGGTTTCACTTTCTGTGTGCAGAATCCCTTGAAGAATCTTTTGTAGTGGTGGCTTTGTGGTCACACATTGTTTTAGTTTCTGCTTATCATGGAAGACTTTTGTTGCTCTATTTTGAATGATAGTTTTACTGGGTAGAGTATCCTGGGGTTGAAGTTATTTTCATTCAGTGCCCGGAAGATCTCACCCCACGCTCTTCTTGCTTTTAATGTTTCTGTTGAGAAGTCTGCTGTGATTTTGATGGGTTTACCTTTGTATGTTATTGTTTTTTCTCTCTTACAGCCTTCAATATTCTTTCCTTAGTTTCTGAACTTGTTGTTTTAATGATGATACGTCGTGGGGTAGTTCTATTTTGATCTGGTCTGTTTGGTGTCCTGGAGGCCTCTTGCATCTGTATGAAATATCTTTCTGTAGATTTGGGAAATTTTCCGTTATTATTTTGTTGAGTATATTACACATTCCCTTCGCTTGCACCTCTTCTCCTTGTTTGATGCCCATGATTCTCAAGTTTGGTTTTTTGATGGAGTCAGTGAGTTCTTGCATTTTTTTTTCCACAGGTCTTGAGTTGTTTAATTAATAGTTCTTCAGTTTTTCCTTTAATTATCATTTCATATTCAAGTTCTGAGATTCTGTCTTCTGTTTGTTCTATTCTCTTGGATTGGCCTTCCATTTTGTTTTGCAGTTCTGTTTCGTTCTTTTTTCTGAGGTTTACCATATCCTTGGTTGTTTCCTCTTTAATGTTGTCTATTTTTGTCCTGAGTTCATTTATCCATTTATTCATCGTGTTCTCTGTTTCACTTTGGTATTTATACAGTGCTTCTTTGGTTTCCTTTATTTCTTCTTTTGCTTTTTCAAATTCTCTATTTTTGTTGTCTTTGAATTTCTTGAGTGTCTCCTGTCCATTTTGGTTGACCCTATCCAGTATCATCTCTATAAAATTCTCATTGAGTACCTGTAGTAAGTCTTCTTTTAAATTATTCTTGTTGGCTTCATTGGGTTCTTTGGCATAGTTTATCTTCATTTTCTTGTAGTCTGGATCTGAGTATCTGTTTTCTTCATTGACCTCTGGTTCCTGTACTAATTTTTTGCTTTGGGGAAACTGGTTTCCCTGTTTTTTCTTTCTTCCCGTCATTGTCTTTGGTGTTGTTCCTGTCCCTGTATTGTGTGCAATTAAGTATTTTCTAGCTTGTAATAATAAAGAAGTTAAAGAAAGGGGGAAAACAAATACACAGACAAGAAGGAGAAAACAGAACACAGTATCAGGAAGAAAGTTTCAAAGGTATAAACCAGGAGTGTTAGTGTACTAATTGACAGTAAGCTGAACAGACATTAGAGAGACAGAGGATTGAAAATCAAAAATATAAAAAATAATGATAAGAATAAAAATAAAAAATAAGTAAATGAGAGAAATATCTACATATAAAAATGAATTAAAATAAGATGAAAAATAGAAAAATAAAAAAAAAACCAAAAAACCTCCAAGTTTAAATGCAATGAAGTTTCAGTCTTATTAATTTGGGTGTCCGTCTCAGTCTCCAATCCTGGAGATGGTGCCTCAGATGTTGCTCTGTAGTTGTCTCATCAAAGGGGACGCATAAAGTAGAACAAAACTACACACACACACACACACACACACACACACAACCCACCAAGTGTCCCAAGTTCAAATGCAATACAGTTTCAGTAAGTTTTGCAGCATGCAGGTGTAATTCTGTTGTTCTCTTATCAAGGGTAGGGAGAAAAAGAAAAAAAAAAGAATCTGGAGACAGTTCTGAGAATGGTATCTGCAGCTGTGGCTTGCCTGCCTGCTGCTGTCAGCCTGCTGTTGCTGGAGGCTTTATTTATGCAGATCTCTGGGGTGAGCTTAGCACTCACCTGGCCCCACAGGCTTTGTTTGCTCAGAGTTCTCCTTGCAGGAGCCTCTGCTACAAGTTTTCCCCTTTCCAAGCACACTGGGAAAGGTGACACTGCACCTGCAGTTGTCAGGCCTGCATATTTATTTACAGTTCACATGGGAGGTGGGTCTTCCCCTCTGTCCTGTGGAATTTTCTTCCCACTGCCACTTTCACAAGCTTTCCTGCTCCTGATTACTGGGCAGTGCTGCTGCTCCTGCCACCCGCCATGTTTGTTTACAGTTCACGTGGGATGTGGGTCTTCCCTCCTCTCCTGTGGAGTTTTCCTCCCTCCACCACTCTCACAAGCTTTCCCTCTCCTGGTTGCTGGGCATGCTACCCTGCTCCTGCCAGAGCCTCTCCGGCCCACCCGGCTTGTTTATTTACAGTCCCGGGAAGGATTTCCTTCCCCCAATCTTCAGCGCTCAGGGTGCCCCACCCTCTTTCCTGCGTGTCTTTATTGTTCTTATTGCTCATTACTCAGTTTCTCTTTTTTCCCTGGGTGGAGGTCAGTCTGTCCAGGGGGCTACACTGCTCTGGCCCAGGCTTGTCCGTGGGACTACCACAGTACCATGAAGCTCACCTGGTCTGCATCTTCCCAAGCTGTCTGTGCACAGGTCACTGGCGGCCCAGGGGCCCTCCTGGTTTCTCCGTTTAACGTGAGGTGGTGATCCTCTTCGCCGGCTGGAGGTGTGGAGGGGTCAAAGTTATGCCTCTTCTCAGTGATTATGACTGCAAAGTGTGTCTCCAGCATCTCTCCAAGATTTCACTATAGGAGGTTCACTTTCTGCTTCCTCCCTCTAGCCGCCATCTTGCTTCCCCCCTGTTGATTTCTAGTTTTAATGCATTGTGGTCAGATAGAATGCATGGGATTATTTCTAATTTTTAAAATTTTCTGAGGCTTGCTTTGTGTCCTAAGACATGATCAGTTTTGGAGAAGGTTCCATGAGCTGCTGAGAAGAATGTATATTGTGCAGCAGTTGGGTGAAATATTCTGTAGATGTCAGCTAGGTCCATTTAGCTAGTTCTAAAATTTCTTTATTGATTTAGTGTGATTAGTTCTAGAATTTCTAGATTTAGTTCTCGAATTTCTTTATTGATTTTTTGTTTAGATTATGTATCTATTGGTGATGGGGGTATTAATGTCTCCCACTATCACTGTGTTGGAGTTTATATATATTTTTAGGTCCTTCAGAGTATGTTTGATGAAATTGGGTGCATTGACATTGGGTGCATATAGGTTGATAATTGTAATTTCCTTTTGGTGTATTTCCCCTTTTATTAGTATAGAATGTTCTTCTTTATCTCATTTGATCAATGGAAGTTTGAAGTCTACTTTATCTGAGATAAGTGTTGCTACCTCTGCCTGTTTATGTGGCCATTGGCTTGATAGATCTTCTTCCAGACTTTCACTCTCAGTCAGTGCTTATTTCTGTCAATGAGGTGGGTCTCCTGTAGGCAGCAGATTGTTGGATCTTCCTTTTTAATCCAGTTTGCCAATTGGTGTCTTTTGATGGGGGAATTAAGTCCATTAATGTTTAGTGTTAGTATTGATAGGTGTGTGGTGATCCCTGTCATTTAGTTGTCTTTGTTGTTTAGGGGTTGATTGTGTGCTGAATCAGTATTATTCTCTACTTTCTTGCCTGTTCTTCTGTGGTTTGGTATTGCCTGCCCTTTCACGGTTTTGTTTGCTTTCACTTTCTGTGTGCAGAATTCCTTGGAGAATCTTTTGTAGTGGTGGCTTGGTGGTCATATAATTGTTTTAGTTTCTGCTTATCATGGAAGACTTTTATTGCTCCATCTATTTTGAATGATAGTTTTGCTGGGTAGAGTTGAAGTTATTTTCATTTAGTGCCCAGAAGACCTCAATCCATGCTCTTCTTGCTTTGAAGGTTTCCATGGAGAAATGTGCTATGATTTTGATGTTATTTTGTGTTTTTTCTTTGTGTGTTATTTGTTTTTTCTCTCTTACAGCCTTCCATATTCTTTCTCTAGTCTCTGTGCTTGTTGTTTTAATAAAAATATGTCCTGGGTAGTTCTATTTTGGTCAAGTCTGTTTGGTGTTCTGGAGGCTTCCTGTACCTGGATGGGCATAGTTTTCTTTAGATTTTGGAAATTTTCTGTTATTATATTGTTGAATATATTATGCATTCCTTTTGCTTGCACATCTCCTTCTTCAATGCCCATGATTCTCAGGTTTGGTCTTTTAATGGAGTCAGTGAGTTCTTACATATTCCTTTCATAGGACTTGAGTTGTTTGACTAATAGTTCTTCGGTTTTTCCTTTAATTACCATTTCATCTTCAGGTTCTGAGATTCTGTCTTCTGTTTGTTCTGGTCTGCTGGAATGTCCTTCCATTTTGTTTTGTATTTCTGTTTCATTCTTTTTTCTAGGTTTTCCATGTCATGGGTCACTTCTTCTTTAATGTTGTCAATTTTCATCCTTAATTCATTTATCTCTCTATTTATGGTATTTTCTGTTTCATTTTGGTTTTTATTTAAGGCTCCTATGATTTCATTTTTTGTTTTTGTGTTTTCTCATATTCTTTATTTTTGTCCTCTTGGAATTTCTTGAGTGCCTCTTGTATGTTTTGGTTGACCATGTCTAGTAACATCTCTATGAAATTGTCATTGATTACTTGTAGGATTTCTTCTTTCTGAATGTTCTTGTGGGCTTCCTTGGGTTCTTTGGCATAGTTTATCTTTGTTTTGTTGGAGTCTGGATCTGGGTATCTGTTTTCCTCATTTCCCTCTGAATCCTGTACTAATTTATTTTTGGGGGCAGAATTGCTTCCATACCTTTTTCATCTTCCCATATTTCCACTTGGTAACATTTCTATCCCTGGACTATGTGTAATTTGGTGTTTGCTGAATTATAGTAGTGGAATTAACAAAATCAAGGAGAATATAGAGAAAGCAGTAGAAGTAGAAGGAAAAAAAATAAAAAGATAAAAAAAGAGAGTACCGAGGAAAGCAGCAGGGAGAGATGGTGGACAATCAAAGAGCAAACCAGACAGCCAAACTTTAAGGGAAGGCAAACAAACAAACAAACATTTTTAAAAATATAAAAAATTATATAAAAAGAAAAAACTAGAAAAAAATCAGCAGTTCAGGAACAGTGGCATTTCAGTCTTAGTAGTTCTGCTGTTACTCCTTTAGCACCTAGACCTGTCTGTGTCTCCTAGGGAGGTTTGGAGCCCTCCTGTGGTGGTTGGCAGGTGGATGGGGTCCCACGGGCCTGTGGGCAGAGGCCTATCATTGAGGCCAGGCAATCTAGTGGGCCTTTGGAGTGTGGGCCTGGCATGCCTGAAGGGTGTGGGCCGGAAGAGTGGAGATCATGAGTGTCTGTGGATCACCACTTGCCAGGCTTTAGGGGCATGGTTCTGGTGGAGATCATGCCATGCTTGTGGATCTCTGGCTTGGCAGGCCTTAGGGGTGCAGGCCAATGGAGATTGTGCAGGCCTGTGCAGATGTGAGGGGCACAGCCCAGTGGAGATTGTGAATATCTGTGGATTGGTGGCTTGGCAGGCTTTAGGGGCATGCCCAGCAGAGTGGAGATTGTGCAGGCCTGTGCAGGCCTTAGGGGCATGGCCCAGCTGAGCAGAGATGGTGCAGTACCTGTGGATCACTGGCTTGGCAGGCCTTAAGGGTGTGGCCCGGTGGAGATTGTGAATGCCTGTGGATTACCAGCTTGGCAGGCCTTAGGGGTATGGTCCGGCAGAGAGGAGATCATGTGGGCCTGTGCAGGCCTGAGGGACACAGCCCAGTGGAGTGGAGATTGTGCAGTGCCTGTGGATTGCTGGCTTGTCAGGCCTTAGGGGCTTGGTCTGGCAGAGATCCTGCAGGTCTGAGGGGTGGGAGTTTGGGGGAGGGCGGCTCTGGCTGGACTGAGGAGAGGGCCCAAGGATCAGAGATCCCAGGTCTGCAGCGCAGCAGCTCTGCAGTGCCTGACTGCTCTTCTAGTAAATCATGGCATGGAGGAGCCTTCCATGAGCTAGGGGTTCAGAGTGCTGATGTTTCAGCTCTCCCTGGTGCTTTACCTCAGTCAAGTATGTCTCCAGTGTCTCAGCAAAGTCCTTGGTTCATGGAGCTCACACCATCTGAGGCTGTGTCCCAGTCACCATCCTGGATCCTTTTATGGGTTTGTTATATATAGCCTTTATTATATTAGGAACATTCCTTCTGTTGCTAGTGTCTTCCATTATTTTATCATGAAAGGATGTCGAATTTTGTCAGACTTTTTCTGCATTTATTAAAATGATCATTTTTTTTGTTTTTGCTTCTATTTATATGCTGTATTACATTTATTGCTTTGCATATATTGAACCATCCTTGCATCCCTGGAATGAAACTGACTTAATCATGATGTGATCCTTTTGCTGTGTTGTTGAATTCAGTTTACCAGTATTTTATGGGGAATTTTTGTGTCTATATTCATTAAAGATGTTGGCCAATAATGAACAGACTGAGAAAATTATTAGAGAAATAATTCCATTTACAGTAGCCTCTAAATTTGTAGGGATTTTTTTAAACCTCAGAATGTGCTTTTATTTATATTACTTCAATTAAAATAATCCTGCAAAGTAAAAATACAGGCACAATTTCACATAAGTCTGTGGTACCATTATTTATTTATTTATTTATTATTGTTAGTGTATTACTATTGTACGGGGTTATCTTGTGACATTTGCATAAGTGTTTACAATCTATCTTAGATTCACCCCCTCCTCTTTCTCCTTTATTACTCCTCAGAACAATTCCAATAGGTTTCGTTGTTCTATTTTCATACGTGAGTATAAGATACATCCACCATATCTGCCTTTCTTTGCCCTATTCCTTCCTCCCATTATTACCCACCCCCATGAAGGAACTGTTTTACATTCCTGCCCTTCATTTTTCAAAAAGAGACATTTTTATTTGTTTATGATAGTTATATAGGGGGTTTCATTGTGCCATTTCCATATATAACATGTATTACACCTCAAGTTGGCTCTCTTTGTGACCCTAGTCTCCTTTTTATGGTGACTTCAATGGGTTTCAATGGTCATTTTCACACTTGTATGGAAAGTGCATTGACTATATTCATCCTGTTTACTTTCTTCATTCTCCCTCCCCTCCTGCTAGCATCCTCCCCTTAGCATGACTTATTTTATGTTCCTGTCCTTCATTGTTTAGGTGTGTGTTCATTGTTCAGTGGGATTTTCACTTTGGTATTTTACTTTGTGTATTGTGCTTAAGTCAGTCTAGCCCCCTTCCACTACTGTTTCTCATCCTTTCCCTCCTATCCTATGTTGTTCAACAGTTTTCAGTTTGTTTCCTTGTGAATTGTTCTTTCACAAATGTGGTGTATTTCACTGTTACTCACTCTATCATTCTTTCCTTCTTTTGCTCCTCCAATAGTCTCCTCTAGCATTGTTGGTGGGAGTGTAAATTAGTACAACCATTATGGAAAGCAATATGGGAATCCCTTAAAAACTAAAAATAGAACTATCGTTCAATCTAGTGATACCACTCTTGGGCATATACCCAAAAGAATATAAGTTAGGATACAGTAGAAACACTTGTACACCCATGTTTATTGCAGTGCTGTTCACAGTAGCCAAGTTAGGTAAACAGCCCAGTTGTCCCACAACTGATGAATAGATTAAGAAATTGTAGTATATATACATAGTGGAGTACTACTCAGCCATAAAAAAGAATGAAATTATGTTGTTTGAAGGTAAATGGATGGAATTGGAGGACATGTTAAGTGAAGTAAGCCAGGTTCAGAAAGACAAAGGTTGAATGCTTTGTCTCATATGTGGAAGACAGATCAAAAAGATAAATGTATATTCAAACATAAACATGATTATATACAGAATTATATATAGTGGAATTATTCTATAGGACTCAAGGGAGGGAAAGGAAAAGAGAATAATAGTCAACAATATTGAAATACATAACATCTGTGCAATTAGATGAAAACAATACATACTAAAAGCTGTTGAATGATGGGGGATAGGAGGGAAACAGTAAGGGAGAGTAATGGAGGGGTTGAGTGGATGAAAGTACAGTAAATTCACAGCTGAGATACATGGAGAAACCCCTTTGAACACTGACTTTGGAATTAAATATGAAGGACAGGACTGTAAAATATGTCCTTTGCAAGAGGTATTTGTGGGAGGTGGGAGGGAGAATGGAGGAAATGACCAGAAAAGGCTCAAATTTGTGATCCTCCTGCCTTCATCTCCAGAGAAGCTGGGATTAAAAGAATGTGCCACCATTTACAATCTTAAGCATGCCTTATGACTTCTCTTTGCTTTCCCCACCAGTAAAATGGGAGGGTAAGACAAGATCATTTCTGACAGACCTTTATAGTATGATAGAATTTTTAGTGAAAAGAAATCTTAGAGTTCATTGCCAAATTCCTCAGTTAGAAATAAGGTTCTTAGTGATAAGGTTAACTTGTTCAACACTCCACAGTTCGGTGGCAGTCATACTGAGACCTCTTCTCCTTTCTTAGTTGCTGCTTCTAAAAAATATGATTTTATTCATTAAAATTAGCTTTGATTGGAGGTGTGGCCCAGTGGTAGAGCATGAGCTTAGTAGACTCTGGGTTTTATCCCCAGTATCAAAAAAAGGGGAGTAAGTTATAAAAACATGAACTTGGAAACTATTAGCAGTTAATTCAAGTTATATTTTCTTTTTGCAAATATTGAAAGTGAATTATTGTAAATATATAATAATGTAATTAGGAAAGAAAATGAAAACAACTTAAATTGGAAATAATTTTTTAAAAAATGTCTGCCATGACTGAGTAAGTAGAAAAGCCCGAACCCCAAGTGGAGATATAAGATCTGCTCATGGATTAGAAAATCCAATATTATTAAGATTCAACTTTCAACAGAATAGAAAAGGGACATTAATTAAAAAGACTGGTGAAATATTGAAGTTTCTCAGAAAGAATCACAGATCTGCAGAAGAGGAGGGTCACTGCTGGAGGTGTACAAGTGAGAGTCCAGGTGTACATGTGGCTGTGTGCTACTTTGATTCTGATGTTTCTTTACATTTTCTAATCTTTTTACTAAATGTATGATAAATGTACGTTTGTTTCTTACATATCTCAGACTGTCCTCTGCTCACACCAGGACACTGAAGGCTAATAAGGTTAAGGAAAGGAATGTTCTTACTTCTGAAATATAACAAGACAAAAGCTAGACTATCTCTGATGCCACCGAAGCTGCCTGGCAATTTTAGTTTCTTTACAAAATACTTTTTTATCAGCCTTCTCTGTTTCCTCTAAGCAAGCTTGCTTTGTTTTAATTATTAGCATTTATTTTAAATGGTTAAAATGAAACTCAACTGTACTTTATAAGTTTTCTTTGGGGCATGACAGTACAGTGAAGATCTGCCCATTTGAGTATTGTCACTGCCATCATTTCTATAGGAAATGGTGGCAAATTTCCCATGGCTGATCTGCTGGCAGACTTGATGCTAACTACATATTGAATTGAATGTTTTTGTTTCTAAGTAAAAGCTGCATTGCTCAGTGTAGGTGTGGGAAATAAGAGGCTGGTGACTGCTCATGTAGGCTGAATAACAGTGGAAGTCTTCAAGGAGCTGGTGAGTTCATCTTATCCTTGAAGGATGATTATAATTAAAAAAATTAGATGAGAAGTTTTTTGTCCATTAGAGAAAAGAGATTACCAACTAGCATGAGCATAACATCCTTTGGAATTTAGGAAAAATTCTCTGCCTAGCCTGGAACATTGCTGTGTCAGGAGAGTTGGGAAAGAAGATTGAGATCAGAATAGATTAGGGCAAGGAAAGAGGATGTGGAGATTGTCATCCTTCCCAGAGTGACCCTAGACTTTTTGTGTTAAAAATTATGAAATTATCTGTTTCTGAGGAGTGACACATAAAGGATGTGATTAGTTTAGGAAGATTAATCATTTTTAAGGTTGGTTCAAGGAAAAATTGGAGAAGGAAAATTAGTGTCTAAGTAATCAACTTCATCTCATCAGCTAGGCTGAGCAATTCTTTCAAGTTTTCAACAATTTCATTGAAAACTTCCCAATACAGAAGTTTCACCATCTCATGCTATAAACGTTCACTTCTGACTCTCAATTTCTAGAGGGTACCTTTATTTTTTATAATAAGAAGACAAAATCTATAGATTATGAACCCTTCACCTGTTGCTACTTTGGTGCTGGTTTATTTCTTTATATGGTTCGAGGATGTACATTTTAACTTTTCTCTCTCTCCTGCCCTCCGCTATAAACATGCTGCTGATTTTTGCATGTTGTTTTTGTATCTTGCCATTTTACTGAATTTGTGTTTCAGTTCTCACAGTCTTTCAGTATAATTTTAAGGTTGTCTGCATATAAGGTCATGTCATTTGCAAATAGGGGTAATATGTCTTCCTTTCCATCTGGATGCTCTTTATTTCTTCTTCTTGTCTAATTCCTCTTGCCAAGACTTCCAGTGCTATGTTGAATAAGGGTGGTGAAAATGGACATCCTTGTTTTATTTCAGATCTTGGAGGAAAGTCTTTTAAGTTTTTCCTCATCCAGTATGATGTTAGCAGCATGTACCTAAAAAGGTACATTCTTAAGTACACCTTAAGGTATATTCATTCTATCTCTAATGTTTTCAGTTTTTTAGTCATAAATGAATGTGGAATTTTATCAAATCCATTTTGTTCCTATTGAGATGATGATGTGATTTTCCCTTTCTGTTGATGTGATAATGATGTATTACATATATTGATCTGTATGTTTCACACATTCTTTAAAATGATAATAGGTTATGTTTACATTTCAAATTTCAAATGTAAACTTGACCCCTGGACACAAACCATTGCATTATAATCAGGGTGCAACGGTAAACACAATATTTGAAGCATTCAAACTTCCAATTATTTAGTGGATGGTTTGATGATCAAAAAAAGGCCATCTCTTTACAGAGTGGTGTTTGTTTAAAGACATCAACTTCTAAAAGGGCTTTGTTTCAGGAATTCCACCAAGACACTGTAGCTTTCATTGTTCTCCAGAGAAGCAGAACAGATAGGACACATCTCTTATGTAGACAATGTATTTACTTTCCATTCATTTGAGAGGTTACTGTCAAGGAACTGACTTATGAGACTATAGGAACTAGAAAGGTCAAATATCAGGGGTAAGCTGGTATGTGTACCATTGAAATTGGTCATGTCACACTTTTCAGGCAGAATGTCTTCCTTCTCGGGGAAATTTGTTTCACTTTTAAGGCCTTCCAACTGATTTGATGAGGCCCACTTACATTACTAAGAGTAATTTTTACTTATAGTCAACTGACTATTGATAATAACCACAACTAGAAATTGCCTTTAAAGCAACAGTTACTTTAGTATTGATTGAATGCCTGGGTAGGGTACCCTAGCCAAGGTAATACCCAAAACTGACCATAACAGATGCTGCTCAGGAACTGCCTCCACTTTTCAATTCTTGCATTTCAAAGAGTTGAGAGTTCCTGTACATCAAATGTTCTTCTTTTTACCCAAACATTTGGAGATTTATTCACTCTAACAGATATATTCCAAATGACTACTATCTATTAGACATGGGCAAGGAGTAAAGACACAAGTGTAACATCTTGTCTGTTCTCCTGGGGATCTCTACCATCATCTTTGTTTGGGCTTTTAGCTCCTGGTGGTGGAATTGGAATTATTGCAATAAAGCCATTTAATTTGACATTACCTCTCCTTTGCCCTCTTCCTTGTATTCTTTCAGGGATTGGTTATTTGACTAATAGTCTATCCAGGACCAGAATTCATTTGTACATGATTGATCTGAACCATAATTCCTTTTTCTCCTCCTAACTAATATTTGTCTGTGATTGAGTTAATTTTCATGTATATAGGCATACATATATGCACCCATTTGCTTGTTAAAATTCATATCATATTTGTGGTATTTTTCATACTAGAATGAACATATAATTTGCACAAATGAGATTATTACTGAAATGAAAAGTAAATTTGCTTGAAACAATTTAGTAGCAAACATAAATTTTCATTTACATGTTGATATCCTACCTTTCTTTTAGTTTTCAAAGATTTACCAGTGGGTCATGAACTTAAAACACCTACACATGAATGAGTGAATTTTTAAATGAATGAATGAATGAGTCACTTCATCTAGAAATCTTTCTGAATTTATCTCAGACTCTGAATCACTTTCCATTACCATTTCCTAAGTACAAACATCACTGACTTAATAAGGAACTAATTTGCAAGGGGAAGTATGAGAAAGGCAGGGCTATTGTGAGCTGTAACCATAATTTGCTTATTTAACTATTTCAAAATGTTGGAGGAAAGCCTACCTAAAACAGCGTGTGTTTTTGCATAGCAACATGACAATTAGCATATGGGCCTGCCATTCCGTTTTGAAAAATGAAGAAGAAATAAAATTGAATAGAAAGAAAAGTAAATGGAAAACTGAAATTGAGTTAGTATCATTAAGACAATTATCAGGATAGGCTAGCTATTGACTCAGGAAGATGCTATTCATTTAATTGTGTTTCCTTTAAGAAAGTTTGCTATTGTGGTAAAATAATTCTAACAATTTTCCCTCCCTTTAATATCTAGCTACCTGGTAATATATAGTGGATTAATAAGGGAAAAATGAGAGTATGAAAATACATGCTTATGTGGCAAACTGCTCAATCCAGATGCTGTTCCTTTTTATCCATTTCTTTCTCTACTAAGGGATGTTGAGTTCATTAATTTAACACCTAGGAATTCCCTATCATGAATGTTTACAAGGACTTGTAAAGAATATAATACTTAACTAATACTTATCCTTTATATATTATACAATGAGCAAGCGTTTATTATATAAAAATACTTTATACATTCCCTGTTGGATAATCCAAACATTAACTTCTTTGATAGTTACAATAAATAACTCATTTTTTGTGGTGTTAGGGATTGGACCCAGGGCCTCACACATGCTAGGCAAATGCTCTTCCACTTGAGCTACACTGCCAAGCACTCCCCTCCCTAGCTCACTTTTTGTATTTCATTTTTGAGATAGGGTCTTGTTAACTTTTCTCAGGCTTGGCCTGCAAATCAGAATCCTCCTGCCTCCACCTCCTGAGCAGCTGGGATTACAGATGTGTACCATCATGCCTGGCTTACAAAAGTTCTTTACAAAGAATAATTCTGGTGACACACTCTTTTTCTAGGCACTGTTAATCTTGCAGCTATAGATTGTGGAGCATTATTTTAGTCATGGTGACCTCAATTGAGTTGGAATATCTCACAACTTATTTATTACCTTCACCAAGAAACTGTGCTTAAATTTCTTAGCTCATCCTTTCAAAGAATACAACCATCTACTGAAATAATTGTTATTAGAATGAAAATTGATGCTAAGATGAAGAAAGGGAATAGGAGTGGGATACTCCAAAGGCAGTCTTTGGCTCTCTCCTGGCATATTTATATGTATTCAAATATATATGTCTTGAACTTTGAGTCTTGTTTACCTCAGCTTTTAAAATCTTTTAGCTGAGGGCATATTTTAAAAGATGTATTGATGTCTACAAAATTAAACTACAGCAAGCTAACAGGAAGTCATTGTACTAGAGTTGCACAGGGCATGCATCTCAAATCACAAGCTGACTTGGAAGACTACAGCACACGTTAAAAATGTATTTAAATACATTTATTTCTGATTCTGGATTCCCACTGCATAGGTTCCTTTTCTCTGGGCCGCTCTAAAATTCTGGGGCCCAGGGAGGGCCATAGCTTCAGGGTGGGCATTCTTGGGGTCCTACTTATCATTTCACTGCTTCATGGCTTCAGTTTTGTGTCCTTGCCTATTTTGGAACATGCTATCATCTTTGACATGTTGACTCAGGCTGTTTCTATTGCTATAACAAATTATTGAAGTCCAGGTAATTTATTAAAAAGAGATTTATTTACTCACAAATCTGAGCAGTACAAGCGCATAGTGATGCCATAGTGATGGCATCAGCTCAGCCTCTGGTGAGGCCTTGTGCTTCACCCTAACACGGTGGAGGGTTAGAGAGGGTGAACGTGCTATCTCTGATCTATTTTTTGTGTTTTAGAAAGCCACTAATGTCATCCTGTGGGCCCCCACCCTCATGACCTCACTGGATCCTAATTATCTCCCTAAGGTCCCACCTCCAAATCATCACATGAATTTTGGGGACACATCCAAGCCATAGCACTTGATAAGGAATCTGGGTTCCCCTCACTATTTCCTGGTAGGTATCCCCAGAGGCACACCACTGAGGTTTTAGTTCTCAAGAGGGTCAGGGGAGGAGGCAGAGACAAGTCACCTGCTGTCTGAACTCACAGACTTTGCTCCACCTGCAACCTCAGATCGGGTTCTGTGAAGCCTCTGGGAGCATCGCTTTACTTCTCACACAACTTCAGAGACACCTCTCTCTCTCTCTCTCTCACAAAAAGGCTTAAGATTTTAAGAAGACTTTTCAAAGTACTTAGACTTTAAAAAAATGCATACATTTTAACATCCTGGAAATAAGAAATTAAGAACCATGCTACCTTGAAATGAGTGGAGACAAAGGGGAAATATTGAATTAATATGTAATATTAGTTAAATTAATGACCATCCCAGTATTAATATTTTACTTATTATCTCAACAAATAATACTGTCAATTAAAAAAAATCTGCATATTGAAAAGTAGAGCTAATTCTATGATTGTTTTCAATACTTCTGGTTTGGATTTTTCATTTCTTTTTCTTAAGTTGACCAGCCATATGAGTCCTAACTGATGCTGAAACAGGAGAGACTATCTCTTAGTTCACAAACCAGGTATTTCTATTCCAATTAAGAATTGAAAGTGAGCACTAAAAATGCAAATAAGCGAATACCCTTGTTACATAGATGCCATAAGGTTTACTTGCCAAGGAGTGTGAAATCCTAGGGAAGAGAAGATAAAGTGTTATGACTGTCCTAACATTGAGTGACAGGAGGACTGTGATAAAAAAGCAAATGTACAGTTCAGAGGAGACTTACCATCCATACTGCACTGGAATGTTTGGTTATATGATTTGAAATATTCATGTTTTTGTATCTTGACTATTTTTCCATTCTTTTATTAATTCAAGACACGTGTTAAGCACATCTTTGTGTATTTTTCAATGCTGTGAGGCCTGCTCCATCCATTTTAGTTTTTGTGTTAATTCATTTTTACTTTTTATTTTATCATTTTTACATTTATTTACATGTATATACATTATTTGGGCCACCACACCCCACTTCTGGGCAGAATCTGTTCCTCCTTCCCCTTGTCCAATTTTTTTGAAGAGAAAACATAAGAGATATTAAGAAAGACATCGCATTTTTGCTAGTTTGAGATAAGGATAGCTATACAGAGAGATTCCTAGTGTTGTTTCCATGCACATGTGTATTACAATCTTCATTGGCTCATATCTACCAGAACTCTTCTCTACTTCTTAGTCCCCTTAACCTAGTGGCCTCTGCCAGTTTAAGATTACTCTATTTTCTCCTCTACAGTGAGCACATCACCACATTCAAGTTTCAGGTTTTGTTCCCTTTCCCTATTTCTCCCATGCACGTTCTCCCCTAAGTGTATGACCCATGTCCAAAAATAACACTGCATTTGTTTTAGGTCTGTATTCCACATATGAGGGAGAGCATGTGATTTTTGGCCATCTGAGCCTGACTAACTTTGCTTAAGATGTTCTCGAGTTCCATTCGTTTACTTGCTAATGACAAATTTCATTCTTCTTTGTGGCTGAGTAAAATTCCATTGTGTATAAATACCACATTTTTAAAATCCATTCACTGGTAGTGGGGCATCTTCACTGTTTCCAAAGCTTGGCTAGTGAGAATAGTGATGCAATAAACATGGGTGTGCAGGTGCCTTTGTTGTAACCTGAGTCACATTCCTTCAGGTATATCCCTAGGAGTGGCATTGCTGGATCATATGTCAGATCCATGTTTAGTTTTTAAGAAGTCTCCATATTGTTTTCCAAAGTGGTTGTACTAGCTTACATTCCCACCAGCAGTGTATGAGCGTTCTTTTTTCCCCATATCCTCTCCAACATTTGTTGTTGGTGGTGTTTTTGATGATAGCTATTCTAACAGGTATGAGGTGCAATCTGAGTGTGATTTTTGATTTGCATGTCTTTTATGGCCAGGGATGGTGAACATTTTTTCATGTGTTTTTGGCCATTTGGGCTTCTTCCTTTGAAAAAGTTCTGTTTAGTTCAGTTGCCCACTTCTTTATTGGTTCATTGATTTTTTGGGGAGTTTAATTTTTTGAGCTCCCTGTATTTTCTGTTATCAGTCCTTTGTCTGATGTATAGCCAGAAAATATTTTCTCCTACTCTGTGGGTGGTCTCTTCAGTTTAGAGACCATTTCTTTTGTTGTGCAGAAGCTTTTTAATTTCGTATAGTCCCATTTGTCCATCCTTTCTTTTAGTTGCTGAGCTGCTAGAGTTCTACTGAGGAAGTCCTTGCCTGTACCTATTGTTTCCCAGGTATTCCCTGCTCTTTCATGTATTAACAGCAAGGTTTGGGATCAGATATTAAGGTTCTTAATCCACTTTGAGTTGATACTAGTACAGGGTGACAGACATGGATCTAGTTCAGTTTTTTGTAGGCAAATAACCACTTTTCTCAGCAACATTTGTTGATGTTGATTTGTCTTTTCTCTATCATATGTTTTTGGCAACTTTTTCCAAAAATAAGGTGAGCACAGATGTGTGGATTCATACCTGTGTCCTCTATACTATTCCACTGGTCTTCATATCTGTTTTTGTGATAGTACCATGCTGTTTTCATTGCTATAGCTCTGTAGTATAGTTTGAAATCAGGTATTGTGATACCTCCAGCTTTGCTCTTTTTTGCTTTGGCTATTTGTAGTCTCCTGTGTTTCCAAATGAACTTTAGGGTAGATTTTTAAATCTCTGTGATGAGTGTCATTGGAATTTTGATGGGAATTGCATTGAACATATAGCTTGCTTTTGGTAGTATAGCCATTTTTACTATGTTGATTCTACCGATCCATGAGCACGGGAGATCTTTCCACCTTCTGTAGTCTTCCTCGGTCTCTTTCTTTAGGGGTTTGCTGTTCTCCTTGTAGAGCTCATTTATATCCTTTGTTAAGTTTATTCCTAGGTATTTGACTTTTTTGAGGCTATTGTAAATGGAATTGTTTTCCTATATTATTTCTCAGTTTGTTCATTGTTGGTGTATAGTAAGGCTACTGACTTTTGTAAGTTGATTTTGTATCCTGCTGCATTGCTGAAACTGTTTATGGTGTGTAGGAGTTTTTGGGTTTTTGAAGTATAGTATCATGTCATCTGCAAAGACAGATACTTTTCCTATTTGTATTCCTTTTATTTCCTCTTCTTGTCGTATCGTTTTGGCTAGGAATTTTAGGACTATGTTGAATAGGAGTGGGGAGAATGAGAATCCATGTCTTGTTCCTGACTTTAGGGGAAATGTTTTCAGTTTTTCCCCATTAAGTATGATGCTGGCTATAGGTTTGTCATATATAGCCTTTATAAGGTTGAGGGACATTCCTTCTATTCCTAGTTTTTTTAGAGCTTTTATCATGAAGTGGTGTTGAATCTTATCAAAGGCTTTTGCTGCATCTATTGAGATGATTAAGTGGTTTTGTCTTTGCTTCTATTAATGTGCAGTATTACATTTATAGATTTGTGTGTACAGTATTACATTTATAGATTTGTGTATTTATAGATTTATAGAAAGAGTCAGAGAAGCTGACTTGGTTGTGGTGAATGATCTTTCTGATATGTTGTTGGATTTGGTTTGCCATTATTTTATTGAGGATTTTTGCATTGATGTTCATTTAGGAAATTGGCCTATAGTTCTCCTTTTTGGAGGTGTCTCTGTCTGGTTTTGGGATGAGTGTAATACTGGCTTCATAGAATGAGTTAGGCAGTTTTCCTTCCCTTTCTATTTCATGGAAAAGTTTAAAGAGAGTTGGTATTAGTTCTTCTTTGAAGATCTGGTAGAATTCAGCTGAGAATCTGTCAGGTTCTGGACTTTTCTGTTTTGGGAGACTCTTTATTGCTGCTTCAATTTCATTTCATGTTATAGATCTGTTTAGGTGGTTAGTATCTTCTTGGTTCAGTTTTGGATGCTCATAAGTCTCTAGAAATTTGTCCATTTCTTCAAAATTTTCTAATTTATTGGAATATAGGTTGTCAAAGTAGTCTCTGATAATTCCCTGGATTTCCTCTGTGTTTGTTGTTATCTCTCCTTTTGTGTTTTTGATTTTACTGATTTGGGCTTTTTCCCTCCTCATTTTAGTCAGATTTGCCAGGGGTTTGCCAATCTTGTTTATGTTTTCAAAGAACCAGCTTTTTGTTGTGTTGGTTCTTTGCATGGTTTTTTGGTCTTTATTTGATCAATTTTGGCCCTTATTTATATTATTTCTCTCCTTCTACTGATTTTGGCTTTTGCTTGTTCTTGTTTTTCTAGGAGTTTGAGCTGTAGTATTTGGTTGTTTGAGGTCTTTCTGTCCTTTTGTGTATTTTTCAATGCTGTGAGGCCTGTTCCATCCATTTTCTCTTCTACATTTTTTTTCTTTTAAGGGGAGGAGGAGGGAATTAACATTTAGTGAATGCTTGCTCTATATTGGGTGTTGCTAGTAATTTCAAACTACCTTACTTAATCTTTCTCATGACACAATGTATGGAAGAGGTGAATATTCCACCATTACAGAAATGGCAACCAATACTCAGATAAGTCTGGTAACTTCTTAAGCTTGCAAGAATGGGTATACCATGGTACTGATGTTGAGAATGTTACTTAATGAGTTTGTTGAAATTTGAAGTTCTACAGACTTTCAAGCCTGTTGATTCATTTTTGAAGTAAGTATTTGCCAAGGTCGAGTGCATTGTGTCCTTAACTTACATGCTTCATACCAAACCTCAAAGTAATACATGAATGTATAGCTCTTGAACTAGACCAATATTTACAATATATATTTGGCTGTAAAAATCAGAAGTATCAGGTGTGACATTCCTTACAAATACAGACATTTGTGGGAAACCTACTGAATCAGAGTCCTATGTGATTCTTTTTTCTTTTCTTGGCAGTACGGGGGTTTGAATTCAGGGCCTCATCCTTGCTAGGCAGGTGCTCTACCACTTGAGTAATGCCTCCAATCTGGCCCTCTGTGATTCTTACAACTGTCATGATCAGAGTCACTTGCAGACTCTTGTCTTGGGTGAAGTTGAGTAGTGCCAGGCAAGGGTCGGGTTTATAAATCATGTCACCTGAGCATGTAGCCTTTTGCTACCCCTGTGATCCTTTACATCCGTGCCTGGTTAGTAAAGAGGCTGGCAGTTTCTCTCTTAACAGAATCTTGAGTAGGGTACAAACTTAGAAACTCTAATGTTTATCACTACAAAGATAATTTGAAGTCAAGCCCAGGGCTCTGCTTTGTACTTCTTTTTGGATTTTTTAGCATATTGATCTCTGTCCCAATGGAATCACACCCTCTCCCTCCCACCAATCATCAGGTAATGCAATCCAAACTCTTTCCTCATATTTCCTTTACGTTAAAAAATGACAGATTGGGACGCTCAAAAAACTTGTTTTGAATTCTAGGGGAGAACAAGAGATGGTAAATAGGTTGGAACAAGAGCGTACAGGAATGCAAGTGTCTAGTACAGACTGTTCCATTTCCACTGACCTGCTGCTCCCTTGTTCCCAGGGCCACAAACCTCTTCCAGTCCACATGCTGCTGCAACTTGAAGTTTGAAGGACAGATAAAACTTCCCTGGATTTCTGACTCTCCTAGCCTTCCATCTGGTACCACATTATCATCCTGGGTTTGGAATGGGCTCTGTGCCTTCTGATTTTGTTATCAAGATTAAGAGAGTCTGGATCCCTTCTGGGCAGAGTCTGTCTGCTCATTCTTCAAGTCTTTCTTTGATACAGATCTCTAGCCAGGAATATTTTGGTATCTCTGACAGTGAACTCTGTGGCTTTCTGAAGTGTCTTTCTGCTACTTTTCCAATTTGGCTGCGAAGCCTAATTACTTGTATATTTCTTTTACTCCTTGTGGCTCTCCTTTGGAGACTGAAGTTACTTTAAAATTAACTTTACCACTTCTTTGGGTCTCCTTTCTCTTAGAGTATGATCTCACTAGGAGTAAGGACTGTTTGTTTTATTTCAATTCAACAAATATTTATTATCTAGTTTCCTTTTGTTGCTTATAGTTTGGTTAAAGTTTATATTGCTATTTTCAAAAAAAGTTTAGGTGTTTTCAGGACAGAAAACCCACTCATTTAAGTGAATATCTCTTTTCTATAAGGTCCTGAAGGAGAAGAAATTAATTACCAACCTGTATACTATTTTAAACACCTAATTTGCCAGTACTTACTTTCAATCAATTTCAAAAATACATATAAGGATCTAGAGTTTTGACAAAGCTTTGGAGGAAGTGCCTTGTTGATGAAACCATATTAACTAATGCCCTAAAGTTATTTAAATTTTATTATTTATTTATTGGTGGTATTGGGGTTTGAATTCAGGGTTTCATGCTTGCCAGGCAGGCAATCTGCCACTAAGCCACCCCGCCAGTCAAATTATTTAAATTTTAGAACATGAATCACAGTTAGGAATATATATCAGGATGAGGATCATGGAATTATAGACATGTCACTCTTATTTTTGGGTAAGGACAATTCAACTTATCTCTGCCTCCTAGGTCTGTGAGCCACCATGCTCCACCTAAATGTCTCTTTTTTCTTGAAATTTCACTTTAAACAGCATGTCAGTGAGTAAGTTTAGACTAAACACTTGGTTGTAGACAGGATTTTATTTCCTTATTTTAAATTTATTTGATTCTTTTCATCTAGAAACTAGACAGAAAATTTCAAGGGGAAGTCTTTAATATCAGGAGTTGATTAAGACTAGTACTCTACATCAGGTTGTTTTTATTAAGCTATTGTCATTAATATTGGTACAAAAGAAAGCATACTTAAGGAGAAGCAGGGAAAGATAGGAAAATAAGCAGACTCAGTGATGTGAGGGAGAGGTTGCTTTTTCTGAGTTTGGTGTCTGTTCAGTAAGGATCAATATTAAGGCTGATTGACTGTAATACCCTGATAACAAATTCTATAGTGAAATTTCTGATATGATTTAGGGGGAGAAGCCTTCCTGATGCATACAACTACTGCTGTTCTGAGCACATTAAACATTTTCTTTTAATATTTTAAACCCAAACTTAAGCTTTTCAAGTGTTTCCTTTAAAAGGAAAGGCAAAGGGTATGAGTACAGAATGTGATATAAGAAACAAAACAACCAAATACAATTCTCAGAAAACCTAAAGCCAACCAATATAGAACAACCTCATTTTTAGATCTACTTATTTTGAAGATGGTTTAAGTTGTGCAAGAAATAAAAAAACCTAAGAGAGTATCATTGTTTATTTTACTGTTTCCAAAGACACTGACAACTGATATTTTCAAGTTTGACCTACTTACACCCATATAAACACAAAAAAATGAATAAATCATGATGCATAAAAATACAGATGTATCATCTCTTTATTGGTATCAGGTGCTGGTTTTCTGCTTTTTTATTTTTTCATTCTCTGATTAGATGTATAAACACAACCGATTGAGTCAGTTTGGAAGCATTACATGGAAGCATCACCATGTGGCTTCATGGTTTATGTATCTTTAATTTCTGTAATTTAGGAAAATAATGAATATAGACGAGATTGTTGCTTTGGCTTAGAGGAATTCATCTGATACAGATAGCCACTGGAGCTGCATCTCCAAAAATGCATTTTAAACTTGGAGACTTAACTGATAGAAATATAGTCATTGAGAACTTATAAAATTATCTGGTTTGCTTTTAAAATATTTGCAAACATAAATTATTGTATAAGTGATTATAAGGGACAGGTATTATTTAAGAGCCAAGTTTGTGGAAAAAATATTTTAACGGTTTTAAAGAAATCAGACAATATTTTTATAGTATTTGAGGGACTGGTAACCTCGAAATCTGGCTAAAAACACAAAAGCCTCCATGACTGAAAGTAAATATGTGAGGAAAAACTTAGATCCTCAATTGATTAAACAGATTTTCAGAGTCCTGTGAAGACTGAGCACTTGTAGTTAAACATAGTTTTCTAAATAAAACGCCTATTATATACATATATACACAGATAGATATTTTATTATTTATGTATGTGATGTATATTCTTTATCAGCTAATATTCTTAACTCCTGACAAATGTGAACACATACATAATATGTATATCATATATGCATGTACAATTTATATACATATTAATTTGCAAATTATATACTTACTTTGCTTTGTTAAATGTTCTTATATACAAACACACACATTATAAAAGTATAATAAAAGTTAAAATACTGCAGTATTTGACTTCTTTTTCTTCATTTATGCTATAAAGAAAATTTTTCTCCTACTAATATCTTATCAGTGGTGTTCTGGTGGATTGCTTCTTAAAAGTCTTGCTCATTGTGGCACCCTTATGCCACCAAATACTATTTTTTTTGTAGGTAAAATGTGATCTTAGTGTGAGGTTGATGCTGGAAGCAAATTCATACTTTACATATTTTTCTTGATAGCAGAATTTAGGGATCTTATTTTCTCTCATTCTATGGTTATTATTTTACCTTTGAATAAGAGAGATAAAAGAGCTTATTTTCTCAGTGGCAGATATATCAGCCTTGAAATTTTCATGTTGATTACCTGTACTCAAGTGTTACTGACCACTTGTAGTTTCTTTATAGGCAGCTTTTAAAGGAAATATATCCATTTTGTAAAGGTCGTTTTTGAGTTAAAATACCTGAAATAATATGTTCCATAAATACATCTAACTGGAAACCCATCTTCTAATACCTTGATGACAAATGTTAAAGGCCCCTTCTGGTGGAACTTCCTCTTCCTCCCTTTACTTTTTCCCATGTCTTTCTTCACATTTGAATACATGGCACAGATCACTCACATAGTAAATGTTAGCAAGACATGTTCTTAATTTTGGATAAGAGTTCAACAAAGGCACTAGTTTTTCCCATACCCCATTTTGGCAAATCCAAAGGTGACACTTTGTAGGCCCCTGAGATACATATGTATATGTATTATGGCAAGTGAATTGACATTCTAGAAAACAGTAGCTATTTGGGCTATCTCTGTGCAAATACAATCTTTAATTTATAATTTTTGTTTCTAAATAGAGACACATGGGCCTTTGTGACCTAGAGAATCTCTGAATGAAGGACATATGATAATGCAACAGAGGAGGACAAGGAAAGATGGCAGTGATTCTTGACTGGATTCAGACTCACATATTCTGTGTTCTTCTATTTGTAAAGTGCCTGTACTCTATTTAGTTCAATTCCCTGTTCTGTTTGTATTTTCACAAAGATTTAACTCCAGCTCTGTACTCTTCAGTTTCCAAAGGCACGTGGAATCTTGAAATTTAAAGAAAGGCACCAATGATGTATCTAATCTAATGTCCATTCAGAGAAAACATCCTGACCACAAATGCCTTAGAGAAGGATATCCAATTTCTGGATTGTTTATTTACTCAGTATGTCAATTACAAAAGCTTCCTTTATGACTTCTATTCAATTGTCAATACACTACTGACTTCCTTTTAGCTTATTTATAGTTTACTTTGCTCTTTTCTAAAGTATGATATATATGTGAATAGATGTGAAATAACAACTAAAAACACTCCAAATTTTTTGGGTGTAGAGTAAAGTGATTTTGTTGAGTCCTTTGATTTGGCCATTGCACCACTATCACTGTAGACTAAAAGTACTACCACTTTTTTGCAACATGTAGGACTTGATAATTACAATGCATTGATCCACCAAACATGCCTACTATCTCTGTTTAAGAAGTTTTGTAAGCATTCTTGCTAAGACATATCCGTCTTCTATTTAGTTACCTGATTTTTGGAAAAAAATGGAGTCCCAAAGCTTTCTACTCATAACTCCCATTCATCAATGTGTTTTCCAATATCCTGTCTGGCCATCTGATGAATTAATTGTTCCGTTTTTTATGTAATTGGTTTTATATCATACTTATATCTTCTCCTCAGATTTGACTTTACCTTTTCTCAAAGATAGAGACCCTAAATTATATGTCATTTTATTTGGTAATTCCATAGTATAATAGTTTGTAATATTAAATTCTTGATTTGTTTTGATATGGTTGTCAAGGGGATACAAAATTATGTTCAGCAGGATTGTCATTTTCTAGTTTGAACTGAGGTAAGTCTGGGCATTTGTTGCTAATGATGGAGGAGAAAAGTGTTAAAGGAAAGGGACCATGGACAGAAGCTGTCATTGTTAATAGTGCAGAAGTTTGAAGAGTTAGACCCTGAGCTGTAGGGAGAAGTCCTGTCATGAGCAACTGGCTTCAGTGGCCTGGCATGTGCTTCCTGGTTGGGAAGGATGTTCATGTGGCCATGTTATAGAGAATATTTAATATTATGATCACTGCTTGTCTGTGCCTGTGACTGCCTTTCCTTCCTATAGCATCTCTAAGATTAGCCTGTGTAGATGTCACTTATTGTGTTTATGGTCACCACAAGAGGAACTTATTCCCCAGCCTGCAGTCCCACCCATACACACAACTCATACGCCTCCTTTGCTTGTCCTTTCTCACCATGGGCCTGGTGACAAAATGGGCTTTGATAGCTGTTTGTACTTTAAATTAATTAAATTATTTGGCCCTTTCCTAAAGTAGGTTTTCATCTGTGAGCCACTAATTGCTCATGTGAAAGCTATAGAGAAGGGGTATATTATAGAAGTTTGCTTTTTAAAGCAAACATTGTGGTATTAATCTTTCTTGCCAGGGTTATCCTGCCTATTAGAAACTTAGAAAATTACCCCTGAGTGATGCTTCCTGTCTTCATTCCATTTCAGAAAAAGATTTGATGCCTTAAAAAAATAAAATTTGGACAAAGCTCTTCAGACACAGGGGCATAAACCTTTCTGAAATGTTTACAATAAACTAAAAAAGATATAAAAAGCACCATGGCTGTACTTGTAAAATTGGCTTTCAGTAAAATAAACATCTCTTTGCATCTGCCTGTCTGTCACTCACAGTGTGGCACCAAAACTGTGGAGGTCCAGGGCCAAAAAGTCTGATTTTAGATTTGATATAGAAAGGTCAGACTCAGATCATACAAAGGGAAAACTCAGGGATGCAGCCTCTCAGGTCTTCACATAAAGCAACTGTGACTTTTTCAATAATCTACTTTTTTGTCATTGCTAGGGCTGGAGAGAGAACACTATTCTGCTGCTGCTAGGAAATATCCTACTGTTCTAAAACCCCCCAAATCTGCCAATCTTTTGTTTTGAGATAATTTTAATACTCCCTATTTGGTCAGTAATTTTGGTCCTAAATTCTCTCATCATTAAATCCATATTTGTTAATGTTTACTGTGTGTCAACATGAAGGGTACAATTTAAAAGGAAGTTGAGGTTAAATATGAATTTAAACATATTCTTCCAAGGCTTGGCTTATGTTCAGTGCCAGTTGGTGATTAATGCTTCAGTCCCAAAACTACACGGCCCTTACAGTTTACAGCACCATTTTGAAAAGGTGTTGTGTTTATTGAGCTCGTATCACATGCCAGGTGTCATTGCAACATTATACAGATGGTTTCCCCTAAACCCATGATTATAACTGTCATGATCATTGTCATTATATGAAGCTTTTCACACAGATAATACCTCACCTCTGTAGCTTAGATAGGTACTATGGAGCAGAGCCAGGAAGAGACCAAGTCTCTAGTGAGCTCATATTCCTTGCCATTTTGCTTTTACAAGTGTTCATAGGAGTTTGATGGAAAAGAAAATCATGACTAAAGGTATGTTTTCTTCTCAAATACATTTAAAAATTTGCATCAAAATTCCAAAAAACACTGTTATAGTTATTGTTATGGTGCTATCATTATCCATTTGCCCCTAAGACATTTCATTGTTCATTCCAAATTCCAGTACAGGTTTAGGGAGAGCAACATGCAAAGCATGAATGAGTGATATTGGGTTTGAAGTTGAGAACTGATGCAGAGGCCATGTTAACCATTTAACCTTTGAGACTGTATATTCCAAAGTTGGAAATATTTGTCAATGTTACAATATTGTCTTAGAAGTTAGCATATTTGTTTTGTTATTAAGTTTTTCTCTTCCCTGTCTTCTTTTATGAACTCATTTTGGTGTCAGCATAGTTGAGTTTTTCATGCAACATAGCAGTCAAATTGTGTTGTCACACATGATTATTCATCAATCAACACTTATTGATTGTGAATCTGATACATAGTTAGAGGTATGTTAGATGCTCAGGAAGATAAAAGATATGCTGTGTTGCTGGGAGTAGTGAATGTTGTGTATCACTTGTCTTTCACTCATAGTTTTTTTCTCTCTCTTTGTGGTCAAGAATAGTATATCCTACTGATTTTCTTATTTTTGACTTTATTTTTGAATTATCATACATTAATTATAAGAAGGGTTTACATTATGATACTTGCATACTTGCATACAGTATACCTTGAACAAGTTTACCCCCTCCATTATGTTTACATTTCCCCTCCTGCCCCTTTCCCCCTTTTTGAACAGTGTTGGTGGGTTTCATTATGCTATGTTCATTTGTATATTTGTGGCATATTTTCATCTTCTTTAACTCTCAGTTTTATACTCCCTAGTGATGGAAAGCACAGAACTGGTGGTATGGTAAGCATACATTAAATATATTAATTCGAATGAGAGGTTGAAATGATCAGAAATTGATCCATTTGCCTTTTTAAATTGCCAGTCACATGCATATGTTTTATATGACTATGATAATGAGAATCAGAATATTTTCAGCACTGTGTCCTCACTTCAGCCAGGCTGATAAGTCTGTCTAAATTAACAGTTAATAATGTGTAGCCACTGTTAGTGACATTTTAATTTAGAATTATTTTCTAGAATGTGAATGATGTCTCACCACAACTTATATCTTGACTACTTAATTGCCTTTTAAACCTTTTATGGTTATCATGTCTCCTTCACCAACAGATAATGAGAATCTTAGAAACAAACTACCTGCAGTTAGCTTTTTGGATGAAAGTACTGAAGAATTTCACAGAATATTTCCCGCTCTTTCTTGACAAATGATTTATTATAGCTTAATGAGCACTTCTTAAAAGTCTCAGCACGTCACACTGCAATGATGAAAGAGAATAATAATAAAAGTGAATGTTTGAGGTTGACGGGATAGAGAAAATGGAGCTGGTTCTAAAATAGACCCTATCTGGCCAGGTCACTGGAATACACACTCCGTTCTTTCCCTAAAAGCCTAACATGGAGAATGGCAAGAGTATTTGTTATAAAAGAACTACTATAGTATATATTAAATATATAAAACTATTAAAAAACTACATAAGGAACTACTATAAAAGGTAACTTTGTAGATTGATTAAAGTATGGTTGTAGAACCTAAAGAGTAAAGAAATACTTTTCATCAAAAAGTGAATTGGATCTGATATAATGGTTCCCTGAATTGTCTGAGTGTTAGTCAAGATTGTTTGGGTTTTAAGCAACAGATACCAACTCTGACTAAACAAAGCATAAGCAAGTAAACAAAAAATTTACCAGGGGAAGCTTTTGAGTGCATGTATTCAAAGCAAGAACTAGTCAAGCCTCAAAAGAGACAAAGACAACCTAGACCAATGTTTCTAGCACCATGTCCCCTTTCTCTACATCTTCATATGAGCATTTGGTTCTTTGAAGCAAGTTTTTCCAGGTAGTAGTGGACATGACCAAGAGGAGGCTTACTACCTCACTACTCTAATTCAGAGAAGAAAAGGCCTGCTGTTCCCAGGAAGAAACTTTGGCTGGCTTAGCTTTGGACATGTGTAACTGTCACAGAGATATCATAAGGGGAGTAACTACAAACACAGGTTTTGTAGCTGCACCACCTGTTCCCACCTCTGTGATCTTTATGAATATTATTAAATAGCACTCTTCATATCAGTCTTCTTATTTGTAAAATGGAGCTAGTCATGAAGTTTAAATATTAGATATCATTTGTAGACGTGGGCAGGAAAGATTCCTGCTTGGGACTCGCACTGAAGAGTCATGTTATGAGCTGAAATATGTCCCCTCAAACTTGTATGTTGAAATACTAACACCTTGTACTTCAGAATGGTTCTTCAGAGAGGTTCTTTAAAGAGGTGATTAAGATGAGGCTGTTTTAGGGTAAGCCTTAATCTATGACAACTGGGATATCTTTGTAAGAAGAGGAAGTTTTAACTCACAAAGTGACATCTACATAAGTGACATAGGTGCAGAGCAAAGATCTTGTGAAAATGAGAGGAAATGGCTGTCTACCAGTCAAGAAGAGGTTTGAGAAAGGAAGAAACTCATGTCTGAAATGAACCTTCATTTCAGACTTCCGGCCTCTGTAACTGTGAGAAAAAAATGTCTTATTTAAGCCATCCAGCATGTGGAATTGTGTTAGGGCAACTCCAGCAAGCTAATGCAAGTGCTTTGCATGTACCCAATTTTGAAACTCTATGAGGTTTTTTTCCTTTTCAGTCTCATGTGAAAATTTTCAATGACCAATGGGAGTTATGAGAGAGGAGCCCAACACTGGGGGAGTGGGAAAATCACTGTGTGTGGAATGAGGGTCTGAATACAACTCCTGCCTGTCCTGAGAAGCTGGACTGACTGTTATCATTTAGCCTTGGATGTCTTAAGTGAGGTGGTTGAGCGGAATGAGCACCCTGATAAAAGTACATTCTCCTACATTTCTGCTGGGGTGATATGGTTTAAGGGCAAATCCTTCCAACATGGGCATAAGCTTTATTTACAGCATCAAAATTACATATAAAAATGTGGACTCCATTTTTTTTTTGTGGTAGTGGAGTTTGAACTCAAGGCCTTGCAATTGCTAGACATGTGCTCCACCACTTGGACAAAACCCCCAGCCCTTGTTACATCAGCTATTTTTTGAATTGAGTCCTGCCTTTATGCCTGGGTTGGCCTGGACCATTTCTCTCTTTATTTATATGTCCCACATAGCTGGGATTACAGATGCACACCAGTGCACCCAGCTTTTTTATTGGTTGAGATGTGAATCTTGCTAACTTTTTGCATGGGCTGACTTGGAACCACAACCCTCCTAATCTCTGCTTCCTGAGTAGTTAGGATTACAGGAGTTAGTTACTGGGCTTGGCTATGGCCTCCTTTTTTATTCTTGCCTGGAACTCTAAACATGTTAGGGGTGGATCTGAATAAACTGATACATGTTAAAACAATGCCTGGCCCAAAACAGCATTGGAGAATTTTTATTGCTATGGCTCTATCATAGCATCCTATCCAGTTCTTGTGCCAGAGTTGGAGCTCTATGTTGGGTACAAATTTAGTTACCCATCTTGCTCAGTGGCGCAGGAGCTGACTGTCATAATTAGTAGCCCTCATCTGAACTATGTGGAAGATAGAACACTTTTCTACAGCATTAATTAGGCAAATAATGGAATATTGTAGGAAATGACATAAAATGACATTTCTCCTTAAAATAAGGAGTTTTTATATTTTCTGTCTTCACTGACATATGGAAAAGATTTATATTTATTTCATTCCCATGTAATATGGAATTCTTAATCAGATGCACCTTAAAGTAATGTCTACTCTTAAAAATTAAGTTGCATTGTTAATGTTGTGCATAAAATCAAAATGTTAAGGTGTTGGGAAAGATGAGGTAAAATAAATTGTCCAACTTACTCTAATTCCACCTCTTCATTTCCCAGAACTATGTATTATTAAGTGGATTTATTAACTGTTAACAGTTATTAACTGTTCCCTAATCTAGATTAAAGTTCCCAAGGTATTTCAACCATACTAAACTTCTGGAGAAGAAAAATAAAAAATATAGCAACTTTATAGAAAGTAGAACAAAACTATTCTTCTTGATAAAAAGAATAGAGACAGAAAACACTTGTGTCATTACCATTTACCTTGGTCACTAGATTGCTGGCCAGCACCCCGGATTTCCAAAGAATGACCGCACTCCAACCATTCCTGAGGTCTGTTGGGGTGGGAGAGGACATTTAAATTTAGTTTGCAGACTTTAACAATAGATAATAAACTATAGATTGGATTTGTTAATTTGTGAAAAGCATTTTATTCTAGGTCAAAAGAAGGTATTTCCTCTTATTTGACCTGTGTTAAAATTGCTGTATAAAAGATCTTTCCTACTTTAACCTGACACTTTGTTTCTTGAAACTGATTCGTCTGAAAATATAAAGTGCTTAGTCCCCTGTATAAACTGACAATGGTCAGTGATATTTAGCTGAATTTAATTTCTCTTCACAATGCGATATTTGCTCTTTCCTTTAACCATAGGAATGGGAGTGGGGATCACTCTAGAAGTAAAGACTTTCACAGTCATATAATTGAAAATTCAGTATGTCCATTAAAATTGTAGCCTTATTAACCTGTGGATTTCTATAGTCATTAAAAATGGAATTTTAAGGCATCAGTTTAATCCATTACTAAGCTCTAGGGTATGCTTGTGGGGAAAATCCAAAAATAATTTTGACAGTAATATTACTACATAAACTTTGTTATTATATTGTGTTATAGTAGTAGAATTAAAGACAATATTTTTCCATTCAGAAATACTTATTGAAGGTCCTTTATTTCTCAGCCACAAGGCAATGATAATTGAAACTAGACTTGATCTCTGCCTTCCTAGTGTTGACAGACTCGTGACAGAAGCAGTATTAATTTAAGTTTAAAAAGGCACTGTAACACTTGTTACAAAGAAGAGGTTCACATCAGTATTCCTGCTTAGACTGTGGGAACTGGATGTAGACAGGTAGTATCAGAAAGGTTTCCCCGAGAGTGAGGCTGGAGCTGAGATCTAAAGGAGGAGAAGGAATCAGCTAAGTCAATTGAAAAGCAGAGAGCTTTCAAGGCAGTGGGAACCGCATGGAGCAAAGAACACAGGAAGTAGGTCAGAAGACTGAGGCAGGGATGATAAGAAGAATCATGGTGTCATCAGAGGCTGGGAAATTCATTCTCGAAGATTGTGAGAATGTTAGCATTGGGAACAAAAAAGAAAGCCTTTATATAAAGTAATGAAATTTACTGCCCATTCTGTAGCTTACAATAATAGCAGTAGATATAGGGACAGGTAGATGTTCTGAGCTTCTATTTATTTATTATTTTACTTTGAATGATACACGTACACATGCCTGATTTGATGATGCCCTGAGTTCTTAGAACAACTCCAACTCCACTAACCACATTACATTAGGTGATTGCACTAATGCCTTCTTCATCTAGGTGATCCATTAAGCCAAATGATTAAAGTAATATGTGGCTCAGTTTTATTCCTGAATTGATTATGTGATGATGTCCATTGAAAGCTATGAATGTTAGAGGCAGAGGATGATAGGGATTCCAGGAGATCAGTCTTTTCTTCTTCAGAGAAACTGATGCTGAGAGAAAGGGTCCATTTCTCTTGGTTTCATAACAAGTCAGTTATTGAAATACTAAAATATAAATTGTTTAATTTCTCATCTATACCTTTTATCCATAACATACTCTATGATTACAATGTGATCTAGTTTTCATTATTTAGTATTCCTGGAAAAGTTCCTATTTTGCCACTTCTGCACAGCCTCCAAAAATCACCACATATGTGAAAACAGTTGAACACATCTGGCTATGATAATGATATTGATAAACAGATATTATTATATTAATAATACTGTGTATTGTGGTGGCAGGCATCCAAATGGGAAGACATTTTTAATAGCACTTGCTGAAACATAGAATAAATACCATATACAGATGTAAATCCTTTAAAACAGCCAGAATTGTCTTCTTGCTTCTAATCACTATGGGTAGGTAATTTTGATGAAGTGTGGTAGAGAAAATTAATCCTTTCAATCAGGCTATAGCTTGATGATGCTTCAACATTGATTATTCTTAAAGATCACAAATGCTGGGCATGGTGGTGCATGCCTACAATCACAGCTACTTGTGAGGCAGAGGCAGAGTATCGCCAGCCCAGGCCAAGTTAGTAATTCCCTATCTCAAAAACAAAATAAAAATTAAAGGAGTGGTGTATGGCTCAAGTGGTAGAACACCTGCTTAACCAGGTTGAGGTCCTGGGTTCAATCCCCAGTACCACAAAAAACAAACAAAACAAAACATTTCTCCCCAAAAACAAAGATCATACACATGTGTCTTGCATTCACACAGATATTCTCTCACAACCACAGCAGACATTTTTTGAAATTGGTGACATCATGCAGCTTATGAGAGGCTGAACTGGAGCTGGAATACACGCCATTGATTGCCTATCTTAAATTTGTTTTGTGTTCAAATAGAAGATTCTTAGCCCTCTGCTCAGTAAGGTGAGGTAGCTATTTCCAATGTGTTTTCATTGCTTGCTTTGAGAAAGGTCACAGTTTGCTTTTAATATTTCAGCTTGGGCTTTTTATTTTGGCTGCGGGGAGAGGAATGTCTTAAAGTAGTGAAATTAGACTGATGGAAGAGCCACTGGAAAACTTATTGGTATGAGAATCATTACCAGGAGTGAAGCACTTGTGAGTTTTGTTTTCTATGCTTTTCATTGCAAGTGCAGTGTTATGATGAGTTCATCTGCTTAAAGCATTGCTGGTCTGTGGTGAATTTGAGAGGCCCCTTCTTGTGGCCATCTTTCTTGTTTTTTTGTCTCTCAGAAGGCTGTAATATGGATCATAGAACTATAATGGGGTTTTAGAATGACCCATAAAGCTGTGATATCATTAACCAACTTAACAAAAGAGTTCTGTGTTGCTCTATATCCAGTGAACACTAAGAAACTTCCTTTTTTCTTACTCTGAATTCCCTTGATAGTATATGTATGCATGTGTACATATATACATATCCTTCTACTGTAGGAAAAGAACTTTGAGGACAGAAACTCTTTCTTGTGTATTTCTTCCCTCACAGTACCAATCTACGAAGTTCATTTCAAAGAAATGTTATCCAAAAGTCAAAGTTTATCTAAAACATTTTTAAAGAAAACATTTTTCAGTTTAGAACTATTGAGCACATGAGTGTGCACATATGTGAACATGGGCACCAACATATCATACAGCCAATCTGCATTCTATAAAATATGACTAGAAATACAAGTGTATATATGTATGTATATTTTAGCTTTAACAATAAAAATACATTATTCCTAAAATATCTATATTAGTGTTGGCAAAGATAGGAAACAAAACTTTCAGCTAGTGCTTACTAATTTTTTCTGCTTGAATTAAAATATTATTTTGATTTTTTAACTTTATCACTAATATTCTTAATTTTCCTTAAGTTCCTGTAGAATATGCATTTCTTTTTCATCTGGAGCAAGTTGAAGTTAGGATTTGTAGTTTTTACCAGAACCTGGCTGTTGTAATAAGTTATCAATGGTTTTGCAGTTCTGGGAACACATAAGTGTATCCTTATATATTTCCTGCAGCTTGTATCTAATAATAACCCCAAAGTAGAAAAGTCTGAAGATTTTTTCATTTATCTTGTCCAGCATTTACTGAGTATCAGCTTTATCAAAACACAGTCTCGAACTCTGAGAATACCAGGATGAATCAGCTACAGTTCTTACACTTAAGGAACTCTGATCTGAAAAATCTACTCCTCCTGCAGGTCAAACTGTAGGGGTGTGTGAGTGTCTGTGTGTGTGTGTGTGTGTGTGTGTGTGTGTGTGTGTGCACTGTCTCATTCAGTTATGAGTATGTTATCATCCTTTTCCTTTGCAATATGCTTTAAGGAAGAAAACCTTTGAGACATTAAAACCCCTAGTATCTGCTCTGGTTCTACATAAGGAAGTAGTCTTGCAGAATAAAAGAATTTTTTATGAAAAATTAAGCATTTTAATTGACAAAGAAAATTGCATTTACCAATATGGTATTTTGAAATACATATACATTGTGGAATGACTAAATGAAGCCAATTAGCATGTGAGAACACCAGGACTTATGTTTTGGAGCCATCAAGACTTTGATTGACACCTAGGACCTGGCAGTTTCTGTGCATTATGCTTTTCTTCAAGTCTCTCCATCTCTCTGGGCCATGGCAATGACCCAGGATGATAAAAAACTCCACTTATAGTGATGTGCCCATGAATTGAGATAACTTAGGTAAAGGGTCAAACATGTGGTTGACATTTAATAGTTTCCTAGACTCATTGAATCTAACTATGAATTAATGCTCTCAACATTTGATGTGGGACAGCCAGTCTTTCATGGTCAATAGCCATATTATGGAGTCATTAGCCTAGGTTCTAATCCTGGTGGTTTACATGCTTATAGGAACATTACTGAATGTCTCCGGGCTGTTGTTTTTCCATTAGTATTGTAAATGACTAAGTCAGTGTTATAAGAATATTAAGAAAAGTTTGTGGCATTTATTAAGTATTAGATTAATTATTAAAATCAAATACATGTGTTTTGTTTGACTCTATCAAATCTACTTTGTAATGATTCAGTTACAGATAAACAATTTTCATGATTTTTGAGGCATTTTTAAAGTATTGATATGACAAAGATAATAACAAAACAAACTACTGGCTAAATTATCTTTAGCCATATATTTGATATGCTCCTTATAATAAAAATGAATAGGTGGACTGACAAGATTTCTTATAAATATTTTTTTTCATTTTTGATCCTATTCTTTCTTTTATTTACTATATTTACTGTTGAAGCTATTCAAGTGTATATTTTTAAACAGGATTCAGAGAAGTACAGATTTTCAGACTTTAAGAATCACTTATTTCATCCATTAAGATTCATTGCTAATGTAATAAAATTCTGTGGGAATTAATTTACTTGATGGCTATCTGGAAATATCTAAAAGTGAGAGATATTAATGGTCAAAGTTTGACTTCTAAAATTACCGTGTTGGATATCAGGATTTCTGTAACCTGTATTGCTCACTACTACTGATACTGCTGGGCTGTGCATAGTTTTACAGCAGACTCACCAGTATGATTCACATGCAATTAACATTGACATTTTCTAGTTAGGAAGTTGCAGCTGAAATTGGAGAATCAACTGTCATAACTGATAAGTGGCTGATGCTACTTGAGAATCTAACAGTATTTAGTATTGTCTGGGTATGTTACTAAGGTCAAGAAGATATTTATGTTTGTGTCAGTAATGTAAATGTCAAAAGCCCATTGTATGTTATATTTTTTCCTGCCAAAGAATTTTTAGAGACATTTTGGAAAGCATCAATAAATTGTTATGTATTCTGTTGTAGGAACATTTGGAAAAGAGAACATGATATGTGTTGTCTATCCTTAAAAGCTTCAGTTATCTAGTTTCTAACTAACTGATTTTTTTTGTTATTACTTAATGTCATCTCTCTCCACACTTTCTTTTTGAATGATATTTATTGGTAAGTCTTTAGGGTTGTCAGAAAAATATGGAATTTTCCATTTAATTTCAATTAAATAATAATAATCTCACTTATATTATAAAATAATTCTTAATATGAATTTAAAGTACTGGGAGTGTAACTCAGCAGTAGAGCACTTGCCTAACACGTATGGGGCTCTGTAACACACACTCACATACATCTATGGAGAGTGCCATGTTTTTGTTTACTAAATCTGACAATTCTATAATGTCTCAAGTTCAAAAAGAAGCCTTGAAAGTTTGGTTTAACAAATATTTCAAGATGGAGGTTAACCTTCTGTGGCATATTCTTGATATTGTTCTCTTGATAAGCTCCATTCGAGCTTCCAAATGCCTGCAATGTGCCTATAGTAAGGCAAATAGCACAATATATTATCACTTTACTTTGCAATGTTCTCTCAGACACTAACCTATGAAGATAGGAGGGTCTGTTTTATTCATCTTGGGGTCACTGGAATCTAGCTCTATTCTTGGCAGATAATAGGACTTTCCATCAGTCCCATGTTTTTTGTGATTCTCTACAGTTAGTTTAAATGCAGACATCTAGATTATACAGTATTGGCACTGAAATATTGATCTGTAAAATTTATACTATAAGCTGGTATAGCATATAATATAACCTTAATTTTAATGAATCAATTGAATGTGTCATTATTAAATTAGATTACATTTGTAAATTTCCTGAAAAAGTTGTTCAAATCCATGCTGTGTGCTCACCACACACTGGCAAAACTTTTGTGAACACTCTAGTAATTCCCTTCATGAACAGAATTAATAATTTTTTTCACTAATGCTAAATTAATCTTTGAAAATTAGGATTCTATGTGTCAAAAGCTGTGTGAACTGCAAATGTTGATTTATTTCATTAGACTGGAGGGAAAAAAAGCCTCAGAAAATGAGAGCTTCCACATAAGTATATTTTCTAGCTAATTAAACCTCTACAGATTTTGAATTTCTGTAACTATGAGGGTGGTTGAGGATCTTTTTATAAAGTACTGTGACAAGTTTAATACCTGAAAAACAGGTTTGAACTATGATATGGTAGATATCTTTGTTCATGCTATGCATCTTAAGAAATACAGCATTACCAATCAGTTGATTTTAGGAAAATGGATTCAGTTTTCCCTCGTTAAGTATAATGTTGGGTATAGATTTGTTGTCATATATAAAATTTAGTGTGTCAAAATATGATCCTTCTATTCCTAGTTTCTTCAGGGCTTTTATCATTACAGGATATTGTATTTTGTCAAAGACTTTATCTGTATTTATTGAGATGATCACATCACTTTTGTCCTTGGTTCTGTTTATGTGCTCTATTAAATTTGTTCATTTGCATCTATTGATTCATTCTTGCTCCCCTGGAATGAAACCAAATTGATCATGGTATATGATCTTTTTTATGTTTTTTTTTTTCATTTTTCTTTTATTATTCATATGTGCATACAAGGCTTGGTTTTTTTTATGTTTTGTTGAATTCAGTTTGCAAATATTTTATTGAGTATTTTTGGATGTTTATTAGAAAACTGTTGTGTATTTTCTTTTCTTTTTCATCTGGTTTTGCTATCTGAGTAATTTTGACTTTGCAGAATGAGTTTGGAAGCATTCCTCCCTTTCTATTTTATGGAAAGTTTGAGGAGCATTGATGTTGTTCTTTAAAGTTCTGGTAGAATTCTGCAATGAATCCCTCTAGTCTTGGGTTTTACTTTGTTGGGAGAACCTTTATAATTGCTTCAGTCTCATTGTTCATTGCAGATAATGTTTATGTTATTTACGTATTTTTGGTTTAAATTTGGTGTACCATCTCTTTCTAGAAATTCATCCATTTCTTCTAGTTTTTCCAAATTATTGGAATATAAGTTTTACAATATTTACTAATGATCCCTTGGATCTCACTGGTATTTGTTTTGCTATCACCACATTATATACAATTTAATTAATATGTTCCCTCTCTGCTTTTGTTAGTTTGGCTCAAGGGTGTGTTGGTCTTATTTATCTTTTCAAGAAATCAATTCTTTGATTCATTGTTCCTTTGTGGTATTTGTTTAGTCTCCATTTCATTAACTTATTTACTTCTGCCCTGTCTTTATTATTACTTTTCATCTACTAACTGTGAATTTGGTTTGTTCTTGCTTTTCTATTAATGCACCTCAAGGTGTATTAATAGGTTATTTATTTGAGATTTCTCTGCTTTTCTTCATTTTTTTTGGGTAGTACTTGGGTTTGAACTCAGGATTTCACACTTGTGAGGAAACACTCTACCCCTTGACCCACACCTTCAGCCTCTCCGCTTTTTGTTTTAATGTAGACATTCATAGTTTTATACTTCCCCTATGGAACTACCATTGCTATATCCAAAGGTTCTGGTAAGTTTTGTTTTCATTTTCATTTTATTCTAGAAATTTTAAATTTTTTTATGATATTTTTTCATGACCTATTGAGCATTCAAAGTATACTGCTCCTAATACCAACCCTCCTTAAACTGTTCCATGAAATAGAATGGGAAAGAACACTGCCTAACTCATTTTATGAAGCCAATATTACTCTCATCCCAAAACCAGACAAAGACACCTCCAAAAAGGAGAATTATAGGCCAATTTTCTTAATGAATATCAATGCAAAAATCCTCAATAAAATAATGGCAAACTGAATCCAACAACACATCAGAAAGATTATACACCATGACCAAGTCGGCTTCATCCCAGGGATGCAGGGATGGTTCAACATATGCAAATCTATAAATGTAATACAACACATCAATAGAAGTAAAGACAAAAACCACTTGATCATCTCAATAGATGCAGAAAAAACCTTTGACAAAATCCAACACCACTTCATGATAAAAGCTCTAAGAAAACTAGGGATAGAAAGAATGTATCTCAACATTGTAAAGGCTATTTATGACAAACCTATAGCCAACATCATACTTAATGTTGAAAAACTGAAACCATTCCCCCTAAAATCAGGAATGAGACAAGGGTGCCCACTATCCCCACTCCTATTCAACATAGTACTAGAATTCATAGCCAGAGCAATTAGGCAAGAAGAAGAAAGAAAAGGAATACAAATAGGTAAAGAAACTGTCAAAATATCCTTATTTGCAGATAATATGATCTCATACCTTATAGACCCAAAAAAACTCCACCCAAAATCTATTAGACACCACAAACAGTTACAATAAGATGGCAGGATAACCTACAAAATCAACCTACAAAAATCATTAGCTTTTCTACACACCAAGAACAAACAAACTGAGAAGGAATATATGGAAGCAACTCCATTCACAATAGCCCCCCAAAAATCAAATACCTAGGAGTAAATTTAACAAAAGATGTGAATAAACTCCACAAGGAGAATTACAAACTCCTGAAGAAAGAGATTGAGGAAGATTACAGAAGATGGAAAGATCTCCCGTGCTCATGGATCGGTAGAATCAAAATAGTAAAAATGGCTATAGTACTGAAAACAATCTACATGTTTAATGCAATTCCTATTAAAATCCAAATGACTTTCATCACAGAGATAGAAAAATCTACTTTGAAGTTCATTTGGGAACACAAGAGACCATGAATAGTCAAGGCACTACTCAGCAAAAAAAGCAAAGCTAGAGGTATCACAGTACCCGACTTCAAACTATATTGCAAAGCAATAGCAATAAAAACAGCATGGTACTGGCATAAAAATAGACATGAAGACCAGTGGAACAGAATAGAAGATCCAGATATGAATCCACACAACTAGGCCCACCTCATTTTTGACAAAGGTGCCAAAAATATACAATGGAGAAAGATAGCCTCTCCAACAAATGTTGCTGGGAAAAGTGGCTATCTATCTGCAAGAAACTGAAACTAGATCCATGTCTATCACCTTGTGCTAGTATCAACTCAAAATGGATCAAGGACCTAAATATCAGACCTGAAACTCTGAAGTTACTAAAAGAGGGAGCAGGAAACACTCTGGAACTGATAGGTATAGACAAGGACTTCTTCAATACAACACCAGCAGCCCAGCAACTAAGAGAAAGGATGGACAAATGGGACTTCATAAATTAAAAAGCTTCTGCACAACAAAAGAAATTGTCTCTAAACTGACGAGACCACCCACAGAGTGGGAGAAAATATTTGCCAGCTATCATCAGACAATGGACTGATAACCAGAATATAAAGCGAACTTAAGAAACTAAACTCTCCTAAAATCAATGAACCAATTACAAAATGGGCAACTGAACTTAATAGAACTTTCTCAAAAGAAGAAATTCAAATGGCCAAAAAACACATGAAAAAATGCTCACCATCTCTGGCCATAAAGGAAATGCAAATTGAAACCTCACTAAGATTCCATCTCACCCCTGTTAGAATAGCCATCATCAAAAACACCACCAACATGTGTTGGCGAGGATGTGGGGAAAAAGGAACCCTAATCCACTGCTGGTGGGAATGCAAGCTAGTACAACTACTCTGGAAAAAAATATTGGAGACTTCTTAAAAATCTAAACATAAACCTGCCATATGATCCAGCAATCCCACTCCTGGGGATATACCCAAAGAAATACAACACAGATTACTCCAGAGGCACCTGCACACCCATGTTTTTTGTGGTGCTATTCACAATAGCCAAGTTATGGAAACAACCAAGATGCCCCACTATTGATGAATGGATCAAGAAAATGTGGTACTTGTACACAATGGAATTTTACTCAGCCATGAAGAAGAATGAAATCATATCATTTGCAGGTAAATGGGTGGAACTAGAGGACATCATTCTGAGTGAGGTCAGCCAGGCTCATAAGACCAAAAATCGTATGGTCTCCCTCATATGTGGACTTTAGATCCAGGGCAAATGCAGCAATGTGGTTGGACTTGGATCACATGATAAGGGGAGAGCACATTTGGGTGATATAGAAATAGGTAGAAAACCCAAAACATGAAAGCGTTTGATGTCCCCACTCCAGAGGAGCTAATACAGAAACTTTAGAGCAACAGAGGTTATCATGAGAAGGGGATCAGTAAGCAGGTAAAGATCAGTTAGAGATGAATCAACATGGTTCATAACACGGGTACATGAAAGCAATGCTAGGAATATTTCTGTATAGCTATCCTTAACTCAACATGCAAAAATGCTTTGTCTTCCTTATTAGGCTTGTCTCTTTTCTTCAACAAAACTAGAGATAAAGACAGAACAGGACCTGCCTGGAACTGAGGAGGGAATGGGGGAGATTGTGAGGGAGGGGGTAGGGGGGAGAAATGACCCAAACAATGTATGCACATGTGAATAAAAGAATTAAAAAAAAATCCAACACCACTTCATGATAAAAGCTGTAAGAAAAGTAGGAAATGAAGGAATGTACCTCAACATTGTAAAGGCTATATATGACAAACCTACAGCTAACATCATACTTAATGGTAAAAAAACTGAGACCATTCCTCCTAAAACTTTGGAACAAGACAAGGATGCCCACTACCCCCACTTCTATTCAACATAGCACTGGAATTTCTAGCCAGAGCAATTAGGCAAGAAGAAGAAATAAAAGGAATGCAAATAGGTAAAGAAACTGTCAAAATATTCTTATTTGCAGACGATATGATCCTATACCTTAAAGACCCAAAAAACTCTACCCAAAAACTCTTAGACACCATAAACAGCTACAGTAAGGTGGCAGGATAACCTACAAAATCAACCTACAAGAATCATTAGCTTTTCTGTACACCAACAATGAACAAACTGAAAAGTAACACATGGAAACAATTCCATTCACAATAGCCTCAGAAAAAAATCAAATACCTAGGAGTAAATTCAACAAAAGATGTGAATGACCTCTACAAGGAGAGTTACAAACTCCTGAAGAAAGAGATTGAGGAAGACTACAGAAGATGGAAAGATCTCCCATGCTCATGGATGGGTAGAATCAACATAGTAAAAATGGCTATACTACCAAAAGCAGTCTACATGTTTAATGCAATTCCCATCAAAATCCCAATGACTTTCATCACAGAGAATGAAAAATCTACCCTAAAGTTCATTTGGAAACACAAGAGATCATGAATAACCAAGGCAATACTCAGCAAAAAGAGCAATGCTGGAGGTATCACAATACCTGACTTCAAACTATATTACAAAGCACTAACAATAAAAACAGCATGGTACTGGCACAAAAACAGACATGAAGACCAGTGGAACAGAATAGAGGACCCAGATATGAACCCACACAACTACACCCACCTCATTTTAGACAAAGGTGCCAAAAATATACAATGTAGAAAAGACAGCCTCTTCAACAAATTTTGCTGGGAAAAGTGGTTACCCGTCTGCAAGAAAGTGAAACTAGATCCATGTCTATCACTCTGTACTAGTACCAACTCAAAATGGATCAAGGACCTAAATGTCAGACATGAAACTCTGAAGTTACTACAGGAAGGAGCAGGAAACACTCTGGAACAAATAGGTATAGGCAAAGACTTCCTCAGTAGAACCCCAGCAGCCCAGCAACTAAGAGAAAGGATGAATAAATGGGTCTTCATGAAATTAAAAAGCTTCTGCACAACAAAAGAAATGGTCTCTGTTAAGAAAATGCTGCACACCTCACACAAAGGAGGCTCACGAGAGGTATCTCATGTCCAAAGTTTAATAAGCAGGCAAGCTGGCTGAGAAGAAAAATGGTGCAGCAGCTTTTCTCGGTGGGTCTGGCCTTAAGTAGCATTTGGGAGAAAGCAAGGGCTAGGGACAGACAAAGAGAGGTGGCAGGAGATAAGTGACAGTGGGGCTTTGTTCTGCAAGGGATGAGACCAGCTGCTGAAGCAAGGTATAGGGGCGGGCAAAGGAAGGTGGTGGGAGATAAGGAACAGTGGGCTTTGTTCTGCAAGGGATGAAACCAGCTTTGGCTCAGGCTGTAGAATGGTGGCAATGGGCAGTTCTTATCATTCCCCCATTTTTTGTTTAATAATGATGAGGGTAGGGGCTGAGGATCAAGAATTGGGGCAAAGCATCAGTCTCTTTAGCTGCTTCCTGTTGGCAGGGGGCATTGTATGGGGCAGAATCCTCAGGCTCCTGTGGCATCCTGGATGGGGCCTTCACAGTAGTTTTTCCAGGTGTTTTGGAGAGGTTGATATCCCTGGAGGTACAACTGGTTAAATTTTTGATTAGCAGTAGCAGACATGTAGTATGATACAAGAGAAGAAGTTTAAGAATAGGAGAGCAAGAAATATAGGCATTAGGATGGGCATTAGCCAGGAGAACCACTGTGAAATATTGTTCTCTAGAGGACTTTAAGAGTCCATTCCTTGAGAGGTGCTGCCACTGGGGGATCCCATTGAGCTTGACAGCAGTGGGTGTCATGAAAATGACCAGATAAGGGCTGGTTCATTGAAGTTCCAATGGAGAAGGTAGAAGATCTTTTAGGAAAAAAAGATTCCCTGGTTTAACAGAAATTGTTATAGGGTGGGGCAGGATCTGGTCTGTATGCTCTTTGAGAAGTTCCCTGAGAAGGTTAAGATAAGGCAGGTAGTCAGCCAGAGGAGCAGGTTCTGTTGGAGGCAAGTTTTCTAAGAGAAATGGGTGGTCATATATTATTTAAGACCCAAATAGGAATGTTAGAAGGAGCATAAAAAGGTGTCTGCTAAGGGACTGCATACCTAGGGATCTAAATTTTTTAAAATCCTATAACTCCCAAGCTTTCTGTAAGCTATCTTATGGTATGGGGGGAGGGAAATGGAAGATTACATTGATTTACTCATGACTCAGGGAGTGAGTCTGTCCTTCTAGGAACACACCGAGGTAGGTGACCTGAGGGAGACATAATTGAGCCTTCTCCTTAGAGACTTTGTATTCCCAGAGGCCAGAAAGTTTTAAAAGGGACTCAGTTGCATTGCAGATAAGGGGCTCTGTGGCTCTGCATTGAAGAAGGGTGGCCTCTGGGTAGTGCTAATCTAATGAGTCTCTGGTTAGGGCCTGTCCACAAAGATGAGGGCTGTCTTTAAATTCTTGTGGCAAGACTGACCAGGTTAGTTGTTATGAAGCATTTGTGGGACGTTTAAAGGCAAATAGAGGCTGACTGTCAGGATGCAGGTTAAATGTAACACTTTTGGATAAAAGAGAGATTTAGTTCATCATTTTACATAAACTGACACTTTTAACTCTGTAAATGTTTGTACCATATTTAGATAAAGTCTAGATATCAAACTCAATTATAAGGTGGTCATTTAAGAGAACGTTGCATGAGCAAATGTATAAATGAACTCTGATTTAGTAGTACTTAAAGTTTGACAAGATCAACAGAAAACATAAATAATTTTTTTATAAAATCTTTTTTTGTAATGGCTTTTTGTAGCTGTTACTCAGAGCAGAACAATATTAAGATACCCTTGTTATTTTATAGATATAGAGAATTTGATTTTAGTTTGACATGACCCTAAAAATCTCTTAGGCAACTCTTAGATTATATTTAACTTTAATTTTATTACACATTGAAGCTTATTATTATACATTTTTAAAACTTACTCAGACCTTTATATAATATATTAAACCCTTTGATGGCTTGTCTTTATCCCTCCTATTTGAAATGATCTTTAGGACAAACCTTTCTTTATAAAATCCTTTTTTATCTAAAAATATTTTTTCTTTAACATCTCAAAAAATACATTTACTACATATTTATATCTCTTTACTTGTTTACTTTGTAACTTGTATTTTAAAATTAACTTTTATATGAATTTTAAGTTTATTATAGGGGTTGAAGTAACTAATTAGTAGTCCTTGTTTTTTAAGGAATTTATGATAGGCATAAGGCCTCATTGTTCCTCAAGCTTGAGGGGATATTGTTTTGGGTGTGGAAACTGTGAGGGATTTTTGAGTTTTATTTGAATAGGGAGGGCCATCAAGGCTCACCCTACATTCATCTCATCAGTTTACACTGTGGGATCTATTTGTTTCTGAAGGAGGGGGCAGCAGAAGTAGCTGCCTGGAGGGAGGAGAACTTGAGTTTTTAGTTGAGATAGTAAATCCCATCCCAGAAGTCATTGGAGTTTTAGGAACTATGAGGAAAGGGTGACAGAAGAGGAGATCTCCCCAAGAGCAGTCCAGAGGCTGGGTAAATTAACGCTGTGTGGGCTGGCTAGATTTGACCTGAACAATAGCCTTGTCATTGGACTGGGGACCAGGAGAGAAAGATAAGACAGAGAAATGAGCTCCACTACCTAGCCAGAAAATGATATTTTGTTTTTTGCCATAATGACTACCATGAGGCTCCTCAACATTGATGTGAAGAAGTGGAGTGTGAACAGGGGTCTGGGACCCATCAATCCATAGGAGGTGGCACCTTGTCTTCCATCTGGAGATGGGGGCACTTAGACCTCCAGTGGTTACCCTTGCAGAGAGGGCAGAGTCCCGGTTGGGGGCGGGGCTGTCTCCCCGGCTGTCCCCCTTAAGCATTCTCTACAGAAGTGCCCCTCCTGTCCACTATGGTAGTAAACTCGAGATGTAGGCCCCAGTCAGGTGGGGGCAGACATGAGGTCATGTCTCTTATCTTTCTCTCTGTTAGTAATGTCCCAGTTATAACTAGACATGGCTAGTTGTAGTAGTTGATCCAGTGACTTTTCTCCTTCAGCCATAGACTGAGTTTTTACAAATATCAGGGGCTGACTGTTAGAAATTTATCTTTGAGGAGAACCTCTCTCACCTGTGACTCTGAGTCCACCATGGTATGTTTTCTGATAGCCTCCTTAAGATGTTGTAGAAAGGTAAGGGGATTTTCTTTTAGGGCATTGTTGTAAAGCAAAGTTGTTATTTTACATTGACACCTGACACTCTGGAGGCCCCTGAACTGTTCTAGGCCTCAGTTTCCTCATTTGAAGAATGAGGGATCTGGTCTAGGTTAAACTACTCTTTTTCACTATGAGATGGCTGAAGTGGCATTAATATCATTTATCCTCTTTATTATTATTATTATTATTATTATTATTTTGATTTAGTAATGTTGGGGAATTGAACCCAGGGCTTTGCACATGCTGGGCAGACATTTTTCCATTGAGCTACTTCTTTAGCCCCAACTATTTTTTTGTCTTTGACTGTGCTGGATTTGAACTCAGGGCTTTATGCCTGCAAAGTGGCACTCTACTGCTTGAGTTATATCATTAGTCCCTTTTAGTGTGGATCAGTTAAGGAGACTGTCTGTGCTCCTGTAGGTAGGTGTATTTATTTCCTCATTTCTAGGTGTCACTAGTATTGGAGCTTATTGTAAATGGTAATCATTTTTAACCTGAGTGGTCTAGGCCAGAACCCATTGCATTTTTAATGAGACCAGAGTCTGGTCTAGTAGAAGCATAATAGCTTTTCATGTTAATTGAAAGGTTTGGATCACAGAGATAAAGGCTTGAATGTATTTGTCCGGGCATCAGTATAGCTGTCCAGATGTTTTTAAGTTTTCCTTAGATCTGATAGCTGGAAGGGAACATAGATTGGCCCTCTTCCTACCATTATCTGTTGAAGGGGGAAGCACCCATTAGGACGTTTTGGATATTGGGGTGGCTTAGAAGGTAGGGCAGAGGGTGGAGCAGTAGGATTGTGCCTTATAATTGATAAGGGGCTTTTTTGGTCCTCCTTTCCATGTTTATCTTGTGGCTTACAGAGAATGGTCAGCATTTGAGTATCTAAATAGTAATTGTGGAGCCAATCTGAGATGAAAGAAAATTTGTATGGGGACCTCAGTTTACTTTTATAGAAAAGGTCTAATAGGAGTATGGTATTATAATTTAAGGAACTCTGTGAAGGCCACTTCTCTTGGTCACCCAAGGCATATTGAGGCCAGGCCTCAGTAGAAAGCTTTTAATATCTACAAGCCCAAAGACTGGAAGGTGCAGATCCCATCTAGAAAGAAACAAAACGTTAGGATCCTGCCTTTTAGCTAACAGCAGGCAGCCTCTTTAATGAAGGCTACTTTTTAAATAAAGGAATAAATCACCTGTAAAGTTAGAGGACATTTAGAGGGCATTTTGGGTCCATAGCAATGCCATATGGGACAACTACTGTTAATATTTGGAGGGAAAAATTTATGTTGAGGCCAAAAGTATAGGAAATTTTAAATGAGAAGTTTAGAGACCACAGTAATGTGTTATTTTGGGGACTATAACCTTGAATTAACAATTGGCTTACAAGGGCTGGGTCTGGTGCCAGGTGTGAGGTGGGACTAGAAGCAGGGCTTGTGCAAGGCTCCACTCCCTCTGGGACAAGCGAGCCTGTCTGCCTAGCCCTGATCCTGTAGCCTGCTGCTCCTCCCCCCTTTCTGTGTACTCTGTGTGCATTTATTTTAGGGGAAGTGGTGGCGGGCTGCAGCCATTGCCACTTGTGGTTGGCAGCCCAGGATGTGCTGGGTCCTCTCTATGGATTTTCTTAGCTATGATAGGAGTTTTTGCTGTGTCTAGGAGCTGGCATCTTGTGTATGAGTGTGCCAGTTTGTTTCCCTCCTCCCTTTGTGGAGGCAGAGTTAGAGCATGAGCATGGCAGTGACAGTTTTGTAAGTGTTTTTGTAAAGCAGCTGATTTAAAGTTACTTTAGATTGAGAAGTCTGGCAAACTAGTTGGAATAACTTAAGTCATAAAGTATCATGTTACAGTGAGGCCGGGTCCCAATAAGCCTAGGGAGGGGAAGGCAGACAGAGACAAAGGACATGTGGTGAGACCATGGAGGAAGAAGAAAAGGTGTCCTGACATCTTTGGTAAGGGAGGGGAAGGCAGAGCCTAGAGGCATGACACGCCCCAGTAGAAAGCTTTTAATATCTACAAACCAAAATACTATTGAATGGAGAACAGGAAGGTAAAAGAAGTCTTATCTGAGGGTTGGTACCAGTGGGAGGGGGGGATATAAGGAAAGAGTGAAGGAGACTGAATATAGTAGAAATATTATGTACTCATGTATGAAAATGGAAAAATGAAATATATTGAAAGTATTTTAGTAATGGGGGAAGAGGGATATAAAGAATAATGGAGGGGATGAATTCAACTACAATATAAAAATTTTTGTAAATGTCACAATGTACCCCCAGTACAACAATAATATAATAAAAAAAGAAAATATACTAGACTTTTGAATTATTTGTCCAGCATTTCAACCACTTCAGTAATTTTGAATTCAGTTAAGGAGATGTCATATGGCCTTGCTTTTCTACATATCTTGGTTTTACCTTGTGACTTGCACATCTGTTAGGATGGTTATTTCTTTTGGTTTTTGTTTTTTGTTTTTAATATGGGGGTCTTGGTAATAAACAGCATCCTCCCGGGGTTGCACTGTCCATTGCATCTTAGAGGAGTTAAAGCAGACAGCAATTACAAAAACAATTCAAGAACAAATTAGGGAGGGAGATCCAAGATGGCAACTAGGGTACAAAAGCAGAAAGCCTAACCTCCATGACTCTAAAACCTCCATGAGACACCAGAGCCACTCTTGAGTAATTCTGGATATTTCTAGCCAAAATAATAACTGCCATCACACTGGGTGCAGGAAAATATTCGAAGAGTAACCCACAAATAGGCCTTTAATTGCAGTTAATAGCTGCAACCCTCTGCATAGTCAGCAAGTTGGGTCCCGTTTTGGGGAAACCCTCCTTCTCCATGGTGATTTTTTCTTCTTTTCTTTTCTTTTTTTCCTTCTCTTCTCCATCCTCCATCAAGTAGAAATAAAGCACCAACCAGAATCAGACTTTTGACATCCTGAACCCTTAGTCTGTGGAAAGCCTCTCCAAGTCAAGTTACACTGGGAAAATTTGGAGCCATTTCTTGCTGCTGCTGCCACTGCTGCCACCACCACTCCTGCTGCCTCTGGCTCCAAACCTGCCTGTGTGCCATTTGACAGAACAAACAGGTGAGTGCCAATACCATGTGGAACCCCTGGGAAACACAAACAGCACAGCCCTGGGAAGACTGATTCCCTCTCCCCCCTATGAAACTGAATAACAAACAGCAAACTGTAATTTAGCATGACAGCAAAAAAGAGTGAGTGGGACACTGAAAGTGCAACAGAGAAAGAGGGAGGGGCAAGGAACTAATCTCAGCATGAACTATCAGTAAACAAACACTGGAAAGGCAGTGAAGACTGTGGGGGCCATAAGCCACTCCCCAAAGTAGGGCAGGGAATGGATCACAAAGCTCATCTCCTGAGCCAGAGAGCATCATCCACAACTGAACTGCCCCATCTCACTAAGGGAGGAGCTGACAAACAGCTGCAGCTGAATGGTAACACAGCTATCAGCTAGAGAAATCAATAGCTCTGATCAACCTGCATGATCTGGCAAACCTACCTCACCTCACAATTTCAACTAAACTGGTAGACAGAAGAACAAAACACTATTCACAAGCCAGTCACCTGGTAAGACCACATCAGAGCTTCTGCTTATTTGCCAATACCAGGACTGGATGCCAGAAAGAGTAACTCCAAAATTTAAACTAAGACTGAAATTCCATTGTTCCTGAATCTGGTGTTTTTTGTTTGTTTGCTTTTTCCTGGTTTTCTTTTTTTTTTTTTTTTGTTCATTTGCTTTTTTATTTTGGGTTTTCTATTTTTATTTCTATTCCTAGTATCATTTTTCTTTCTCTACTATTAACTTTACCATAATCATCTCATCCTTACTTTCACACCTTTCATTCTCCCTCCTTCTCCTGTGCTAAAATCCATTGCTCTCCTTCCCAACAATTCTTTCTGCCCCTTCTCACCTACTCTTTCTCCCTGCCCTCACCTTCCCTACCCAATCTCCTCCAACCTGTCACCATACTATCCCTCCCTCCTACATACTCATCACCTACTGATCAACCTACCTTACCAACTTTATACAACCCCACCCCCCTGCAATCTCTGACACAAGCACCCTCCACTACAAGAACAGAAATACACCCAAACACACACAAGGGCAACAAAACTCAGCAACCCCACCATCACTTCCCCTACTCACCCACCCCACTTCCCGCCTCTCCTTTTAGTGTCACCCTTTCCAATTCTCCGAACTTCTATAGCTAGCCTATGAACATTAACCCCCCAACTCCTACTGCTTATAGATATTACCACCAAGGGGTTTCTATATAATATATTAACTACTGGTCAGGTATCGAAACTGTGACTTTGTTATTGCTAAATTACACCCAGACCATAGAAAGAAATAGTACACCAGGAGAGTCACAAAACAAAAATTAAATCAAGGGAAAGAAAACAGGTAACTAAAACCACCAAGTAGCCTATCAAGAACATAGTTGCACAGCAACAAGTGGAGTGATGGAAAAAAAGAAGGGAGGGAAAACCACTCTCCTCAAAGAAATCATTTAATACAGGATTCAGAGGGAAAAGAAGAAAATGGACACCTAGTTTCTGACCCCCCAAAAAACAAAGACAAACAACACCAAGGAACCCAGCAATGCTCACAAAAACACGCTCAAAGAAGAAATCTTGCAAGAAGTCACTCAGAATTTCATGGAGAAGATACTAGGTGGAAGGCCACTCCAGCAAACTAGAGCAAGTGGAAGACAGAATCTCAGAACTCAAAGATAAAATAGAAATTAAGAAAAAACTGAAGAGCTGTTAGTCAAACAACTCAAGACCTGTGAAAGGAATATGCAAGAACTCAACAACTCCATCAAAAGACCAAACCTGAGAATCATGGGCATTGAAGAAGGAGATGTCCAAGCAAAAGGGATTAGTAATATACTCAATAAAATAACAACAGAAAATTTCCCAAATCTGAAGAAAGTTTTGCCTATTCAGGTAGAGGAAGCCTCCAGGACACCAAACACACTTGGCCAAAATAGAACATCCCCAGAACATACTAACATTAAAACAACAAGCACAGAGAATAGAGAAAGGATATTGAAGGCTGTAAGAGAGAAAAAACAAATAACATATAAAGGTAAACTCATCAAAATCACAGCAGATTTCTCAACAGAAACCTTAAAAGGAACAAGGGCATGGAGTTAAGTATTCAGGGCACTGAATAAAAGTAATTTCAACCCTAGGATACTCTACTCAACAAAACTATCATTCAAAATAGATAGAACAATAATAATCTTCCATGATAAGCAGAAACTAAAACAATATATGACCACCAAGCCACCAATACAAAAGATTCTACAATGAATTCTACACACAGAAGATGAAAGCAAATAAAACCAAGGAGAGGACAGGAAGTATCAAACCACAGGAGAAGAAAAGACAAAGAATCAGAGAATAGCATGGATTCAGCTGGACACAATCAAACCCCTGAACAACAAAAACAACTAAGTGGCAGGAATCACCACATACCTATCAATACTAACACTGAATGTTAATGGATTTAATTCCCCCATGAAATGACACCACTTGGCAAACCGGATTAAAAAGGAACATCCAACAATCTGCTACCTATATGAGACCCATCTTATCAACAGAAACAAGCAGTGGCTGAGGGTAAAAACTGGAAGATTTACCAAGCCAATGGTTCCTGAAAACAGGCAGGGGTAACAACATTTATCTCGGACAAAGTAGACTTCAAACTTACATTGATCAAATGAGATAAAGAAGGACATTCCATACTAATAAGAGGTGAAATACACCAAAAGGAAATAACAATTATCAACCTATATGCACCCAATGTCAATGCACCCAATTTCATCAAACATACTCTGAAGGATCTAAAAACATATATAGACATCAACACAGTGGTAGTGGTAGACTTTAATACCCCACTATCACCAATATATAGGACATCCAAACAAAAAATCAATAAAGAATTTCTAGAACTAAACCATAGATCAAATGGACCTGGCTGATGTCTACAGAATATTTCATCCAACTTCTGCACAATATACATTCTTCTCAGCAACTCATAGAACCTTCTCCAAAATTGATCATATCTTAGGGCACAAAGCAAGCCTCAGCAAAATAAGAAAATAGAAATAAAACCATGCATTCTATCTGATCACAGTGCATTAAAACTACAACTCAATGACAAACACAACAGTAAAAAAACATGCAAATAATTGGAAGCTGAACCACACATTGCTCAATGATCAGTGGTTCATTGAAGAAATAAAGGAGGAAATAGATGCAGAAAAAGCCTTTGACAAGATCCAACACCACTTCATGATAAAAGCTCTAAGAAAACTAGGAATAGAAGGAATGTACCTCAACCTTGTAAAAGCTATATATGACAACCTACAGCCAACATCATACTTAATGGTGAAAAACTGAAACCATTTCCCTTAAAATCAGGAATGAGACCTGGGTGCTCACTCTCCCCACTTCTAGTCAACATAGTACTGAAATTCCTAACCAGAGCAATTAGGCAAGAAGAAGAAAAAAAAGGAATACAAACTGGTAAAGAAACTGTCAAAATATCCCTATTTACAGATGATAAAATCCTATACCTTAAAGACTCAAAAAACTCTACCCCAAAACTCCTAAACACCATAAACAGCTATAGCAAGGTGGCAGGATACAAAACCAACTTATCAAAATCATTGCCTTTTCTATACACAAACAATGAACAAACCGAGAAGGAATACATGGAAACAATTCCATTGTCAATAACCTCAAAAAAAATCAAATACCTAAGAGTAAACTTAACAAAGGATGTAAATGACCTCTGCAAGTAGAACTACAAACCCCTGAAGAAAGAGATCGAGGAAGATTACAGAAGATGGAAAGATCTCCCATGCTCATGAATTTGTAGAATCAACACAGTAAAAATGGCTATACTACCAAAAGCAATCTACATGTTTAATGCAATTCCCATCAACGTCCCAATGACATTCATCACAGAAATTGAAAAATCTACCCTAAAGTTCATTTGGAAACACAAGAGACTGTGAATAGCCAAGGCAATACTCAGCAAAAAGAGCAATGCTGGAGGTATCACAATACCTGACTTCAAACTATATTACAAAGCAATAGCAATAAAAACAGCATGGTACTGGCACAAAAACAGACATGAAGACCAGTGGAGCAGAATAGAGGACCCAGATATGAATCCACACAACTATACCCACCTTATTTTTGACAAAGGTGTCAAAAATATGTGATGGAGAAAAGGCAGCCTCTTCAACAAATGTTGCTGGGAAAAGTGACTATCTGCCTGCAGAAAACTGAAACTAGATCCATCCCTGTCACCCTGTAGCAGTATCAACTCAAAGTGAATTAAGGAGCTTCATATCTGACCCAAAACTCTGAAGTTAGTACATGAAAGAGCAGGGAATACTCTGGAAGCAATAGGTATAGGCAAAGAATTCCTCAGTAGAACTCCAGCAGCCCAGCAAGTAAGAGAAAAGATGGACAAATGGGACTGCATGAAATTAAAAAGCTTTGCACAGCAAAAGAAATGGTCTCTAAACTGAAGAGACCACACACAGAGTGGAAGAAAATATTTGCTGGCTATACATCAGACAAAGGACTGATAATCAGAATACACAGGGAGCTCAAAAAACAAAACTCTTCCAAAATCAATGAACCAATAAAGAAGTGGGCAACTGAACTAAACAGAACTTTTTCAAAGAAACAAAATCCAATTAACCAAAAGCACATGAAAAAATAACTATCCCTGGCCATAAAGGAAATGCAAATCAAAACCACACTAAGATTCCACCTCACTGCTGTTAGAATAGCCATCATCAAAAACACCACCAATGACAAATGTTAAAGAGGGTGCAGGAAAACAGAATCCTCACACACTGCTGGTGGGAATGCAAGCTAGTCCAACCACTTTGGAAAACAATGTGGAGCCTTCTTAAAAATCTAAACATAGATCTGCCATATGATCCAGCAATTCCACTCCTAGGAATATACCTAAAGGCACCTCCACACCCATGTTTATTGCAGCACTATTCATAATAGCTAAATTATGGAAACAGCCAAGATGTCCCACTACTGATGAATAAATTAAGAAAATGTGGTGTTAATATAGAATGGAACTTTATTCTGTTACAAAAAAGAATGAAATTTCGTCATTCGCAAGTATATGGATGGAACTGGAGAACATCATTTTAAGTGAAGTTAGCCAGGCTGAGAAAGCCAAAATCATATGTTCTCCGTCATATGCAGATTATAGACCTAAAACAAATGCAGTAATATTATTGGACATGGGTCACATGCTAAGTGGAGAACACATACAGGAGGAATAGGTAGAGGTAGGAAACCCAAAACTTGAAAGTGTTTGATGTGCTCACTGTAGAGGAGGGAATAAAGTAATATTAAGCTGACAGAGGTCAATATGGGAAGGTGACCAGGAAGTAGTGAAGAGGTCTGGTAGAGGTGAACCAATTCGCATTGTAACGTACTTGTGCATGGAAGCAATGCTAAGAATCTCTCTGTATAGCTATCTTTATCTCAAACTAGCAAAAATGCTATGTCTTTCTTATTATTGCTTATGTCTTCTTGTCAACAAAATTGGAGAAGAGCTCAGAACAGGTACTGCCTGGAAGTGAGGGGGGTAAAAGGGGGAGGAAGGGGGCAAGGGGTAGGGGAGAAAGATGGCTCAATCAATGTATATACATATGAATAAATGAATAAACAGTAAAAAAAAATCACAAAAAAAATTACGTGGTTAAAATGTTAGAAAATATTAGAAACATCAACTATATGCCCAATAAGTTTAGAAAAGAAAAATACTAGGACACTTATAGAATAAAGTCGGAGTTAAATTTTAAATCTATTGGTATTAAGTATTAGAAAGAGGGAAGGTTTGGAAAAAGAGAAAAGAGAAAAATAAAATGTGAAATCATGGAAAAGCGTATGGGATGAATGTATAATAAATAATAGTGAAGGAAAGCACAATAAAATGAGCATGGAGAAAAGTAAAACAACACTAATAAAAAGGATCAGTAAATATTTTTTCCATAATGAGAAAAGGATGGATTTTTCTCTCCTTCCCCACCAAGCTTATATTTTCCACCTGTTTTTTGTATGAGGCAGCCATTTTTCTCTCTGAAGTCCAGACAATTAAAACCAGAATGGGCTGTTTGCTGGTTGAGTCCCATGCTGCCTTCCCTGTTGGGCTGAAACCCTGTCAGTATTTTTCCATATCCATGACTGCTAATTCATTGACTGTAGGAATTGCTCTCAAACTCCTCTAGTGAGCTGAGTGGGAGTACCTTTGGTTAGATGCTTCTTCACTCATCAGGATCTCTGCATGTGCAGGCTTGCATAGGAAATTCCTGATCCATGGCTGCAATCCACCAATCTCTCTGCCTCTCTGGGAGTGTGAAAGCTGTCAGGCCAAAACAGTCTGTGGTGACTCATCAAGGGGCAGGACTCTGATTAATTCTCTGTGCCCTGGTTTTGCAATTCTTTGCTCTAGCACCCCTGTTCATATTTACACACAACTGGTCTGTCTCCTCTTACCAGAGTCTGGGTTGAATTTCCCTAAAACGCTCACTCTAAGCTTCCTTCTTTGTTGAATCTTGAGTTCCTACTGAAGTGGATCTGTGTTCCTAGATCTGAGTCCAAGGCACAACCAGCTACCAGAGTCCAAACTGATCTTCAGGGCAGTTGTTCACTTAATCAGTGTTGGGGGTAGGAGGACGTTGAGGTTTCAAGACATAAAAATGCAGGGTCTTCTCTTCTCCCCAGTTGAAAGGTTTGACTATAAGAACTCTCCTAAGATTATTTTCCTCCATGGTACTGGTGAGCAAGCTAGGAATGGCAGGGTTTCAACTGGTGTGACTGTGGAGCTTCCCTCTCTTTTTCAGCCATACATCTGATTTGTTTTAGATTCCTGGTGTCTCTAATTCACTATCTTCCTTCTCCCTGGTTTTTCATCTTTTATATTTACTCATTCCCTATATTCAACCATCATTTCCTATAAAAAAAAAAGAAAGTATTTTTGTGCTGTCGAACAATGGATAGATATCAATTCAGGTCATATTGCTTAGAGCATGAAACAGACGTGTTGATGAGAAAATTTATTGGGCAGTTTTCTTCCCAATTTTGGGCTTATTGTACAATCATAATTACATTCATTTTCATTGTGTAATCTCATGTCTGTATTATTCCTTATTGCTCTATTATCAGCCTATGAAGATACTGATTTCACCTGTGATACAATAGAACTGAAATAAGTTATGCTTGGCTTTATCGATTTGGCGAAAGGTAGTGCTTTAAAATGTGTTTTTTCTTCTATATGTAACTAACAAAGCATCCCCAACACTTCATAGAATACAAATCTAAATAAATATTTGTTAAATAGCAATAGATTAACTTTTTCAGAGTATGGATGTGTCTGTCTCCCAATTTCTCTATTTTCTGGAACTATTTCATTGCTTCAAATGATAGGTGAACACTATCAGAGACAGGTATGATTTCTTAAAAAGTTAGTTCCAATTCCTAACTTGAGTGATCTGATTAGTAATTAAGAATGATTTTTTTTTAAACTCAGGAAACCCTGTAAACCTAGGAATTATTATAGACATGACTCTGGATTTGGTGGTGTTGGGAAATAAAACAGTAAGTGGTTTTGTAGCCTTGAGCCAATCTTTTAACATCTTTAAAAAGTCTCCTCTTTAAAAATTGTAGATTTCTCTTGTCTATCCTTTCTTATAAGAATTTTGAGAGAATGAGAAAGAACTATATCTATGTAAGTATTTAAGAAATTATGAAGGAATATTTGTGTGAATACAAGATATTTGCTATCATCTTCTTGTGTTTATATTACTTTTTGGCAAATGTCACCATAAAAAGAGTTATCACAATTTGCTGATTAATAAAAAAGATGTTTTGCTGTAATCGTACAGTTTGATTAAACAAGTTATTTATTGTCAAACATTTTCAAAATGCTTCTAGATTAAGAGCATAAATGGTGCTTAATAATGATGGATTTTTTTGTAATTAAAATAATTTTATATAATTGAAACATGCTACCTCGCAAATTAGGAGCTGAAAAGAACTGTTCACTTATATTTTCATTTCTTAAGTAGAGATTTCTCATCTTATCTGTGAAGACTTTGTACATTTTGTTCTTCTAATTTATGCGGGAATTGCACGGCTTATAAATGTATTGTTTTCTAAAAGTACATTTTAAGTAAGTTTTTTGGAACAGAGAAAACTCTTTTCTTTTCCAAGTAAAATGAAAAGATCCCTGCATGACCTGGGATTTTCCACATTTTTACATCTGCTCCAATTTTAGCCTCTGCCTAGAACAAGTTTAATTCTACCTGTTGATTATGGCCCAAGACTGTAATACCTTTGATAGCTAAAATAATGTATTTTTTATTTGATAAGAACAAAAATTTCCTCTCGTTTTTCAGTTTTCTGGGGTAATCCATTCAATTCATGTGCAACTGAAGTACCAAGAGCCCCATCCAGCAAAACCAAGAGTCCAGACTCTTCCCTATTATTGTGGAAAATTCTGGAGGAGAACCTTTGGTCTTCATTGTTGCTTTTCAGCATCTGATCTGCTACCCACATTATGCTGTAAGTCTAACTTAACTGCTGGTCCAGGGCAGCAGGTACCCAAGGAAAGGCTATGGAGAATTAGTAGGTGTTAGTGACTTCAACACTTGACCGAAGGGGAATATTTGAAAAACAGGTGTAGGTAATGTGTTTTTCAAGGTTATCAGTCAGGTCTCACAGGTGTCAGACAATCCTCACACTACCATTCATTGCCTGCATCCCTGAAAGTTACTCTTCTTTCTCTACAGGTATCCCCCTTCACCTGGTCCTCAGTTCTCAAGGCCCAAGCCCAGTACTCCTTCCTTCTGGCTTATCAGTGAACAATAGCTACAAAAATATCAACTGATGAAACCTATTGCCAATTTGGCCCCAAGCAATTTGCACACTAAAGAAAATGTTCTAGACAGGAAAATTATTATATCTACATGAAACTTTGGATTATTTTACCAGTGTTTAAGACTGCCTCAAAACTGTGAATAAAAGTTTAGTAACAGGAACAAAGCTGAAAGTACTCACTGGCATTATCTGTTGAATACAGTGGGACATTAGCTTTTCTACCCTTAGAAGTCCTAGAAGTAAATTACTTCTTGGCCACTTAAAGATAGCAATTTTCTTGTTGTTAGTAATCAAAAGTTCAAAGTTCTTTCCTACATTTTATTTCTAGCATATATATATAGTTCACACTGTGCATTTACTTTATGTTTGCTGATGGAAAATTGGGTGAATAAAAATGATGTTCATCAAGCCTAAACCAGTTGTCCTTGTTTGAAGTACTTTTATTTTTACATAAAACGTTTATGAGCACCTTCCTAATTTATTTTTTTACTTCATAACTAATATTATGGATATTTGCAACCATTTTATGTTCCATACTATGATGTAAATGCACTGAGAAGAAGACACATGCATTTTCATCATTGTATATTTTGTATGCATTCTCTAACTTTACACATCACCTATAATATATGCTTCAGTGAATAAATACCCACGTATACTTATTTGTTTGTCCATCCATACATCCATTTCTTAATTTGTAGTAGTATTGAAAAGAATGAAAATAATAATCATGCCTGTCTTGGAAAGCTGTCAGAATAGAATGAGCAAAAGGTTTAGCACAGTGCTTGAGTCCATAGAAAACATGCAGTAAATATTAGATGTGAAAGTTATTGTTATGGACCCAAGAAAAATTGAAATCATCATGGAGACCACAGAGACTGAACAATATACTTTTGAGTGGTCAATGGTCATCAACAAAACAAGGGGAAATAAAAAAATTCTAGAATCAAATGAAAGTAAAAATACAACTTACCAGAATATTTGGGACACAGGAAAGGCAGTGTTAAGAGAAAAGTTTGGAGTCATGGGCTGTCCTTCTGACAACTGCAGCAAGAACCAAATTCAAATAACTCATCAGAGCATTTTGACTGCATGCTTTCATTGTTTTACTATTCTCAGCTCCATTGTGTTACTTGACTTTGATGCTTTCTGTGTTTTAGTCACACTAGATTATCATTTCTAATTCTAAAAATGCCAGCTTTGTGCCATATTTCATGTCACATTGTCAAAAAACTTCTCTATAATTTGTTTAATTAGTGACTTCCACAAGGCACACATCAAATGTCATCCATTTATATTATTGTTTTCTTTGAATCACCAACTCAGCATAATCCATTACTTTTTATTTGTATTCCAATGGTATTTTATACATGCATTTTTCCGACAGATTGTCATGTTGTTAATGTTTCTTTAAAAAAAGAGAAAACTAATCTTCATCATTCTGGACACAAGCTGCTTAGTAGGTAGAGAAAATACTCAGTAAATCTATTTGGAAGAAATAGATGACTTACTTAAATTAATTATTGTTGATAGTCAACACCAACATTATTTATTTTATTAACATCATTATTATTTTATCTTTCTTTTTTTATTGTTTTATTATTCATATGTGTATACAAGGCTTGGGTCATTTCTCCCCCCGTCCCCACCCCCTCCCTTACCACCCACTCCGCCCCCTTCCTCTCCTCACCATCCCCTCAATACCCAGCAGAAACTATTTTGCCCTTATCTCTAATTTTGTTGAAGAGAGAGTATAAGCCATAATAGGAAGGAACAAGGGTTTTTGCTGGTTGAGATAAGGATAGCTATCCAGGGAGTGGACTTACATTAATTTCCTGGGTGTGTGTGTTACCTTAGAGGTTAATTCTCTTTGATCTAATCTTTTCTCTAGTTCCTGGTCGCCTTCTCCTATTGGCCTCAGTTGCTTTTAAGGTATCTGCTTTAGTTTCTCTGCGTTAAAGGCAAGAAATGCTAGCTAATTTTTTAGGTGTCTTACCTATCCTCACCCCTCCCTTGTGTGCTCTCACTTTTATCATGTGCTCAAAGTCCAATCCCATTGTTGTGTTTGCCCTTGATCTAATGTCCACATATGAGGGAGAACATACGATTTTTGGTCTTTTGGGCCAGGCTAACCTTACTCAGAATGATGTTCTCCAATTCCATCCATTTACCAGCAAATGATAACATTTCGTTCTTCTTCATGGCTGCATAGAATTCCATTGTGTATAGATACCACATTTTCTTAATCCATTCATCAATAGTGGGACATCTTGGCTGTTTCCATAACTTGGCTATTGTGAATAGTGCCGCAATAAACATGGGTGTGCAGGTGCCTCTGGAGTAACCTGTGTCACAGTCTTTTGGGTATATCCCCAAGAGTGGTATTGCTGTATCAAATGGTAGATCAATGTCTAGCTTTTTAAGTAGCCTCCAAATTTTTTCCAGAGTGGTTGTACTAGTTTACATTTCCACCAGCAGTGTAAGAGGCCTCCTTTTTCCCCACATCCTCACCAACACCTGTTGTTTGTGGTGTTGTTAATGATGGCTATTCTAACAGGGGTGAGGTGGAATCTTAGCGTGGTTTTAATTTGCATTTCCTTTATTGGTAGAGATGGTGAGCATTTTTTCATGTGTTTTTTGGCCATTTGAATTTCTTGTTTTGAGAAAGTTCTGTTTAGTTCACTTGCCCATTTCTTTATTGGTTCATTAGTTTTGGGAGAATTTAGTTTTTTAAGTTCCCTATATATTCTGGTTATCAGTCCTTTGTCTGGTGTGTAACTGGCAAATTTTTCTCTCACTCTGTGGGTGTTCTCTTCAGTTTAGAGACCATTTCTTTTGATGAACAGAAGCTTTTTAGTTTTATGAGGTCCCATTTATCTATGCTATCTCTTAGTTGCTGTGCTGCTGGGGTTTCGTTGAGAAAGTTGTTACCTATACCTACTAACTGCAGAGTATTTCCTACTCTTTCCTGTATCAACTTTAGAGTTTGTGGTCTGATATTAAGATCCTTGATCCATTTTGAGTTAATATTGGCATAGGGTGATATACATGGATCTAGTTTCAGTTTTTTGCAGACTGCTAACCAGTTTTCCCAGCAGTTTTTGTTGAAGAGGCTGCTATTTCTCCATCGTATATTTTTAGCTGTTTTGTCAAAGACAAGTTGGTTATTGTTGTGTGGCTTCATGTCTGGGTCCTCTATTCTGTTCCACTGGTCTTCATGTCTGTTTTTGTGCCAGTACCATGCTGTTTTTATTGTTACTGCTTTGTAATATAGTTTGAAGTCAGGTATTGTGATACCTCCAGCATTTTTCTTTTGACTGAGTATTGCCTTGGCTATTCATGGCCTCTTGTGTTTCCATATAAATTTCACAGTAGATTTTTCAATCTCTTTAATGAATGTCATTGGAATTTTGAAAGGAATTGCATTAACATGTAGATTACTTTTGGGAGTGTAGACATTTTTACTATGTTGATTCTACCAATCCATGAGCATGGGAGATCTCTCCACTTTCTATAGTCTTCCTCAATCTCTTTCTTCAGAAGTGTATAGTTTTCCTTATAGAGGTCATTCATATCTTTTGTTAGGTTTACACCTCGGTATTTGATTTTTTTTGAGGCTATTGTAAATGGAATTGTTTTCATACATTCTTTTTCAGTTTGCTCATTATTAGTGTATAGAAATGCTAATGATTTTTCTATGTTGATTTTATATCCTGCTACCTTGCTATAGCTATTGATGGTGTCTAGGAGCTTTTGAGGAGAGTTTTTTGGGTCTTTAAGGTATAGGATCATATTGTCTGCAAATAGGGATATTTTGACAGTTTCTTTACCTCTTTGTATTCCTTTTATTCCTTCTTCTTGTCTAATTGCTCTGGCTAGGAATTCCAGTACTATTTTGAATAAGAGTAGAGATAGTGGGCATCCTTGTCTGGTTCCTGATTTTAGAGGGAATGGTTTCAGTTTTTCTCCATTAAGTATAATGCTAGCTGTAAGTTTGTCATATATAGCTTTTATAATGTTGAGGTACTTTCTTTCTATTCCTAGTTTTCTTAGAGCTTTTATCATGAAATGGTGTTGGATCTTATCAAAGGCTTTTTCTGCATCTATTGAGATGATGAAGTGGTTTTTGTCTTTGCTTCTGTTAATGTGGTTTATTACGTTTTTTGATTTTCATATGTTGAACCACCCCTGCATTCCTGGGATGAAGCCTACTTGATCGTGGTGAATAATCTTTTTGATGTGTTATTGAATTCGGTTTGCCATTATTTTTTTGAGGATTTTTGCGTCAATGTTCATTAAGGAGATTGGCCTATAGTTTTCCTTTTTGGAGGTGTCTTTGCCTGGTTTTGGATAACTGTAATACTGGCTTCATAAAATGTGTTTGGCAGCTTTCCTTCCCTTTCTATTTCATGGAACAGTTTAAGGTGGGTTGGTATCAGTTCTTCTTCAAAGGTCTGATAGAATTCAGCAGAGAATCCATCAGGTCCTGGACTTTCCTTTTTGGGGAGACTCTTGACTGCTGCTTCAATTTCATTTTGTGTTATAGATCTATTTAGGTGATTAATTTCCTCTTGGTTCAGTTTTGGATGTTCATATGTATCTAGAATTCTGTCCATTCTTTAAGATTTTCAAATTTATTTGAATATTGGTTCTCAAAGTAGTCTCTGATGATTTCCTGAACTTTCATGGTGTTTGTTGTTATCTCCCCTCTTGCATTCCTGATTCTACTAATTTGGGTTTTTTCTCTCCTCATTTTAGTCAGGTTTGCCAGGGGTCTATTGATCTTGTTTATTTTTTCAAAGAACCAACTTTTTGTTTCATTAATTCTTTGTATGGTTTTTTTGGTTTCTATGTCATTGATTTCAGCTCTTATTTTTATTATTTCTCTCCTTCTATTTGTTTTGGGTTTGCTTGGTCTTGTTTTTCTAGGAGTTTGAGATGTATCATTAGGTCATTGATTTGGGATCTTTCAGTCTTTTTAATATATGCACTCATGGCTATAAACTTTCCTCTCAGGACTGCCTTAGCTGTGTCCCATAGGTTCCGGAAGGTTGTGTTTTCATTTTCATTGACATCCAGGAACTTTTTAATTTCCTCTTTTATTTCATCAATGATCCATTGTTCATTAAGTAATGAGTTATTTAGTTTCCAGCTGTTTGCATGTTTTTTATCTTTACTTTTGTTGTTGAGTTCTACTTTTACTGCATTGTGGTCAGATAGTATGCATGGTATAATTTCGATTTTCTTATATTTGCTGAGACTTGCTTTGTGCCCTAGGATATGATCTATTTTGGAGACGGTTCCATGGCTGCTGAGAAGAATGTATATTGTGTAGAAGTTGGATGAAATGTTCTGTAGCCATCAACTAGGTCCATTTGATCTATTGTATATTTTAGACCTTGGATTTCTTTATTGATTTTTTGTTTGGATGACCCATCTATTGATGATAATGGGGTGTTAAAGTCTCTCACAACCACTGTGTTGGCGTTAATTTATGGTTTTAGATCTTTCAAGGTATGTTTGATGAAATTGGGTGCATTGACGTTGAGTGCATACAGGTTGATAATTGTTATTTCCTTTGGTCTATTTCCCCTTTTATTAGTATGGAACATCCTTCTTTATCACATTTGTTTAATGTAGGTTTGAAGTCTACTTTGTCAGAGATAAGTATTGCTACTCCTGCCTGTTTTCGGGGGCCATTGGCTTGGTAAATCTTCTTCCAGCCTTTCATCCTAAGCCTATGCTTATTTCTGTCAGTGAGATGGGTCTCCTGTAAGCAACAAATTGTTGGCTCTTCCTTTTTAATCCAGTTCATGAAACGGTGCCTTTTGATGGGTGATTTAATCCATTAACATTAAGCGTTAGTACTGATAGGTATGTGGTGATTCCTGTCATTTAGTTGTCTTAGTTGTTTGACGGTTTGATTGTGTGTAACTAAGTGAGGTTACTCTTTACTTTCTTGCTTTTTCTTTTGCTGTGGTTTAGTGCTGCCTGTCTTTTCATGGTTAAATTGGTTTGCACTTTCTGTGTGCAGAATCCCTTGAAGAATCTTTTGTAGTGGTGGCTTTGTGGTCACATATTGTTTTAGTTTCTGCTTATCATGGGAGACTTTTATTGCTCCATCTATTTTGAATGATAGTTTTGCTGGGTAGAGTATCCTGGGGTTGAAATTATTTTCATTCAGTGCTCAGAAGATCTCTCCCCAGGCTCTTCTTGCTTTTAATGTTTCTGTTGAGAAGTCTGCTGTGATTTTGATGGGTTTAGCTTTGTATGTTATCTGTTTTTTTCTTTCTTACTACCTTCAATACTCTTTCTTGGGTCTCTGTATTTGTTGTTTTAATGATAATATGCCATGGGATAGATCTATTTTGGTCATGTCTGTGTGGTGTTCTGGAGGTCTCTTGCATCTGTATGGGAACAGATTTCTCTACATTTTGGAAATTTTCTGTTATTATTTTATTGAATATATTATGCATTCTCTTTGCTTGCACCTCTTCTCCTCTTCAATGCCCATGATTCTCAAGTTTGGTCTTTTGATGGAGTCAGTGAGTTCTTGCATTTTCTTTTCACAGGTCTTGAGTTGTTTAACTAATAGTTCTTTGGTTTTTCCTTTAATTACCCTTTCATCTTCGAGTTCTGAGATTCTGTCTTCTGTTTGTTCTATTCTGCTGGATTGGTCTTCTGTTTTGTTTTGTAATTCTGTTTCATTCTTTTTTCTGAGTTTTTCCATATTCTGAGTCCCTTCCTCTTTAATGTTAATGTTGTCTATTTTTGTCCTGAGTTCATTTATTTCTTTATTAATCACATTCTTTGTTTCACTTTGGTTTTTATACAGTGCTTCTATGGTTTCTTTTATTTCTTCTTGTGCTTTTTCAAATTCTCTATTTTTGTTGTTTGGAATTTCTTGGGTGTCTTTTGTACATTTGGTTGTCCATATCCAGTATCATCTCTATAAAATTCTCTTTGAGTACCTGTAGGATTTCTTCATTTAGAGTATTTTTGTAGTCTTCATAGGGTTCTTTGGGATAGTTTAATCTTCATTTTGTTGAAGTCTGGATCTGAGTATCTGTTTTCTTCACTTCCCTCTGGTTCCTGTACTAATTATTGCTGTGGGGAAACAGTTTTCCCTGTTTTTTCTGCCTTCCTGTCATTGCCCTTGGTGTTGTTATTGTCCCTGTACAGTGTGCAATTAAGTATTTTCTAGCTTGTAATAATAACAATCATGATATTTAGAATGGAGAGGAGAGGGAAAGCAAAGAAGTTAAAGAAAGAGGGAAAAACATTAAGTGTTAGTACTGATAGGTATGTGGTGATTCCTGTCATTTCATTGTCTTAGTTGTTTGAAGGTTTGATTGTGTGTACCTAAGTTGAGGTTACTCTTTACTTTCTTGCTTTTTCTTTTCCTATAGTTTGGTGTTACCTGCTTTTTCATGGTTATGCTGGGTTTCACTTTCTGTGTGCAGAATCCCTTGAAGAATCTTTTGTAGTGGTGGCTTTGTTTTAGTTTCTGCTTATCATGGAAGACTTTTATTGCTCCATCTATTTTGAATGATAGTTTTGCTGGGTAGAGTATCCTGGGGTTGAAGTTATTTTCATTCAGTGCCCGTAAGATCTCTCCCCACGCTATTCTTTCTTTTAATGTTTCTGTTGAGAAGTCTGCTGTGATTTTGATGTGATTACCTTTATATATTACTTGTTTTTTCCTCTCTTACAACCTTCAATATTCTTTCCCTATTTTGTGAACTTGTTGTTTTAATGATTATATGTTGTGGGGTAGTTCTATTTTGATCTGGTCTGTTTGGTGTCCTGGAGGCCTCTTGCATCTGTATGGGAATATCTTTCTTTAGATTTGGGAAATTTCCTGTTATTATTTTGTTTAATACATTACGCATTCCCTTCGCTTGCACCTCTTCTCCTTCTTCAATGCCCATGATTCTCAAGTTTGGTCTTTTGATGGAGTCGGTGAGTTCTTGCATTTTCTTTTCACAGGTCTTGAGTTGTTTAATTAATAGTTCTTCAGTTTTTCCTTTAATTACCATTTCATCTTCAAGTTCTGAGATTCTGTCTCTGTTCTATTCTTCTGGATTGGCCTTCTGTTTTGTTTTGCAGTTCTGTTTCATTTTTTCTGAGGTTTTCCATATCCTGGGTTGTTTCCTCTTTAATGTTGTCTATTTTTGTCTTGAGTTCATTTATCCGTTTATTTATTGTGTTGTCTGTTTCACTTTGGTGTTCATACAGTGCTTCTATGGTTTCCTTTATTTCTTCTTTTGCTTTTTCAAACTCTCTATTTTTGTTGTCTTGGAATTTCTTGAGTGTCTCCAGTCCATTTTGGTTGACCCTGTCCAGTATCATCTCTACAAGATTCTCATTGAGTACCTGTAGTATGTCTTCTTTTAAATTATTCTTGTGGGCTTCATTGGGTCCTTTAGCATAGTTTATCTTCATTTTATTGAAGTCTGGATCTGAGTATCTGTTTTCTTCATTTCCCTCTGGGTTCTGTACTAATTTTTTGCAGTGAGGAAACTGTTTTCCCTGTTTTTTCTGTCTTCTCATCATTGTCCTTGGTGTTGTTACTGTCCCTGTACTGTGTGTAATTAAGTATTTTCTAGCTTGTAATAATAACAATGGTAATATTTAGAATGGAAGGGTGAGAGGAGATGGAAAGCAAGAAGTTAAAGAAAAAGGGAAAAACAAACAGACAAGTAGGAAAAAAACAAAACAAGGAATCAAACAAAAAAGTTTCAAAGGTATAAACAAGGAGTCTTAGTGTACTAATCAAAAGTAAGCTGAACAGGCATTAGAGAGACAGAGAGAGGATTGAAAATAAAAAATAAAAAGAATAAAGATAAGAATAAAACTAAAAAATAAGTAAATGAAAGAAATATATATATATATAAAATTAACAAAATGAAAAATAGAAAAAAAACCCCTCAAAGTTCAAATGCAATGAAGTTTCTGTCTTAATAATCTTGGTGTCCATCTGAGCCTCCAGTTCTGGAGATGGTGCTGCAGATGTTGTTCTGTAGTTGTTTCATCAAAGGGGAAGCATAAAGTAGAACAAAACTGCACACACACACACACACAAAAACCCCACAAAGTGTCCCGTGTTCAAATGTAATAGAGTTTCAGGAAGTTTTTCAGCATGCAGTTGTAGTTTGGTTGTTTTCTCGTCAAAGGTAGGGAGAGAGAAAAAAAAGAAAGAGTCTGGAGACAGTTCTTGAATGGTATCTGCAACTGTGACTTGCCTGCCCACTGTTGTCAGCCTGCTGTTGCTGGAGGCATTATTTATGCAGATCGTAGGGGTGAGCTTAACACTTACCTGGCCCCGCAGGCTTTGTTTACTCAGAGTTCTCCTGTGCAGGAGCCTCTGCTACAAGATTTCCCCTTTCCAAGCACACTGGGGGAGGTGACACTGCACCCACTTTCTCTGGCCTGCATGTTTATTTACAGCTCAAGTGGGAAGTGGGTCTTCCCCCCTCTCCTGTGGAGTTTTCCTCCCTCCACCAGTCTTATAAGCTTTCCTGCTCCTGGTTGCTGGGCGCAAGCCCCGGGTCCCACTGTAGCCTCTCTGGTCAGGCTGGCCTGTTTATTTACAGTTCCTGGAAGGATTCCCTTCCCCCATCTTCAGCTTTCAGGGTGCCCCACCCTCTTTCCCACATGTCTTTATTGTTCTTATTGCTTATTACTCAGATTCTCTTTTTTCCCTGGGTGGGCGTCAGTCTGTCCGGGGGGCTATGCTGATCTGGCCCAGGGTTGTCTGTGGGAGTACCGTGGTACCACTTAGCTCACCTTGTCCACGTCTTCCTAAGCCATCTGGGCTCCGGAGACTGGTGGCCCAGGGGCCCTCCTGGTTTCTCCGTTTAACGTGAAGTGGAGATTCTCTGTGCAAGATAGAGGTGTGGAGGGGTCAAAGTTTTGCCTCTTCTTGGTGGTTTTACCTGCAGGGTGTGTCTCCAGTGTCTCTCCAAGATTTCACTATAGGAGGCTCACTTTCTGCTTCCTCCCTCTAGCTGCCATCTTGGAATCTCCTTATTTTATTTTTTGTTTGTGCACGGTCAAAACAAGTTTTTAGGTAATCACAAGATAGGTCAATATCCAAATCTCAACATGGAACTAAAAGTGATTCAGTGCTCTCTTTTCTAATTTAGCAAACTTTATTATAGCTGTTTTTTTCTGAGAATTTATTCTTATTCTTGCCTAATCTTTCTTCACAAATACTCCTGTAGTTCACCAAATTGGTGCACCTTACAGAGAAAAATCATACTGACCTTGAGATTTTAGGGATAAAGCTGAATCCTCTAATTATTCTCTTAGCTTCTGTGTAACAGCTTACATTTAATTTTGGCATATCATAATTTTAACTAAAAATTTCCCCAAAATCTGTTTTAGTGAAAGGACAAATATATTTCAGAGATGTAACACATTCAACTTCTATTAGTCATGCACACATTAGTATGGACTAGATGGTAAAAAGTTCTGTGTGGAGCACTATGAATTCCTGAATATCCTGAACTCTTTGGGGTTGCCTGAGACCACTATGTGGGAAGTCATCATACTCTTGTCATATAATATCAAGAGTATTTCTATAAAGTTATGGTTATAGAAATATTCTATCTCCTTGATGTTTGGTGCTCCTGAATATTAAAACTCTTAGAAAAAGTTTGCATGTAAATAATTTTTCTTCATGTAACAAAATGATTCAACTATTATGTAACAGGAATTCTATAATTACCAATAATACTTTTTATGAAAAGAATTCTATAAAATTTGCTCATCACTTTAGAAGTGGTCATCAGTTAATTTGGGAGGTACTACAGTTGGTGTTAGTTTTTCTGTTACAATATGTTCCTGGCTAATTTGATCAGGCAAGGTTTTGAGGGGAAATATAAGAAAGTCTTCTTTTACCTCCTTGGTATTTTTTTTCTGTGGTGCTAGGGATTGAACATAGGACCTAACTTATACTAACTAAACACTCTACCACTTGAGCTCTCCCCCACCAACACTCTCGTCTTTACTTTGTTTTTGAGATATGGCCTCATTGCTGCCTTTGCCTGGGCTGGCCCCAAACTTGTGATCATCTTGCATCTCCTCCCAAGTAGCTGAGATTACAAGCATACATCACCACACCAGGCTTACCTCCTTTATAATTTATAGACTATATTTCTAAATTATTAGATCTGATAATATGTTTCTCAATTTGGTATAAACACATGCTGATACTATTTTAGTTATTTGTTAAAGGTGATATGTTAAAATACTTTGTGTCTTAAGTAGCAAAAAGAGTTCTTTTTTTTTTAATGCTATTCAATGTTCCATATTCCTTGTCTCTCTCAAGACAGAACAGAGCTTGTTAGAATCAGATCCTCTGAATTACTAGCTGTACCACTTAATAGGCATATGTTCATAGGCAAGTTTCTTAATTGCCCTCTGCCTCACTTTATTCATCCATAAAATGGGGATAATGATAGTGTGTCATAGCCTTGTTAAGAAACATTAAGTTAACTAACCCAAGTGCTTAAAACAGTATTTTCTAAGTAAGAAGAAGTCAATAAATGCCCTTATTGAGTGTTTTATTACTGTTAACGGTTTGCTATTATTTTCCTTTTAAGAAGCTTTCAGTGAGAGATTTCAACATCTAAGCAGATGACTAAAAGAATACATAAAAATTAAGCAGCATTTGATATTCTAGGAATAACAACCTAATATTTGTTTTATTGCAATTCTGAGTTTTCAACTTGTGTTTTTCTTAGATATGTATCAGATTATAGTGTTTCTAAAAATCACTTTCTGCCTTCTTTTGTTTGTTTTAGTTCTTTCTAAAAAATAAACCTTATAGAGCATTAGATAACAGAAAAGAAAACCAGATTATAAAGTTCTTGTTTAGCAAGTGGACACTAAACCTTCTTAAGATTTCTTTTCTTTTTTTTATTTTCTTTTTTCTTTTTATTTTTTATTATTCATATGTGTATACAAGGCTTGGGTCATTTCTCCCCCCTGCCCCCACCCCCTCCCTTACCACCCACTCCGCCCCCTCCCTCTCCCCCCAAACCCCAGCAGAAACTATTTTGCTCTTATTTCCAATTTTGTTGAGGAGAGATTATAAACAATAATAGGAAGGAACAAGGGTTTTTGCTAGTTGAGATAAGAATAGCTATACTGGGAGTTGACTCGCATTAATTTCCTGTGCGTGTGTGTTACCTTCCAGGTTAATTCTTTTTGATCTAACCTTTTCTCTAGTTCCTGGTCCCCTTTTCCTATTGGCCTCAGTTGCTTTTAAGGTATCTGCTTTAGTTTCTCTGTGTTAAGGGCAACAAATGCTAGCTAATTTTTTGGGTGTCTTACCTATCCTCACCCCTCCCTTGTGTGCTCCCATTTTTATCATGTGCTCAAAGTCCAATCCCCTTGTTGTGTTTGCCCTTGATCTAATGTCTGTGTATGAGGGAGAACGTACAATTTTTGGTCTTTTGGCCAGGCTAACCTCACTCAGAATGATGTTCTCCTAAGATTTCTGTTAATATGTTATTGAATAACAATAATATGTTCTCTCATTTTCATATATGTATATATAGTCTTCAAAATTTTTATTTGTATTTAATAAGAAGGGTAGGAACAGGTAATTCTACTACATCTTTTTTAAAAAGTACAAATTGGGAAACCCAGAATTCTAAGAAATGTGAAAATTTGAGTATTTGAAATTTCTGTACATTTTCTGCAAAATTCAAGCAAATTTCTCAAATAAAGGCAGTGAAACTTTTTTCCCTGTCTATGATATAGATCCTTATATGACAGGGGTAGAAAAGAAAAGTAGATTCTAAAATTCTAATATAGCAAGTGAATACTATCTTAGAACAACTTTTAATTTATTATCAGATCTTATGAAATACTATTAGTGTTTTACATCTGAGCTGATATGTACTGTCTTTGAGATAGTCTATACATCAATGAGGTTGATTCAGTTATATTAAACATGCATTTGAATTTAAATGCCTACATTTTTCTCTTGCCAGAGAAAAGAACAACAATGCTTGATGGAAATCACCAGATTGATAGACTCTTCTGCCTTTCTACCAGTAGCCTAAGAAAAAAAACAGTAGGTACTTTTCTTAAGAACAAAATCAGTGAATCTACCACTTCATATATTGGAATGAGGCTATGATATGCCACATTTTCAGCATATTTTACATTATGGTATCTTTGATCTTAATATGCACAAATATTCACTATTGGGCAACTGTAAGTTACTTAAAATTCTAGAGGATGATATATAATTCTGGTAAGGTTTTATTATATTATTTCTACCCTGCTCAGTCTCTAGATCATCTTTTTTTAATGTGCCTGTGGCACACTGTGGGCTTGGGATGCTGTTTGTAACCCTGGAAGAGTTTTTGAATCACAATGCTCAATGAGCTGTGTAGGAGCTCTTCTTCCATTTGGCTGAGTGTCAGTACATCACTGTGTACTGAGGCTGATTGTTTTATGATTCAGGTCTCAATGAGTCATTCCAGTGCACCTTTGGGATGATTTGATTATATGAGTAGTTATACCAGTTGCTCAGGGCCACAGCTGTTATGGGCATTATAGTGTAAATGTCAGGAATTAATCCTGTAGCTCAAATTCAGTGGATCAAACTGAATTGTTGTCTATGACTCTCAGGAGGTAAAATTGAAAAAAAAAAAAAAAAAGAATGAAAAAGAGAAAGTCTTCCTGGATAAATTCCCTACAGTCTTGCCAACAAGGTGTTGAATTTTTTTTTTTTTCAAGCTAGTCCCTTATCAGCTCTATTGACTTGGTCCATGAGCTTTGGTGGAAGTGTTTTTATGTCTTTTTTTAAAAACAAAATAGTTTGTCCCCTCTGTTTTCTGTTAACTGTCACTGAGAGGCTATAAAAGTGCTAGCAAGTACAGACTTCTTTTAAATGTGCACAGACAGAAATCCCAAAGGAATAGCAAACACTCATTTTGTGAGGCTTTTGTTGATGCTGTATGTGCCTACAAATGCAGAGTTTAAGTTAGGGACTAGAGCCTGTGCCCGATCTTGATTCATAGCAAATGTACACCAGGAGAAAAGGATACCACCAGAAAATGCACTGGGGAAGTCATTTGAGAATAATAGATCTTTATTTGTGGTTTCTCTCTTCACTGCTGGTCAGCATATGGAAGCACATTGTTCACTTGAAGAAACAGTAGGTTGGCAAAGGGGTGGAGAAAAAGATATTCAAGTGTCTTATGTTTTTACATTTGTAGGTTATCTTTGCTAAGATTATACGAATTCATGAAACCCATTGCTTTTAAATGGACTTAGTAAATTAGTAATATTTTCTATGAAAAAAGAGTGATTTAAAATGCTGCATTACAGAAATAGCAAGAGGGGCTTTCTTGTTTCTAATGCTTTTATAATAAATGTATATCCTTCACTAACAAATCCTCAAGATTTAGGGGGCTTTACTGCTTAACCATACCTCCAACTTTACATTATTTATTTATTTATTTGCGGTACTGGGGCTTGAACTCAGGGCTTCATAATTGTTCGGCAGACAAATCTTCATGCTTTATTTCATTTTCTTATTATGCTGAGTGGGGGTTCATTGTGGCAGTTACAAAGCTTCTTACAATGTATCAAATATATCATACTTGAATTCCCCCCTCACTGCCCTCCCCAAGTCTTCAGGTTTTAAATGTAAGTTTTTAAATCATTTGTAACAAAGTCTTTTGAATTTAATACATATTTATTTATTTACATATCTCTCTATAAAATATTTTAAAAGCATAGCATAATGTAAACGTGAGGAGCTGGAGCCCTATTGTAATGTGGAAGCTAACCGCAAGGCAATTCCTACTTTTATGTTACAGCACCGTTTTCCTGCTGTCTCCATAATGAAATTGATTGACCTTTAATCATTAGTTAGGCACTTGGTTTTTTGGTGTTGAGGAAATCATACTTCCCAGTGCAGGTGGGATTCACTTCCCTTGCAGACACTATCTCATCAGCAGTAACTGTGCTCCTCAGGAGTGTTATTTTATGTATGTTTTTAATTTATTTTTTCTTTTGGTACCTGTAGTACTCAGAAAGGCTAGATCTTGATGGAAAATGTTCTGATGTTTCTTTAAGTGTATGTCTTGAGCCTTTATTTAAAAGAGATCATTTTTTACTTGAATGTACCAAATCTCTGATCTTTTCAGTTTCTTCTGAGAAAGATTGTGATAAATTATCTCTTAATTTTTCAGTTTTTGAGCAGAAAATTCTGATCTCTGACATAATTTGATGTTCTGTGATTTTCTTTTTAACATTCTAAGCATACTGCTTATATATTTCCCAAGTGTTTTTTTAAGAAATTATGATGATTTTTGTATCATAATGCATTAGATTTAAGTTGCAGTGATTTTTGCATTTTCATTTTTCTTCACTTATTTCAATCACTTATTAACTATCAGAATAGAGTGAGAATTTTAAGGAGATAGACAAGAATTGAACTCATGATGTGGCAGGGACAGAAAAGAAGTCACAACAGTAGCTTTTACATATTTGAGAAAAGCAATAAACAATACACTAGGAGTTCAGAAGAAGAAATGATTCATTTCGTTGCAGGGAGTGAGGAAGTTTTGCAGAGATAATGCTATTTAATTTCAGTAGTGAACAAATAAGGAGGACAAGCAGTCCTAAGAAAAAGAGCTAGCAGGTACAAAATCAAAGCATAACCAAAGTAGATGGCTTTTTGGGGAGAGAATGTATGTGTGCACATGTGTGTGGTGTTGGAAAGCAGGTCAAAAGTAGAGAGGAGAGGCTAGTCATCTATTTTTCCCATTTTAAAATGCATCATTTAAATGATATTAAGTGGAATCATGCATACAGATTAAATCATGATAGAATGAACTTTGCCATACCCTAGACATTCCAAATCTGCTCCTCTTAATTGCATTTCCCTGCCTTTCTCCCAGAGTACATCAAAAAAATAAATGTCCTATTAATCATCCTAATACTTTCCTTTACAATTTTTTATCTCTCACGTACATCTCCTTAAATCACTGTTGTTTTTGAACTTGTATAAATGCAATCATTCTATGTGTTATCTTATGTGACTTGCTATATTTTATTTTTTACGGCTAATATTACTTTTGATTGGCAATAATTGTATACATTTATGGTGTACAATGTGATATTTAGAAATAAGTACAGATGTGGAGTGATTAAATCAAGCTAATTAACACAGTCTTCACTTGGTTATAATTTTTTATGGTGAGACATTTGAAATTTGTTCTTTTAGCTATGTTGTAATATATAACACATTATTGTTGACTACAGTCACTCTGCTTTGCAATAGATCTCAATACCTACTCCTCTTGTCTATCTGAAACTTTGTATTCTTTTCAACAATTTCCCTTTCTCTCCAACACCAAGGCTCATAACTGTCTTTTTGGCTTTACGGGTTCAACTTTTTACGATTAGATGTGTAGGTAGTTTATATACTTGATCAACTTTCCTAGGAAATTAATTTCTAGGTGATAAATAAACTTATAGTTCCATCAGCAATAAGAATATTTATGGGATAATTTATGTGGTTTCTTATGCAAATGATAGTTGGAATTGAATTGATTTAATTTTTTGTTAACATGATGTAAGTGTGAAATGGAATCACTTTAGTTTAGGTTTCTCTGACTACAAATGAGAATGAACATGTTTCTGTATTATTATTGGTCATTGGTGGTTTCTATAATTTTTGGTCAATTCTTTTTATCATCTGCAAAATTCTTCTTATTGAGATGTAGAGGTTGTTTATGCAAATGCTACATCATTTTATACTATGAAGACTCGAACTTCCTCAGATTTGGTATCTTTGGGGCATTCTGGAAGCACTCTCCTAAGGATATGCAGGTACACTGACACTGTATTTAGGGTTTTGTAGTGCTTAATTCCACATGAATAAGGATGATGTCTATCTTATTCTCTGCTTTGTCACCACAATCCTGCAATATACATGATACTTAGTCCCTACTGTGTCCCTCAATAAGTAAGATTGAACAAATGGATACTTTAAGTTATTAAGAGCATGAAGAAGAGGGAGTCACTAGCAAATAGCAAATTAAGAGCTTGGAGGAACAAACAAAAAAGACCTTTGTGATGTTAATGAAGACCATTTTCAATAGTATCAAGTGACAGAATGCCAAAATGGCTTTAGTTGGCCATTTGTACTAGAGGCCTGATTTCAGTGAGCTGGGGAGTGATAACAACGAGGAAGTAGGAAAGTCTATATGACATAATGTGGCAGAAATGATATTGTGATACTCAGTTCCTGAGAATGAGTGCATGTTGATAGATTAATTCAGTTTTGTTTGGACCAATATTCATAAAAGAGATCAACAGGGGTTGTAAAAAAGAATTGCTTGGAGAGTAGATAGATAGTGAGTAATAGAACAGACGAGGTCTGTGAGGTAAATAAGGAAATCAAGCAATGGACATTCAAGGAGCAAATGTGGAGTAGAATTGACTTGGGGAGTCTTTTGGTTGTAGAAACTGGAGATGGCTCTTTGGTGTGTGCAATAAGGAAACCCTGGTGAATGGTTGCTGGTAGATGGTTGTATGCCATTTCAAGAGGCTTCTACAAAACTTCTTAAGGGAGAGCTTAAGGTATTTTTGTGGGTCTTGACCTTTGTTAAATGCTATTCAAGCAAGGTGGTTTAAAAATAGAAGATATTCAAGCATGCTTGTTCACTATGATTTTGGTAAGCATGCAATAGATTCTCTCCTAGATCCTTCAGAAGAGAGCATGACCCTGCTGGCACATGGACTTCAGACTTCCAACCTGAAGAACTGCAAAAATAAGCTTCTGTTGTTTAAAGCTATGCAGTTTGCAGCACTCTGTTATTCCATTGGCTCCTTTTAAGCAAGCTGGGGCTAAAAGCCCCTCCAGCCATTGTGGACTGCTCAAATTCCCATTTAGAAATTTGAGGGGTAGGAAAAACAGAACTTGGAAGAGTGGTAAGGGTCAGGGAAACATAATCATAGTCTGCTTAGATTAATGTTTTAATTTCAGATTTCTACCAAGCATTCATAAAGTTAAGTAAATCAAGGCCTTTCCCTGATTCTTTAAGATTTGTTGATGGTGGACAGTGAACTCCAGGAATATTAACTGATCTGGCAAAGGCAGGCATTTGTAATTTGCTGTGAGATTATTTGACTTTAATAAGATGGCAAGGTTGACAATTCTGGAATGCAATGAGTTACAGCTTTACTTGAATCTGGTGGGAGAATTGCAATTTCCTGAATGGGGCTCTGTATTCACTGTCTGGCACTACCATAGAAAAATGCCACAGATGGACAGTTTTTAAAGAAGTCAATTTTCTCACAGTGTTGGAAGCTATCTGACATCAAGGTGTTTGTAGGGTTTGTTTCCTTTAAGACCCCCCTCTTGGCTTGCAGAGGCTGCTCTCTGGCTGCCTCTTTACATGGTCTTCCCTCTGTATTCATGCACCTCTGGACTCTCCACGAATGCAAATTTCCTCTCCCTTTAAGGACACCAGACAGATTGGGTTGCAGTCAGCTCTTAGGTCTCATTTTAACTCAATCCTCTTGCCTTTAAAGAGGATTTAAAATGTACCAAACATATCTTACGTGAGCAGACATTGTGCACTGCTATTGTATTTCCAGATGCAGTTGAGGAACACAGCATTCCTTCATTGTTCTTACTGAGCCTTTGTGTGATGAGGAAAACAATTCTGGCAAGAAATCAGAAAGAAGAGAAAAGCTTAGAAATACTACTGCCAAATACTGTCAGTCCAAGGTGCTGAAGATTGGAATTTCTATATAATTTTGTGTGTAGGGGGGGTGGAGGAGACAGAATCCAGCCCATCAGACATACCTAGGAAGGGTAAGTTTTCATGGTAATTGAGTAGTATGTCTGTGTCATATAACTGGGAAGAATGGAGATTTGAAGTGGAATAAATACCATAGAATAAAAAATATTGTGAACAATGAGGAAAAATAATGGAGGGGATGAACCAAACTGGGATAATGGACCCCCTGTAGAGCTAACATATTTTAATAAAAACATTTTAGTACGTAAATGGAAAAATTAGACTTGTTGGAACTATTCCAGGAATGGGGAGGTGGATAAAGGAGAATGATGGAGGGGGTGAATTCAGTTATGATATATTGTAAGGACTTTTATAAATGTCACAAGGTACCCCCAGTATAGCACTAATACAAAAAGAAAAAAAATCCAAAACCATAAAACATTTTGAAAAATTGTGACTTATTGAGGATATCAACACCATGGATAATAAAGTATTCCTGTGTTGACCCTCATAATTAAAAAATCTATCATTGGATCATCAGTGGTAGATTTAATGATTCAATGGTAGATTTTTCACTCACACATTGTGATAAAACAGTAGCTCATTCTCTCACACATTGTCTCTTAAGTAAAATGGCGGACAGCAGTTGAAGATTTGAAATGAGATCAGAGCTACCATTATTTACTTCAGAAGGAAAATATTTTCTTTATGACATTTCCAAGCTTTTCTCTTCTTTCTGATTTCTTGTCAGAATTGTTTTGCTCACCACACAAAGGCTCAGTAAGAACAATGAAGGAATGCTGTGTTCCTCAACTGCATCTGGAAATACAATAGCAGTGCACATTGTCTGCTCACGTAAGATATGCTTGATACATTGTAAGAACTTTTGTAAATGTCACAATGTACCCCTACCCATCACAACAATAATAAAAAAGAAGAAATACTAATAAAACTTGTGAGAAACAAAATAATTTAGACAAAAAGCCAGCTTGAGGGTTGTGAAGTATGTGTTGTCCTGTTTTCTTACATCAAATCTATTTTATTTAACTATCCCTGCCATTCCTTTTGCCAATGCTGATAAATTGAAAGACCATCTCCTTTTTTTCCTTTATTGTTGTGATGAGTGAGGGTGCATTGTGGCATTTACACAGGTTCTTACAATGTATTAAATGTATCATACATGAATTCACCTCCTCTACCATTCTCCTTAAAGAAAATTTTAGCACACTAGGAAATATTTTCTTTTATTGATTGCTCCACCAAGATTAGACCATAATAGAGTAAATTCCACCTGGGGGTATCACTGTGGTATGGCAGAAATAATAGGGTTCAGGATTTCAGCTAGGTAAGGGATGTCGGAAAGACATGAAGTCTTGAGAGCAGGAGGCCTTGTTATGCAGAGTAACATTGGCTCATATTTATGGAGTGTGCTGGGAGTCAGTTTCCAGTTCTTTACAACTATGAACTTTTAAAGGTAGGTACTTCTATTTCTAATGATAGAGGAAGGAATGGAATTGGAATATGCTGAGAAAGTTGCCCAATGTTATACACCCAGTAAATGATAAAGGTAGGATTTGAACTCAGGCAATCCAAGTCCAGAGTCTAAACTCAATCATACTGTCCCTTTTAAAACACAGAGTGAAAATCTCATAATATCTCTGCAAGACAGATAGTGGGAGCCTTAAGTCCAAGGATAAAGCAAGAAAAATCAAGAGGTCTCAAGTTTAGAACAATTCACTGAATTTTAAATCTGGGTGTTTGGCCGTAACAGATTAGTAACTCAAAAAAAAAAAAATCCAGTCAACTAGTACAGGAAACTGACCAAGGCTGCTGAAAATGATCAGAATTCTTCTGTTTTCTCACAAATCAAAGAAAACATTCTCCATTTGTAGCACAGAAACTTGTATATAACTGTAAGTGGACTGGAACATGAAGGGGTGTGAGAAGAAAGATCCAATACCCTGGTGAGATACCTATATTCAAGATTTCTCCTTTGAAGACAGCAGGGATGCTGATGGACAACCTCTGCATCAGAGGTTCAGATGTGTGTGCAGCCCTTGCAGAGGATAGTATACCCTTATCGCACAGGTGAGCTCTTGATCTCTACTGAAGATTTAGTGATGCTGCTTGATATGACACCAAATGTTAGCAGACTCAAGATTGCATTTAAGACAGTGGAATGATTGTCCCATCAATAGTTAACTTTGGTCTATCTGAACTATCCTAGATGACTAAATCCCAGATCCAGCATTTCTTCGTTTCTGGTTTTTTCCTAGCTATAACTCTGATATCTTCTGGTAAAACAATCCTCTTCCTGTTCACACCATTAATTGGGCCTTGACTTCTATTCAGTACCAACATCTCAGTTGACAAGCAATTATGTTGTCAGTCTCCATTCAGGACAATAAACCTCCCTTACTTAAGCAATTCTCTATACTACTGACTCATAGACCACACTTTCAACATTGCCCTCCACCCTTATTCAATAATGGAGCAGTGAGTGGTTTCAGAAACTTTTACTTTGTAATAAATGTCTAGGTAATTTTGTAGTTAATTTGCTCAGTAGAATAGAATGTGCTTACTACTCTGGTAATAAACATAAACGTTATCTCATCAGAATTTTTTATTCACGAAACACTATCATAATTTCTTTCTAATCAGTAACAAGTTGAGTAAAAAAGTATAGAAGCAAAACTCTCAAATATTAATGCATATTCAATTTTCAAGCACAAATATATTTTTATTGATTTTAATCATATAAATTTGGATTCTAACTCCCACCAATATATTTCTTGTGTGTGTGTGTGTGTGTGTGTGTATGAGTGTGTGCCTTCACTAGTGTTTGAACTCAGGGCCTCACACTTGCTAGGCAGGTGCTCTACCACTTGAACAATGTCCTCAAGCCCTCCTATATGCTATTATATTTCTTATAGGAACTATTTCCTCTTGAATGTAGAGTTGAATTTCCCACAAGTTTATTTTGGACTTTGTAATTCTTTGTACTGTTCAAATTTGATTTTCCTGTCTATTTTTCCAGAAATAAAACTCTTTTTGAAAGTGTGTTTTGCTCTAGTTAGTGTCTGGTACCTTGGAGTATAAGAGAAACATTCCTTGAGTTTCTTTCATTTTACAATACCTTCCACCTTATAAATCAATGAAGTGCTTCTTTCAGTCTGAAACACAGATGCTCTTGACTTTGAATGTCTATTGGTTTTGCAGTGTCATAAAGCGTAAAAATCATTCAGGCAAGAAAATATGTCAGGGACTGTCTGTGTGTGATTTTCCCCTGATGGCTTAATAAGAATATATTATAAATGTTCCTTAATCCTTATTTACTAAACCTAAGAAATACAGCAAATATCTATTGTGTCGCTAATATGTGCAAAGCACTTTACCATGTACTGCAAGGGCAGAAAGAGAACATTTGTGTCTTTTCTTTGCCCTTCTATGCCTTAGAATGCACCAAGGATAACATAAACCTTACTAGGGGTTCTGTAAGTATTGAGTACTTAAAATCAAATATGAATTGTTGAAGAAAGAAAAAATTAGCTGTTAATAAATTTAGAGAATCCCAGTAAGAACTCTGATTGACTTCCTATTTTTGAAATACTTTTTAATCTTTATTTGTGTTTTTAAAAATCTCACAGTAAATCTGAACCAAGGTGGTGTTTATATTCTTATTTATAAGCAAAGAAACATAGGAGAATGTGAACTATACCAAATGTATGGTGCAATTGAAGAGAAAGTATGAAGTAAACATCCTGTTTTAAGTTTTCTGAGTGGTGGGGAATCTCATCTGCTTATTGCTCTGCTCTCAATAATACCAGATTGCTCATACATTATCCAGCTGACCTGATAGCATTCAGCCAGCCTCTGGAGTTTATATCACTTATCTGCCATCTACAAACACTTCTCCCACCAATGAAATAAACTAGTGCCAAACACTGTGCTTATTTTTGAGCTTCTTTATTTCTTTTCCAATGAGTCTCCCTTTGTCTTACCCATTTGATGTGCATACTTTTTATTCCAACACTCTCCTTTCCTCCCTAATCATTCCTTCTTCCTAATGTACCAATTTTCAGACATTTCAAATTGCTTCTCATTAGGCAGTGTTTTAAAAGTAGCATCTATAGATTACATGGATATGATATTTTCTATCACACTAACCTGACAGGGACACTTGAGATTGCTTTTCAGGTCTCTAGAATAATTTGAACAGTGCACATCACCAAGAGTTTTTAATTATGGAGCAAAGCAATGATAAGTTATGTCCAAGAATGACTCTCAAGTTATAATATCTAATTCTTTATGCCTTTTATCTGCTTATTGTGGTCTAGTCTGTATATTTTATAAGTCAGTATTTATTATGTTTTTGTAAACAATGTGATTTGGGACTAAATTATTTGTCTGCTATATCATTTCAGTCAATAGAAGATAATTCTCTAAAAACAGCTAAGACAATTGAGATTCAAGGGATTGCTAAAGTAAACCATTTCGTATGTTCTAAGTCATTTGTAACTACAGAGAATTCACTGTTAATCATGTCAAACTGTGAAAAGAATGCAATACTTTAGCATAATTTTTGCTTGACTAGATATTTTAATCAAAAATGTCATTGGTAACAGAACTAGAATTCCTCCCCCAACCCAAGTACCAAGCTATGTATGACTATTAACATGCAATGTTAAATACTAAGATAATACTATACTGTTGACATGTAGCTATTTATCTTTATAATTATAAATAATTACAAAAAAGGAAAGATAAAATTTTGATTTATTAGTATACCTTTCAGTTTTTACAAAGTTGCATACCATTGTCTCTGCATCACTTTAGTGGAGTCATGGAATGTAATAAGTTAGCTTACATTGATCTTACCATTTTTGAAAGGAATTTATCAGCATTCATGAAATATGAAGCATTTTATATTGTAATGAAAATTTGAGCATATTCTGAATTTTTTCTTTGAATTTGTTATTCCATTTTTAATAGCATGCAGTAACAGAAATTGATTTGTGATGATTTTATAGATCTGTACAGTCCAATTTTTTTAAAGTTTAAAGGCACACTGAAGACAATTGTAGGAATAAAAGATAACATTTCAAAATATCAATATTTATGGGACACATTCTGAAGTTTAAATACAAGCATACTATGTGTAATGATCAGATCAAGGTGACTGACAAATCCATCATCTCAAACACTTACCGTTGCTTTGTGTGAGGACATTCAAAATTCACTCTACTAGTTATTTTCAAACACACGGTTAATTGCTTTCATCTATAGTTGTCCCACTGCTATAGAGCATTAAAAGTTATTTTTCCTATCCAACTGTAGCTCTGTACATATTAACTATCCTATCTTAATCACCTCCATCCCACACTCTTCCCAGGCCTTGGAAACCACTATTGTCTAAAAGAATGTTTATTCATAATCATTCATATTTTAAATTTTGAGATGGGCTATTTTGGAGAATTTTAGAACATTTAAAAAATGAGAGTGTTTTCTTCTATTTCTTGCATGGGGATTAGGGAATGTTTCTTTCCCTTCCCCCCAACTTTATTCTGTCATACTAAAATAAGTCCTTGCTTAAGAAACAAAAAAGAGATAAAGGACATCAGTAGTTTATTGCTTCATGTTTTTATTGGGTTAGCAGAGATATTTACACAGAGTTAGCACAAAAATGATTTTTGGCATTACTGTGAATAAAAGCTCAAATAATACTCATGTATCTAATATAAATAGACATTCTAGACTCATTACTAAAGTGTTGAGATTTTCCTTACAAGCTTTAATCACTTGAGACATAGAGTCTTTGTTCTTTTTTGGAGGAGTGAATGCTTTAAAATCAAGAATGAATATAATATGCCACTTGCTAAATCTTTGT